>NW_022103906.1:83755271-83765032 GCF_000313985.2 Echinops telfairi | reverse complement strand
GCCGGGGGCTTAGGTGGAGACTGAATGTTGTGAGAATGATGAGGACAATGAATGTACAAATGTGCTTTACAAAATTAATATATGTATGGATTGTGATAAAAGTTGTATTAGCCCCTAATAAAATGATTTTTAAAAGGGGGGGAGCCTCATGAATTTAAAATATTTTGGTGTTTTGAAAACATTGTTCTCTGATTATTTACCAAAATTCAAATATCATCCCTTATATGGTCATAGTGTTTTTCCTTATTATTTTTTATCTGGAGTCACATCAGTAAGTTAGTAAGGAGTTTTAGTCTTATTTTTTATCCAAGACTTCCCCAAAGACTTGGAAACTTGTCTGAAGCACTGAATTCATAGGTCATCTCTTCCCCAACTGAGTTTTGCTAAATTAATAAATGATATTCTCCCTCCAAATTATCAATGTATCTATGTTCTTGCTTAAAACTTTCAAATTCACATTTGTTACATCATCCACCGTTAGTAAAGAACTACTTTGAAAGCCAGCATCCATTTAATTTTCAGACAATTTTAAAAATTACTTTACAGCTTGTGGTATTCTGTGACCTGTTGAATTAGACAGGACTGACAATGATGTGAGAATGTATGTCAGGAGGCAGACATTAGCCCACAAAGAATGATTCAAACTGCTTATTTGAGGAAATGAGCTGAAAATCAGTTTGTCAATTGGAGAGTAAAGAAATCTTGAAGAAGTTAAAGAAATTGGTAGCATGGTTCTGACAAATGTGACAATTTATTCATATGAATTGAACTACACATCCTTTCCAATTTTAATTACAATGACAAAAACCCCAAACTACATGGCCATCAAGTTGATTCCAGGTCACTCTGTCCTGCAGGACAGAGGATTGTTTCTTTGTGCTTCTGAGGCTGTAAAAACTGATGAGTGGAGACCCTCATGTTTCTTCTGAGAAACAATTCTTGAGTTTAAATAGTGACTTTGCAGTTAGCACTGAACTTATAACCCATTATGCCACCAGACCGCCTATAATGACAAAATAGCTTGAAAATATAGGCGTATATGCACCATCTACAAGTTGAAAGTTTCATCAAATGACTAGGATAGAGTCAATTAGAGGGTTAAACAAGCTGTTGTTATATATCACTAAGTACTGAATTGAAGGAGGCTTCCCAAGGCAAACATCCAGCAACGTCTAACCTGGAGAACCCGGGAAAGGGGATGGGGATGGGTTATGGGTCAGTGGCAATGAGAGAAGAAAATGTGCATGTTACTAGGGGCCTTTCCTAACTGATTCCAGATGAATGCAAGTCCAGTGTTTTTTTTGCTTTTTGCCAAGTTACCCATGGTTTCTAATGATGCACACATTCAAATGCTGTTGTAAACTTAATCAAACACCAGTAAACATTTCTCTGATAAGATCTATTTGATTTCATCGATGATATGCCTTGTACCAAACCCTAGTATGAATTAAGTTTGAATTTCTGGAAGTTCGCTATCAATGCATTTTTAAATTATCATCAGTGAAATTTTACTCATCTGATGCTAATAATCTTGCTTGGTACTTTCTCTCTTTGTTAGGTCACCTTTCTTTGTAGCGGACACCATTTCAATGTCTTCTAGTCAGGTGGCCAGGAAACTTCTAGTAAATTTCTTGCCATAAACCAGTGAATATTTCCAGAGCTGCATTAGTTTTATTAAATGTTTCAATCGCTATTTCATCCATTTTTGGAACCTTATTTTTTAACTTCAATGCAGTTTTAATTTCTGCCATCAGTAGCATTGGTTCTTGATCATATGGTATCTTTTGAAATGGATGAGTGTCAACCACTTCTCTTTGATACAGTGACTATATTACTTCCATCTTTAAAAAATAAGTTTTATTTTTGAATGGTTTCTTCAGTTCTTTCTGCTTGAGAAATGCTGGGGTAGTTCTTCCATTTGCATTTTCCAATTAGAGATTGTTGACTATTCCTCTTGAATTTGTCATTTCTAGCACAGGAAGCTATAGGACTTTCTAATTCAGATTGGCTAGGTTTGGCCTATTTCAGCTCACTGAAACCAAGATATTGGTCTCTGTGAATTCCATTTTAGCTTTGCTGACTTCCAATTTTTATCTAGCACGTTATTTACTACACTTCATATTCCTATTATTACTGAATATTTGTGGCTGTTTCTTGTTATTTTGAATCCCATCCTATAATTAAATAATGGTCCAAAAGCTATAGTTCGTTCAAGTCATTAGTGTGGTTTCTGTTGAGAAGGGCAGCTCTTTCTTAGTAATATTTTGTCTGACTACCGACATGAAGAGTTCATCTTCTAGTCTTATATGATCCAATGTTCCTCTGCAATTATGCACTTTTCAGTGGCTAAATTTTCAGAAGTTGACCACTGTTTCCTTCTTCTAATCAGCACTTAATGTGGAGGCTCTGCTGAAACCTGTTCACCGTGGGTGACCCTGGTGGTTTGGAAATAACAGTGGCATTACTACCAGCAACACACAAGTCACTACAGTATGATGAACTTATAGATGAGTGTGGTTTAAAATCAGAAAAGTTATGCAGCAGGCTTATATTCCTCCCCCAAATTTATTCATACTTAATAGATGAAGAGAAAATAATCTATGGAGCTGGATTGTATGAAAAAAGAATTCAGCATCAGGATTGAAAGAATGTAATTACCACCTGTGATATGTAGATGTCATAGTCTTGCTGGCTGAACTCTAAGAGGACTTGGAATGCTTTACTGATGAAAATTGAATTCTCTCTTTGGTATAAATTACACCTAAGTGAAAAAACAAACAAACAAAAGTCATCACAATTTGAACAATCGACTCATAATAAATGAAGAAAAGTTTGATGCTGTCAAAGTTTTTACTATACCCAGAGCCCTAATTAACATGCATGGAAGCAGTAGTTCAAGAACTCAAAGGATGTATTTCATTGGAGAAATCTGCTGTAAACGATCCTTTGAAAGTGTTAAAGAGAAAATCTGTCGTTTTGAGGTCTAAGATGTGCCTGAACCAAGCCAAATTGTCTTCATGGGCTTTATATGCAGGTGGAAGCTGGGCAATGAAAAAGGAAGGTTGGAGAGGAATGGATGTGTTTGAACTTTTGAAAGTATCTTGACCTTCCAGAAGGAAAAACAAATCTTTCTTGGAGAAAATACAACCAGAATGTTCCTTAGAAGAGAGGATGGCAACACTTCGTGTCTTGTACTGTGGACATATTGTCAGGAGGGATCAATCACTGAAATAGGACAGCAGACTTAGTAAAATAGAGGGTAAGCATTAAAAAGTTATAGTTTGATTGGAGAGCAAAGCGATTATTAAGAGCTTGGCAAGCCTCATCTCTCTCTCTCTCTTGTTCTCTGGCGATCAGACCAGTATGTGGCTGCTTTAGTTAGTTCTCTGCTTCAACTTGTGAGCTACACTACATGTGGGGCAGCCAACCCATGGGTTGTGCTGCTAGAGCTTGAGTTTCTTTTGAGACCTGATTTGCCATGTGGCTGGTGTATACATTGCTTGAGCTTGAGGTTGTCAGATCCTGTTGTCTTGCATTCTTTGAGTTCTATAGCCCATTCTAGCCTTCTTTGCTAAGCTCCTGAGTTGCTGACTATTGGTTACCTGCCCTGATATTTGCTGCCTGCATTGTTCTAGGAAAGACTCAGCTGCCAGCTTTCTTGACCTTGGACACTGCAGCCCTTGTGATTTGAAGGAATTCCAGTATATTAACTGATCCACAGAAGTGAGTTTAACTGAGTCCTCTGTACTACTGTGTGGACTAGTTAACTCTTATATTCCCTCATGGTCTACCTGTCATCTATCTATCTATCTATCTATCTATCTATCATCTATCTATCTATCTATCTATCATCATCATCATCATCATCATCATCATCATCATCATCATCCTATGTAATGATAAGTGACCTAGTTTTGTTTCTCTAGAGAACCCTGCCTAACACAATTGTTACTGGGAGTGGTTCTAGAGAAACAGGATCATAAATATGAGCTTCTCAAATTGGCTCACCAGCCTAATTAGGCTTAACAGCATGGATAATGCTATCTCTACCCCTAAAGCCATGGATAAGTCTGCCACTCTTACTAGAGTGCCACATTGCCTGAGGGAGATGCTACAAGATATTGCTGAGAGCCCAGGAAACACCCCAACACCCACTATTTCCTCTATACCCATAACTAGAATTAAGTCTTAGAAAGTTCCTAAAGGTGAGGTTCACATGGTGACTCAGGAAAAAATGCACTCTCATGAGATCTGCTCAAGTTTTTCAATACATACACGCAGAAACCTGAGGAATATCCCTGGGAATGGTTACTTATGGTGTGAGATACTGGTGCAAGGAATGTAATATTAGACCAGTCTGAGTTTCTTGATATAGAGACCCTAAGCACAGATTCCTCCTTCAATGACTCAGTAAGAGAGGTTAAGAGAGGATTTTAAAAAAATCATTTTATTAGGAGCTCATACATCTCTTATCACAATCCATACATACATCAATTGTATAAAGCGTATTTGTACATTAATTGCCCTCATCATTCTCAAAATATTAATTGCTTATTTGGTTGGATCACTGAAGCATGGGCTGCCAGATGGCCTAGATTAGACCAACTTGAGGTACCTGACTTATCTTGGTACACTATAGAACAGTAATTCTCAACCTTCTCAATGCTGCGACCCTTTAATACAGTTCCGCATGTTGTGGTGACCCCCAACCATAAAATTATTTTTGTTGCTACTTCATAACTGTAATTTTACTACTGTTATGAATCAGGAAACCACTGTGCAAGGGTCGTTTGACTCCCCAAAGGGGTCGCGACTCACAGGTTGAGAACTGCTGCTGTAGAAGAAGGCATACAAAATTTTAGGGAAACTGGTAATTTGTATTGGATCTATCAGAATAATCCCATAGACCCAAAAAGGGAGTGCCCGGAGGACATGCCTTTCACCACAACCATAAGGAGCATTTTTGTGAAGTGGGCCCCAGCATCTCTGAAGACTCCTGTTAATTCCATTTTATGTGTACCAGGATTAACAGTGGGAACTGCCCTAAGTGAACTCTGACATTTGCCTACAATGGGGCTGATTGGGCCCCATGGTGGTAGAGGTCAGATATGAACACTGAATCAACAGAGAAAGGGATGACACGGTTATTGTAATTGACAGCAAGTTTTTCATAGTTATCAAAGCAACCTGTCTCATGTGGACTATGGCTCTGGCTATTTAGCCACGGTGTCCCTAGGAGTGAAATAGATGGGAAACCTAAATATTTCCGTGATCTATACAGGCCTAAGAATGTTAGATCAGGTGAACAGCATAATAGAGAGTTATGACCACTCAATCAATTCCCAGACCTGAGCCAGTTTACAGACCCACAACCTCTTGAATGAGTGGAAGGCCAGGTCTCTTTGAAGGAGGATCCTGCTACATCAACGAAGGTTTATACTGTTAGTCTTTCTTCTAGCCTTCCCCAAAGAGACCTGCGGCCTTTTACAAGAGTGACTGTTCATTGGGGGAAAGGAAATAATCAAACATTTGGGGGATTACTGGACACTGGCTCAGAACTGACACTAGTTCCAGGAGACCCAAAATGTTTCGAAGGCCTGCCAGTCAGAGTGGGGGCATATGGAGGTCAAGCTTTCAATGGAGTTTTAACTAGGTTATGCCTCACCATGGTTCCAGTGGGCCCCCAAACCCATCCTATGGTTATTTCCCCTGTCCCAGAATACATAATTGGAATAGACATACTTAGCAACTGGCAGAACCCCCATATTGGATCCCTGAAATTTCAAATAATGGCTATTATGGTAGGAAAGGCCAAGTGGACACCATTAGAAATGTCATTGCCTAGGAAAACAGTAAACCAAAAGCAATACTGCGTTCCTGGAGGGATTGTAGGGATTAGAGCAACCATCAATGATTTAAATGATGCAGGGGTACAGCCCCGTTTAAATGACCTGTTTGGCCTGTAAAAGAAAACAGATGGATCCTGGAGAATGACAATGGATTATCATAAGCTTAACCAGATTGTGATTCCAATTGCTGCTGCTGTTCCAGATGTGATTTCATTGCTTAAGCATATACTTCTCCCATTACTTGGTATGCAGCTATTGATCTGGTCAAAGCCTTCTTCTCAATACCAGTCTTGGACCACCAGAAGCAGTTTGCCTTCAGCTGGCAGGGGCAATGATAAACTTTCATAACTTTATATCAACCCATCCAACCTGTACCGTAATTTAGTCCGAAGGGACCTTAATCACCTGTTTCTTCCACAAAATGTCATATTAATCCATTATATTGATGACATTATGCTGATTGGACCCACTAAGGAGGATGTATCATAGACTCTAGAGTCATTGGTACAATACCTGCGTGCAAGAGTTTGGGAAATTAACCCAATGAAGATTCAGGAACTATCACCTCAGTAAAATGTCTAGGGATAAAGTGGCATCAGCATGTTGATACATTCTTACTAAAGTGGGAATATCCCTGGGAATGGTTACTTATGGTGTGAGATACTGGTACAAGGAATGTAATATTAGACCAGTCTGAGTTTCATGATATAGGGCCCCTAAGCACAGATTTTTCTTTCAATGTCTCAGTAAGAGAGGTTAAGAGAGGATTTAATTTGGGCTGTCAGATCCTGTTGTCTTGCATTGCTTGAGTTTCATATCCCATCCCAGCTTGCTCTGCTAAGCTCCTGAGCTCCTAACGGTTGTTTACCTGCCCTGTTGTTTGCTGCCACTGACTGAACTCCCTGCATTGCCAGAGGGAAGACTCAGCTATCTGCTTCCTTGACTTTTGACCCAGCAGCCCTTGTGAGTTGAAGGTCTGAGTTGAACTGAGCCCTCTGTGTTACTGTGTGGACTATGGTAATTAACTGTTATACAGTGAACCCTCGCCACTTCGCGCTTCGACTTTCACGGCTTCACTCTATCGCGGTTTTTGCGTAACAGCACATGCTCTGTCATTACTGCCCCTGATTGGCTCATACTGTACACGCTTGATGCCATAAATAATATAATAAATAATAAATGATAATTGTAACATCCAAAATGTTTTACTGTATTTTCCCTTTTTCATTTAATAAATTGGGTAATACGAGTGTAATGGTGACTAAAGGGTGTTTTTTCATGTCCTCTACGCTCTAACTACAAAAATATTTGATTTACAAATAAGGAATCCTACTTTGCGGAATTTAATTTATCACGGTAGGGTCTAGAACCAATTAACCGCGATAAACGAGAGTTCACTGTATTAATTTGTGCTTCATCTATCTATCTATGTATCTATCTATGTATCTATCTATGTATCTATCTATCTATCATCTATCTATCTATCTATCTATCTATCTATCTATCATCTATCTGTTTATCTAATCATTATTGTCCTGGTTTTGTTTCTCTAGAGAACCCTATCTAACACAGATGGTATAGTATTGACTAGTGTTTCCTTCTCTTGAACATAGGGTCAGGATGAATCACAACTCCCTTGATGACACTGACCAATAACAACAGTGTCCTCCCCTATGGAGCACAGTTCTAATTTGTTGTCACCATGAGTCAAAATTAACTAGAGGGCCACTAACAATAGCAGTACTCTTGGGCATCAAATTAGACATCCTGTTGTGGTCTCTCTTTCAGGTGAAAGGACATTTTAGTGGCGATATGGGCTTTGTTATTTGTAATGAGATCGTGTGTCAGCTAAAGAAGGGAGATTCTATGTTTGGGGGCTTTAAGCTCCCATGACTTAAGTGACAGATGGCCGTTTGTTTTCTGGTAAACACTTGTGATCTGATGATTAAAGGATTCTTTCTATTTCTATAGTTCATACAATTTGTAAATGAAATTGGCCTACATTTCAACTCCTCTTTTCTCCCTTTATCTGTGGCTAAAGCACTTGAATAGAGACACTCAAATGATTCCAAGTGAAATCCATTACAGCTGTATATATTTATACTTCAATTAATAGGGTGAGGTAAATAGAATATTATCAAACATATGTAATAATGTATCAGGTAATAACAAGTAAATGTTAAAACAAATGTTCTTGTAAACATTTTCCATAAGGAACTGAAAAGAAATTCCTGAGAAAATGACTAATTTTAGGTCATGACCCAATTTGAAGGATTTCTGTATCTGATTCTAGATCATGCATTTATAATTAGGCAACAATTTAAGGTCAGGAATGATGAATTCAAAATACCCGACTACTAAACTTTAAATTACTCAGACATTTGTGAATAGCAGCTTCAATTCTCTAGATGATCTCATCAATAATTTAGAAAATCAACTTGAGGACTTAACCCAGGACTTGGAAAATATATATATGATAGAAAAGATGGGATCTGTGAGGACAGATTTTATACATCTAATAATCCACAGAATGGGAATCCTCAAAGAAGGGGAGATAAAAGACCAAACAGAGAATCAATAATGGAAAGAATAATATAAGAAAACCCAAAGCGCTGAAGATTTTAAAAGAAAATACATAGTCTGTATGAGTGCATTAGTTTCTATGGCTGGTACCATAAAATAACACAAAATGCATGGCTTACAAGAAAAGAAATGCATTGCTTCACCGTTTTAGTTTCAAGAAGTCAAACCCCAAGTGTTGATCACGTTGACTCCTTCTGAGGATTTGAAGGAGAAGCTGTTCCACACTGCTCCCTTAGCTTTCGGAGCTCTACACAGTCCTTGGTTTACAGCTACAGCATCACACGATGCCCTTCCTCTGCCTCATTGTGTCTGTATCTTCTCTTTTGTGACTACTACACAGATTGAACTATGACTCACCTTACTGCACTAACCCTGCCTGTGTGGTAGAGTTTAAATTCTGAGCACCCTGGTTTGCAAAAGGCTATAGATAGCAGTGACAGCCCAAAATTCCCTTGAAGAATCCCCACAGAGATTGTATTCAATGAGTTCTTTCTGATCATTAACAAAGGGTGTCGATAATATTGCCCTCCTTGTCACGTAAATTTCCTCCATGATTTTCCAGTTAATCCAGGGAGGGACACTCTCTGAGGATTGCCTGAATAACACTTGATGGAGATCACTCTACTGGGGACAGTACACAGGGTCCCAAAGCCATGAATTATACCCTATCAGTCTTGCCCTGACTGCTTTGATTGGAAGGCCACGGACCAATCTTGGAAGCTCTTCTATATAATAATGTAAGTGGCTCAATAATGGTCCAGTTCCTGCTTCTGTAGTCCCCCGTATAACTGTGATGTATTAATCTGCTATCAACCATAAATTTGTGACAGTTCCTTTGTTCTACGCCTTTTTATGTAGCATACCTTCTGTGAATGTTTAGGCACCATTTTGACCTCATAATAATGGTCTCCCTCTTCCAGGTGATGTGCATGTATCTTGGTGTTTCCTTTCACCCTTTCAAGCCTTAATAAATGTTCTCCTAACAGTGTATTTGAGATTGAGGTCCCTTTTGTACCCTAAACACTGTTACTCTGATTCCATCTTCAATGATCTGATTTCCAAACGATGTTAAATTCAGGGTACAGGGTTAGGATCTTGACATACATTTTGGACAGAAACAATTCAAAACAAAAAATTGATGTTTTCAGAAATAGCTACTTTCATAATGCTGTGGTGAAAATATCACTAATGATAACCTTGAAATGAAATGAAGACACTCTCCAACATTTCACAATTTGGCAGATCCTTTGACTTGATTCCATGCTTACGATTTAAGCCTAAGGATGTAATGATGATGGTATAATTGTTTTACATAGTATTAAGAAAAAT
>NW_022103906.1:83746599-83755171 GCF_000313985.2 Echinops telfairi | reverse complement strand
GGCAAGGGAGCCAGGAGAATTTAATGACCAGATAATCTAGGGAAGCAGTAATCTAGGGTGGTAGCTAAGCAACTAGTCTTTGGGAGCAGACTTGCTGTATTAGATCCTAGCTGAACTAGTTACTATGTGTAAGTAGACCTTGGTTGGTCTCTTAACCTCTCTAAAGTTCAGTTTTCCATTATCTGCAAAATGTGAATGATAATATTACTCTCTGGCTCATAGATTTGTTTTGAGGATTAAAAAACCTAGACATGCAAACCATTTAAAAATGTGCTAGGCATGCTATAAGAACTGCTATCAAAAACCTATATATGCGAAGCATTTAAAAATGTGCTAGGCATGCTATAAGAACTGCTATCTATGGGAAACTTACCTTCTGGCACTATTTATTAGTGGATAATAAGATTAAAAGCAGTTTTAATTTTCAAATTTTGGCTTAACTCATTTTTAGTCTTTCTATAATAATGATGCATAGCTTTGAAGAAAGTAACAGTTATAACTAAAATAGTTACTGGTGATTTTCATTCAGAAAAAAATATTTTCAAATACAAGAATTACCTAATACCACCATAAATGACTTTACTTCTGTATTAATACTGTCACTACAGACCCACTATAATGCTTCACTTACTCTTTATTGCCTTTCCTGCTGTGCTAGTTATTTGCCTATAGCTTCTTAGTCCCCAGTCTCCCCTTTCACACCCTCTTCTGGGATGTGAGGCTGGGACAGGAACACTGGCAATCTGTTTCACTGACTCTTCCAGCCAGCTTCCCATTAAAGTTGGCCAATAGGAGGTCGTGGAAGGAGAGGGGAAGGAGAAAGGGAGAGGAAGGACTTCCTTTTTGATTTTGCTCTTGGATCCCTCATTGATCAGCGCTTCTCACTTCCGGTGCAGCAGTGGGTTCTGCACTACTGGAACACGTGTTGTCATCACCCCTTTGAGGAATCAGCTCAGCACTCCTACCTTCTTAGAACTCTAGGGAGATCCTCTGAAATCCGACATGCCTTTTAGTGCCCAGAAATTCTCTCCTTTCAAGGTCTGAATGCCAACTCTGTGTGTCTGCCTCTCACAGCTCCTGAGTTCTGCCTATTCATATCTCTATTAAGTTTCCAGTTTTAGGAATACTAACTGCTCTCTCTCTTTGTCTTTCTCTCTGTGTATCTCTCTCATTATTATCTTTGGGTTAACCCAGGGTTCTCGCTTCCTTCTCCTGTATTAATCTCTGTACACTTAGCCCCTTCTGTTGAAATGCATAATGACATTTTTATTTACCTGATGACTGTGGCTATGCAAATATTCCTGCAGTTGAGAGGATCTTCAGGGACTTCTGAATGTCAACAACCAGTTACATTTTCCAGAAGAGGAGAAGAATGTTGTGTAAGTCCTTTCACATGCCTCTCTTTTCTAATCTCAATATACAATATGGTCTCTTCAAGTGAAAGGCGTATGTGGTCCTAAGGGGGGAAAAAATGTTGAGGGGGAGGCAGGAAGTAATCGTGAGTCATTAATGCTCTCTATTAAAAAGGGTTGGATTCTGCTATCAGTAACAGGAAAGCTAATTAGTAGTAACTTAAACATACAACTTATTTTATGCAATCAGTCATGTGGACACTGGCAATATACGCTCAAAAACTCACTACTCTCTAGTCTTTGCTGACTCATAGCAACCCACTGTGGATTTCTGAGACGGAAACTGCCAATGGGACTAGGAAGCCCAGTCTTTCTTCCACAGAGCTGCTGGTTCTTTCAAATTGCTGACCATCTGGATTGCAGCCCAACCCAGAACCACTGCACCATCAGGGATAGGCAGTGTAAGACTGGTAAAATCAATCAAGGTCTCTCATCAAGAAACCAGTCTCCTTCTGTCTTCTTGCTTTGCCATCTTCAGTGCATGATTCCAAGATGACTTCTACACATCAAGCAGACAGACACTGGGAGAAGAGGTGGTGCCTGTAGATTTCTTCTTGGGGTTCATTGGTCAGAATTGTGTTACATGGCCCCACCTTTAATTGCAAAAGAGAATGGTAAATTGAGTATCTAGATCATAGATCTCTTGCCAGCTTTTATGCATAAAATAGTGACAACATAACATTACTCATTATGCCCATGATATTACCTCTGACAGGCCCATTATAGTACATGGGTGTCCATGATAAACTGCTTCATTGAAATCCCAATATACAGCATTTACGTTATTGGTGCAAGAGGCTGATTATATATTGGTCACCTAATTCAGGTGCTATGTTCTTTATAATTTTCTTTCTCTATTGGTACTGAATATATATATATTAGTTCAAAGGGGAGAAAATACAGCAAGTTCATACGAATAGAGTTGGCCACTCATTTGGTAGCATTTGACCTTTCCTGATGATCATTTCCCATGCAAGAGTGAGTCTCTTTTGCATTTTCACCATTTGCGACAAGGTCGCCCCCAAAGAGCTGTGAGGCAAGCTCACAGAAGTCTTCAGCTTGATGCTTTACCCTCCTTCTTAATTAGCTGCTGGGAAGGAATGGAATTATTTTGCCATTCCAGTGACCCCATTTCCCTCATCGGGACTTGGCTCTGCCAGTGGAGAAGGTGGCGGAACCATTCTGGATGGGACAGACTAATGAGGGCCTTGGTAGCACATTGATGCAATTAAACCTCCTATCATCTCAAATATGTAAGGAGGCCACGTGCACAATACCGTGCAAACCTGGAGCAAGAAAAAGATTTAGCGGTTGTGTATTATTTAACAAGATGAAAGCAGCAATCTTTCCATCAGGCACTATTTGTGATTAATTAAGATCGATTTTGCAAAGCAAGCGATGTTGTCTGTGTGTGTGCTGAAATGGAGGCATTCTTATAAGAGAGGACAATCACGCAGCTTCACAAGCTGAGCAGTAATAAGCCTGGCCCCAGCCCCACCAGCTAAATTTCATTTCAGTGAAATCCAAAGTTTGGCAGCCATCTCCAAACCTCCTCTCAGCTGTTAATAGCAAATCAACTGAAGGGATGCTGTAGGTGATGCCAAAACTTCAACTGTTTGTATATTTTTAAAAGCTTAGTTGAAAATTTCCAGCATTCTGCTCAGGGTGCATAGAGTTACACATGGCATGTGTACAGTTTGGAGGGGAAAGAAGAAATCAGAGGTAGGGCGCTTACATTTCTGGGTACACTTCATAAAACAGAATGGGAACAGGGTGGAAGAAAATGCCTGCATAAGAGAGGAACAACATACCGCAATTCCAACTTACAGAAGACCCCAATTGTAAACGAACTTCTATAGACATCTCCTATCATTTCTCAAAGGGAAAATTTTGATTATATTCAAAATTTTATCCTCAGTTTATAAATTTGACTGCGGAAATACCCTTCCACATTCAGAAAACAACAACATAAACAATCACCTTCACAGCACTGAATGCTCACTCTTCACTTAGCCACTGATCAGGTTACCAAAAATAGGTATTATGAGAAAATTGGTATTATGTGAAAATGAAGGATGGAGCCATCTTATCGCAAAATGGAAGGTGACTATATCATTACAAACTGTCAAAAAGCTCAAAATCATTGACAAGCCAGGTGGACTATAACTTTAATATTTACACTCAGTATTACTCTCATCTCACACTTCAGCACATGCTGGGTACACGAGGGGATTACCTCCCCCCTCCAAAAAAAACTACCGATTTTGTTTTCAAAGCCGTTATTTAAAATATTTTACAAAACAACCTGATCACCTTTAACATAATCTCCATTACACTTAACACATTTATCAACTCTGATTCCATTCCTGGAAACATTTTTCAAATTCATCTGTTTGGATGGCGGACAGCACCTCTCTGTTTTTTTTCCTTCACTTCTACATCATCGAATCACTGTCCTTTCATGTCCCTTTTCATTCGTGGAAAAAAAGAAGTCACATGGTGTGAGGTCAAGTGAGTAAGGTGCATGGGGCAAGAGAGGCATGTTGTGTTTTGCCAAAAACAGGTGCACTGAGATGGCATCATGAGCAGGTGCATTGTTGTGGGGGCAAAACCAATGTCCTGTGTGCCACATATCAAGCCTCTTTTTGTCACACGCTGTTATGCAATCTTTTCAGAACCTCTAAATAGAAAGATTGATTAACAGTCTGACCTACTGGAATAAACTCCAAATGCACTGAGTCTACATTTTCATCTGTTCTGGAAGTTGACAGAAGTCCAGAATGAGGTTTGTCATCAATTGACGTTTCACCTTTTTTGAAAAGAGAAAACCACTTGTGCACTGGAGTTTTCCCTAGTGCTGTCCTGGTAAGTTGTGTTCAACATCACAACAGTTTCTGCAGCATTTTCCCTGAGGAGGAAACAAAATTTCACAGCTGTGCGCTGTTCTCTTAAATTGGCCATCAAGAACAACAAGCTCTGAGCGACACTGATTTTTGTTGAAAAAATGTACTGTCACCAGAGGGAGCCTTCTCAGTCCACACCACTGGGCTCACTAACTCAGAACAAGCTGTTCAATGCTCGCCTAGCAGGGAAAAGGCATGCTATGAAAACTCTGCCAAGTTTTGCTCTTTTCCTGCTTCTAGGTGGGGGTCAGGAACCCCTGTGATAGGTAGGTTTATTATGCCAACCTGGCGTAGAGAGACAAATGGCCTCACCTTTCTTGTCTCTTGCTCTTTGATGATCAGACTAGTATGTGGCTGCCTTAGCTTGTTCTCTGCCTCAGTTTGCAAGGTACAGTACCTGTGGGCCACGTAACCCATGGACTATGTCACTCTAGTTTGAGGTTTCTTCAAGACCTGCTTCGCCACAGTACCTGAGTCTACATCTCTTGAGCTGGGGACTGTCAGACCCTGTCATCTGGCTGACTGTTGGTGACCTGCCTTGCTGTTTGCTGCCTGTAGCTGGACAGCCGGAACTGCTCTACAGAGGACTCACCTGTCTGCTTCCTTGATTTGCACCTGGCGGTCCTCAAGGCTTAAAGGACTGCAGTGTATTGACTGTCTCATGGACGTGCGTTGCACTGAGCCATTTATACTGCTCCAAAATTAGCTGTTTATTTCTTATATCTATCTATATAAGTATATATAAAATTATGTGTCCTGTTTTTGTTTCTCTAGAGAACCCTGTCTAACATAAGCCCCTCATATGTTGTCCGTGTGAAAAATAGGCAGGTATTGGATATTTTAGTATTATTATAAATGGGGCATGTTAGATAATGAGATAGTCAATCGATGAGAAGTCGTGCCAGTGACTTTTGGTTAAAAACGTCTTGAATATCCCACAAGCCTTTTAGAGTTTATAATTGACTTCAATAGAACTGGCCCTATACATTGGCCACTTTATTAACAAATGTGGGATGCATTATTCTGTGCTAATCACTTTGAAAGGGAGGCAAGAGAAGGGTTCCTTTGTCCATTGCCTTTGAAATGCAGAAAGGGAAAAGGTAATTTAACCCTTTATTTTACATGTGTTTATTATAGTCCAACCTTGTGGCATACAGTGCAATACATTTTGGGGGTCTCCAACATCAAGACAAACATGTGTCTGGCTTCACAAAATGTACAACTTCCGTGAGCTAGATGAGAAAACAAGCAACTGAAACACAATGTGGTACTTGCCATGAGAGAAAGAAATCCAGATCTTAGAGGACTGATAAGGAACATCTTTTAGCGCTTGGTGGAGGGTATAGTAAGGAGGTCTAAGCTGATTTCTGAATGATGAATAACATTAACATAATATTGGTAGTGTTCAGATGGGAGCAAAATATACTGGAAAGATTAATAGTGCCTCAAAAGGATGGCTGGTTAGAGAACGGAGGACACATTCAGAAGACAAAATTCTTCTCTGTGCCTGAAGGCTAGTAGCTGTGAGCAGAGGTGAGGTTGAAAGTATGGTGTGGTGAGAAAAGTTAGGCCTGGAGGCCCCCTAGTACGAAGGTTATTATCATAAACCCTAGTAAGGAGTTTGGACTCTCTTAAAGCCTGTTTTTTAAAAGCAGGGGAATACCTCCATCACATTTTCACGTTTAGAATGAAGGAAGAGTAGGGAAACCAGAGAAGGTAGCTAGGGAGAAGCGTGTTGCAGTGATCAAAATAGGAGAAACCATTGCGACGGCAGCAGGGTCGCAGCACCTGGAGTTATGGAGTCATGATGGTGCAACCACAATAGAGATGTTTTGTTGGTGCTGTACTGTGCCCTGGCTGGCTCATCCCTTCCTTGTGACTCTTTTGTGAGGGAATGTCCAATTTTCTACAGATGGACTTTGGGTCTCTGACCCCCCTCATTTGCATTTAATATAATTGTTTGGATTTTCTGATACCTGATCTCATCAACACCTCGTGATCACACAGGCTGGTGTATTTCTTCCAGGAAGGTTTTTGTTGTTTCCAAGCTAAATGACCGCTTGTTTATCTTCAAGCCTTTAAGACCCCAGATGCTATATCTTCTAATAGCTGGGCACCAGCTAGTTCTTTCATGCTTCCCTGCCTGCCCTCCCTTCCACCAGTATCATGACCCCAGTTATACCTTACAAATCTGGCTGTACACATGTACACTGGTACAGATAAGAGATCTCAACACACAGAATCCAGGACAGACACATAAACTCCTCAGGAACGTTAATGGGAGTAGCAATACCATGAGGGTAGGAAGAAGGAACAGGGAGAAGGTTTGATGCATAACCCGCCCCCAGGGAGACAGACAACAGAAACATGGGTAAAGGGAGACAGCAGATGGTGTAAGATATGAAAACAATAATCATTCATCCAGGGGTCACATGGGCGGGAGGGTGGGGGAGGGAGGGGGGTAATCAAAATACTTTATTGATTATATAAGATCCTCTCTGGATAATTGGGGCCCATGATGGATAATGGTGTCCTCTGAGAAAGAAATCCTGGATGAGGGACATGGGCAGGGTAGGGCATGAAAGAAGAGGTTAGTTCAGTTTTCAATGTGGCAAGTTGTAAGTGTCTGTGGGCCAATGACAGTAGGGTTTTCTGGGGGTTGTAAACAGTTCACTTGCTCAGCTGCTAACCAAAAGGTTGGAGGTTCGAGTTCACTCAAGGGTTTCTCAGCAGAGAGACCTGGTGAGTGATCTCCGTGCTTAGAAAAATCCGCCGTTGAAATCCCTGCAGAGCACATATCTACTCTGACACACATGGAGTTGGAACCAACTTCATGGCAACAGATGAAGCATAAACCATCTGTAGGTGGCGGAGTGGAACACAGGTGATGTGA
This sequence comes from Echinops telfairi, assembly GCF_000313985.2. NCBI lineage: Eukaryota > Metazoa > Chordata > Mammalia > Afrosoricida > Tenrecidae > Echinops > Echinops telfairi. The sequence continues at coordinate 83,747,963 of NW_022103906.1, read as the reverse complement.
GAATTGAAGCCTTGATGGGTTTATAGATGTCCTCCACCTGCGGAGATGACCTTCAAAGCGATTGTGTAGGGTGGCTGAGAAGAGAGCCCAGGGAATAGCTTGGAGAAATTATCTTTCACTGTTTGGCCGTAGAAAGAGTCCCCAGGGGAAATTTGGTAGAATGAACATCTTTAGTGGGAGAGGTAAGTTTTCCTGAAACAGAAAGTAAATGCTTTGTTAAGATGTTTGACTATGATAAATAAGAGAAAAATTAGTTGATATTTGAAGTAAGTGTGCGAGCCGGGGAGTAATTTCTTTTCAAGATGGGAGAGATGCGTTTAATCCATGCACACAGATTTGGAGGTTGTGACAATCCCACCTGGGGATAAAGTTTACCTTTGAACAGCTCATGAAAAGAGGATTTGTTAAGCAAAGGAAAGATGTTAACACATTTATGGAGAGTCATATTTAACCTACTAAAGAGAACAGAGTGTTTCATGCACTTTAAAGGCGGCTATTTGTATGCGCACAATGTGATTAAAGATTGCGCTTACCTTTTCCCTAGGGCCTGGCTTGTCTTTGGCAATGTTAGTCATAATTCTGAATATCAAAGTCTGTTTCTGCATGTGCTAGTTCCTTACCTGGCACTGTTCTAGATGGGAGGCATTGGAAGAAAACAACGTGTTAACTCTTCTCTCAGGGAATGAGGCATCTAGGGAGGTGACTGGAACCTTGGTGAGCATGAGAGTAGCAAGAGTGTCAGAGGGTGTCCTAGGGACATGGAGGAAACTCCTGACAGCCAGGCCATGAGTCAGCTGAGATGCTGGGTTCTCCCTGGAGATGCCACTCAAGCCTGGGAGCCCGAAAACCAAACCACACCCAAACCCTCTGCCCGCAAGTCGATTTTGATTCTTAGTGATATTATGTTGAGACAGATTATGAAAGAGGTTGGACTCTTTCAGCCCATTGGATTTTGAGGATTTTCCCTCAGCCAACATATATGGGCTCAATCACATTCCACATCCAGTTAAGATTTTAACTTGTGGCATAGTACAATAGCCTATGTTCCTCTCGATTTTCCTGGCTACCTGCAAGAATAATGTGTTTTTCTCCCCTGTAGAATAATGTGCTTTATTTCCATACCCTTACTCTGAAGCATTCACCGACTTAACCACCTTAAACTAGTGGTAGGAGCAGGAGCAGACCAGACACCTGTGAACTTGAGTTGAACCCAAGAGCATAGAACACACCTGTCACAGGATTCCAATGTGAGGTGTTAGCTACCTGGTGCATGCACACCTGCTCAGAAGTCTGTACCTAGGACTTCATGTTTGGATACCTGTTGTGAGCACAGGAGTCCCGGTGATGGGCTGGTTATGTGATGG
>NW_022103906.1:83728411-83746281 GCF_000313985.2 Echinops telfairi | reverse complement strand
TGCAAAATATCGAGAACATTTTGCATCAGAGCTTGAAAAGACATCGGAATCTGACCCCACGCCCGTGGTTTTTATAAACCAAAGCAGTGGTGTTTTTGGTCACTCAGCATTGTTTAAACCTTTTGAGGCTGTGTTCCAAGCATTTTGCTATAATTTTCATAATTTTCGTGGACTTTGTACTGTTTTGGGATTTAAAAAAATGGGTCCTAAATTTCTGGAAAAACATTTTTCTGGAAAATAATCATCATGGTTAGGAACTGGTTAACCATGTTATCGATATTGTTGAGAATTTAGAAAACCCTTTTGGAAAACAGTTAAAGAAACACTAACAGCAGACCACATTAAACAGATGTTCTTTTTTAGAGAAAGCCAGCCAGGTCCTAGAGTAAAAAGGCAAATAAAGGGGGAAAAAAACTCCTGAAAAGCAGCTACCAGTGGATTTGATGGAAGGGGATTCCCCTTCCAAACACTGACTCTCTCCACACCTCCTCTCCACACCCGTGTCCACAGATCCAGATCCTCATCCGTCTCAAGGTATGGGCCATACTGTAGTTGTTAAAAACTTTGTAATGTTCTGTTTCTTATGTAAATTATATTATTTAACTGAACTTATTTACTTTGAAGTTTCTGTGTAATGTTTGGTATAAAAAGGCAAGATTAGGGTAAAAACGTGGTGGTCAAGAATGGATTAATCTGTTTCAGTTATTTCTTATGGGAAAAAATGATTCAGAACTCGACTGTCTCACATCTCGGTGTTCCTTATAGAGCAGATTAACATCAAAGTGCGGGGTTCTACTGAAAATCTTTTTGCTTTGGCATCAGTGTGGATCCCTGTTTCCTTGTTCTTGCTGGGCAAGAGCAAGAACCCAATCTGGGAGTCACTCCTGTAACAATACAAGGCTTTCTTTACAGGCTCAGACAGCTTCGCCTTTCTTCCATGAGAAGATTAGGAAAGCAATTTTCACATTATATTTGTATTAGTACATTACGTAACTTAGAATTATTACATTACACAATCCAAGCATACTATTTAATTGAAGAATTTCTATCAAAAATAAGCAAATCTTTTCAGTAAAGGGGAAGTTATTAAATATTATAGCTTAATGGGCCGTACAATCAATCTCTGGTGCAGATACTAGTCAACATTGTCCTTTTACAGTGAAATCAACTTTTATAGTCCAGTAAACCTTTATTTATGGCAAGACAATTTCAATTTTCTGTAGTTTGAAAGTAGCACAAAATATCCTTCTTCTTTTGATTTTTATCCCAAACTTTAGAAATCTACCAACTCTATATATTCAGAGGTCACATAAAAATAGGTGGAAACCCAGCTTTGCTGTGAAGGCCTTCATTGGCAAACTTTGATATTAAAAAGACTTTAGGCTTAACAGAATTTTATTAGTGTGTCTTAGAGAATTACCTAAAGAGTAAATTCAATAATCATTTATTAACTGTCTTCTATATTCAGCATTATTCTATTCCCATGAGATAAGGTATGAACAAGGCAAATACCATTCAACTTTCAAGGATTATGAAAGTAAAGGCACAAGAATTTAAGTGCACTATTCTCTGCTGCTTCTTGTATAACATGTTTTATTTCTCTGTAGGTATATTTTAGATGTGTTATGACTAGAAAATGTTTCTATGCATAGAGGCCACCCATTGCTTTAATAAACATACCTCACAATTTCAATCTGATGAAATACTCTTTTCTTTATAGAAGTCATGCTGAATGGCTTTGGATTAATTCCAATAATAGTTGATCATTCAAAGTAAAGGATGGAAAGTCTCCTTAAAAGTAGTCTTTAAGTGCTCTCATACATGTCTTTTGATAGTGCTACTAGAGTTAGGTTCTGGTCTTTTATCAAGAGAAAAGTTTTCTTCGGTCAGACCCAGGAAGGAGAAGCCAGAAACAGTACAGGAGAGATATTGACTTCTTTCCCAGTGCCTGTGTACAGAGGGTTTTTAAGGGTTCTTGGAACTTGAGGGATTCTGACGACATCAGTGCACAGCGTTCTGAGGAGGTGGGTGAGTCCAAAAGACGGTGTTGGTTCTTGTTTGCTTAGCAATATCTGTATAGAATAGCTTCAGCATTTCATTAAAGAGAAAGCTTGATGCCGGGGACTTCTCTAAGTGCTCATTCCAGATGGGACCCACTCTCATTTGTTTCTCTTCTAGATAGTCACTTTTGCTCCACTTCCCAGTCTCACCTCCCCCTCCCACCCCCCACCTCCACCTCCCACCCCTCACCTCCACCTTTGTATGTTTAAGGTGAATTCCAGTATTAGAAACAGGCAGATTATCTAAAGCAAAGTCAGAGGAGTAAGGTACGTGACTAAAGGCAGCAAATGATTTCTGTCCTTCTTGAAACAGAAGATTTTTGATTTGTAAAGCCGGTGAAATGAAAATTGGGGTGATTAAAACAACAAAACTGGTTTGTTTAACATTTCTCAGAGGAGGTTTTAGAAAGTTCTGAATAACACCACCAGTTCCTTTGAAATGCTTTCCCACACACCACAGGGACACTGGAAAAGAGAGGCACTCATTTTGACTTAGAAATTCTTGTCAGCTTTTAAAATCACAAAATTCTGTTTTATTATGACGTGTGTGTGTGTGTGTGTGTGTGTGTGTGTGTGTGTGATGTATCTGAATTAACTCTTCACTAGATTATACATTCTAGGTCCCAGTTTAGGAAATGTAGAGATGCATCTACTACTGAAAACGGAAGCCAATTTAGAGGGACATCCACTCCTACTCTGTTCACTGCCGAACATGGGGTTTGGTTCATGTTGGCTCTGTAGGGTGGAGTCGAAGACCCCTGCAGGACGTCTCTATTGTTGTGAAGCTGAGAATCTGAGCAGAGAGCCTCGTTTCTCACCCCGGAGGGCGATGGTGGGTGAGTGTGAAGGAGTGTGCTATGTCGGAGTCTCTTTAGTTATCTGATGTTTAATACAACTACAACAACAAAACAGATTTTTCACTTGAGAATAAATTCTTTTTGAAGCATATGAAATGAGAGGAAGAAGTATAAAAGATAGATTCATGAGGAAAAACGACCCCTGAACCATCTTCGGTGACAACCTTTCCCTAGTGAGCGGCTCAGCCCACACATGGCCCTTTCCTGGCTGTAAGAGAAGTACAGAGTAGCTGTTTGCATGGATGGGATGATGTGTCTGCATACGTATCACCTACCCAAAGGCTGGACTTCTAGAACAGGGCATTTCCACAACAATTACATGCATTGGAATATCTGTTTATAGAGAAGGTTTTGATGGCAATGGTGGTGGTGGTGGTTCCACATTATGGATATAATTGCATCCATCGTTCTGTACAAGTGGAAAAAAATGAATTGAAAACTGTGTTACTTATATTTTTACAGTAATAAAAATTCTAAAACAACAAAAAAGACTTTCAAAATAAAAATAGATGAAATTAGTACTAATACTGAAAATGTAGACACGTATAACTGTGTATACTTCAGGCTTAGTTGCAAAGCAGTGCAGTAAATCAAGTCACACTTTTTTCCCCAGGTACATAAAAAGTTTTGTGTGCACTATAATACATAGCCTTCAAAGGAGGCAGTGCAGTTGGTGAACTAGTGGGCTGCTGAGCTCCGATGGTAGCGGCTTACATGCTGGGCTGCTAACTGCCACGCCAGCAATGAAAAACCACCAGCCACTGGGCAGGAGAAAGGCCGGGCTTTCTGCTTCTGTGAAGAGTTCTAGTCTTGGAAACTCACCAGGAAGTTCGACCCTGTCCTTAGTGCTGCTATGAGTTGGCATTGATGTGTCGACGGTGAGTTTGGGTTTGGAGTTTAATTGCAAAATCTACGGTTCAAACCCACAAGCTGTTCCTTGGTAGGAAGACAAGGCTGTCTGCTCCTGTAAAGATTTCCAGTCGAAGAAACCCTATGAGGTATCAATATGCGTCCGCATCTACTTTATGGCCGGGAGTCTTATTACATGTGTAATAACACTATAAAATATTATACGATTATGAGAATTACCAAAATATGAAACAAAAACCTGCATTGGCACGTGTGTTGGGAAAACGGTGCTGATGGACTTGTTGTACACAGGGTTACCTCCGACCTTTCATATGTAAGAAAGCAGAGCATCTGCAAAAGACCACACAAGCTGATGTGCCTGTAATTCAACGCACCATAGCTGAGACCTAGTACACCACTGTTCCTACTGAAAAGAAAACTTAGATGAGTGAATAATGTAGAAGAATAATGTTTACAACCAACCGATGTCGGGACAAAAGCGCTAGTTATTCTTCTTAAAAGAATCAATTAGGAACTCCTGCTCTCACGTAAGGCATTTTAATTATTCTAGTTTCCTGGAGCACAATTTCAGCTCCATAGTTTATGTTTCTCCCTTTACCCCTGTGTGCCTGTGTGGGCCCAGACTTAGACGATTTGGACTGGAGAAGGAGACATGAAAGAAGTGTAAACGATTCATTTCCATAATGCAATATTGTCCAATGTGCAGTAAAAATAGATCAAAAATAGAAAAAAAAGTGATAACTTTTCTCTGAGCATGGGCGACAGAGTATCCAAGACACACGACCAGTTATTTTTAAGGACATCATTGCATCTCATTTCTTTCTCTTCCCACTAATTTATTAATACGGTTACAAGGTCATAGAAATCTTGGAGCAACCCAGGATTTATCAGGGAAAAAGGAGAGGAGAGGACCGCTACATCGGATGAACTCACCGCTTTAGGAGGAAGACGCAGGGGCAGTGGGTAGCTAGATAGAAAGAGATTGCGAGGAAGTGAAAAATGAGCTTCCACGGGAAGCCACAACAATGGAAGTAATAATTAAATCTTCCTCTAACTTAGGTTGCATTGTAAGTGCTTAGCTGAAAAATGTGTTGGTACCTCCAGGCCTGCAGCAATGACATCTGTTATATTTTAGGAACAGAAAGCTAATGAGGTGGAATCTGGAGTAGTGAGCTTAATTGGACTTGTTTTGATTAAGTGTATGTGCTGGGAATATTTTAATTACTTGTCTGAATTACAAAACAGCCCGTGTAAGTCCCCAAATTATTGCAACCATTTGTGAATCAGTTTAGAAGAGATAAGGAAATCGTATGGAGGGAAGAATAAAGTGGATAGCAGAAATTATTGAAAGTTCAGATGAAGGGAAATGTATGTAGTCTTCATCGCCTAATTAGTGACTTTGGTCCAAATAGCAGCACAGTTGTGCATGCCTGCTGTTTACTGCACTTTCCCGCATCTCCCCAGAGAAGCACGAAATGCAAGAGTCAGAAGGACCACAGTGAACCAATGGTCAGCCCACCTTCCCTTCTTTTAGACTCCAAGGGCCAGAAGTGAAGGTGCTTCCCCAAGTCTACGCAAGAATGAGTCTCCTCATTTATCAGCCAGGGCTTTTACCCTTTGACTGGGATGTGTAGCAACACGCTTCTCCCTTGCTTGCCAGCTCATGAATGAAGCGGATCATTTCATAACGCTGGGGTCTGCTCCAGCAATCTCCAACTAAGTATCCATGACCATTTCCAAAAGCCCATTTACCTCAATGACTCTTGGATTGGTTTTCCCTTCTATTACACCCTCTCTCCATCTGCTATGGGTTTTTCCTATTCAAAACTGAAATTTTGTGTATATATATTTATGATTAGTCTTTTCTGTAAACCACAAGTGTCAATCTTATCTCTGTATCTCTGAGACTAGCACAGTTCTACACATCCAGTTTGTTTCCAAAGTCTTTGCCAAATGAATAGATGATTAAATGGATAAATGAATTAACATCTTGGTCCAATCACAAATGGCAGAGGAAAAGATTAAAGTAAAGGAAACATTAAGGAACATTTCTACGAGAGAGGCATCTGTGCTGCTGAGAAGAGGAAAATAGAGAAAAGGAAGGTTCACCACGAAGGAGACAATCTAAACTTGAACATCAGGGAAAAGAGCTCATGGACTTCAAGGAAATGCAGAACAGGATTTGGGAAATGAGTCTCCCTGCTACAGTTCGATTCTTCCATTCAGCGCAAACCAAATACAATTTCCCAGTAGTGGAAGTGCTTTCAACCACATTGTGACAGCCCTTGAGAGACAAGCCTAACAAGTCCACTAGGACCTCAAACCAGGTACACGTTGGTAAGTGCCAGCAGGTGGACAGTGTATTCCCTGATGGGCTACAATTTCCAAACAGACCCTGTGCATCCAGATGTGCCTCTTCTCTAATAAACATATAGATAGAGTAAAATGCATAGAAAGAAAATATGCGTTTTACAAGTATTGAGCCATTAAAGGCATAATAAGGTCACAGACCAGAAAGAGGTAGAACAAGACTGAGCAGACAAGAGAAAAAATATTTGAAATAAACTCCCAGGGCCAGCAATAGATGTAACTAGAAAGAATACTCTTAATAGGGATACATGCAAGGGAAATATTATATATATATATCATATATGTTTATATTTTATATATATATAATATATATATGATACAGACTCTGAACTACTGAGCAACTGTAATGTGATTGTATTAACAGAGCTGTATTTAAAAACCTGAGCTGCTTCCTATTATTGGCCTCTCAATCTCTCCTACCACTCATAACCCTATCACAGGGGGCCCTTTCAGAGTAGGAAGCATTGGAAAGATGGAGGTGCTAAAAACATTTGCAAAATCCAGGCAAATAAGACTGGGTTACGTGGAGCTAATTTATTTGTTTGGACTGCCATCAAAACAGTCCAAGGAGGCAGAAGGGGCATGAATGATCTAAGTCAATTTTAATGAGCTTTAATCTTTCTTTGTTCTTTGTATAAATAGGGCAGCCTGTTTCCAGTGCTCTGACCATTACCTCTGCATGGATGTAATATTTACTTGTACACCAGGATGCTCTGGAACAATTTAGGATAGATATTAACAAAAAATGCCTTAGTCAATGTAAACCATAAGGATAATGTAGTGTGGCAGAATGTAATTACCCAAACTGGAGCCTGTTCCTCCGGAGAGCAAGAAAGGAGGAGAAGATAGTATGCTATGCACCCTGTGATGAGAGTGACAGTTTTGGAAAAATGAAAGAACGTTTTATCAAAGAAGGCCTGACCCTTTTGGTGACCTCTCCTGAGAAAGCAGGAGGTCTCGGGGCAGAGCGGGTTGCACGTTGGGCTGTTGATCACATTGTTGTTAAACTTGAGACCATTGTTGCAGCCAGTGTCAGTTCATCTTCCTCCTTTCTACAGACCTTCTGTTGAACCAAGCAGATGTCCTGTGCTGGAGACTGGCTCTCCTGAGAACCTCTCTATGTTACAACAGCCATGTGATATGCTTCTTCTTTCTCTACCAAATCATCTTCTAATGTTTTAATATCACTTATATTAATTATCCAAATCTCTTCCTGGCTACATAGCTTCCATTATTAAGCTATACCCCATATCATATACTTCTAGATTCTTAAATATTCTTGGCCAGAACCTCGAGAACGTTTGTCATTATTTTTTCCCCCACCTGGTATTCAAACCAGACACAGTCCTCTGGCGCAGGAAAGGGCGATCTGCCAAGTTTGTGGTTCGAGTCTGCAAATTATACTGAACATTCTTCCAAAAGAGGTTCTTTGGTAGCCAAGTGATTTGCATGACTTAGGTTGGCCCACTCATTTTATAAATCCTACTCCTTTTCTGTGTGCCCACAGGGGGCATGGAACTAAGGTGTCCCCGGTTTGTTTCCTTGTGACTCATTCTTAAACCACTGGTGTGTGTCACCCATTTTCTTAATTCACATTTTCTTAATTCCTGTACTTAATACCTGTCATTTATTTACTTATTAGCATCAGCATTATTAATAAGACATATGTTAACTATTATTATTAGCATATTTACATTTATAATACCAGCAAAACCATCCTGACTAGCTCAGCCTTGAATGATCATAGACACATGCAACAACATGGCAGCTATTTGTCTTCACAAAGGACACAAACCAACCCAAACTCACTGCCATCGAGTTGAGTGCATCTCCTAGTGGCCCTGTTGGATAGGGTAGAACTGCCCCTGTGGTTTTCTGAGACTGTACCTGTTTACAGGTATAGAACATTTCATCTTTATTTTGCAGAGGGGATGATATTATCAAATTGCTGACCTTGAAGTAAACACCGCGATGTGTATCCCTGAAAGTCAGAACTACCTAAATGGGGTGGCCAAAGAGGAAGAATTTCATGTAATCTTTTAAGCAAAATGATAGGGCATGGTGCACTAGGCTGTATTTTTTTTTTCTTTCGGCCTACAGAGGAACCGTATACATGACAGAACAAATTTAATCAAGAGTTCTAGAACCAATGCTATGGATCTTTTGGTTACCCTTTAAAATACTTCTGGCTTTGGACCAAGTTCTGTTCATCTCAGTAGTCCCCCTATTCAGATTTCAAGAACATGTCACAATTACATAATAAGCCTGGTGGCAGTATTTCAAAATGGGTACTGACATATGAGATGGCAGTGTATAAGGATATGAAGAGGTGTGAAGCAATGTCTTTGTTTTATGTATAAGCACTTTTATTGGGACATAATCCAAATATACAATTCAATAGATCAAGCATATCAAGAAATGTACAAATATTACCACAATCAATTTTAGAACAATTTTGTTTTCCTTATACTCCTGTTATTGGCTGCCGATTTCCCTCAACCTCCCCTACCTCCCCCCTGAGGAACCATTAATCTAGTCTCTAGTGTTTTAACCCTCATGGAGTTCATATATTGAAAACAGAGGAAAATACAAAAAGAAGCCAAAAAGCTAACAACAATTACAAAATAGGGTTGAAAAAAAACCTAGTTGGGAAGTAAGCAGAAAATATTTTTAAAATTAGGATGGCATCAAAATGAGTCAAAAGAGAGATTAAATGCTAGAGTGTTAGATTTTTAACCTAGCTATATCTGTCATATTCCACTTTCCAATGTATGCAGTGTGATAGCAATGTTCTTCATATGCCTAGTCCATGTTGAGAGGGGATACCCCGGAGGCTTCATCTGCATGTATTATTCTATAAGCACAAATACCCAGATAAAGACAAGCTCCTCCTCCCAGGCCTTGCAGTCCGCTAACTCAGTCTGCCCAACGACAACTATGGAGCCCGACGACAGCCCAAGACGCAGACGGCATCATCCCTGGCTGTAGACGCCTCTCAAACCAGTTTGACAGAGGAGAGCTCTCTTCAGTAGGAATTAGGTTTTCAAGATGGAGGGAAGGTGAATCACCTTCCAAGCAGCTGAGAGGAACCCTGGCATTGACTGCTGCTGACTCCTTATGTGAGTTGCTTCCTTTGGCAGAGTACAAAAGTAGGTCAAGTGCCACCCTGAGAAGATAACATTGTGAACAACACCTGAGTGCCTTGGAGATGAAGGTCGTCCCCTTCTCCATTGGTCTTGACCCCGCTGGCCTAGGGCAATGGATCTAAACGACAAGAAGTAGACATCACTTGAATATTAAGCCCTGTGCTTGTTTCTTCCCCGCAGAAGCCCCAGATCCCATGGCTACCTCCACATGGCCAGAAATTACCTGGTACCGAAAATTTCTGCACCGAATTGAATCCTTTGGATTTGTTTTCCATAACTTTGTTGGAATGATTTCTACCTTCAGGGAAATTTTAGCAGGAAAAATGTCTATTCATTATATCTTTTATATTCTAAGTTCTAAATAGTTATATAGAATACCATTTTCTATATTTGTATAATTATAGATAATTATAATGGAAAAATAAAATTAATTTAATTTGTCTATATGTGTCTATGGTTGCTTTTATCTACTTTAATACACTTTTTGGCTCTGTATTATTATACTCTGGTAGTGTGAGGTGGCAGGTGACAGAGAGAAAGAGAGGTTTATATTTGCTTAATGAACCAGCAATTTCTTGGTAGAAATTATTGAAGGACCATAGAACCATGAAGAAAGTAATTGTCATATACCACGTCTAATAAAATAAATACTTGGAAATGATGCAACTTAGAAGCATCAAAATGCCTCCAGTAATGTAATAGTGAAGGTCACAGGAATTGCCCCTTCTGCCCCTTGGTCATTGAGGTAAGTTACGAACGGTCACCATATAGATGTTTTCACGGTCCTGTGATGTCTGCCTTACTTTCTTTCATCATAGCTTCTCTGCTTGCTAAGGACTGGCCTCTGAGCTCTCAAAATGTAAACTTGTTCTTAAGAGTTTTTGCTTTGTTTCACTTAGTCTGTTGTCTCTAGAAAAATGTTGTTCATAGTGCCTAGCATATGACAGGCTGCAGAAAATGTTCATTGGTAGAGTAACTATAGGTTAGCCTGGCCTCAGCTCATATCGTCTGGCCGTTGTCTGGCCATTGTCACTGTTTCCGTATCAATGAACTCTTAGCATCTAGACCATTTTTATTCCCCAGAGTTTCTCAAGGATAGAGTTGTTTGAACACATGTCTAACAAATTCAGTAAGTGTGTAAAGTTAATTACTTCTTGAACATTTGTGAAATCTTCCTTCATCCATCCTTTCCTTGATAAAGTCATGCTTCTTCAACTTTGACACTAAAGCAGAAATGATTCTTTTGTTAAAAGGTCTCTTTTATATAGTGTCTGATGTAAATGTCTTTCAAGATCATAAAAAAATCAGAAAACTAAATTTTAAAGTATAATCTGTCTCCCCAAATTCCTTCACAATATCTAGTCTCACCTTCACAATAAATAATATTACCTGAAATATAGGCAATTATCTTGCTATAAAATGGACACAGAGAATCAATTAGTGTTCACCCTGCTTCCCTGCTGACCTCTCCCAGGGGACTCATTTGGGGAAACCACTGGGATATAACACACAGCTCTTTAAAGGCATAGGCCTGGGGCCCTAAGTTAACTTTTGACTTTGAATTTAATTTTTTAATTCTAAATAAATGGAAACAACAGGGAGTAGTGTCTGCTGCAGTGCAGCTCATTAAGGGGGGAATCTGGTAATGTCACTTTGTGTAGATACAGTTGTTTAAAAAATAAATTGAAGGACCATCTTCTCTACAAAGTCCACCAGCATCAGCACACAATGCAGCACTCACGTCTTGGTTGCAATGTGCAACAACGCACTCACCTTTCATGGGCCTCCTCTTCCTTGTGGATGACAGTTCCTTAAAGACAGGCCTAATTGTTTGTTTGTTTGTTTGTTTAACTTTCTGAAGCTTGAAAAAACAAACGTATAACTAAATAGCAAGTAAATGTTCAATGTGCACTTTCTAACTTGACTCTTCCTGAGTGCACATCAGCCGAGATTTGGACAACAGATCAGGGATGTGGAAGACATTCTGGAAATAATTCCAAGTTGGTGTCTAGAAGCCCTCAGCAGTTTGATTGTTTTCTCACAAGGTTGACTGTGTGTGTGTGTGTGGTCATTGTGTCATGTTCTAAGTAAGTCATCAGAAAGTTTGGTATGAATCCGTAAAACAATATCTTAGACTTTCACAGCAGGTACAATAAATCTATCTTCAGAATCTCCTACTCACATCCTGGAGCAAAGGTGAAGTGGGAAGAAAGCTTGCAGACACCCCTCTACCACAGAGGCCACAGTTTGTTTTAACCACACGAGACTTCAGGGGTGGTCTTTTGGAGAGGTGTCATCTATGCTAAGATGCCTGGAAAACTATATGAACCCACTCTTAGTGGGAGCCGAAAAAAGCTTATGGGATGGATATAATGTTTGCTCTCAAGTAGCTCATTGTGTTATTGGGGAGTCAAGACTAATGTTCAAATTATTTAGAAACTGACATAGTCCTTCTATAGTTGGAGGGGAGATGATGACTTTGCTTCAGCATATTGACATATTCTAGACATGCAAAGCTTACCATGGTACCAGTGACCTATTCATCTTGGTGTGAAAAAGCAAGGCAGGGATACAGTCAAGCCTCTGATGTGAATACTTAAATAAGGCCTTCATTAATTTAAAGTCAGCTTGTTCTGTTTTCCACACCAACACAAAATATAGGCAAAAATAGATTCTCTTTAATGACACGAGCACAGTTGTAGACACAATAAGGATACATTTTTAAAGGAAGAAGCGAGTGAGGTTTTCTAGTTTGTGGTGCAGACACAATTCATTTTATTGGCATATAATGCACCTGTAGTACAGCCCAGTGGTTAAATCACACCAAAGAGTTGTACAATCATCACTCGTCATGTTTAGCTCCCCCGTTCCCCCAACTTCTTTCCATTCCTCGAAGAAACTATTAAACTAGTTATTGTCTCTATAGGTTTATCTCTACTGGATTTCATGTACAGAAAAACATTCATTTTTAAAAACTAAGAATAATTACATAGTAATATATAAATATATAAATAAATAAATATATAAAATATAAAACAGATTAAAAACAACAATGGAAAATAAAGCAGAAAATACTAAAAACTAGAACAATTTAAAATGGATATTGAGAGGGATAAGGTACTAATGATAAGGTGCTATATTTTAACCTAATTTTAACTGTAATAATCCACTTTCCAGTGCATTCTGGATGTTACAAGGCTATTCATATTTCTAGTCTGTGGTCAGAGTGGATTTACCAGAAGCTTAATCCACATGTATTTCCCCTCTACTTTTTTCAAAAACTGAAACAACATTAAAAAGGTTCAAAAGGAAGCTCAAATGATCAGCTATTACATTTTAACCTAACTATCTCTGCCATAGATAACTTTACAATGCTGTCCATCTAATAAGAAGCCTATCCACATCTCTCAACTGTGATCAGATAGAATATTCTGGAGACTTAATCCATGAGTAGATCCTGGAATGAATTTGGGGTTTCCACTGCCAACCATTGAATTTGAAAACCCAATGTTCACAATTTAAGCTCAGATACCATTACCCCATTTGTATTAGGATTTCATTATTTACAGTCTTTGGCTCATGATGGCTGGTATGCTTCTTCTGTATGCAATTTATTGACACCTCACTTAGAAGGCTGATTGTTTGAAGCCAAGTCATTATGACCCAGATGCTATTCCTTTAATAGCCAGGCACCGTAATGTTCCTTCACCACACTTTTCTATAACACCCATGACTTCAGTGTACTCTTCATGAGAGCGAGCAGCTGTAGATTCATTTTATATGTGCTTAAGCTAATGTATTAAAAAATTAATATAAATCTATATGAATCAAAGCATCTTCTTTTCTATCTGTTTGAAAACGCTGGAGTTAAACTAATCACATTTTCAATTTATTCCTGAGTTAAGAAGGTCAATTTAACAACTTAAATGATAGGACTTAAATTATCAAGCCAAACTAAAATAGTAAGCAAGCATAGACAAATTACAACTGTTTGTTTAGTATATACTATGTGTGAGAGAATGAGGCCTGGGCACAAAGTGGGTTAAAAATTGGACTTCGAACCGCAAGGTTATCAGTTCAAGTTTAAGTACTGCATTGCAGGAGAAAGATGAGGCTGTCTCCCTGAAGGACTTATAGTCTGGAAAACCCTGATGAGAAGTGTTTGTTTTCCCTATAGGGTCATAAGACCATCACACCTCACTCATTGCCATCAAGTCACTGCTACCACACAGGGTAGGTTAGAACTATCCCCATGGGTTTCTGAGACTGTAACTCTTTACTGGGGTAGAAAGCTCCATCTTTCTACAGTGGATCAGTTGGTAGTTTAGAACTGCTTACCTTGGGGTTTGCAGCCCCTTGAGTAAGCACTACGCCACCATGGTTCCTTGGAAGAAACTCAGTTTGGTATGCGTCAGAAACTATGCACAGATAAAGATAGTACTTGCTGTTCAAGAATGGGGAAGCATCCCTGACAACAGAACTTTCAGATTTCAATAACCATAATGCCACCTTTATTCCATATTGTAAGGAAACTGATGGAAAAAAATCAAATGCACATTTTAGCTACCTAATGTCCAGCTCAAGAAAAGCAGTGCTCTCACTGGGCCTCAAGGTGCCATCCGGGGAGGGGAGTACTGATGTTGAAAAGGACCTTTTGAAATGCCTTGTGTCTAAAAGAAAAGAAGAATTATGAAAGATCTGGAAAACATTAACAAACCAATTAGATTATTATACGGACCCTCTGGGATAATATTGCAAGATGATGATGAACACAATACCGTTTATCTTAAGAAGCCTACAGTAAATGTAGAAGTGCAAGGGATTATGAGTATTGATTCCAGAGAGAGGAATCCCTGTGGCTGCAGTGGGTTGAAGTGCTAGATTACTAACGGAGGATTGGCAGTTTGTACCTACCCATAGCTCTGCAGGAGCAGAGGCAGACTTCTGTTAGGATTTACACTCCCACCCTACCCTTTCGAAGTAGACGCAGGCAGTCTGGAGTTGGGGAAAAGCAGAGGCTCAGGGTCAGTTTATGAAGCTATGCCAGGAATGCAAATCCACTCGACATCATTGGATTTGTTTTTGTTTGATTGTTTGGTTACCTCAAAGGAGAGGCAACAGGAAAGTAGGACAGGATATGATTCCATCATAAAATGTATTTGACTACCTATTCTTTAAAGATAATCATTTTATTGGAGGCTCTTACACAATCCATACATCAATTCAATCAAGCACATTTGCACATATGTTGCCATCATCATTTCCAAAATATTTTCTTTCTACTTGAGCTCTTGGTATAAGTTCCTCTTTTTTTCCCCTCCCGCTCTCACAAACCCTTGGTAAATTATATATATTATTGTTGTTTTCATATCTGCTGTCTCCGTTCACCCATATTTCTGTTGTGAGGGTGGTGTTATACATGTGATCAGTTCCCCCTTTCTCACCCTTTTCCCCCACCCCACTGCTTCCTCCAATCCTTATGCTATTGCTAACACCATTATTGTTCCTGAGGTTTTTTATATGTCCTGGTTTCCATGTGTAAAGAGCTCTTATCTGTACGAGTGTGCATGTTTTGGTCTAGCTGGATTTGTAAGGTGGAACTGCGTCATGGTAGTGGGGGGGCGGGAGCCTTAAGGAACTAGAGGAATGTTGTGTGTTTTATTCCTGCTGTACTGCACCCTGGTAAACTTGTTCTTTCCTTATAACCCTTATGGGAAGAGGATGTCCAATTGTCTACAGATGAGCCTTGGATCTCCACTCCATCCCTCCTCATTCAAATTGATATGATTATTTGTTTGGGCTTTTCCGATGCCTGATAGGTGATCCCATTGACACCTCATGATCACACAGGCTGGTGTGTTTCTTTCATGTGGGCTTTGTTGTTTTCCTGATAGATGGCCTTTTAGTTAATTCCAAGACCCAAGACTCTACTTTGTCTGATAGCCAGGCATCAGGTTTCTTCACTCACCACATTTACTTACGCAATTTTGTCTTTAGCCATCGTGTAGGGAAGGTGAGCATCACAGAATACCAGGTTATTAGAACACAGAGTTCTTATGTTGAGGGAGGGCTTGAGTAGAGGTCCAATGTCCATGTGCTACCTTAATGCCTGACATACAAATATGTGTGTGTAGACTTATATCCCTATCATTATATATTGATTTTTTTCATATATATATGCCTATATTTATACTTATATAAATGTCTTTTGCCTCCTAATTCTTTCCCTATTTCCTTTTACTTTCCTCCTGTCCCACTATAAGTTTCAACCTTTATTCAGCTCTCAGTAATTCTTCTTGGCTACAATGCACTTGATCAAACCCCACCAGGCATTCTATGCCCTCCTTGCCATCAGTTTTAGATCTTTTGTTGTTCCCTGGTCACTGAGTTTGCGGGCTCCCCTCTCACTTTCCATCACCTCCTCCCCTCCCATGTTCCCCCAGAATACACGATCTAGTTGTTTTCTCCTTGGGATTCGCTATCCTATCTTATATCAATAAACAAGGGCAAAAGAGAGAGAATAAAAATAAACAAATAAAAAGCCTACAAATAGTTCCAAGCCTGTCTGCTGACCCTTAAGAGTGTTTTCCAATCAGGTCTGATGAGGTCCCAAGCCCTGACCCCGAAGTCTATTTTTGGTATTCCCTGGGGACTTCATTCCTTTGCTCCCCTTGCTGCTCTGGTGTGCTCCCTTCTTGTTTCACCCTGGGGCAGTCAGACCGGGGACAATTCCTACACTGTGGCTCCAGTGCTGTCCCCCTTAGTGCTATGGGTCCGTGAGGGCACACCATGTTTCCTGGTGGGTCCAGCTCTATGGTCCTCTCTGTGCTTTGGCTGCTCTGAGCAGGAACGTTGTCCTTGAGGCTTGGTGGGCCCAGTCACAGACCACATTTTCTCTCTCTCTTGCCCTCTCTGCTGGCTCTGTGTCTTCTGGGCAGACCTATCACTCTCCCAGGGCTGTATCTGCAGTCTTGTCCTCTGTAGTGCATTCATCTGGGGATGGGGGGCGACATAGTTGGGATCGGGGCGGCCCTGCAAACCGCTCTGTTAGTTCACTGCTTCATGGCAGTATGTTGCCCTCAAGGCTTGGCGCACCAGGTTGAGATTGACTATTCTGAGTCACATATATTAACCTGTATTTACTGTGGTCCAGGTGTCATTTTACAGAGAAAATTACCGGTAGGTTCCTATTCTACCATTTATATACATTTTGTCTTATGAAATCAAAATAATAATCCTGTTTCCCTTTCCTTCCTGGGTTTGCTGGTCTCATGCACCCTCCTTTCTTTCCCCTTCCTGACAAACAGTGAAGCAAGGAGTGCATTCATCTGAGGTTTGTTCTCCAGGCCATGATCCAGTGGGTGGAGAGTTTCCGGACATGCAGCTATGTGCAGGGCCACAGTGTGAAGAGGCACAGCAGCCTAACTGACTGCAGGGACATAGTAGAAGTCAGAAGAAGCACTTTCATTTGTTTGAGAGTAACTTTCTTCAAATATTTTTGAAACTGCTCTTTGGTACAGAGGGAGAAAGGTCTGATGCTGTACTTCTCCCAGTGAGCCAGTGAAAACCCCGAGCTCACCAGGCTTTGACTTACAAGTGCTCTTAGAGATGGTGATGGGTGGAAGCAGTTCATTCTTCTGTGCATGGAGGTCCTTGAAGGCACAGTGCACTAGCAGCCAATGAGGTTTGGTTTAGAAAACAGATTCACTCCCCAAAATGTCCACAGTGGTAAAATGTTGGAAATGCAAAGATTTTTTAAAATGATTATTAATAGGTGATTTGTTTTCCTAGCCTAAAAGAAAAGCTGGTACACAAAATACACTAAGTTAGGAACGATTTGGCTCCACATGACTGAACCTGAACGTGCGACGAGAGGCCACTCGATGCCTCCCATGCAACTTCAGACATGATTTCTACTTTGATGGGAAGTTGGAGAAGATGTATTTAAAGACAAGCTCAATTCTGGGAATCTTATATTAGCATGAGCAGCTTCCTAGATTAGAAATTGCTGCATATGTAAACTGTTGGTTTGGTGTGTTTAGATAGTTGACATGCATTCACTTTTACTCCCAAATAAAATTAGCAGTGCCCATGGGAAAATACCATGACTGGGATTTTTTTTTAAAATTCAGATTCTTTAGAGGGAGTTTATAATTACATTTCTCTTCCATGTTTGATGTAGAGCAGTGTGGTGTTCTAGTGTGGGGGGCACTGGGCTCAATTCTTTGCTCTACTACCTCGCTCTGTGGTTTCCTCTTCTGATGTGGCTTCCTCTTCTGAAAATTAGGAAATGGGAGCAAATACGTAGCTCCCAGATAGCAGGCTGGCTTCTTCAGAGCTGTTTGAAGAGCTCTTACATGATCATTCTGAAGCCCCAGCCTCTGGAAGTCTCATTCAGTACAACTGCAGTAGGTTCAGAGGGAAATATATGTATATATATATCCCCTAGCCTTCTCTTGAGATTCGTGAAGGTGGTACCACCCAATTTGGGAACTGGGTCATATAATATCTAAGGTCATTCTATTCCTAAGACTAAAGGTTTTTGATTATGTTTTCTTTTTCACTCT
>NW_022103906.1:83726317-83727208 GCF_000313985.2 Echinops telfairi | reverse complement strand
TGGCGGAGAGGCCCACACGAGTCCAGACACCCTCATGCAATGGCGGAGAGGCCCACACGAGTTCAGCATCCTCTTAGTTTCAATGGCACATGTTTTGCCTGTAACTTCTTGACTGCAGGCTTCACATGGTTGATCACCTGATTTTATTTAAACCCTCTGAGGCACTGAAGTTGGAAGAGGGAGCAATGACTCTTTGGAACAAAGGATATTTATTTTATGGATATGCAGAACATCAGTCGATTGTCTCTCAAACACATTGGACATAGCCAGGCCTTTGTTCATAGGGTGCCTTTCCACCTAGAGCCAGGCCCCCTCAATATCTGTCTTATAAATCCCCTCCTCGTTTCCTACAACTATTAAAAATCTGCCTTTTCTTCAAAGTCTGCCAGTTATAAGAAGTCTTAGAGAGCACATACATCCCCACTGAATGTGCACTGATTTTGGTTTTTATTCATTTCCCATTATAAAATATTATGCACTGTGTATATATGGTATATATATATATATACATATATATATATATTCTAGTTAATATGCAAAGGGATTTAAAAATATTTGTGGAAAAAATGTCATTATCTTTCAATATCATCTTTCCAAGAACTTTTTTGAAGCCCTCTGACATATCCTTACATGGCCAAACTGTGCCCTGCCCTCCTTGTCAGTGCCAAGCGTCATCTGGCTTGTATTAGTTGCTTAAAAAAACAAGCCTTGAGAACGATATTCTTGCTCAGAGCAGCCATTGCATAGAGCAGACAGGGCTGGCCCCACCACAAGACACAGTGCCCCCTCACTGACCTACAGTGCTACAGGGGACAGTATTGGGAGCACAGTATGGGAATTGTGCCTTGGCTGAAACCACCCCCGCCCTCCTACACCGCCCCCCCCACCCCC
>NW_022103906.1:83725007-83726217 GCF_000313985.2 Echinops telfairi | reverse complement strand
CCCCCACCCCCCGAGTGAAACAGGAAAGGAGTATAACAGAGCAACAGCAAGGGGAGCAATGCAATGAAGTACCAAAGGCATCCTGAAAATAGATTCTGGAATCGGTGGGCAGGGCTTGGCACTTCACTAGACTCTACTGGAAAACATTCATAAGGGTTGGCAGACAAACCTGTAACTAACTATTTATAGGCTCCCCCCCCTTTATCCATATAAGATAAGCAGGATAAACAATCCCAAGGAGAAAACTGGGCCAGCAGCTCTTGAGGGACATGGGGGAGGAGGATATGGGAGAGGGGAGCCAACAAATTCAGGGGCAAGGAAAAAAGAAGAGATCTAAAACTGATGGTGAGGAGGGCATGGAATACCTGGTGGGGTTTGATCAAATGCAATGTAACCAGGACAAAGTACTGACAGGCAAATGAAGGTCAAACTTGATAGTGGGAGAGGAGGAAAGTAAAACAAACTAGAGGAAAGAATTAGGAGGGCAAATACATTTATAAAAGTATAAATATAGGCATGTACATATTTAAATATATTCATATATAATGCGAGGGATATAGGTCTATGTACATATCTTTAAATGTTAAGTATTATGGTAGCAGATGGGCATTGAGTCTCTACTTAGTACTCCCTCAATGCAAGAACACCTTTTTCTAATAACCTGGCATTCTGTGATGCTCACCTTCCCAACACAATTGCTAAAGACAAAATAGGTGCATAAGCAAATGTTGTGAAGAAAGCTGATGGTTCCTGGCTTTAGAAGATATAGCATCTGGTGTCATCAAAGCTGGAAGTTAAACAAGCAGCCATCTAGCAGGAGAGCAACAAAGCCCACATGGAAAAAGCACACCAGCCTGCGTGATCACAAGGTGTCCACAAGATCAGGTATTGAAAGACCCCAAACAAACAAATCAATGCAAACCATGGGGGTCGAGTGGAGACCAAAAGCCCATCTGTAGACAATTGGACATTCCCTCACAGAAGGGTCACAAGGAAAGAATGAGTCAGCCAGGATGAAGAATAACACCATGGGGACACACAACATTCCTCTAGTTCTTTAAGGCTTCCTTCCATCCCACTATCATGACTCCAGTTCTACCTTACAAATCCAGCTAGACCAAAGTATGAACATTGGTACAGATAAGAGCTCTCCACACATGGAATCCAGGACAGAGAAACCCCTCAGGACCAGTAATAGGAGTAGCCAGTA
>NW_022103906.1:83706531-83724807 GCF_000313985.2 Echinops telfairi | reverse complement strand
ATGTATGGATTGTGATAAGAACTGTAAGAGCCCCAATAAAATGATTTATTGGTAATAAACAATTGTATAGAATGTAAAATGATTAGTAATATTATTGAATACTTCTAGGCTAAGCATAGGATACATAGTTGTGTGTTTCTCTCACATATATACTTTTTTCACAACTCTATGCATCAAGTACTATTATTATTTCAACTTAAAAGTGAGAAATTTTCCACAGAAAACTCACAAATGATAAAATATATGCAAAGTTGGCTGAGGCATCTTAATTCCAAATACTTTAAATTCACATGACGGTAGTATTTCTCAAACATGGACGAGGCATCAGAGATGGAGCTTCACTTTCCAGCACCACAAAGAGGACACGAAAAGATGGAGTTGGTTGATGCCATCTAATCAGCTTATCACCTGCACTCACTCCACACAACCCTGCTCTAAGTCTGCTCTCCTTTCACAGCCAAAGGAAGCGCGGTAGCTGCCATAGTCCCCCTCTCTTAGAGTTGCGCGATTTTAAAGCACCAATGGAACCATTGCTTTTTCAAAATGATTGTTGCAAAGTGTTTAGCTAATACAAGTCCAAGAATAAAACACATCTGTGTATTTCCCGCCTTTACAAGTGCCTCGAACAAAGACAATGGACTGCAGAAGCATCCGATGAGAGCAGACTAACATCTGCTGCTTCAATAGTCCCTACACAATTATCCTCCTTGGAAGGCAAACCTCAAAAGACCCAAGCCAGACTATCACTCATACAGAGCTGGGGGGGAAAGGAGAATGAGTGTTTGAGAGCACTTTAAAAATTATAGGAACAGTCCAAATGTAAGTTATATTCTTTAAACAGACCCTGTCAAGACTTCCTCACAGGGGTCTTCAAAGCACAACAAAAGATGTCTAGAGTTTAAAATGCACAGGGCATACACAATACTTACCAACATAGAACAGGAGAATAGTACAATTAATAATAATAAAAAAATTCCACTCTATGATGCTCATTGGGATGATTTATATATTGAGAAATCTACTTCCAAGAACCCTGGTCTACTAAAGACTTTTGACAATGCAGTGTCCTTCTTAAATTCTGCAGTTTACGGCACAGATGAATTTCAGTCAAGGAAATACTCTTGACCCATCCTGACAATAGAAAAATCCACAAATAAGTTCTCTGTGTATATCAGATATGAAGGTGAGAGAAGGCTGAGGGGACATCAGTGAGATGTGAGTGGCAGGAGCATTCCTAAATATGTGAGCAATGCCACACTGTCACCTTCACTGCCACCAAGGTGATTTCCACTCACAGTGACCATCTAGGCCGAGTAGAACTGCCTATGTGGCTTTCCTAGACTGGAACTCTTCACCAGAGTAGGAAGTCTCATCTTGCTCCTAGGTAGCGGCTCATGGTTTGGCACTGTTGACACTGTGATTAGAAGCCGATCATAAAACACAATAGGCCAACAAGCCTTCTTTGCACTTCTATGGTTCCTCTAAATTAGCATTGCAGAAGAGGAGGGCATTTTGTTATGTTCTTTTAATGATTTAAAGCACAGTATTCACTTGTTCAGTATTCACACGATTCACAGCATTCTGTTGGTACACCTGTCACTTGATCTATGTACGGGTTCTGCATATGCGCAATGAAGTATTCTGGAATTCCATTCTTCTCAATATTCCTCATAGTTTGTTATTACTCATACAACCAATGGCTTTGCATAGTCAACACAACGCAAGTAAACGTATTTCTATTTACAGTGCAAGTGATTATGCAGCAATTTCACTCTGTCCTGTAGGGTCCCTCTGAATCAAATCAAGAGAATGGAAACAAGCTTAATTTTTTGTTTTTTAATCTCCTATATACAAGTAAAATATACCTAGAATAGACTAGGAAAGAAAGCGGACTTCTTTAAAGACCATGGATTAAGGTTCAACTTTGCATTCATATGTGAGAAGGGGACACATTTGTGGTATTATTTTGTTTTGACTTCTTACGTATTCCTTGAGAAACTTTCAAGGTAGTAAGAGCACACAGCCTGGGAGTACACAGTCAAAAGCACGAGCTCTCCATTCTTTTGAGAAGGATAGGATATTCGGTCTCTCGATGCCCGCGGGTTGGAGTCGGGGACCTATAGAGAGATGACTCTCACTCGCTCTTCTGCCAAAGCTCTGGAGCAGGCCTCTACCCTCAAGGGCCAAGGAGATACAGTTCACATGAATATATCGTAATTTCTAGCACAGGTTAAAGAGAATGTGAATATACACTTTGGTTCTCATTTTCATCATTCTTGTTTTTCAAGTTTAGCATCTTATTACACATGAGTACTATGGTCTCAGTTCATCACAATGCGAGCCCTCGTCGAAGATCAGATACCTTAGGAGAGCACATATTTTATAAGAGCTTAATAAATACTCCTTGATTGAGTATGAAAGTAACACTTAAATTTGAAGAGAAATTTTCTTCTTTAGATATGGTGATGTGTCTGAATATGTATGATAATATCAGAGTACATGTAGAATTTATATTGGAAAAAGGAAAAAAATGCAATTTTGTTCATATTCAGATTCCATTAGTTTTCCTTGGATTCAATAATTATTTTCCCTAGATTTCATGGGGTATAAACTACAGCTGGCCCCAAACTATACTGCTTGTTATAAATTAAGACAATAAATGATCGCTTAAATAAGTCTCCTATTTTCTGCTGGTACTAAGAATACTGCATTAGTATACACACCAAAGGAGAATGCATGCATAGGGATGTACACGTATACATGTAGATAGGCGCTAGAGAGACAGATAGACATATAGTGAACCTACATGGAGCCCCATAAATACCAGTATTTGGTAAATTAGTTGAATTGGGCTATTTATTCATCTTTAGTCAACACGTCACAAAAATGTCATTGTCCTCTGATTTGAGAATGGGAAGACTCATCTGTCACTCTGCATAAGTTGTAAAAAATGCCTCATTTATCCATAGGCTACATTTTCAGCCATTTCACATATACAGTAATGAAAAATTCATTTAAAAGGTTTTTTAAGGAGTAAAAGAATCATCACAAGCCCTGTACCTTTCTGTCCTTTAATGAAGTGGGACTCTACCCCTGGGACAAAGTGATACAGCGTGATAAGTAAAGGGAAGCATCTTTGGAGATAACATTCGAAGGAGTTGAGCAATGAGCCTTTCAGTGTCCAGAGAGGACACTATAATAACTATAGGCCAAGGTGACACAACACAAAGTAGCAGATGTGGTCCAAATATCTACCACATGTTCTCAGTTTCCTCAGGTTAACTGGACACAATGATATCTAACATCATGTGATTTCTATAAAGTGTGTACAACATATGACAGAGTACCATGAAAAAAACAAACAAATTACCTTTAAATGAAATGCAAAGTTATTGATGTGATTTAGGTACTTTCCTAATAATACTAGAGAAATAAACCATGACCCTACCTTCATCTCTGTATTTTAGGTCAAACCTGACCGCATGGCTGTATTTCTATCATCCCAATGGCATGCAAGAGAGATGGACACTCCAGCTTCTGTCCAGCTCCCTGGAGGAGGGTGATGGTTAGGAATTATGCCAACTAGACCCTCCTGGCTCAGGGTAGGTGTGCAGTTCAAGGTATCAAATGGGTTGGAGCCCGGCGGTGTGTGTGTAGTCTTTTGTATAAGAAAGTGATGGAGTAGAGATGATCTCTCATTTTCTCCTTTCAACTGCTTTCTTGCTGGGACTCTGTGTCTACTCCCAGGGGTGGCCCATATGGGCTGCTGACTCTAGGAGCCAACCTCCAAGTTGTTTATGCCTCCCATGTTCTCACCAACTTTGGATCCATGTGATCTGCACACACTGTCCTGTGAACTCCCTGTGTCTCCATTTGGCCTCATCAGCTTGCAGCTACATGAGGTTGAAGAGGGCCCAGGATGACATCAGACTTATTGACTTGCATTGGACTGGCCTGGGATACCTTCTTGATGGGAACTTATTTCTTGATATAAAGTTGTTCCTTCTACATATTAGTGTCACTGGTTTTGTTTCTTTATAACACAACCTAGCCCAGGAAATATAGACCACAAAATGCACTCATACATATATTCAGACAAAAAAAAAAAAAACACACCACACACACAAAAACCAACAACACTGCACTCAGACATATGTACCCCCACTTGGCTCTGTTACCTCTTTAAGAAGTGTGAAAAGAAGGAGCTAGGAAACTGTGTTTGCTCATGAGTGTTGCGTTACTTTGCTCACTTTCTGCAGATAGCACCCTGATTGAAGAGAGGTACTCTCACAATTTGCCCTGGCACCCATCTGAGTCCCCCTTTTAGATTTGGCAGCTACCTGTGAAGTAGTAGGGTAGGATAAGTTATCACAGCAGGCTCTAGAAATAGAAGCAACACCTAAAAATGCTATTCTAAAGGAGCAAATTGGATTCAGACAATGCTAAGAAGGTAAACCCACGCTTGAAATGGGATGCGAAGTGTCTGGCCCTGTTCTGTGTGCTTCAGAGCACTTTACGATGGACTGATTTATTGTTTCCTCTTTGGAGAATTTGTATAAGTCCCATCTCTTGAATTTGTCTGTTTTAGACTAGTGGTTGTGTGACTGGATCAATAAACAACTTTCATAACACTAGAGGGTCATGGTCAGCTTGAAAAAAAGATACATCCTAGGCATACAGGGAAGCCAGAAGGGTTAGAAAATCAGGTTAGAATGATTTGAATGGTGGTTTTGTTTTAGCATAGTAAGTGATCTTTGTTATAAGGACTTGGTCATGTTCTTAATCTAGAATTTAGACCTGTCCTTTCTATCACAGAATCGCCATCCATATGTACTATTTGGTACTTGAAAGATTGCAAGTGTAACATACACACTAAATTCCAAAGACTTTGTATGAAAATAATGGAGAATATCATACTTCTAATTGTTATTGATTACATATTGGAATACGAGTCATGGTGGTCCAATAGGTTATGAGTTGGGCTTCTAACCACACGTTCAGCAGTTTGAAACCACCAGACACTCCATGGGGGGAAGATGAGACTTTCTGCTCTCGGTAACATTTACAGCCTGAGAAACCCCCAGGAGCAGTGTTACTTTATAAGGTCACTGGAAGTGGCACTTGCCTGTATGGCTGTGAGCTTGGTTTTTGAGTTTTGGAATAATGAAAATCGGGATATTTTAAATGTGCATGATTAATCAAATATGTTATTAAACTCAATTTCACTTTGTTTTACAATTTTAAATCCAGCTATTAGAAAATCTAAAATTACCACCGTGTTTCTATGGAACAGTGCTACTCTCTTTAGTGCCAGATGCAAAATCTAGGTAAAGTGACCCTGCCAAATATGTGTCCTCACTTATTTCCTTTCTGTAAAACCTTTTGTCTACAGGTAACATAAGGAATACTTGTAATACATAAAAGAAAGCTGGGATCTGAGAAAGGAAGAAAAAATAAACAAGGAAGGAAAAGTACCATAAAATGGTGTGATAGATTGAATTCTGTCACCCCAAATAGATATGTTTGTGGCAGCTGTGAAAGTAACCTTATTTGGAAATGAGGTTTCCAAATGATGGGTTATCATTTTGTTAAAGAGGTTCTGAGCTTTCCTTGTGAAAGAGTAGCAAGATACAGAGAGATAACAGAAGAGGATGCTCTGGGACACTGTAGCTACAGAACAAGGAAAGCCAAGCTCTGTCAGAATCCAAGTCAAAAGCAGGGAACAGACTCTCCCATCAAATAGCACTACCAACACTTTGATCTCATATTCTCAAATTCCAGAACTGTTAGATAAATATGCTTCTGATCTCCAAAGCTGTCCACCTTGTGGCATTTTTATAAGGGCACCCATAGGAGACCAGGAGAAACAAGAGCTCAACAATAAATAAATTCATTGGCAAAATTGAGATTGAGTGTTGTTCTAATAGCCATGACATTCTCAGTGGCTAATTCCTCTGAATTAGACTGTTTACTCCTTCTTCATAGTCTGTTCTTTGAATGAAGGGCCTGCTGAAACGTGTTCATTTTGGGTAGACTTTGGTGGTATTGAAATATCAGTGACATAGCTTCCAGCATCATAGCAACCCTGAAGCCACCACAGTATAACAAACTGACAGATGTGGTTGATGCTAACGAAAATGAAAACAAGTCCATAAGATCCAAAATACAAGCTTGAGCATATCCCACCTCAATTTCAAGACATCGTTGAGTAATTGAACACTAATGACAGAAGACCTGATGAGCTGTGGGATGACATCAAGGACATCATTCAGGACGAAAGTAAAAAAGTCATTAAAAGACCGGAAAAAAAGAAAAGACCAAGGAGAATGTCAGAAGAGACTCGGAAGTGTGATCTGATGGCAGAGTAGTAAGGTGAATGGAAGAGACGATGCAGTCAAAGAGTTGAAGAGGAAACACGGAGCAGCTGACAAAGTCAAATATTATCCAGAAATGTGTAAAGACCTAGAGTTAGGAAACCCCAAAAAGTGAGAACTCACTTAGCATATCTTAATTGGAAAGAGCTCAAGAAAAAAAAACCAAGCCCCAAGCAGTAATATTGAAAAATCCTACGGGTAAAATATTGAATAATTCAGAAAGGATCAAATAAGATGTTAAGAATAGATAATGACTATCAACAGCCGACTATTTTAATACATTGAAAATGGTTAAGAACTAATGGTATTGAAGGAAGAAGTCAAAGCACACTGAAAGCGTTAGCCGACAACAAAGCTCCAAGAATTGTTACCATATCATCAGTTTCAAGAAGCCGATGAAGCCCTGGCAGCACTCATTTGTCTAGGTCAAGACATTTAGATACAGACATTCATATTTGTACTCATTCCAAGGGAAAGTGGCCCAACAGAATGCTCAAATTATAGAACAGTATCATTATTACATGCAGGTAAACTTGTTGCTGAAGATCATCCAACAACAGTTGCAGCAGGACATAGAGAGTGAGCAGCCAGAGGTTCAGCTGGGATTCGGAAGAGGAGGGGGCATAGGGAATATCATTGCTGATGGCAGCTGGGTCTTGGCTGAAAGCAGAGAACAGCAGAAAAATGTTTACTTGTGTTTTAGCGATGATGCAAAGGCATTCGATGGTGTAGATCATAACACATTGCAGATAGCCTTGAGAAGAATGAAAACTCCAGAATACTCTCTTGTGCTCATGCAGACCTGTACATGGATCAACAGGCAGCTACATCAGCAGAACAAGGGAATTCTGCATGGTTTCAAATCAGGAAAGGTGTGCATCATGTTTATATCCTCTTACCACGCTTATTTGTTTTGTTTGTTGAGCAAATGATCAGAGAAGGTGGACTATAGGAAAAAGAATTTCGCATCAAGTTTGGAGGAAGACTTATTAACAACCTTTAATATGCAGCAGGCTCAATTTGTTTTCTGAAAGTGAGGAAGATTTGAAGCACTTCCTGATAGAAATCAAGGATTTCAGCCTTCAGTATGGATTACAACTCTATGTCACAACAACAAAAATCTTCATAATTGGGCCAATAGATAATACCATGACACACTGATACCTGATTGAAATTGTCACAGTTTTTGTCTTACTGGGATGTACAATCAGTGCCCATGGGTATCACTCAAGAGATAAAAGGATATATTTCACTGGATAACTCTGCTGCACAAGACTTCTTTAAAGTGTTGAAAAACAAGATTAGTTTGAAGAGTAAAGTACACCTGACTCAGTCCATGGGATTTTCAACAGCCTCATATGCATTTGACAGTGGACATTGAATAAGGAAGACTGAGATAGTTTAAGTCTATTGTGCCAACCTGGCCAAAAAACACATGTACAGTTAATTGAAGGGCCGAGGAATAAATGCCTCAGTGAGCTTTGCCTTCCTAGTTCTCAGGTCTCTCTCTGATGGTCGGACCAGGGTGCAGCTGCCTTAGTCAGTTTCCTGCCTCAGCTGGCAAGGCTCACTTCCTGCAAAACATCCCCGAGGAGAAGCCGCATGGACCTACCCAGATGCAGCCCTGGGTGCTGGAGCAGCCCTGTGGAGCCCCTGCCAGCGCTGAGATTCTTACATGCTCACTGATTCCACTTTGCTCCTTCAGTTGGCCTCATAGTGTGTGTTTTGTGAGATGGAGGAGGACTTCGTAGATTGGTATCAAACATATGGGTAATGTTGGACTTATGGGCTTGGACAGCACTGGGTTGGGATGCTTTCTTAATGTACACTTACTCTTTATATGAAACTCTCTCTTATACATTTGAGTTTCTGTGGATTTGTTTCTGTAGTCTACCAAGACTAACACAAAGATCAAAGAAAAATCAATATATTTGAATTATATTACTGGAGCGGGCTCTTGAAAATTCCATGGAACATCAACAGAACAAACAGATCTAGTTTGCCAAAATGGACAGTCAGAATGACTTTGTCTCATCTACTTGGGGCATTTTGTCAAGAAACACCAGTTTTTGAAGAAGGACGTCATATTTGGTAAAGTAGAGGGGCAGCAAAATCGAGGAAGGCCCTCAACAAGATGGTCCCATGGATGAGCTCAGCCAGGAGACAAATTGTGGAGATGACACAGCACAGGGCATTGTTACATTCTGTGGTACCCGGGGTCACTGAGAGTGGAAACGACTAACTGTCTAACTAGCAGCAACAACATTATTGTCATGTGTCACCACCTTAATTTCAACTCATAACAACTAGATAATGTTAGATTGAGCCTAGGATTAGATTTGCTATCCTAACCATACTCCAACCAACACTTAAGTTATGCTGAGCTACAGGGATATATAAACATTAAATAGACACCTCCTATATCAAGCAATTTATCGTTTGAGTCACTGACATGCCAAAGCTTCAAGAGCATTAGAACCTGTTTTCTAGGAGACTCTCCTTTTAATTGTACAAGATTGAGAAGTCAGTGGTGCAGGGGCTAACTGTAAGCTGCGAACCCAAACGTCAGAATGCACAGCTGCTCCTGGGAGAAAGATGTGGTATCTGCTTCCTGAGGATGAACCTTAGAGGGTTACCATGAGTCAGAGCCTCAGAATCACCTCAACGGGATGAGCTTTAAAAACAAAACAAGACACAAAAAGAAAACCAAAAATCGTTTTTATTGTAACAAGTGAAAGTTTACAGAACAAATGTTTCATTCAGCAATCTGCACCCATTGTCGTTCGTCACATTACTTGAAGTTTCCACATTGCAACAGGCTTCTTCCCACTTCCTCTCTGCTTACATTTCCATTCATTCTTCTTCCATATTATCCTTCCTGTCTTTCTTTCCTGGCATTTTCTGGCAGGAAATGTGGTGCTTTCGATATCAAATGGTTGTCCAGGGAATGTTCACCCTTTGATGTTATTGTTCACCTTACACTTGCTGTCATTACTCAGTGTCATTTAGTCACTTCTGACTCACAGTGACCTTATAGGATGGAGTGGACTTGCCTCTGTGCATCAGAGGCAGTACATGTTTACAGGAGCATGCAGGCTCACCTTTCTTTGCGGACTGGTTGGGGGGTGTTGAACTGCTGACTAATGAGCAGCCCCAAAAGTAAACACACTACCTTACCAGGTCTCCCATACTTACCCTATAAGCCCGTCTTTTTTTTTCTTCTTTTGGCTAAAGGTTGAGTCCTGGGGTAAATTCTCTTTCAGTATTGAAGGGTGCCTAAACCCACAGTTTCAGGGATTTCATCAGTCTCTAAAAGACCAGTAATCATGGTCTTTTCTTAATTTAGAATTCTGTTCCATATTTTTCTCTTTTTTTCAACTATATCCAGGATATCCTAATGTGATCCATTTGGACTTTGGACACTGGGCATCGCATTTAGTTCTTATTGTCTCTGGGTCATGGAAGCTGGAGCTTGTGTGGTCCATTAATCTTTTTGGACTAATTGTTCCCATGCCAATTTGATTTCTTCATTGGCGAGAAACCTAGAGTTTCACATGAGATGACTGCTAACAAGTTTACAAGAGCCAAGTCACTACTCAACAAAGCATTATATAGAACATTGTCTTTGTGGATATATTTTGCCAATTGATCTTGTTGTCTGTCAGGACAATAGCTCTAGACCTCAAATCCCCTGAAATGTATACCCTCAATGTATTTGGCTATGGCTTAAAATTTTTATAACTTTACTCTACTGTATTCATCGATAAAGTTGCTGATGGCAATGGGATTTGGTTTCTAGTAGATTACGGTTGCTTTTTCTTTAACTGAACTGAAGTCAATACCAGGGAAATGTTGGGGGATGAGAAGTAAAGCCTGGAGAATGGTCTCTTTAGTGAAGCAATTTGTGAAGAAGGTCCACAGCGCTCTCAGTAACTGGGAACTCAGTTCTTCCCTTCTAAACTGAGCACTGACAGCGCAGGACTTATCCACTAGACTATAACCACCGCAGAGGCCATGCTACGCTTTGTTAAGGAGCTCTTAATACCATGGAAGCCAATAGCGTCTGTTGGATATTGATGGACTTGATAGAAATCACTCTTTTTCATTCTCTCCTGAATTTGAATAAGTTAGTCTAAGGTACAGGAATCACAGATATGAAGTTAAAATGTCAGTTCTTACTGATAAAGCAGAATTGGATATTGCAGCTTGATTTCACTCAGTACTCATTTTTATCTACTATACAGTGCCTTCCTTTGGGGATTAGATATATCCCCCAAATGGCAGGTTCCTCTTTTCAAAGTTGGGGGCCGAGCCTGGGTGGAAAGCAGAGAACTGCTCTGGCCTGAGGGCCGTGCATGCAGGAAGAAGTCATTGACCCTCACACTCTTCAGTGTCTTCACCTGACTTGACTAGAGGTCATAGACGGGAAGATGAAATGCTTCCGTGCCTTTCTTCCCTGTGGAGGGGAATGAGAAACTCTCTCATTCTGCAAAATGAAGAGTTGGATTTAAGCATTCCCTCCTCGTTCTGCTACTTCCACTGTCTACTCTGGGGCTCCCCTGGAGGCTTTGTGTCCTCCAAATAGCACAAGAGAAGATGTGCTCTTCATTGGCATCTTCTAACAAGGTCCTTCTGTCCCTGAAGCTAGCTTCCGGCTTCTAAAAAGAGAATGTGTAACTATAATTCTGTGTTTTACAGACATACAATAATTCTGTCTCTTTCTCTCATCTCCCACATAGCATAGTTGAAAGATGCAAATACTTCTACAAATGTTATGAAAAATAGGACTACTTTTCCTGCCCCCTTAAATGGTAACTTTCAAATATTTTTCTTTCTTTTGTTGTCTACCCTCTTGCTTTTAAACACACTTGATGCTTCCACGGAAAGTATTATCTATTGACTTCACACTATGGAAGGAAGGGCGTTGGTTCTCTTTGCTGGTCATCTTCGAACTATGTGCCTTCCACCCTGTTTTTTACAACCATAATTATAATTTGGTTTGATCATTTATTGTTACTATACTAATGGCATCCACAGTTATGTCATGATAACTTTTTCCTTCTTGTGAAATTGTTTGGTATGGCTAGAATTGAAAAATGTTCTTAATTTTTTTAGGCAAACTTGTCTATGACATTAACACTAATTTAATCCCACTGTTAGCCAGGCAGAATCAGGCAAAGGGAAGAAGGTGAAAATAAAAGATGCCCCCCCAACAAAACAGAGGTAGGGGCACATATCTCCCAAGTTTCCCTACCACGAAGGAAGGTGAAGGATAGATGAGCCACATCTCCTTATCAATGGAGGAAATAGGCACATAATGAAAGACAGTCAAGGGCTGGGAAAGACAGGATAGTCATTACCACACAATGGCTAAATTACCCTTTAGCCTTAGGACCTGGTGACAAACACAGCATAAATTCTAGCATGCAGGGATGCTCATGCCTCTGAAGAGGAGGTGCACTACAGGAAGCCAACTAAATAGCAAAAGAACCACCAGATAGCCAGTCAAGGATAGAAAGTCCTTCATTAGCTAAATCAAACATGTAACTCCTTTTATGGCCTTGGATTAGCTGGGAGCAGCACTCCATACCAAAGCACCTCTCTCTCAATAAGCCCATTCATTTTGTTCAAATGTTTGACGCTGGTCTGAACGCCATTCTCTTGAATTCTTTCTTGTGAGCAGGATAAGAACCAAGAAAAGAGAGACTCAAAACCTAGATGATTGTCTTGGATATCTAAAATACCTTTTCAGTTGAATTTGATTTTTTTAATGTTGAATAAGACTGAGTTCTGTAGAGAAAGAAAACCAGTTACACTCATCTATGTATAAGGAAGAACTTTATATCCAGCAGTAATTTTACACCGAGAAGGCATCCCAGTTAAGTCCACCTAAAGTTCATTAGGATGATGCTCAAACCCAGGTCTCCCCCTTTCTCTTCAAGGAGCTGCAGGCTGATGCTGCAGAAGGGTGACGAGGATGCAGAGAAAGCACAGGCCAGGTGCAGAGCTATGTGGATCCAAAGTTTGTGGAAACGTGACAAGACATCCATTGCTCTCAGGATCAGGTGGTCACTAGGGGGCCACCGCCTGTAATCAGACATGGAGTCCCATTGAAGTCCTCGCAAGGAGGAAGATGGAAATGGCAAAGAGAGAGGGGCCGTTGCCATTCTCTCCCTTCTGAAAAGGCCACACTCCCAGCTTCTGGGCAGCATCTAATTTCTTCTGATCTCAAAGTTGTGGAGACTGATGTTTTCATAGTCCAATAGTCCATTCAATTTTTTTTTTCCATTCATCAATCCTCTGAATGCAGAGAGACCAATGTTAGAGCTTCGATGGCTGCACTTGAGCTTTTAGGCCCCCAATCTCTACCCATCCATGCACGATATAGAACATTGTCTTTGTGAACTGTTATGTCAGTTGCCCTTGATGTCCCCTAGGACTGTGGTCCTGACCCCCCAGGCCCAGCCCTTCATCCCTTCAAGGTGTTTGGTTATATCTAAGAACTTTTCATAACTTTTCCTCCAGTGTGCTGTAGCACGTTCATGGACATCTTTGCAGCAAAGGGAAATACACATGGAGAAGCAACCTTGGTCAAACCTCGACATAGTTATTCGTATACTCCCTGTGGCAGTTAGACTTCATGTCCATCTGCACTTGTGTAGGGGTAGAGTCCAACTTGCCAATCACATCACACCCTGATGCTGCCCTCCTGAGAGGTCCGATCTTTTTGTGAGAGAGATACTGGGGATCCTATATCCCTTTCTCCCTCTGCCCCTTTGCCTTCCTGCTTGCTTTGACTCTGTGCCTACCTCCTAGGGTGGCCCAATGTGAGCTGACCAACCCTGACAGCTGTGGGTGCCCTGCCATGGGGGGAGCCATGCATCTCTGCACCCACCATCCTGCAATATTCCTGAATCCTGCTTCCGCTTTCTTGGTCATTGGGCTACAGCTACATGACCAAAGAGGGCTCTGGCTGACGTTGGATTCATAGACCTAGATTAGACTGGGTTAGGATGCCTTGTTGATACAAGATTGCTTCTTGATGTAAAGCCCTTTCTTATACATATATGAATGTCACTGGCATTGTCTCTCTAGAGACATAATTCCACTCTCCCTCCCACACCTACTCAGCCCGCTTGTCACAGACTACCACTATTTCAGGATTGTGCATATAATAGTATTTGCTTCTGTTGTCTTTAACTATTGCAAACCTCCCAGTGTTTTTCTCTTGCCTGTGAATTTTTTCCCCTAAACTTCTCTCTTATCGCGTGTCACCGTCCCCTTCACCCACATTAGCACTTGTCTACTCTCTTTCCCATGACTTAACATCCCAACCCGCCCACCTACGTCAGTTACTCTCACAGTGCTTCCTTTAATGTGAAACCTTTCCTTGATTTTTTTATTAATAACAGGATTTTCATTGAATAGTGTTCTTTTGTGATTGACTAATTTCCCTGGAACTAATGTCTTCCAGGTTAATTTGTATTATGAGGTATTTACAGATTAATCATTATTTTGAAGGTTTTAGTGTGTATATGTACCAAAGTTTATTTATCCACTCTTACACTAATTGACATTTATATATTTGCAAAAATTACTTCATATATCTGTTAGCTGCCTAAATGTCTTTGTTTAAGTGTTCATATTCTCTGCCTATTTTTTATTATTGAATTGCTTGTCTTTTTCTTGTTGAAGTGTAGAATTTTTCTATGCATTTCAAAGCTTTCTCTCTTTTCTAATATGACATCAGCATTTTTTTTCCCTCGGGGTATGCTTCCTTTTTACTTTTGGGTGAGACCTCTTTATACACAGAAGTGTTTGATTTCTAGGAGGTAACTGGCATCTATTGTATCTTCTGTTGGTGCGAGGGATTTCTTTCATCTCTGCACTAATAGATCTCAGGTATTTTCGTTGTTCTCCCAATTACTTCCTTGCTTTGCGTAATGCTTATTCTTTAACTTTCCTGTGAAAGTCAAATCTTTTGAAATATGAACATATCACAATAGAATTGAAGATATTTTAATAAGTTTATTAATATTTTTAATAAGTTTAAGTACGATGTTTAAGTTTAAGTATGATGGTTGAAAAATCTGAACATTTTCTTATTCTTGAATACTTGAAGTATTTTGTATTTATATGTTTAACATCAGTTTATAATATTTAATTGTATGCCTTGGAGCATAGTTTTATTAATTTTTCAAGGAACTTGATGGCTCTATTAAGTCTGGGAATTCCTGTAATCAATCTGGAAAAATTTTAAACTTATTTTCATAAATTTATTCTCCCTTTTTATTGCCTGTATATCAAAATTTCCAAGGAAATGATCCTATATTTTCCTCCTTTTTCCTAACATTTTTCTTCTCTGCTCTTCCTCCCCTATACAATCTAGAATAATTCCACAGCTATATGATTTAATTTGCTTTTGAGGTTTTAATTTTTATTATTCTTGGTTCAGTCCCAGATCTTCCTGGTTAAGTGATCATTCTCAGCGATGGGAGGAGTGCAGTATTTTCTCTTACTTTATTAAAAATATGATTAACCCTTTATTTATTTTAAAGTTTTTGTCTCCTAGATGATCGCTTGCTTTCTTTCCGATCATCTTACTAGTTTATTTGTTCCTATGCCTTCTACATGGGACTTTTCTGGGATTTCTTATCATTGTTACATTTGCTCATGTAAGAAACACTGCTAAGAGCCTTACTAGCTGCTCTCGGTGTGCAATGGACTACCTTGGAGGTTAAACTTGTTTGGGTGTTTATTGGCGACTCCGTGTTTGCTTGCTTATTTTTGCTGCCCTTGAACTATGAATTTTCTGTCTGAAAAATATGGTTCTTTCTACAACACTTTTAGACTCTTGGTGAGGGAAGAGCATGATGTTTCTACTCTTAAATGTTCCTAGTCATTTTCCATTTCCACCAATGAAACCTTAACTTGCAATCTATTAACCTGACGGGGGAAAGGATTTTGACCTTCCGATCCAGAAGGAGAAATGGTTTCCCCATTTAGTTTTATCTTACATGAACTGTGATGTCACTTTTTGAGCCCTGGTGGCATGGTGGGTGATGTGTTGGGCTGCAGGGTCAGAAATGTAAAACCTCCTTCTTGGAAGAAAAGTAAGGCTTTCTATTCCCATAAAGATTTGCAGCCTCAGAAACCCAAAAGGAAAATTCTTCTCTGCTCCATAGGGGTGTATCCGTTGGAATAGACTTTGTGGCAGTGAATTAAGTTGTTTGAGACTCCCATCTACGGTTCTAAATACCTGATTTTGGAAAAACGTTTCTGGACAAATCGGGCTGCCCTTCTGTTTGTTGTGCCACCGAGAAGTTCACAACTGAACAGCAGACACACTGACTTTGCTTCTCCTTCAGTTATGATCATCTTCTCCCCCACTCCTTTTACATCTGGGTCTTATCCTTCTTTACAAAAGATTCCTTTACTGTGACTTTGTCATGTCTCTAGAAGGGGGTTTCTGTCACCCTCACAATTGTTCTTATGTTTGAGCTCATCCATGCACCCACCGTGTCCATTCATCTTGTCAAGCGTCTTCCTCTCTTCTTTGTTGCCCCCCACGCCTCCCCAATTACTTTACCAATCATGATGTCTGTGTTAGTCCGGGCACACTAGAGACACAAAGTTCATAGACACTCATATGTGTATAAGAAAGAGCTTTATACAAAGCATACTTGTATATTAAGAAAACATCCCAGTCCAGTCCAGATCCAGTCCATAAGTACAATCTTAGTCCATATGCCTGATACCAGTCTATCAGTTCCTCTTCAGACTCATGCAACACATGTGATGACACTGAATGCAGGAAGATCAAAGGCCAGTGGGTGGAAAGTCTTGTGGATCCAGTGGAGGTGGAAGCTCTGGCGTTGGTCTCCACGTGGCTCCTCCACCTCCAGGGCCCTGCTCCATCAGTGTCTCCATGTGGCTTGTCAATAGGAATGTGTAGCAGAAAGGTATGTCTTACCTCCAGGGAGCAAGATTGGAGTTCCCAGAATCCTCAGGAGAAGGCTATGCCCACACAGAGGCCTCATTAGCTGTGACCTGATTGACAAGTTAGACTCCACCCCTTCATGAGCTGACAGATTATGTAAGTGCCACATGTCATTCTCCAGGCACGGGTGTCTCCTGTTAACATGTCCAAAGTATATGAGACAAAATCCCACCGTTCTTGCCTCTAAGGAGCATTCTGGCTGTACCTCTTTCGAGATGGCTTTGCTTATTCTTTTGCCAATCCATGGTTCTTTTCCTATTCTTCACTAACACCATATTTCCAACACATCAATTCTTCTTCTGTCTTGCTTATTCAGTGCCCAACTTTTACATGCATATGAGGCGATGGAAAATACCATGGCTTGGGTCAGGATCATGTAGTAGTCCTCCTTGCTATTCAACACTTTAAAGAGTTTTTGTGCAGCAGAGTTACCCAATGTAATGAGTTGTTTGATTTCTTGACAACTGTTTCCATGAACATTGATTGTGGATCCATGTAAGACAAGATACTTGACAAGTTCAACCTTTTCTCCATTTATCATGATGTTATCTATTGGTCCAGTTGTGAGGATTTTGGTCTTTTTTACATTGCTTCAGAAGCCACACTGAAGGCTGCAATCGTTGATTGTCATCAGCAAGTCCTTCAAGGCCTCCTCTGTTTCAGCAAGCAATGTTGTATCATCTGCATAACTCACATTTTCATAAGCCGTCCTCCAATCCTGATGCTGCATTCTTCTTCACATAATCCAGCTAGAGAGGAAGCAAAGTTAAATGTGTCTGTTCAATAAGCTATCTTAAGCAAAAATAAAATAAAATAATAATACGTCACTGTTGCATCCTTCCTATATTAATTTAGTCCCTTCCATTTCTATGTTAACAATAAAAATGGATTCAAAAATCTGAAAATCTTCTGAATTTATTACAATTTATATATAAAATAGGATTGATTTCCAACTGCTACATCCCTATAAATTGGGATTGCTTTATGAAGATTGAGATAGAGAAGATTTATAAAAATTGCTTTATAAAGATTGAGATAGAGAAGATACAATGGAATATATGTACTAATATGTTGAATACTATTGATGTATGGATTGTAACAAGAGTTGTAAGAGCCCCCCATAGAATGATGCTGCAGGGTAAGTATTAGGGATTCTACTTTCAAGGTTGGTGTTTCAAATCCACCGGCCACTCTGTTGGAGAGATGAGTCTGTCTGCTCCCTGAAAGATGTGCAGCCATGGAAACCACAGTGGGTGGGTCTCCTCTGCTCTACTGGATCAATAGGAGTCGGAATCCACTTCACAGAAATGGGTTTAGCCTTTGGGTTTGGTTACCTCCCTCTAGACTATCCAGAAAAAAGCCTTACACATTTCATCTTAATGACTACTTTAGATCCAAAATAATTTTTATTGATAACTGTAATATGGTAATTCATTACAGTATGCTGTTACCCAAGTGCTAATTAAAAGGGAAGACAGTTGAAGCATAAAGGAGGGCTTGAAAGCACATCACACAAAAATTCCTTCCTAATGTATTTCCTGTCTGTCACACTATTACTGCAGGGTGGGTTGACAGGTTAATTATGTACTAGGCAGGAGAGCTGGTACAGAGGCTGTTACAATCTCAAAAGCAAACACTTATAGTCATTTTATCTGAGTATAAGACAAACTCACCTTGATAAAGAACTGCATTTAGTGATTATATGTAAGGCAACCTCTCTACCTAAATCTAGTAAAATATTAATCCTTGAAACTAGAACGTCATTGACCCTGCACCAGCGAACTATGACTCACATCTCAGGATAATAGAAATTTTGAAATTTACTTTATTTCTCTGCTGAGGTTTCTGTTTTCTCCACTACCTTCTTAAGTTGTAGGAATTTTAAATTATTAATGGCAAAAC
>NW_022103906.1:83704030-83706357 GCF_000313985.2 Echinops telfairi | reverse complement strand
CTGATAAAGATCGGGTGTCAGAAAGCTCACCCCTACCTTGGATAGCCCATTTGAGAGTACCACTGGGAAATCCGTGTTGCTTTATAAAGATTGAGATAGAGAAGATACGATGGGATATATGCACTAATATGTTGGATACAATTGATGTATGGATTGTAACAAGAGTTGTAAGAGCCCCCAATAAAATGATCTAAAAAAAGAGAGAGAGAGAGAGAGAGGAGATTTATTATTGCAACTGTTTTCTACTATTCTTAACCCATCCTTCTGGATTTATAGAGCGGGAGTCCAAGTGGCACGGTGGATTATGTGTTAGGCTGATAATCACATGGTCAGTAGCTCTAAGGGAGCCAGAGGAGGCTTTCCACTTGAGACGAGTTGCAGTCTGAAAGCTCCAGGGTCAGGTCTACTTTTCCTTATATGGTTCAGATGAGTCAGAATCAACTCAGCTGCACTGAGAGGTTTGGACTTATGTGTTAACTCTCAACATCTCTCCAGGATCTTTTTTGACATATCTCTTAAACTTCCTGTGTTCTCTTCTGTATGTCTATACAATTTCTGCCTTTGTTTCTACTTGTCATTTATTTCCACAGCACTTCCTTTGCACTAGCTGCCATTCTTTGGGCAGTGTGGAGTGCTCTAAATGAACAGCTCATAACTTAATAGTATAGTCCAACCACGTGACTCTACAGTACAACGTGCGCTTATCAAAGTTAATATCTGACCCTTAACCTTTCCCTCGGTCAATCCAAGATCCCAGTAGTTGTTATAGCAGCATCTTTCCCCCGTATCAGTTTGATATGTAACATGGAATCTTCTTTTTCCCCTCAAATTAGCTATTGATCCAAAATCAATATAACTTTCTAAAATTTGGAAACAAAACATTTTCAGACTGTAGGGAAAAATACCATCACTATACTGGTTTTTAGTGTTTTCAATTTATCTTTCTCTAAAAAATCCTGTTTCTTCCCCAAATGAGTATAATTTTTCAATATGCAGACTGTACTTAGTATTTCATCTTAACTCATTCCTCTTTACTCTTTGTATCCAGAAGAGTTATAATACTATGACTGTTAGTTCCTCAAGTTCCATGCTATGCTGAACGTGTTACCCACCCCCCATTTATTTGATAAATAATTCAAATGGCACATAATTCACACATCATACAATCCAATTGTTCAATCATATTTAAAGGAGTTGTATAATAATTACCAAATGCATCTTCGGACATATTCTTCTTTCATGTGCTTATTGTGGTTAGCTCCTCATTTCCCCCCAGCCACCCTTGGCACACCCCTAGGAAAATACTAATCCACTTTTTGTCTCTATAGATTTACCTATCCTAGATTTCATATTCAGAAAAGCATACAAAATGAAAGCAAAACAAACAAAATCCAACAATAATAAAATAAAACAGAGATCAACTTCAGTAGAAAAACAATATTAAATCCTGAATAAATTCAAAATGGCTCAAAAGAAAGTTCTAATGATAAGGTGTTACATTTTAACCCAAGGACACCTGCAGTCATCCAGTTTACCTGTACATGGGCTACACCTTTTGGTGGCCTAAATTACACACCAGGGTCACATCGGACATCGTGCTCTGCCAACTTTATCTACCTTCACCGCGTATGAATAGACATCGGCACTTCAATAAGTCTGTTGATTTGTCCATATTGTTTCACTGGAAACATCTAACCCCGAAACTGAGAAAGAAGTTAGCAACTAAAACAAGTTGGAAGCAGGATGTGTCTAGTTAGCGATGAGTGCTGTCTGATCAGGAAAGACAGCGCTGCCTTCTCGAAGGGCAATGCTCTTCTCTCACAAAGCTGTTTCAAAGTTTTAATTAGGTTTAAATCTTATCAATCTTATAACAGCGTTAGCAAGCAGGTACAGCAGAGTTTGCTACCCCCACGTTTTACTGGGAGAAACTCAGGAACTGCAATGTATTTGGCCAAAAATTGCAGGATGAGTACATGGCAGAGCCAGAAGCTTCTGAACGCTCACATTTTCATTCTATCAAATACCACCCTCAGAGTCATTCCCGTCTCTGTCTGGTGTTTACATGGGAGGAGACATGTTGTTGGCGTACAGCACTCAGAGAGGGCTGCACATGGCCTGGGAGGCTTACTGATGTAACGAGCTGAGGTGTGAGCAGGGACGCTGGCCCAAGCCTATTTAGATCTTCCTTTGTGAGAGGCTAAGGCTGTTGAACCATGTGATGAATTCTTTGTAATATGGTATTATTGTCAGGGAATAGCTTCAATTTGCACCGTA
Organism: Echinops telfairi; assembly: GCF_000313985.2. Lineage (NCBI taxonomy): Eukaryota > Metazoa > Chordata > Mammalia > Afrosoricida > Tenrecidae > Echinops > Echinops telfairi. The sequence goes on along the minus strand of NW_022103906.1, from coordinate 83,704,083 downwards.
AGCATTAAATGCTAAAAATAATAACAGCAATTACAGATTTCTCTGACACCAGA
>NW_022103906.1:83701859-83703636 GCF_000313985.2 Echinops telfairi | reverse complement strand
TCCTCCTGGGATGTACTTGGATGCTGTCGGCGTTCGTGGCTTTCTCTTTGTTGCAAGCACGGGCTATTCCCAAGGCAAATGTATTACAATAATGCAGCCAAGAATCACCTAGCTGGATAGTCCATCTGCAGTTGGACATTTCTTTTCCAGGAAGACATTTGCCACATATGCTTCACAGCCTACTAGTACATACTAGTCAATGAAAAGAACTTTGGATATATAATCATTTCTAGGAGAAGTGGAAGAGAATTATTCATAAGGGAAGTCTCAGAAATGGCTATAAAGTTAAATATTTCAGAAGCTTTGTGTCCAGTGCTCAAGTTGTCATAAAAACGTCCTTAATATTTTTTTTTCATAATTGAAGTATTATTTTATGACAGAAGCCAATGGGAAAATAATTTTGATATATATCTCATAACAAAAGTGGATATTTTAAATGTATGTGGATATATTGCTAGGCTCCATTTTTATTTTCTGTGGGTAACTAAATCGTTTTACCAGTAATTGGCTTCAGTTCTCAAATCTCAGAGATTTGTCATCGAGCTAACTTGTCAAGCAGTGTCTTCTGACTGTGAAATATCTTAAATACAGTTTTGGAAACGGTAGATTCTCTTCTAATATGTCTCATTGCTTTCTGCTTTAGTGGAGGCCATTCCAGCATCACTTGATCAGAGAACCAAGGAGCTGGAAAGCAATTATGTTATTTGTCTTCATGTCAGCAGAGAGACGAGTCATTTAGCCCAGAGAGTTCACAAGAGGTACCCCCAGTCACACAGTAAACTAGTACAAGGTAGAAGCAGTCAGACACTAAACACTAGCTAGTGTGGCTTTCAAAGTTATGAAGTTAAAAACATATATATGCATTTATATGCATATATATATACACACACACACACACACACACACACATATATCTATATCATCATGATGCATAAAACCATTCCTAAAAGGACAGCTTTGTTTGTGAAGGGGGGAAGTGTCCCCTTCTCTTTGTGGTATTCTAGGTAACTGCGTCAGAGTTACTGCAGTCATTACTAAAAACACGGTTATGGAAAAAAGACACCAATCAGCAGTAGGAAATGAATTGCTCTGTCGCGCAAAGGAAGATGTTGGTAGCTCCTGAGTATTAGCTTTATGGATCTTTAGTGTTAAGATTTTTCTGTGTTTTTTTGTGTCAGATACAGAAGTTGAGGTTGATATCTGAAGGAGAGTGTCTATACCTTTTAAGACAGTCCACTAAGTAGGACTTCCGTGGACTCTTCAAATGTTTTATGGAGGTGAGACTTCTATCTAAGCCTGAGTGTCTTCAACCTGTCCGTCTCCACAAAGCCAGTGACACACAGATCTTGTTCTGGGTTCAAATGTATTAAAAAGCCTGCTTTCACCAGGGAACTAGAGCTCCTGGAGGCTGGTCCCTTTCTACCATAATCTCTCCTTCAGTTTTACCTTCATATCAACATGGTTCCAGAGAGGGGATTCCCAATCTGATGTACGTTTTACTAGTGATGTGCACGCGTTTTGTTACTTAGCTCCCGTGCCTGTCCATACATCGATTCAGGGTCATGTAATGAGCTGATAAAAGAGTGAGAAAGTAGCATCCTGGTGTGACCATATCCATAAGTACGGTGTTTTGAAGGAGCTTTGATTATTAGAAGGCCTTTTAAAGAAGATCCAGCTCTCTCTTTTTTTTTTTAACATTTTATTAGGGGCTCATACAACTGTTATACCAATCCATACACACATCAATTGTGTAAAGCGCATTTGTACATCGTTTCTC
>NW_022103906.1:83694449-83700982 GCF_000313985.2 Echinops telfairi | reverse complement strand
GTGCTTTTATAAAAACTATAAAAGTAGGGTCCCTTTGGCCTCTAATCAGACCATTCTCCTTAATCAGTCAATCCCTAGGTATTTTTTATGTGCGCTCCTGTTTAGAGACACTTTATTTAATGGTGTTCATATTGCCTATTCATTATAATTTGATTCATTGTTAACTGTATTAATCTTCATGACTGAATGAAGTTTATCTAACAAACATATTTTCTCCACAAGGCACATCTTAGCCTTCTTGCATTTAAGAATATTAGATGACAATTCAGCATTCCCCTTGGGGTCATTTTAAACAGTTGAATAATCAACAAAAAGCAAACAAAACAAAAAAAAGCAGAACAAATGTAGCACTACACAGATTGTTAGAAGGGCACTGTTTGCAGTGTGAGAGCTGAAACACCAAGCTGAAGTGTTTCCTTCTTCAAACCCTGCTGGAAATGTGCCTGGCAGGAGACTCAGACATTTTCTCATTATGCTTACGATCACAAATAATTATAAAGGTGTTACAAGCATTTTGGGGTGGGGGGTTGGCTACAAAAATATTAGCAAGAAGGAGAATCACAAATACAAAATCTGTGAATAATGAGGATTAACTGTACATCATGCTTGTTTCGTGCTAGGTATGATTTTAAGTGCTTTTCACATAGTAATATTTATTCTCTCAACAACCAAATGAAATTGCTGCTGAAACTAAGACACAAAGAGGCTAAATAACTTCTGAATGTTACAGATAGTAGCGGTAAGAGTATGATTTGAATCAACGGAAACTGAGTCTAGACATTTAAATCTTAATCACATCCACTTTACCTGGTCCATTACTGTCCCTATCAGGGGTACCGATTTCTTTTCTCTTTAGAAAGTCATTATGCAGCTAGTGGTGGTGTGATCTAGTTCTTATCTGTATTTCCAGAGGATCAAAGACCATCAAGATGTGAACTGTGATGGAAGAAGTTCAGTTCGGAAGTGGTGCTCCAATCTGGGCTAAGGGCCCCCTCGCTGAAGGTGTCCTTCAGATGGTTGCAATGAATCCGCCGAAAGGGAGAACTGTTATAGATCGGGCCGCGGCACTGACGTGGAAAGGTAGGTGTCCACACCTTGCCTTCTAGTTAAACAGATCTTCTTGGCCCTACGTACAGATTGAGTAAGCAACGTGACCGCTGATGTTGTGTCTACAAAAGTTTGTTACTACAGAGCCCAGTCATTTCGTAGACATGCGTTACCTGTTTGAGAGTGTCAAGTGGATCTCTTGTTCAGATACAGGACAGATTTATACTCCTCACAGAAAATAAATATGTAAACTAGTGGCTGCCAAAGAGCTTCTCATAGGTAAAGGGAGGAGGGAAGTGCCCCACCTAAAACAGTCCTTCCGAAGCTTTCTCACCTGCACACCTGACTCCACGTCGACTAACAGCCGCTTTCCACTTGGGGGTCTCTATATACGTCAGTCATTTTCTCTTTCTAGAGCTGAGTTTTCTGACATAAGGAATCCGTTAGTTGATGCAGCTCGTCAAGATGAGTTCTTCCTCTGTACAAGTTAGTCTGGTCTAGAAATCCTCAGAAGGAGCTCTGCTGGCTTAGTGGTTATACATTAAACTGCTAGCCATTAAGTCACTTGTTCTATCCCACCATCTGCTCTACGGCAGAAAAACGAGGCGAACCATTCTCATAAAGATGCACAGTTTTAGAAACTCACGGGAGACAGCCTTTTAGTTTAACTATGAGTTGGAATTCACTCGGTGGCCTCAGAGATGCTCAAATTCCCTGTCCTCTAATATTAATAGCACAGCTTATCTCCAAATATATAAAATAGTTTGAGAAAATATTTGACAGCTTTTCTTATTTGATCTTGGTGAAGGAGATATTCAGGAGGTCCCCTGTTTATGATTTGAGACAAACTATATTTAGGACCATGTAGGCTTGTTTTTTAATCTTATTGATAGTAATATGCGCTACATACAATGTTGCAACACATCCTTTGCTGATGTCGATGTGCACGATTTCTAACTTCCAGAGGCAAAAAGATATTATTTATAGTGTTATTGAAAATAGAGGGGAATAATAATGAAAACTTAAAAATGAAAAATGATATTCAATTGATATCAGAATCAAAGTATGAAGGAGCAGTCAGAATGGAACTTTGATGTGAGATGGATAATATCTGAATGGATATACTTATGTTTAAAAACACACACAATCACAAGCAATGTGCCATTTCAAATATTCATTTCAAATTAACCACTCAGTGGTGGTAATGTCATTCATGATGTTGTACAATCATCCAAGCTCATGGACTCTATGCTGACGCATAGTGATTCTTTAATGGGCGTCCACGATTGTGCATCTTCGAAGGAGCAGAGTCTCAACTCTCTTCTGACAAGCAGCTGGTGGTTTGAGGCTGACTCAAGGGCACCACCAGGCTTCCTGGTCACCATATAGTTCCCAAACTATTCTTTAATATCACACACAGAAGCCCAGTATCCATTAAGCCATTCTCCATCACCCCCTGCCCCAATCCCCGATAAGTGCTAATGGACTTTGATCTTTTGAAAGAAAAAGAAAATCTCATATGACAATATAAAATGTAAGCAGGGATAATTTTTCTCAAAAGAATTACTGTATGGGGCGAGAAAGGAAGAGGGGGGAGACGAAAGGTACCCCCGCCAAAGATGGAAGGATATATTGGAGGGATCAGAGAGAGAAAGACCCACTTCCCATCCACTGGCACAAAACATTTGAAGGTTTTAAAACAGAAAATGAGGAGGCTGATTACTGGCATGGATGGGTGATTTAGCGAGTTTGGAAGTAAGCATCATTTCACTCAGAATGAATTTCTTACCAGCACTACATAGGTGAGTCATTTACCTGTAGGTGGTGAGTTCTGACGAGATATGGCAGAGGTTACAGAGGCCTTTCTGAGTGACCATTGCAGCAAGACACAAGGGAGTGGACTACAGGGAGAAGGAGCTAGTGATGATGTCTGAAGTGATGGGGTTGCACAGCAGTAGATAGATAGGTGAGGCACTTGGGATATATTTAACCTCAACTTGCTGGGGATGAGTTTTGTGTTAATTTTAATGAAGGGACTTGTTAATACAACCACTACTTGTCAGAATCCAGTTGACGGCTGTGGGCTTTGTTTTTGGCTTGAGTATCTGCATATTTTCCATGCAAAAATGTGTCTCTAAGTTCTTTGTCCATAGTTCAAAAAATGAGATCATCTTTTTTGGTTATTGAGCCATAGTGGTTGGTATATACTCTTGACATTGAATCCTTATCAGACACAAGGTTTCCATTTCCCTTCTCTGTTGTAAGTTGTCTATTCACTTTCTAAAAAAAATGTTCTTTGATGCCCCAGAGTTTCATTGATTCTAATGAAGTCAAATCGATTTATTTATTTTTGTTACTCATACTTTTAGTGTTTTAGCTATGATCTAACTGCTTATTACAATATCTGAAAGTTTACTTCTGTGTTGCCTTCTAAGAGTTGCATGGGTTTGACACTTATTTTTAGCTCAAGGGTCCATTCAGAATGTTCATGTGTGGTGTGAAATAGTGGTCAACTTGATTCCTCTGAAGGTGGACATTCAGTAGTTCCAGCACCATTTATTGAAAGGAATATTCTTTTCCTCATTGTGTATCTGGAGTTAGTACCATTGCCAAAAAGTAATTGATGATTGGTGTACAGGCTTATTTCCAAACTCATAATCTATCCTTTGGTCTATATGTTTATCCTCCTACTGATTCCACACTATTTTAATTACTTTACCCTTATAATATGACTTATAATAAATTTAATATGTTTTATGTTATACAATAAGTAACATGTTTGATATATACTTTAATATGTTGAATTTGTCTTAATGTTTTAAATGTCAATTTTTCGGCGTCCTTTTTCTTTTTTAAGACAATTTTTCCTATTTGGCATATGGAAAATATTTTACAAAACCTTAAATGACCCCTCAAATTCCTGAATGTGGATAAGAAAGTAACAAATGATGTTATTTGAAGAAATAAAAAGTAGAGAATTTGCTCCAAGATGAATGAAGGAGTACGGGTGAATGACTGGGTCATAGACACACAACGTATCTCCCTTATTTGTGTCGTTTTAAGCTCACATCAATTTTAATTCATGTCGTGTCCTCATAATTCCATCTGAGGAAATATTAAGCACTGATGTCAATCAAATCTATTTCTAAGTATATTTAGTTTCTTGGTCATTGTAGAAGTTAAAGTATGGCTCATTATCACAGTAACAATATCCACTGGCTAAGAAAACATCCATTCTTTAAGATCCCATTGCTCTAGTTGTCCTACCTTCTGAGAAGCTTATGAAAGGACTATCAGACTATGATCCATTCAACGGTGTGTATCATAACCCACTATTTATAGTCTTGAGAAGAATGGGGATTCCAGAACACTTTTTTATTGGGGATTCCAGAACACTTTTTTATTTTTAATGCAAGAGAGTTGATCTTGATATATTTTCTCAAAGGACACAGGAAAATCATTGGGAATTATTAAAAGGTGTTAAGAAAATGGAAGACTGCACTGATGTGGGAAAACTAGTCCAGGAAAATTGTACTCAGAAGTTGTTTTCAAATAAGACAATGCACCTGCTCATTCTTCAAGCTTGGCAAAGGGTGTCCTAAGAATTTCATTGGCCAACTTCACCCCACACACCCTACTGCCCTGCTACTGGTCCTTCAGAATGCATTGCTTCCCAAACTGAAAGGACATTTTAAAGGGAGCACAATTGGATTCCCTTGGGGCACAGGGTTTATGGATTGGGCAGCTAAACTCAAGATCAGCACATTGAAACCACCCACTGTTTGCAGGCTTTCTGCTTCTGTAAATATTTACAATATAGGAAACTCACAAGGGCAGTTCTGCTCTGGCCTACAGAGTCACTGTGAGTCCTAATCAATTTGATGGCAGGGAGAGTTTTTGAGTGAGAGAATAGCAAAACTGCCATTTTGAGGGAGTCTGAATTGAAGAGTATAAAATTCCCCAAGGAAGGGTTTGAAGGATGAAAACACCCTCTTCAGAAGTGTATAGACCTAGATCAGGGTTTCCAAAGTGAGCAACATTGACCCCTATGGATGCTGCCATGATTGGGGTGTGTGTGTGTGGCGGGGGGAGGGGGGGAGAGGGTTAAAGGATACCTGCATTTTATGTTGGATAACACAAAAGTTTTCATTGCTGCGGGGGCATTGAGCAAATGTTTTATTGAAAATGGGCCAGTAGGTCAAATAAATTTAGGAACATATGACCTAGAGGAAGGATTCGAGAAACAGATTGTGATCAGTTTATTAAATAAAGAGTTCTGTGATTTTGTAGCAAGACTTATGGACCTTTCCATGTATTTACTATATATTTGAAAACTTGTCCCAACAGTTACATAATTGAGTACTAACTGAAAAGGAGACAGTTCAAGCCATCTGCTCCCCAGGAAGAAGGGCCGGGGGGCCTGCTCCCCTAAGGCTCACAACTTTGGACGCTCTATAAAAACAGCTCTCCTCAATCCAATAGGGATAAAGGTACAGCACAGAAGAGCAACAACAGCAAATCTATACACATACCAATATGGATGGCTCAGTGATAGCTTTGAATTAGACACGGGTTTTTAAACAGTCATCACATCAGACAGAGATTCCCATGCGTGTCCATTGACTTGTGCAGGTAGAATGAGTGTAGGATTTCATTTTCCTCTATAATTTGCCTCTTACAGTACTTAGCATCTTTTACAGTAATTGTGTCACTTCAATTATCTGTCTTTTTTGCTGGACTATGATCTCTAGGAAGGCAAATACCATTTATTCACAGAAGCCAGCACATGATTGCTCATTAAATATTTGAGGAATGCTTGAAAGTCCTTGTCTGTGGTTATCCACAGCTTCAGATGCTAAATACTCTGTGTGCGTCACTTGGACTAAAGGGACAAAAAGCAGAACCTTGAAAGTCAGGGCTGGCAGACAAGTGACAACTTTCAAAAGAGAAATATGCTATGTGGTATTCTCAACACAACAACAAAACAGAGTCCTTTAAATCTCTGTGAAAGAATGTGGTCTCCTCGTTCTTATCAATTCTTAGAAGCAGCAATTGGTGAAGTGGGACCCCAAATGACCCCTGTGATATTGTTGTTGTACGGCATTGAGCTGGCTGACTCTGATTCAGTGATCCTAGAGGACAGAGTAGACTTGTCCCATCGGGTTCCCTGGGCTGAAGCAGCTAACCACATCTTTTCTCCTGTGACGTTTTGGGTGGGTTAGAACCTCCACTGTTAATATTAGCAGCCGAGCAGTTATCACTTCACCATAAAGACTGATTGTACTTAGGGTAGGGATAATGCAGTAGACTGGATCTTCTGGAAATACAGATCCTAGCTTAACCAGTACATAGAAATAATCAAAATAAAACCTGTGAGTTTTGTGGCCATAAAGTGAAGGTCACCAGTAACAGCACAACGAGTTATAAACTGATTTTCACAGAGGCATTTGCATGTCATTAAGAAAATATTTTAGGGAAAGCTGGAA
>NW_022103906.1:83692989-83694349 GCF_000313985.2 Echinops telfairi | reverse complement strand
GGAGACAAATAGGAAGAGGCAGCCAATCGTGTTGCCCAGGCAAGCGCTAGTGAGGACTGCCAGAGGGCATCTGCCCGGGCTCACAAAAACGTCCATCTCGGCCGTGCATCTTGAGTTGCCATGATAGCTGCCTGCACTGATCCCTGCCAGGAGGACACTACTGTAGGGGACACGAGGGCGGCTCTGCTTCCCGCGCGGACCTGACATTTGCTAAATTGATTTTCATTTTTACTAACGGATAGCTAGTCACTAATGGAAGAGTGATTTCTGGGTGCCATATGGGCACATGGATGTTTCTAATTTAGTGGCCTGACTATTATCTGTTCGCCTTCATATTCAGATAATTTGCTGTAATTGTTTATCCTGCCCTTGGCTGAGACAAACAGAGCTCTTTGCTGAAAGGTTAAATGAGAAAAGTTGATGATTCTAGTTCATGCTTGGGGAATCAAAATAGGTATGACACCCACATTATTTCAATTATGTTCTAGAAAGCACAGCGTGCGAGGAAACAGTATGATTCTTACAGTGTTGTTTCAAGGGTGACACAAATGGTCAAATCTCTTATAGAGCCTTCGAGTCATGGGTTGACAGAACTGCAATAGCCTTTGAGAGTATGTCCTCAGAACCCTTCCTTTTGAAAACCGAAGATCCAGAGAAAGGACACAGTGACTCTCCCCAGATCATGTAACTCAGGGCAAGTTTGTGCCGGCTTCAGGGCTCCCCAGGTCTACTCTTGTGACCCTGCCCTTAACGCTATCTCTCGTCCTCTTTGCCCCTTTCAGTTGACTTTCATTCCATTTCCAGGTGTGATTTAGTGATTTTATTCATCTTGGTTCCTTTTCTAAAAAGCACATATTTCAGAAATTTCCAGAAACTTTTAGAAAAATGTGACTACATATTGCTTTTGACAAAATAGAACAAAGTCAATAACCTACTATAATTGATAGAACACTTGCAAGTTACAGACTATTATAAATGGTTTACCCACATGTACGGCTCAGTTTACCAGGGCTACTCAGTTCTCGGCATTGCTCGCTAGCCTGCTAAGGAGGAAGGAATAGAAAAGATGTGAAGTTCAAGGTTTTACCTGATGGACACTTGTCATTTGTTGTCAGGGCAGATTCTCACAGACTTGCTCATGTAAGGGGTTTTCCTTCCTTCCTTTTCTTGTACACACTTGCACACAGACCTGCAGGCACACACCATTCATTCATTCAGTTGTTAGTTAAAACTGTTCCATACATGTAAGCTAATTGATGGGTTTCTCTCTCTTGAAGGATGTTTCTTACGGTAGATATGTCTTAAACTGGCTGTTGATGGAAGAGAAGAAATCGTATAATAGAAGAAGTAATGGGTCCTT
>NW_022103906.1:83690872-83692417 GCF_000313985.2 Echinops telfairi | reverse complement strand
TCTGCAGCCCATCTGTAGATGAATGGACATGATCTTGCTTTTAATATCTCAAGTAGAACTTGACACATAGGAAGAACTTCATAAATATTTGCTGAATTAACTATCATTCTTGTGCTCTATATTATACCCCTTCATTTATTATTTCATCTTTGTTTTTATATTTCTCTTGATGTTTTTCTTTCTACAAGATCATGGCCATCAGTATATAAACACACTCTAATATTATTTTTACAAAATACAATAGGAAAAAGTATTTTTTAACTTCCCATTCTTTTCTATAGGTCGACACACACCCTCTTTATAAATGTTTCTACTGTTCACTGAACATCTTCTCTTAAATATATTCCAACAAGGTTCCTTTCAATTCCAACGATGTAGGGACTCGCCTAGTGTATCCAGCACTGGCGACCCCTTTGAAACAGTCAACGTGATTCTCACACTGCTTGATTTCTGTTACTGATCCAAGCATGTTACCTCAAAATACCAGGTATCAATCTTATCTCTACGCCTGTGGCTACAGTCTCATTTGGGAATGGATTGTCTTGATTATGTTCATGTGGTAGGATTAATGTGCAGTGTGTTTTGAGTCCATCTCTTTTGAGTTAGCAGAGAGATTATACAGACAAGCTAGCAAGCAGCAATGGAGAAAGATAGATTGCAGGACACGTGATGGTCCCCAAGAAGCCATGGAATAATGACCTCCCCTCCCTTAAACTGGCTGTTGATGGAAGAGAAGAAATCGTATAATAGAAGAAGTAATGGGTCCTTACAGGGAGGAGAACATCATATAGTGTATAATGAGTGCACTGGGATTAGTAGAAAGGGCTGGCATCGGTTTCACTGCCTCAGGCAGAAAAATTATATGCTTTCAAGAAGGTTCAGTAGATTAAGAATTTATAGTAACACTGAGAAAACATATTCAGAAGTTGGGATGATATACCATGTGTAGGAATATGAGGGATGCATGTCCAATTAATGTATAGTAGAATAAAGTAAATGACTACCTCTCAAAGAAGAGTCTTGCTCTTTGATTGATGACATACAGAGAACTCTGTCTTCCCAGCGCCCACTTCCATCTGGCCAAAACTTAGTCTCTGTCAATCTAAGTCAAATTGTAATTAAGTAAGAAATCCTGGAATTGAAATGATTTGTTTTCCATCAGTTACATTTGTCTCTTCCATGCTACCTAAAATGAAATGAAATACTAAAAAGCTAATACTTTAACTCATGATTTTAAGGCTCATTCAAAGCATATTCAATAAATATGTGTTACCATGGTGCTTACTTAATGTATGAGTCAGAAGTGATTCGATGGCACCAAAACAACAACGACGACAAAAACGTAATACGTCAGGAATCGTGTCAGCACCTGGGATGAGAAACACAACAGAAACCACCTCTGAGTGCAAAGCACCTTCAAATAGGCTACAGAAAATCCAGGCAGGAAAATAATTCAGATGTGAGGTTTAATGTCTATAAGGTTCAAAAAGGCATTCTAACAAGTCTTTTTAGTGATAGCTTTGAATTAGACACGGGTTTTTAAAC
>NW_022103906.1:83658544-83690772 GCF_000313985.2 Echinops telfairi | reverse complement strand
TATGTTTTAGTAGATTTCATGTCTGCTGAACATAGAGAGAATGACTTTCTGTTCTTTAAAGATACCCATTGGTAGTACTTCTCTTACCACATCACTAGACAAGCAAGACAAACTTCATTTAGCATTAAAAGTAGTGAATTCCTTTTATCATCTTATAATCCATTTTTTTTCTCTTGTCATCATAATACCAGACTCTTCTGGTTTTCCTCCAAGCTAATGTGCACCTTCTCAGTCTTTTTACTTTCTCTATTTTTAAAAATCAGATTTCTCTCCCTCTGCTCAGCCTCTCAGGACTCTAACTTCCCTCCCTCCCTCCCTCTTCACAGTGTCGCTAGGTGATCGCCTCTTCACACTCTCTGTAGGTGATCACATTCATATCCTTGGCTTTAAAGTTTACTTACATGCCAAGAATCTTCAAATGATACTTCCACTTATTTTCTCTGTCAAACAATCTGTGGTAGTTATATAATCAATTGAGAGAATTAAGAATAAAGGGGAGGGTCTTGTCAATCATGTCATAGCTAATGAGGCCTCTGTGTGGGCATGGCCTTCTCCTGAGGATTCTGCGAACTCCAGTATTCCTCGTTGGATGTGGGAAACACATTCTCTCTCTTTCTCTCTCTCTCTCTCTCTCTCTTTCTCTCTCTCTCTCTCTCAGCTCCCTCCCTGTGAGACATTTCTGATGAGAAGCCACATGAAGCTAACCTGATGCAGCCAGAGACCTGGGAGCTGGAGAAGCCATCTTGAGCCCCCTGCCAGCACTGAGATGCTTAGAAAACCACTGGATCCACAAGACTTCCCACCCACTGGGCTGTGATCTTCTTGCGTTCGGCGCCATTGCATATGTTTCCAGAGCCTGAAGAAGGTTTTATAAATTGGAGTCAGCCATATGGGCTAATACCAGACTTATGGACTTGATGTGTACTGGGCTGGGATATTTTCTTAATGTATGATTACTCTCTGATATAAAACTCTCTCTTATACACATATGAGTGTCTATGAATTTGTTTCTCTAGTCTACCCAGACTAACACACAATATAAGTGCAAATATCTCTTTCTATTTGTCCTTTCAAGGTGGATTTACATATCTCAAATACCATATGTCAGTATAATTTTGTTTACAACTCCAACTCTTCTCTCACACCAATTTTCTCTACCTCATGGTATTACACCATCTGAATGCATAATGGTTCTGAGATGGGCTGTGATGTGCAAAGGCAGCAGTTAAAAGCCACTGCCATCTCCTTGGGCGAAAGATGGGGCTTCTACTCCTATAAACAGTCTCAGAAACTCACAGGGGCGGTTCTGCTCTATCCTATATGGTTGCTCTGAGTTGGCATTGACTCGGTGGCAGTGGGTTATTTGCCTAAATATTCTATCCAAGCCTGTAAGATTATCCTTACCTCCCCTCTTTCTTTAATTACCACACTCCATTTATGAGCTAAAAGTATAGACTAACTTTGAATCATGTCTCCATTTAGTTCTCTTTCTTTACCTTCACTGCAAAGCCCTTATCAAAGACACTGCTATTTGTCATCTAAACTACTGCAGTGACCATCCAATTGACTTTCCTATTTCTCCCTTTAAAAACGTATAAGCCTTTCCTACCTAAGAGCCAGAATTTTACTCTAAAAATGTAAATCAGATTATATTTTTACCTACTTCGGACCCTCTAATGGCTTCCCACCATACTTAAAGTCAAAATTCCTTTCCTTGTTATATACAGCACATCATGGTTGGCTTCAGGCTACCTCTCCATCTTCCTCTCATATCTACCCTGTGGTGTGCTGGCATATAAATGTTTAACAAAAGGTTTTCTAAATGGTGGTGATATGAAAAGCCTGATTCACAGTATTTTCTGATTATTGTGGTGTAAATACAAGCAGCATGGCCTATTTCCAGCTATCAAAGTGATGTCAACCACCTAACAAAACATTCTGAAAATGTAACAATGTCATTCACAAGCAAATACTAGGCAGGCCCAGAACCACTTTTGCTTATTTCTCTAACACGTTATTCCATGGCTTGAAATGCATTGCTCCCTCTGCTTAAAATCATCTTCAAGTGTGATTATAATATAGAATTCAAATAATTCTTCTAAGTTATGACTCAGATGAGCTTAAAGCCCTCTTCACGCATATCTTCTTAGCTATCTCTTATAATTTTCTTCAACTGCATCACCATCCTAGGAAAAGCTACCATCTTCTTCTTCTTGGTTTGTGACCATTCCAATGAACTTTCCAACTAACTTACCTACATCCACTTAGGATCTTCTCAAACCTTCTTTCCAAACCAGGTTTCATCATCTACACCTTCAAAATACATACACATAGACACTACATACACATTGCCTCGTACTACTTTAAGAAAAATGGCAAAACTCCTCAACTTGGCCCACAAGGTCTCTTCTAGCCTGGTCACCATGGACTTCTACAGGCTTCTCTTATACATTGGTTCTATAGCTCCTTCTACATCAGTGACAATAGCTTTAAAAAAATGTTTTAGACGATCCTTATGCCTTCCTGGTATGGGCATTTGACTTTCAGATTCCAAGTTTTGAAATGTTCTTTTTGTGTTTCATCTTGTTTAACATAAAATTGCCATGAACTCGAAAGAGCATCTCTCAGATCTCCATTCAAGTGTCCTTTTCTACCGAGATTATTATTGATCTTTCTAATGAGGCCATATCCTTTATATTCAAGCCTTCTTTCTTCACAGCTCTCATCATAGTTGACATTTTGAATAAGTGATTAGTAAAATATCTGTAGTCTCCTACAGCTCATAATCTCAACAAACAGTTTCCCAATTTGCTTCTTCTTGCGTCTTTAGCATCTAGCAGTACTGGACATTCAATAAAGATCTGTGAAACAACCATATGGCCCAGACTCAATTATGCTATCCTCCCTCATATCTATTAATTCCTTCTCAATTTAGTCTATTATTTATAAAGAATAAGCTCCATTGTTTTAATTAGTAGGTAGACAAATCATCATGAACCAAATGAGTAAATATTTATAAAATTACATAAGTGTTAGTTATAAAGCAGATTTTTAAGAAAGCAATCACTGAAAAGTAATGATGAGGGGAACAAACAAACCATGTCTAGAGCTAAGTCTTGCTAGTGTACTGTTGTATATCATGCAGTAATATAGTTCCATACTATTAAGGAGCTAATTACATATAAGGAGCAGCAAATTAGCTAGGATGAGTTTAATAATGAGTAGATTCATTAAACAGCTATCTGGTGTGGTTGTTACATAATTTCATGTCAACTTGATAAATAAGAGCAGGGGTGGAGTCTAGCCTGTCAATCAGGTCACAGCCTGGTGATCCCTCCTTGTCTCCATGGCCCTCTCAGGAAGATTCTGGGAACTTCCTCTCTCTCTCCATTACCTTCTATCAAGGAGCCATGCTCAGAGAGTTGGAGGAGTCATATGGAGACCCGGGCCAGCTTGAGAAGCTTCCACCACTACTGCATCCAGAAGACTTTCACCCACCAGCCTATAATCTTCTTGCCTTCAGCATGATTACATGTGCTGTGTGAGTTTAAAGAGGAATTTATGGACTAGTGTAGGACATAGGGCCTAATACAGACTGATGGACATGGTCTGGACTGGGCTGGGATCTTTTCTAAATGCAAATTTGCTCTTTGACATAAAGCTCTCTCTTACACCCATATGAATAGCCCATGATTTGTTTCTCTAGTCAACCCGGTCTAACACTCTGGTAGGGGGACATAATCAAAAGAGAAGCTAATATCTCAATTACAGGGAGGCTTTAGGAGCAATTTAAACCCAAGCATGAATCTATCTGCCCCTTCTGTTTGTCTTCATTACCATTTAAGACTAGAGCTTCCTTCAGTTAGTAAGGTTCTGGCCCTGGAGTGGAAACCACTTTCCTATTCCTAGTTTGGGAATGTTTCAGATGTGGGGAAAGGTTTGCATTGGTTTGATTTTAATCGGATTCTGAATGAGAAAATTGGCATCATAGAAGAAGACGAGGGATGCATTGACAATGACAATGTAGCTGACCATGACAAAGTCAATGCCAATGCAGGTGAACATATCTGACCTCCTCTGGTTTCCCTACTGCCATGGGTCAGAGCCATGCTTCTCCACATCATCCAACTATTCTGATTATTTGCCCAGCATACAATTGAATCAGTATCATGAGAGGATGCACCCGTGATGCACACCTTTCCTGACTTTAAGTCATGTTTGGAGCGTTCCCTGGCTCTGCTTGTGCGGCTGCCTGTTGTTTCATGTCCAAGTTCCCTGTGAGCACAGTGAAGTGTTCTGGAGTTTCCATTCTCCTCTAGGCAACCTATTGTTTGTTGTGGTTCACAGAGATGAATGCCTTGGCATAGTCAACAAAATGCAAGAAACGCAGGATACACTGAGCCACCAAACCCAAAAGAACTTGCCAACTTTCCACCATTTCAGGAGGTAACCTATGAGCAAGAACTAATAGTGCTGAAAAGAAGTTCAAGCTGCACTGAAAACACTAGGCAAACACAAGACCTCAGGAGTTGATGGGAAAAAATTGAAATGTTTCAACCAGCTGAGGAGGCACTGGAAGTGTCTCCCTTTATGCCAAGAAATTTGGAAGACAGCTATTTGCCCAACTGGCTGGAAGAGATCCATATTTGTACTTATCCTACAAAAGGTGACCCATCAGAATGCTCAGATTATAGAGCAATATCATTGACACCACATCCATGTAAAATTTTGCTTAAGATCATCCAACAAGGGTTCCCACAGCACATGGACTGGGGTTCCGTATAGATTCGGAAGAGGATGTGGATCAAGGGATATTATTGTTGAAGTTAGTTGGATCTTGGCTAAAAGCAGAGAGTAACAGATGGGATGGTAATAGCTTAGCAAATGCCAGGCTCATCAAGCAGTAAGGATGCCGCCAATGGCTCACAGCTATACCTCTCCCCAGCCAGTAGCCAAATTTCTCTCCAGTCTTCAGTTTCTCAGCCATGTGGTTCCTTGTCTTTGCCTCCATGGATTGGAAGACAGCCTTTCTCACAGTTCCAAGTCTCAGGTGACATGGAGCTGCTACTCTGAATCTCAGTGAGACAACGTCAAAGACACTTAGTCTGAGTGGTCTCCACCACTTCAAACACAGGGCTCGAACCTGCTTTTCAAATGAGCCTGTGATTTTTCTCTGTGTCCCACCCCAACCCCCAACTCACTCCCATTGAGCCAATTCTGACTCACAGTGACCCCATATGTCAGGATAGAACTGCCACTGTGGGTTTCTAAGACCTGCTTTATAGCAATAGGAAGCCTCCTCTTTCCTCTGAGGAGAGGCAGGTGGTTTTGAAGAGTTAACCTGGTGATTAGCAGTCAAACCAGTAATCCACTATGCCATTAGGGCTCCTCTTACTCTTATAACTGAGGAGTGGTGCTGATGGAATTGGGATTTGTCTTTTAGGTCACTGTACCCCAAAGGAACATGAAGGATGGGGTCTTAAGCCCCATCCTCTACCAAAGCAGTCCTAAAGGAGCTACAAAGGAAACAAAGTGTGTAACATGGTTCACACCTTCGACCAAGGTCAGAACTTCTCAATTCACTGCCATTGAGTCATCTCCGACTCACAGCAACCCTACAGCACGGGAAAGAACTTCTCCTGGGGGCTTCCAAGACTCCAGCTCTTTACAGGAGGAGAAATCCTCCTGTAAAACAACAGCTGGTTGTTTTAAACTGACAACCTTGTGGTTAGCAGCCCACTGAATAATCATTCATCTATCAAGACTGCAAGGTCAGGACTTACCCCAACCTAATCCTGTAGCAGAGAAGTCCTTCCAAAATGGGCTCAGAGCCACAGGTATACAACCCAGAATTATAATACATCCTATAAGTAATTCTGGCTAGTAGGACCATATTAATTGACTATATCTCAGTTATATTTACAAAAAACTGATAGGCTCTGAGGCTGAGAGGCAGAGGAAAAGTATGGCATTGTGATTATGTAAGTGTGCTTACAAGGTGTCCCAGGAACACTATTTCATGCCCTATGGCATCATTTAGTAATAAATCCTAAACATTTGCTCAGCATAAAAGAATGACTCTACACTGGTGGCATATTCACACAGGCAGATCTGGTCCTAGGTTGGATGGCAAGGGAGGGCAGTTTGCTCAGCATTTTCATCCTTCAGTGGGGATGCCATTGGCAAAGACAAAAGGTAGGTGAGGAAAGCAGAGGGCAGAAGTTGAGCAATGGCTCTTGGGCGTAGGTCACAAGGAGTGTGCTAGTCTCGGTAGACTAGAGAAACAAATCCATGGACACACATATGTGTATTAGAAAGAGATTTATATTCAAGAGCAATTGAACATTGAGAAAACACCCCAGCCCAGTCCAGATCAAGTCAATAAGTCTGATACTAATCTATAAAGTCCTCCTCAGACTCATGAAACACTTGCAATGATGCCGAATGTAGAAGATCACAGGCCAGTGGGTAGAAAGTCTTTAGATCCAGTGGCATTGGTAATATTTCAGCACTGACAGGGGTCTCTGCATGGCTTATCCAGCACCCAGAGCTGCATCAGGATGGGTCTGTGTGTCTTGACATCTGCTATGTCTCCCAGGGTGTGAGCAGAGAGTTTCCCACCTCCAAGGAGGAAATAACAGAATTCCCAGAATCCTTAGGGGAAGGCTATGCCCACAGAGAAGCCTCATCGGCTATGAACTGATTGACAGGCAAGACTCTACCCCTACATGCGCTATCCTTAAATTGACAATTATATAACTACCACAAGGAGGAAAAACCACTCAAAGAAAAGGGAAGATACCTAACTGAGCTCCTTTCTGAGCGAGGAAATATGAGTTAATGAATAAAAATAGAACTAGGAATTCAAGGAGGTCATTGGTCTTACTAGATATAGGGTTTCTTGCCAAAGCAATACATTAAAAAAAAAATGTAATTCAGAGTCTCAGAAGATTGGAGCAGCATTAAGTATGAACCGACTCATCAGATCTATTTGCAGAAAAGTCAGAAGGACTTGGAATACAGGAATATAAATCAGAATATTGAGTCTAAGAAGGAAGATGTATGTCACTCAACTTCTTCACTTCACCTCTTCTTAAAATCCCTTTAGCTTAGTTGCTTCCCCCTTGCCTGCGCCCTTGTGGAAGTCCCTCGCCACATTGCCTGCATCTTTATGGAAGTCCCTCTCCACCTTGCCTGCATCCTTGTGGAAGTGATAAAGTCAACTTCTCTCCCTAGCGGTCCCTGGGTTGTAAAGGCCTGACCTATGTATATTCTTGGTTATTAACAAATTTCCAGGCAAGGCCTCTATTATATTAAAAATTCAAGCTGTGTGTCCATTGCTATTGCATCAATTCTGACTCCTAGTGACTCTATGATAGGGTGGCTGAGGCCAGAAATGAGAAAACCTCATCTTTGTCCCCTGGAACTTCGGGGGGTGGGTGGGTTGAGCTACCAACTTAGTGGTTAGCTACTCAATTCCCAAACCACAGTATCATCAACATATTATTATTATTATTATTGCCAATAATGTATTATTATGTTAAACACATTTTAGGACCATTTCTGGAATGATTCCTGGAACTATAAGATATCTGGAACCATTTCTTTAATAGTTTTATAATCTAAGATACTATATACTATATTCTGTAATATATTCTAAAAAGGACCGTTGGTGGTGTAGCGGTTATGAATTGGGCTGCTAACTGCAAGGTCAGTAGTTTGAAACGACCAGCCATGCCATGAGAGAAAGACTGGGCTCTCTACTCCTGTAAAGAGTTAGTCTCAAAAACTTATAGGGGCAATTCTACCCTGTCCTGTAAGGTTGACATGAGCAGACATCAACTCGATGGGAGTGAGTTTGAATTTTTATTTTATCCTATATTCTAAGTCAAATATTTAACTAAAGGAGTTAGATAAAAAAACGATTTCTAAATACTCCAATTTACGAACAGACTCATCACAAAGACAGATTTAGGAGTGAAACTTGTTCATACTCTGAAGACCACTTATGCTTCAAATGTACTCTTTCTTCTTCAAGCAACTGTATTGGGAGAACTTTCACCACAGCTTTCCAGAAATTCTGCAGGTTCCTTGACTACCTGTCTCAATCCCTCAGGGACATTTTCAGTCCCAGGGCTCTGCAACCTTGACTCTCTAGGCCTATTCAATCCTAGCTACCCACTGAGCAGTATTAGCATTATTTAAATAGCATTTCACATTTTATACACTCTCATGGCAGGTAACATGATCTCAAATTCATGAAGCATCTGCTCTCTCTTCATCCATCTACTCTGGAGATTTTTTTTTAAAGATTTTTTTTCCTAATGACTTTAAATTTAAAGCTTTTCTTTTTTTAAGTGGAAGTTTGGGAGACTTTGAAAAGCCATGCTCAGCAAAAAAAGTAATTTATACTCTCTCTAGTTAATAACCTCTTATGTGCTTTAATAATTTAAACCAATTATCAATGAGAATGTCTATAGTGTATACTTCAGTGATTGCTTTTCGTATATTTCCTCCTTTCTTTCATGCCGTATGTCACTTGTCCTCAATGTGTCTCCAGTGCCTATTATCTCTGCTACACACATAAAGTAACTGCCTCAGCGAGGAGGACATGACCTTGGCACAGAGAAAAGCAGTCCTTTAAAGGATAGCTTAATTAAAATCTAAAGCCTCTGTTCCTGATTGGATTTCATTACTATTCATAAGACTCTTCTGAGTTGAGCCATGTGGTTTTGGGGCCCCCATGGTTGGTTTCAGAACAGGGACATTAAAGTCATCAGTGGGATTTCCACTTGGAGTCTGTGGATGCTTAGTCACCAAAAGGCTCGTTAGCCTTAGTTATCTTATGGAGGTTTTTCTCTTCTAAATTAAAATATATGTGTCTTTATTGGGCCATCGATGTCTCCAAGGGAGCTGAACAATGGACTAGTTAGGATTATGGGGTATTAGATTTGTACAGATCTGATCTCATATCACATGTCTGAAACTGAAAAGTTGTGTGATCCTGAGCATTTTATTTAATTACCTGAGCATTAGTTTATTCATCTGTATAGTGGGAATAATAATACCTATATTTTGAAAAGTTGGTATGAACAATGTGTTCCTGGAAAAACTGAAATGGTGCACATAAAATATACAAATCAACTCCCCACACATAGCAAGTATGGAAGTTATTTGTATAAATAATACTGTCAGAACATTGTTTAACTTATATGTACCCAGTACCCTTACTGATGATTCAATGTTAGCATAAGGTTTACATAGCAAAACACAAACATGCGGTGTAAGCATGTAGTCAGGGACAGCCAGTAGTTAGCACTCTGATGTTGAGAATGGAGAGATCTAGGAACTGGCGCAGGTAGATGAGACTTTCTTGCAAAGATTGAATATGACATGGATCACAGAGTGGGCTATTTAAATGCAATCTTTAAGAACATAAAGGGCCTACAGAAAGTGTTTCATTAGGGAACTACAACTAATTCTAAGAATAAGATATCAGGAGATGGCAGAAGCAACCAGAGGAGAAAGCAATACATTGAACAAAGCCTGTATCTGACCTCTCTGGCTTCCCACCTGCCACAAGGGAGGGGTCAGATCAACCTCCATGGGCATCCTTTACCTATTACGACAACATCACTCCTTCCAGATCACTCTATGTCTCTGTTGGGTTTGATAATTCATTTCAATGACCACAGAGAACTCACAGAAAATGCTTAAGGTTAAGGGGATTTGTTTAGGGAAGTTAATAAGTTACCACAAGTCAGGATCAACCGACAGGATGAAGTCATTGGTCTCCTTAATCAGCAGCAGGTTTCTATCCTGTTCGCAGCCTTTTAGTTGGTGATAGTTAAATCTCTCTTCAGTCCTTAGTATCTCAGCCATGTATCTCATGGCTTTTGCTTCCATGACTAGGAAGCCAGCCTGCCTGTCACTTTGTCTCAAAGTTGCATAGTTGGAGCAGGTCAGGAGAAAGAACTGCTCCTCTGAATCTCTATGCCAGAGTCTCTGATGTCTCCACCACTTCAGATGGAGATCTTGGACATGATCTTCTAGAATGGTCCTGCAATTTTTCTGCTTCTTCTTCCATGATTCCTTACAGCCAGCAAGGGGGTAACAAAAGCTGACCACTCTCTTCTATTAATGTTTCACACATTCTGTTTGCAGAGTCTCACCCAGTCATTTGTTGGAAGTTATAGAAACATGGGTCAAAGAGTTATATTAAGGAATTTCCCTCCACCACAGAAAGAATATCCACCACTCATCTATAAGTGTGTCGTAGTGTGGTGGCTAGTGTGCTGCTGTAATGCTGCCAGCTAGGTCACTGGCATTGCAAATACCATCAGGGTCACCCAAACTGAGTAAGTTTCAGTGGAGCTACCTGACCAAAGCAGACTAGAGAGAAGGGATTGGCTGTCTACTTTGGAGGAAGTTGCCCCCCAAAATCTCATGCATCGAATTGAAACATTGTCAGATACTGAAGACCTAATGAACGGAAGCAGAACATTATCAGAGACAGTGCCAGAGGATCGGACTCTCGAAGTGGAAGGCACTCAAAATATGACAGAGGACGAGCTGTCTTCTCAAAGTAAAGTCGGACATGGTGACAAGAATGAAGTAAAGCTTGTGGGAATAAAGCCTTGAGGATCTTCATTTGCTGATGGGGCGCAACTCGAGGTCAGAAGCAACAGCTATAAACATCAATTAATAATACGACCTTGGAACCTACGAAGTATGAATCTTGGAAAATTGGAATTCATCACACATGAAATGTAATATATAAATATTTATACCATAGGCATCTGTATTAGGGAACTGAAATGGATGAGTATTGGCCATTTATAATAAAAAAATAGAATAGAAAAATAAATGACACAATCAAGATTAGTGGGGCAGCATTCATTAGCACAACAGACATACCAAGGTCTATTGTTATCGGATTATATCCATCTCCATTTAAGGAAAACCGAGCAATACAACTATTATTCAAATTATGTACCAGCCAATAAAGCTAGTGATGAACAAATTGAAGAATTTGACCAACTTCTTCAGTCTGAAATTTATTGACATGCCATAAGATACATTGATAATTATTGGTGATTGGAATGCAAAAGTTGGAATGAAGAAGGAACAGTAGTTGGAAAATATGGCCTTGGTGAGAGAAATTAAGTTGGAGATGATATGATAAATGTTTTCAAGATTAACAACTTGTTCATAGAAAATAACTTTTTCAAAACATAGGAGATTAATCGATCCAGGTGGAATATACAGAAATCAAATTGACTACATCTATGGGAAGTAGAAATGGAGAAACTCATATCAGTAGCTAAAAGCAGGGCACAGACTGGCTGTGGAAAAACCATAAATTGCTAATATATAAGTTCAGGTTGAAATTGAAGAAAATTAAAACAAGTCCACAAGAGATAAACTATGACCTTGACATAGCCCAGCTGAATTTTGAGAACGTTTCAAGAACAAAGTGTCTTCATGGAACACTAATGAAAGAAGACCCAATCAGCTGCAGGAGGACCTCAAAACATCATTCGTGGACAAAGCAAAAGGTTATTAAAATACAAGAAAGAGAGGACATATCAAAATAGATACTGGGAGAGATTCTGGAACTTGCTGTTAATCATATAGCAGCTAAGGGAAATGTGAAAAAAATGATAAAGTCAAAAATCTGAGCAGAAAATTGCCAAGGGAAGCTTGAGAAGACAAAGTCAAATATAATAATAAGATGGGAGAAAACCTAGAGTTTGGAAACCCCAAAGAAAGGGCACGTTCAGCAGATCTCAGAGTGAAAGAACTGAAGGAGAAAAAGTTGAAGCCTCAAGTTGCAACATTGAAAGATTCTATGGGGAAAATATTGAACGATGCAGGAAGCATCAAGAGAAGACAGAAAGAAGACGCATAGTCCCTGTTCCAAATAGAATTAGTCGATATTCCACCATTTCAAGGGGTAGCATAGAAGTAAGAACCGTTGATATGGAAAGAAGTTTAAGCTGCATCAAATGCATTTGCCCAGAATAAGGTTCCAGTAGGTGACAGAATATCAATTGAAATGCTTCAACAAGCTGCTGAAGCACTGGAAGCACTTATTCATCTATGCCAGGGAATTTGGAAGATAGCTACTTACCCATCTGACTGGAAGAGACCCACATGTGTACCATTTCAATGAAAAGTGACCAACCAGAGTGCCAGAATTCTATTAAAATATCATTAATATCACATGCAAGTAAAATTTTCAGAAGATCAACAATGGTTGCAGCAGTACATTGACAGAGAGCTGCTAGGGATTCAGATCAGATTCAAAAGAGGACATGGAATAAGGTATATCATGACTGATGGCAGATTGATCTTGACTAAAAGCAGAGAAAACCAGAAAGGTGTTTCTTGTATTAGATTGACTATGCCAAGGCATTCAACAATCTGGATTATACCAAACGGTGGATAGTCTTGAGAAGAAGGGGAATTCCACACCACTTACCTATGGTCATGCTGATCTTGTATGTGGATCAGAGGCAGATGTGTGAACGGAACAAGGGAACACAACATGGTTTAAAATCAGGAAGTGTGTGTGTCCGGTATGCATCTTTTCACCATATTTATTCAATCTGTCTGATGAGCAAATGATTAGAGACACTGGCTTTTATGAAGAAGAATATGGCATCATGATTGAAGGAAACTTGTTAACTACCTGAGATATGCAGATCACATAACCTTGCTTGCTGTAAGTGAGAAGGACCCGAGGCACTTGCTGATGAAGGTCAAGGATTGCAACCTTCAGTGTGGATTACAGCTCAGTGTAAATAAGACAACAGTCCTCACAATTGGACCAGTGAGTAGTATCACGATAAATGAACAAAAACTTGATGTTGTCAAGGATTTTGCCTTGTGTGGATTCACAATCAATGCTCATGGGAGTTTCAGGAAAGAGATTAAACAATGCATTCCCTTGGATAAATCTACTACACAAAACTTTTTAGAATGGTGAAAAGTGAGGAGGTTATTGTTAGGACTAAAGTGTACCTGACTCAAACCATGGTATGTTCAATTATTTCTTACACATGTGAAGGTTACATGTTGAATAAGGAAGACTGAAGAAGAATTGAGGCATTTACATTCTGGTGCTAGTGAAGAGTATTGAACATACCATGGCTTGGTAAAAGGACAAATTCCTCTGTCTTAGAAGAAGTCTGGCCAGCATATTCCTTAAAGGCAAGTTTGGGAAGACTTCTTTCCTACTTTCGACATGTTGTCAGGGGAGACCAGTCCCTGGAGAAGGACATCATGCATGATAAGGTTGAGGAGTTGGGGAAATGAGGAAAGTTCTCAAGGAGATGGACTGACACAGTGGGTGTGACAATGAGCTCAAGTGTAGAAACAATTGTGAGGATGGCTCAGAACTGAGCACTGTTAACACTTGTTGGGCATAGAGTTTGTATGGGTTGGGGCAGACTTGACGGCACCTAAGAACAACAGCAACAACAACAGAAAGACTCTAGATATAATCCACAAAATCTGTCCAGAAACTATCTGAAGGCTCCAGAGAGGAAGCCCAAAGGCTCAATTATGAGCAAAGTCCAAGGCAGCAAGTTTAAGACTGTGAAGGGCAGCCCCGATGTCTGTTCTCACATCGTACTGGCTTCCTGCCTGATGGGAGATGTTAGGAGAGCCAAGCATGGAGACAATGGATATGTAGTGCAGACACATATTGCAGGATATAATGTGGAACTTTGCCATGCAAGTGGCATGACAGAAAGGAAAACCTTGAGAGGAATTAAAGAGCCTGCTGCTTTTCATAAGTCAGGCCAAGTAGGGAGTTATGCCTCCTAGGATCACGCCTTTAAGCATCTTTTCCTCAGCTGTGCAATATTTTAGTGATTGTATGACAGAGTTTGTCAATGTGGGCACTATTCACATTTTGTTGTAAGGACACTTCCAACCATTTGTTTAGGAGCATCTCTGCCCCGCTATCCATTAAAAGTCAGTAGCAGGGTGCCGGGCTCATAACCAACATGTTCTCCACACGTTATGAAATTACCCCTATTGAGAACCTCTAAAGAGTGATCATATTCTGTCTACCAGCTAACTGTGGACCTGCTGCCCAGAAGCTGATTTGAACCCCATGTTGCCCTAAGACTCAGACTGGTGTTTCTGAGCCCAGCTGTGTTTGTTCTGTGGGCAGATGCATGGGTACACTCTCTGACATCATGCACATCCGCCTGACAGAAGCAAGACAGAGGGAGGAGCTGCTCCCCCTCCCTCTGGATCCCAACTCACATGTGGGGTGAGAGAAACACTTTGAAAAAGCTCTGGCTTGAGGTGGTGTGGAGGGAGGTTACGTTCCAACCTCCAGCTGTTGTTCTAACTGAGCCCCACTTCGTGGGGCCATTGGAAACCAAGCTTCTGGCATTTCTTTCCAACATCCAGATATGCACAAAAGGTAAATGCCTTCCTACTAAAGGCTCTTTCCAAAGATAGACTGGAACTGAGTCCCACAATCTAGATCATTGCCAAATACAAGTTGCATCATTCTCTTCCACTTATATGAAAATCGTCTGCAATTGTTATGCTTGGCCCAAAGCATTTGGAGATCAAATCGCTTGCTCATACTCAAAAATGCTGAGGTCAGCTCCATGCTTCATGGAATGTGCCTGTACCCAGCTTGGTAGCAGAACCGGATACCTGCTCTAAGGATGCCCATTTGCCTTTTCCATACCTAGAATCCCGGAAACAAAAACAGAAAGGCAAGCCAGCCTTCAGTTTACACGGCTCTGGTTATTCATTATGAATCGCTCTTTTTCCCCTAATTCTTTTATTCCCCTAAATCAGCAAATTTTGTTTTTTCAAGTGCTTCTAAACACCCAGCAGGAATTTGCATGGCACATGTATGACCTTACTATTTTACCTAAGGATCAGAATTTCTGTTAAAGGTTAAATTTCAAGCCCAACAGGGGCCATAGGTGGAATAAATGTTTTCTAGCTCAATCTATGCTTGGCTCAAGTTTTGTCTTTTTCTGGTATTTTAAATTATTTGAATTAATTGTTTCTCCCTCCAGGTCCCTAACCCATATGGGACTGCTGAGCAAAGAGTGGAACCCCCAAGAAAAAATCCGAGGGACATGAGGCACTTAAATCTCCAGAGGGAATCCCCCAGAGTGTGCCACTGTTTGCAGTACAATGCTACCAAGAGTCTCAGTGTGCAAACTAAGAGGGAACTTTGAAGCACCGGTGCCGGCTGTTTCACCCTTGAATTTCAAACTCCCACTAATCAGAGGATTGTGACACAGCACGCCTCCATCATTTTAAGCTTGGTATGTTGATTTTAAAATGTCCTTCCTATTAGCAAATATCATTCATTGATCCATTTAGAAATTAATTTCTGCAATGCCATGAGTAACACATTTTTTAACACCAAAACTCACTCATAGCAACCCTATAGGACAGAGGAGAATCATCTCACAGGATTTCTGAGCCTTTGATCTTGATGGAAACTGGCTGACTCATCTTTCTCCCAGGGAGGAAGCTGGTGGGTTAGAACTACCCACCTTTCAGTTTGCAGTTAAAGTAATCACAGCACCCCCTAGATTTTTTCATTTTTCTCTCTTATACCAGTCCTGCATTTTAAAAGCATCACTGGAGTTAAAAATACAAGTCCCTTCTGAGGGTTTGCTTGGTGAGACCCATGCCTGTCATTTGCTGTTTAACATGAACAGCTCTGTGGCCTCGGCTACTCTTGCCGATAAAGAAAAAGAGAAGGAGTCATAAAAATTGTGAAGCTGGCCAAGAACAAAAGCCTATTACAAGTGATAGTGCATCATGAGGAAGAGGTGTGTAAGTCCTTCTCACATTACGCGTATGATTAGATCTTTCCTCCCACCTGAGCAAAGTGGCTTCCCTTGCTTAGGAGGCAGTGCTTTCTGGTGCCCTGACAGTGATGAATGGACAGATTGAGGCCATGCAAGCACCATGCCAGTGCGAAGTAGGCTGTGAGAATGAAAACAGCATGTTCCTAATCACCGCACTGTCAGTCCTCTCATCCACGGGGAAGGGTCGCTGGTGGATCGTGGGCAGCCATTTGCCTTATGAGGTCAAAGGATGGAAAACGTCACAGCTGTTGCCCTTTAAACCAGAAGGGCGAGATTGCTGCAAAGTGCAACTTACGAGAGTTAAGGGAGGACTCAATTGAACATGGGAAATGGGGCCGTCTTAATGTGCTGAGCTAGCATATGCTGCCGAATAAATAAACTGTGAAGGCAAAGCCCCGGCCACATGCAGAGGCTCCCATCGCTTGCCAAGCCAGGGTCTTGAAGAAAGAGCTGCATATGCGCCAGCCTGTCGGCTGCCAGCCGAGCTTGTGACAAGTTCCTATGGGGAGACGGTTGAAAGTGGTTGTCTATTCGAAAGAGCATCTCCATGGCCTGGGAGGACACAGGCTGGGGACGGTCTCCTGAGCAAGATGAGACTCCGCCGAAGCAGAAGTGTCAGAGATGTAGCTGATGCTTGAGCCTTTTGCTGCTGCCACGGTGCCTCCTTTTGTTGTCTTGAATACTTGAATACGCATCTTATAACTTCCCAACTCCCGTGAGCCTTCTGACTGTAAGGAAAGCATTCCTCTCATCACCAGCTAATGAGGACGTTTTGTCCCTGTAATCCCTAAAGAAGTGTACTCCTCCGCTAATTAATCAACAAATATTTATTGAGCCACTGTAGCTCACAGCCTTCCTCTGCCTGTCCCGCCCCTCCCCCCACCGCCAGAGTCTGTCTTTCTGTCCTCCATGCTCCCATGGAACTCGCTTTGTTTCCACTGCCATAGCACATGTGCTGCACTTTTGGAGCACGGCAAACCCACAATGATGGATTAGCTCACTCAAGGGAGAGCTTTCCAATCGAGAGTCATTTTCTTTCTTCATTCTGGCAAGGCTGGTATCTAGAATAGACACAACCCTAGGACAGAGTTGTGTTTATTATTAGGTGCCAGGAAGCTAGCTGACGCTCTTGGTGCCCTCCTGTAGAATGCTGCCCTTTCCCGTGTAGTCTTCAAGACCGTGGACACGTTCAAGTCCACTGTTGCCACCACTACTGGCTCGTTTGAGTGACATGCAGAGTGACTAACGTTCCAACACTATCTCGGGCCATATTCTGTTGCGATGCGCAGGGCTCAGGGGTGAATTCTCAGACTGAGATGACCAAGCGCTTTTTCCTAGTTGGTCTCAGTGCCGCTGGCCAGGCCACCGTGAGTACCCCTGCTGGAAGGTGCACTGCTGACGGCATCGCTTGTAGCATCGCAGTGACACGCATTCCCAACACTGAACAATCAACCAACAGCACTGTACCTGCCTAAGGAAAGAACGATGGATGAATGCCCATGTATTTTCAACCTCCTTGGGAGCGGGGAGGGTGCAAGTTAACTAGAAGTCATAGCTTTGACTCGGGGAGAAACGCACAGTCCAGGTTGGGTCCGAGGAGGCTCATTAGGGCAGACAGTGAATGACTAACCAGGTTCTGATTTCACACACAACAGGGATTTGGAGACCATGATCAGGAAAGACCAAGAAACCAGATACCTTCTTGGAACGGCGGGGCTTGAGCTGTGTTTGGAAACTGGACGTGAAGGTGTCATATTCCTGGGACAAGATATGGATAGCCAGCCTCTCCTGGCTTCCAGTTAGTCCTCCAAAGAGCCTCATTTTCTCTAGTGTGCCAAGTTCATGTGTTCTTATGTGGCTTAGACACTGACATGAAAAAAGTTTTGAGTTTTCTTTCGGGGTAGAAAGCATTTTGAGTGGGAGACAGTCAGAGAAAGACTGACACTGGGCACAAGTTCCATGAGGTGAGCCTGCCCTGTCCCCTCATCTGCTAGAGGAAGAAAACGTCCATGCACAAATCAATATGTTTCAGAATACTACCATCTCTGGCCTCCTCTACAACCCCCCTATGATTTTAAATTTCCCATCTCACTGGGCTTGGGAGACTCTGAGAGCCTCTGGCTGAACACTCTGAGCATATAACCAAGAGCATGTGGAAGTCTTGAAAGTGGTACCCAGCGAGAAGGAGAACCGGGCACTGCGGCAGACACCGAGTGATCATCATGACTTGCCGTTAGTGAAGGGCGGTCCCGCAGGCTGGAGGTCAGTCTCACGTAGCTACCTCAGCTACGTTCCTCTTTCTCTCAAGGGTGCCCCTGAAACTAGCCTTCCCAGTATCTTCCTTTCTGGATCTCCCCTCAAAATCAGGGCTCCACATATCCACGGGTGAACTTCCGCCCCCAGAGTGATGTCCCGCGTTGGTCTCCCCTGTTAGACCCCTCCCACAAAGAGTGCCTACTCCCTTTTCTGTCATGCCTGGCCAAAGCTCAGCTCCACTTTCCCTCTCCACGGGGCACTAAGACATGCGTTAAGTCATATGAGTCAATTTTAGAACTTGCGTCACCCTGAGAAAAGGCCATATAAGCACGCTCACAGAGTGTGGTGGCTCTTAGGGATTAGATATCTGAAAAAAATACTTAGAGGAGCCATTGGGGAAGAGCTTAAAGAAGCTGGCCTGGAACGGACTAGAAGTGATCAACGTGGCTTCTCGCTAATGTTCATGGGTATATGCTCCTTGACTCCCAACGATGTTTGGAAGAGCAAGAGGAATGCCAAGGGCCCGTTGGTCTTGGCTCCTCTACACGAGGCCCACAGCTTTGCCAGGTCCTTGGGGCTGGGCAGGCAGAGCCGCCATGCTCCTCTGAAAGGGCTCCTGGGAGTTGTGGGGCAGAGCAATCTTTCCTTGGCACCTTTGGTTTTTCCCCAGCAGAGCTGCCTCTCTCGCCACAGTTCAGCCTAAACTGTGTTCCCCAGAGTACATTCCCCATGAGCATGTGTATAATGGTAGGGGGGAAATGACACATAGAAACAAAGCATTAAAAATACATCCACCCAGAGTTATCATCAGCAATGTAGTGCATTCACCCCTCCTTTGCACATTGTTCTACAAAGTTAAAATCACCTTGTATATATAGGTTTTGTTTTGGGGGTTTTTTGGGGGGAGGGGAGTTGTATATATGGTTTTGATTTCTACTGTTTAATCTAGTTTTATGCCAAAAATAATTTTCCTTGTCATGAAATTGATTTATAGCCATTGTTACTAATGTTTGTGGAAGAATACACAGGTCTTAATTTCTTGATCATAATTAATTCAACAATTTTTTCTTCATCTCTTTGTGCCAATATATTCGCCATTCTGCAACTGGAACGCTCATAATAATAATTGATAAATTATCAAGGGTTCATGAGGGAGGTGGGGTGGGGAGAGAGGGGCAAAATGAGGAACTGATACCAAGGGTTCAAGTAGAAATAAAATGTTTTGAGAATGATGATTGCAACAAATGTACAAATGTGCTTGACACAATGGAAGTATGTATGGGTTGTGATGAGAGTTGTATGAGCCCCCAATAAAATGAATTTTAAAATAAATAAGTAATAAAAAAAAAAGAAGGGCTGGCATAGAGGAAGTCAGGCAGGGTGAGTCTCAAAACCCAGTCTGTGGACCTAAAATAAGACATAAGACTTCTCTTTCATGTTCCTTTTTGTATGGTTTCCATGGGGATCATCATCTGTGGGGATGATGTCAGTCATTTCTGCAGATGCAGCTCGGGGTACAGTCAGGGTTAGGGTTGTGGAGGTTAGAAAGAAAGAGAAGCAGGCAGAGGAATGACCTTGGCAATGGAAGCGGAGGGAGACCGCAGCTGTCTTTTACACCAGTAATGCCTTGGACTGTTTGTGAACCTTGGGAACAGTCCCAAAGCACAAGGGGTGCCACGTTGCCACATTTTTTTTCTTTAGAGCTGAGCTTCCTTCTATTTCCCCTTGATGTCTCTCTATGAGATCTCTATGATGTCTCTCTATGAGATCTCTATGATGTCTCTCTATGAGATATCTAGGCAGCTAGGTACTTTTTTGAAGTCAAAAATCATGGATCCAAGGTCACCTACCTTCCTATCTTCATTTTGCTTACTCATATATAAAATTAGAGGCATGAAGAAAGTGGCCCCTGAGGTCCCTGGCAGCTATGAAGATCTTGATAACACGAAGTTATCAAAGGGAGAATGTAAGTTAATGAAAGCTACAGGGTGGATTCGCAAATGGGGTGGGTCAGACCTTATGATGAGAGCTGCAGAAAGTAGCTACCCCAGCTCTGAGTCAGGATAGTTAACTGAGCACCTGGTTTGCTCACTGATGTTCATAGAAAAGACAAATATTTGGTCTTAGGTGATGCATATTAATGGAGAAAATGGGCGTTTAATATTCATTCACCCCACCACGAGTGTACTCAGCTATTCACTAAATGTTCCTGAACAGTCTATGGCAACGGGCTCTATGTTAGGGATGTAAGCTTAAGAAGCTCAAGGTCTAGTGAATATGATGTGTAAGAACTTTGGGGGTGAGGAAGGAAGCCTAGCTAGAAAAGGCTTTCTGAATGATGTCTCTCAGAGGTGCATTTTTAGGAATTAGTGAGTTCTGAAGGCACTTAAGGGTAGGAGGAAGTCAGGGCCGGGTCTGTCAGAGCAGAACTGCTGCACACAGTTTTCAGTGGCTGATTGTTTCAAGTAGATGGCCAGCCCTTTACTTTGAGAAACCTACGATTGACTGGAATCACCATTCTTTCGGTTATCAACAGAGACGTTAACCATTTTTATCATCCAAGGACCCCACTGAAGACCTAGAGGCTGCCTGTTCTAGTGCTCAGTAAGCAAGGGAGTTGAACAAAGATTTACTTGTCTTACTCAAAGGAAAACGCAGGCAGTGAGCCTTGTACCACAGAGAATAAATTAACCTCAATCTGGGACCCATTCTGACTCCTACATTGCTTTGTCGCTTTGTGTATCTTGCCTGGGGTACATTTTGCAGCTTGTGGACGCTTTTTATCCATAATAATCATAATAATTAATAAAACCTTTTAAAGGGGGCTTTAATCATGCTTGTGCTTTGCTTCCAAACACATAATAAAAAGGGATTACTTATAAAAGTGACAAATTTATTCCTAATTATACCATTATTTTGTTATGCAATACAAGTAAAGCAATCTTTGAAGCTGGAGAAAACGTCTCATGAAGAATAATTAGAACAGTGCACAGAGTGGAAATAGGCAATTATTTTATTGATATTTTACAACTAGGACTTCGTAAGAGCACCTCAAATATTTTCGTTATTGCCAGTAAATAATTCTTTTAAACACTTATTACCACAGTTTTAAAGATAAATTTTGGAGTTTTGTTTTGTGTTGTTTTGGGCCCTTAGGAAACTGTTTTTGATTTCAGAGAAAATTTACAAGACCCAGGAGTCACTGTATCCCCAGGGAAATTTAGATCCCACAGAAAGCAGCCATCAGAGCGTTCAGTTATTCTCTACGACATAGCAAGAGCAGGACTGCACAGGCATTGTGGTGGTTCCCAACTGGAAGGGAGCCCAGTCTTGACCAGCAGGGACATGAGGGAATATGATGCCAAGAGGTGTGGTTCCCCAGGCCACCTGGTAAGTGAAGAGCCAAGATTTTAATTCTCATCCCCTGGACTCTCATTCCATTCTTCTGTCTTTATCTTTAAAATGTAAAACTAGATTTTTGTTTTGTTTTAGATTACAACAATAAGGCCAATTTATCGCCAATATTCTTCCATGTTGCATTCTGACCCAAGCCTCCTACACTGACTTCTCTATTATTTCATTTTTACAGTGTATTAAGCAGGTAGAGATTCACAGTATATGCCACACATTCTTATTTTCCTCCATACACGTAAAACTGGCCTCCTTCCCCATCTATCTCTGATTGCTATTAGTTGCTGTTTAGTCAGCTGTAATATCTGGTGGCTTATGTCCACGCAGAATGATTTTCTCTCCAGGCTTGGGCTGTCTTCACCATTATTGGGTTGCAATTTTGAGTACCTTTCCAGCTTCACGGGGCTTGAATTTTCATGGCTCGGTTGGACACTGCTCTGTTGCAGTCCATAGGTTTTTCATGGGCTAATTTTCAAAATTATGTCACCACCCCTTTCTTTGTAGTCTCTCTTACTCTGAAAGCCCTCCTAGCCTCTGTCCACCATGGTTGACCCTGCTAGTATAGGCAGTATGAATGGTATCTCGTCCAGCGACACACATGCCACTACCTTACAACAAACGGACAGACAGGTGATTAGCATCTGCCCATAGGCTATGAATGAACCATGGGCTGCAAAATCTTTTTATCTTTCCCCTTAATCACCTGTGTTCAGGACGGGGCCTGTAATGTAGCTACTGTGAAGACTGCCTTACAAGAGTCACTGAACGCATAGATCTTGAGTAGATGGAAAGAGACGGATTCCTACAGATTGAAATCTTAGATTCAGAAAGAGGTCATAACAAAGTAGTCATCGTTCATAAGTGGTTATTGATCTTTCTTGGGACGCAATGGATGGGTCTTTGTAGTTCTCATAGTCTTCTTTTGGGGGCTAGGGTGATAGAATCGTATGCTGTCTTGGTAGAATCACAACCAGAGTGCTTCTTAGAGCCAAGGATGGCAGGACTTCATCTTACATACTTTGGGCATATTTTCAGGAGAGACCAGTCCTGGAGCAGGACATAATACTTGGTAAAGTAGAGGGGCAGGGGAAAAAAGAGCAAGGCCCTCAACGTGATGGATTGACAGAGTGCAGACAACAATGGGCTCAGGCATAGGGACAATTGTGAAGATGGTGGTGTAGGACCCGGCAGTGTCTTTTTGTTTTATCTAGGGTCCCTCAGGTTGGAACTGAGCCACTGTCACCTAACAACAACAGCAGGACTGTAGATTCCACTGAGAGAACAGAATCCTTATTGGTTCTTTAGGCTATTACAAATGATATTTGTTGACTGAATACATGCATTGCCGAGAATATGCAGGCAGAGCAAACAGCTTAGTGATCTGGGCTCTTTCAGTCAATCTGACCAGCAAGTTCCATACTCCAAAGGAGGAGCAAAAGAAAGGATGAGAGAGGCAGAAAGAGAACAACGAAACAAATGGTAATGCCTACAAGGCTCCCAGAGATAGCCCTGAAAACTATGTTAGCAAAGATCAGGTCTGGTTGTCAAGTACTATGGTAGTTATACAATCTGTTTTCAAGTTAAGAGGATTAAGCGTGAAAGGGTGGAGTTTAGCCTCTCAATCAGGTCTGAGCTTGATGGCCTCATTTAGAGGTGGGACAGAGATAAATAGCTCGCTGGAGGCAGGACACATACGGATTCCTTGGAAGACATTGTGGCTGAAGAGACACATGGAACTATGCTAATGCCCTGAGCTGAAGGAGCTACGCCAGTGCTGAGATGCTTATAACACCACTGGATCCATAAGACTCCCCACCCACTGACTTGTGATCTTCCTGCATTCAACATCATTGCATGTGTTTCGTGAGTCTGAAGAGGACTTTTTAGATTGGTATCGGACATATGGGCTAATATCAGACTTATGGACTTATCTGGTCTGGGCGAGGATATTTTCTTAATATTCAATTGGTCTGGTATATAACACTCTTTCTTATACACAATTGAGTCTCCCTGGATTTGTTTCTCTAGTCTACCTGCACTAACACAGGTTCATCATTTCCTCACAAGTTAGCCTGAAGTAAGACTACACCTCAGTTTCACAAACCAGAAAATGAAGGTTCTAGAAGTAGTTTGAAGTAAGCTGCAGTTACCAGTCTCAACCCACAGGTGGCCCCTCTTTTGCCAGAGATACAGCCACAGTGAGCTGTGAGTGGCTACAGTAATAAAAATGTCCCTCTCTTCCATGGCAGCTTGCTCAATCATACTGTGCTCTTGCTGCTCAGCTTTGTCTACCTAATATTTAACCTAAACCTTTCCCCTGCTTTTGTTTTAGTTCATCATCACTTGCTCAGTTCTATCAATCTACCTATGCATTTCGATGCCACCTCTCACCAGAGTGCGTAGCACCTGTCCTCTCTGAGCAATGAGGTTAATATTGAAGGTAAAATCCATTTCGTAGAGATAATGTACTATAGACCTTTCAGAAGAGCTCTCTATGATAATGAGGAATGAGTTACCATGCTGAGGTTGTTTAAATGTCATTTATTTTAACAAGTGACACTCTGCATTTATTTAAAGTTGACTACAATGAAGGAAGGGTGGGAAGTTTTAAAGTTTCATGAAACAATGATAGAACTGCAAAGCAAGGGGCTCTGGAGGAGAGATCTGAATGGCAATTCTGATGACAAGCTTCATGGGAGGGCTGGTTTTGTTGAATGCTTCCCGAGGTTTCTGAAAGGCCTGGGGACTGTGGGAAATGGGGAAATCACACAGAGAGCTCTGGTTTAGATTCAGAGCCCCCCCCCCTTTCCTTTCCTTTTCTTACAGCCACTTGCATGCATAGATGTGTGTGTGTGTGTGTGTGTGTGTGTTATACACAAAGGTTTGGGCAGGTGCATGTGTGAAAAAATGACCGAGAATAAACATTCTCTCTTACTCTTAAATGGACTATAATCCATCCTCCACATAATTTGGGATTATGAGTTGTGGGGCAATTGTCACTCAGCTGATCCTGGTCTCTTCACTAGCCTGGAATAGGGCTTGGTTTTCCGTGTTCAAAGACCACGCTTTTGTTTTCACTGTAAAGTTGGTGGTGATGTTAGGTGCCATGGGGTTGACTGTGACCCATAGCGACCCTAGGCACAATGTCCCTAAACACTGCCCGGTCCTGCACCATCCTGACCATTGTTCCTCTGCTTCAGCCCATTGATGCAGCCATTTTGTCAATCCAACCGGTTGAGGGCTTCCCTCATTTTGCTGTCACTCCACTTTACCAAGCATGATGTCCTTCAGGGACTAGTCTCTCCTAACAACATATCCAAAGTAGGAAACATGTAGTCTTGCCATCCTTTTCTGTAAAACGCATGTTGCTAGTACTTCCTCCAAGATCAATCCCTACTTCACCAGTAGTGACTGAGTATGTTACACACCCAGCTTTGTTCATATTCATTGCAAAACCCTTTAGAGGATGGGAAGTAGCCAAAGACTGCATTGTCCCTTAGAGTGACAGCAGATATATTGTTTTATTTGAATTAGCTCAAAGGTTCTGAAGGGTCTAGAAAGATATTATTATTATTATTGTAATCCACAGACAACAGAGTCAAGAAAACAAACAAGCAGAGAGGTGAATGGGAGGAGGTAGATTTATTACTAGGGTGCTCATATACACAGTGGATGTAGAACAGCTTGGTCCTCCAGGTTTATGGGAGAGGGGGACAAAAAACCCCAGGGACCATGTGGTGAGGATGCTTTCTTAGTTCTTCAACTCTTCTCTCTTTTTGTCTTCTCTGCTCCATTCTCTCTGACACATACTTCCTCTGTTTCTTTGTCCTATGGGGAAAAGATTGCTGACCAATACCCTATTAAAATTTATCCTCTCAGTCACTTCCAAATATAGAGAATGCAATGGCTTGATCAGAATCCCAATTCTATATTTCTAGCATAGAAAATATGATGGGCTCTGCATGAGTCAATAGGCTACCTTGGTCCAATCATGTAGGACTAGAAAAACAAGCCAAATAAAACAAATGCAAGCTACCAAGGATTCATTCCTATAGGTAGACCGGGAAGACTTTGTGGGAACTGGTCAGTTTGAGCTGGATGGTTGTTGCTTGGTGCTGTGTAGTTGGTTCTGAGAGCAGCCCTGTGTCCCACAAAACGAAGCATTGTCCATTTCTGGACTCTCCTCCCATCCATTGCTGTGTTTGAGCTCATTATCGCAACTCTGTGTCAATCTCTCTCACTGACAGCCTTCTGAGTTTTTCACGGACTCACTACTTTTCCAAGCATGCTGTCCTTCTCAATGGACTGAGTCTTCCAGTTAAGATCCCCATGCTCAGGAAATGGTGTTTTGTCAGGATCATGTCTAAGAAGAATCCTGGCTATGTATCTTGCAGTTATGATATATTCAATATTCTTTGCCAATGTAATAATGTATCAGTGATGCTCCAGTCCTTCTTACTCATTGTCCACCTTTCACATGCACAGGAGGCAAACGAAAACACCATAACTTAGGTGAAGTGACCCTTAGTTATTAAAGCAATGTCTGTAATTTTAAATTTTTGTATGACATTGGATATTTGATTTCTTGACTGCTGCTTCCTTAGTTACAAGTAAATGTAATGGGTAATTTCAAGCCCTTCTCTGTTTGTCATGATGTTGTTTATTAATCTAGCTATATGTGTATGTTGAGGTATAATCTATTCTGAAGGCCACAGTGCTTGATCTTCATTAAGCAAGTAGTTCATACCCTCTTCATCTTCAACAAACAAGATTGTATCATCTGTACATTTTATGTTGTTCATGAATCTCCATCAAATTCTGATGGCATATTCTCAGACAGTTCAGCTTCTCAGATTGCTTGTTTAACATACGAATTCAATAAGTATGGTGAGATGACACAACCCTGATGCACACCCTTTTTGGATTTAAACTATATAGCACTCCCTTCTTTTATTCCAAATGAGCCTGGGTTATGATGACAGGTAAATATTAGGTTGCTCACTGCAAGCTGCGTGGTCCAAACCTACCAGCTACCCCATGAGACAGTGAGGAGACCACCTGCTCTTGTAAATCCTATATAGCTGCGGTTCTCAAACTGTGGGTGGTGACCCCTTTGGGGGTTGAATGATCCTTTCACAGGGGTCGCCCAATTCATAACCTTAGCAAAATTTAGTTATGAGGTAGCAATGAAAATAACTGTATGGGTTGCGGGGAGTCACTACAACATGAGGAACTGTATTAAGGAGTCGCAGCATTAGGAAGTTTGAGAGCCACTGCTCTAAAGGGCCACTATGTGTTGTAATTGACTTGATGAGAATGTGTTTGGATTTTTTGGTTTGTTCTGTTTAAATGACTGCCTCTTGGTCTATGTACAGTTTCCATATGCACACAGTTGTGTTCTGTTAATTCTCATTCTTCACAATGTTAGCTATATAATATGTTATGTTTCACACAGTTAAATACCTTTGCATTGACAGCAGTACACAGGGAAGCATTTTTCGGGTGCTTTCTGCTTTCCGCCAAGATTCATGTGATATCAGTAATGATAACTCCTGTTTCATGTCATATTCCGTATGTGGTTTTAACTTATGAAAGTTCCCTAATGATGTATTTTTGGTCTATCAGAGATGTTTAGAGTGTATATAAATCTGAGCTTGGCATCAACTACAATCTTATTTTTCTAGAGACAAGATATGACATGTGGTAGTTTACCATTCTAAGTGAAAATCTCTTCAGAAGATGGGTGATTTTATGAAGAGTTAGATCATAACAACCTTTTTAAAGTTAAATAAGTTATTTTCTTTTCACTCTAATCAATTCCCTTATTTGAATATTTAAGATAATTATAGGCTACAGGTAAATTATATAGCATACACATGGTAAATTATAACCCATCTCCATCAATTAATATTTATTGAGCTATGAATGGGTAAAATATGCTAATTTGTGGATTCAAGACCTGAGTGTAATTAGGTTTTTCTGCTGGGAAAGATTATAACTGCATCTTCCCAAACATCCCTCCCATCTCTCCTCAGTGCATGTGAAGAGAAATGTAAGGATCATATACTTACCCTGAGCTTATCTCTAAAGTTGTTTACACAGGAAAGAAAATCAATTACTTTAAATATTTTAGATCTTACTTACCAGTAACTAACCAATGGCAATTTATGATGGTCTTAAAAGCCAAGCAGACACATCCAATTTAATATTTATTTCTTGTGGGCCTCGTATATGCAGGTATTCAGGATGCTGTCCTGGGATTGGCCCATTCCCAGTGCTCAGTGAGTGTGTGGTCTAGTGTGGTAGGCCGATTACAGAGTAGCCGAAGCACTGCTGCTGGTGCATTAAAGCTAAGCAAAATGGGCTGTTGTTGGGCAGAATAGAAATACCGTTATCCACACTTTGTTCACCCTTTGTGGATAAAACTGAAACACTGTTTAACTGTTTATAAAGCTTCTGTGTATGTCCAGAATTTAAGATGTAAAACGCGGACATATCCTTATGAGATAGGAACTTCTATACAAGCATAGGAGAACAGGGTGGTGTCCAGCGACTGAGGATAGACCACCTCCCATGACCATTTCTCTTAAGGAAAGGGAATGGGCACACACACCTAGGGAGCATGGACGCCTGGGAAAATTCTCTAGAAGGAAGTGGGGAAAAGGAAATCAGAGAGAGGTTGAAATTGTCCATAGCAGATGGGATAGGATTTTTTTCTAGGTAGAAAGCACCTTGTTCATAGGGGCAACCTGATGACAATAGTCTTCCCTGCTGGAATCGAGAGAGGTCTTTAACCCCATTGGTAGTTATAATATGAATACACAACCCATGTTCCCAAGACATTCTAATTTGTGCCTGTCTGAATTGGATCATGAATAGCATTGGTTTGCTCACCCACTCTTGACAATGATCAGTTTCCAGAAGGTTTTAGGATCCAAGATCTGGGATGAACTAATCTACCATTAGGGTTGTGTTAGCATGTGCTTTCCTAAACCTATGTGTTCCCTGTTATGCTCACATTGGATTCTCCGGCAGCTCTAAATATCCTTACTATGGCTGAAGACAGAAAGTTTTAGAAAGATTTCTACTTCCCACACTCCATTCTACTTTTTTTTCTTCTACTCTTCACCTCACAACTACCCAGGGATAGACAGAGCCGGGGTTATTATTACTCAGAGATATTGAAGCACTTGCTCAAGGTGGTGATGATTGTCAGGGGCAAAGCACGGACTAGGGGTCAGAGTTTGCAATTCCCAAGCTTTGCTGCCATATGAAGGGCAATGCTATGCACACACTGAAGACTTCAGACAGAGTCACCACTCACTCCTTGGATCTTCTCATCACCTGGCACAAGTCAACTGTCATGGTGCTATAGAGGCAGAGAGAGAGAGAGAGAGAGAGAGGTCCAGAACTACATGGAAGGGGACCGGTTATACTTCATCACTAACCCACAGTGTGACATTGCTCCTTTCTTGGCTGGGTTTTATTTCTCTCTAGCATGGGAGCAATATGGCTAGCTTTCAATTATTTATGAATTGTGATAACAGACACATGGAAAAAAAGCTGGATAAAGTTTAGAAAACAGACACGATCCAATATTTAAAAATAAGGGACTATAAAAACACGAGTTACTATTCTCAGAAACATGGGCACTGACAGGTAAACTTTTGGACTGCTCAATGCAAAATCAGTAGTTCAAACCCACCAGCTGCTGCAAGGCAGAGAGACAAGGGTACCTGCTCTTGTGAAGATGAATAGCCCTGAAAGCCCTTCTATAGCGATGCTGTAAGTTGGAAAGAACTCGATGGCAGTAGGGATGTTTTTGTTATTTTTTTTGGGGTGTGCTCAAAGTAAAAGATGTCCAGTTGTCACCGTGGGTTAAGCATTGGGCTGCTAACCATCCAGTCATCCAGTCTTGGTTCAAGCCCACCAGCCTTTAGGTAGACAAAAGAGGAGGCTGTCTGTTGTCAAGAAGTTCCTTCAGTCTCAGAAACCCTAGACAGGATTACTATGAATCCGAATTGAGCCAGTGGCAGTGGATGTGATTTTTGGTTTTCTTGGGAAATATCTCAAATGATCTCCTGAAGCCTCTGATCACAACTTCTACTACTCTGAACTGTGTGGGTGCTCAGGAATTAGAGACAAGGATGTGGTCCCTCGCGGGGGAGAGATGAGAAGAGTGAGCAGGAGTTGAAGAAGGTATAAGTCAACCTGACTTTATATTTTTAAAATGAAGGCAGGTGCTAGGCAGAGTGCATGTAACCCACATTTTGGAGCTGGGAAGAGCTTGCTTGCATACATGGTTATAATTTTCCCTTTCACTTCCGAACTGAAACTGCTGGGTGTGCTGCTGTTTTGTACCAGCGAGGGAGAGTCTGTGTCTGAAGGGAACACTAGCCATCTATTCGACGATAAAGTAATCTAACCAGCTTACACACACAATAAAGGAAACGAGAAGCGACAGATTTGTAATGTGCCTTTAATGTAATCACAACGATATTCCAGGGATAAAGGTGTGATCTCAATTTGTATGGATGCACACGGCTCTCTCATTTGAAATCATCATTAGGGGTGGTGCACACATGGTCGAAATGGGATTCCACCCGGTGGAAATCTAATGCCCCTAAGGAAGCTAGAAAAGATCAATTGAGACACAAGGGACTGGGTTGCGTCAGACCACCCACGCAGTCTAATGGTCTGATTTTTCAGCGGTCAATACAAACGATTATCAAATCTGCCCCTGATTAAGAAGAATGTAGAGTAATCTCTTCAGGATGCTGGATTTGGAAGGGGAACAATAACAGCAGCTGTAAAGATGGCAGGAAACAAGCTGCTACTCTCGACTGCATGTGTGTGTGTGTGTGTGTGTGTGTGTGTGTGTGTGTGTGTGTGTGTGAGAGAGAGAGAGAGAGAGAGAGAGAACACACGTGTGAATGAGAGAGAGAGAGAGAACACACATGTGATTGAGTGTGTGTCTGTGTGACTGAGAGATTGTGGGTGCGTTCGGGTTTGGAGGGTGCGTGATGACGGAACAGTACGGTCACTTTACATTTCTGTATTTTGAATTATAAATTGTTTTTGTTCTTTGCGCCTATGAATTTGATCTTTGTTGCTCTCCCATGGCAAGAACATACTGTTTGCAACGTATAGGAGGACACAGACATTCCTCGTATATTTTTTTACTTCCTTGGATTACCATGTTTCTGTGTGTTCCTTAACAAAATCTACCTGTTTCAAAGTCATTTGTGAATTCTTTGATACCGTCTTTGTAGTCTCAACTCACTTCTCAGCCCAGAGTCTGACAAAAAGGCCGCTTAGTCCATGTTCAGTGAATTGAATTGAAATCTTTCAATTCATAGCAAGCAGTGTTATTCCTCTGATAAAATTCTATTAAATGGAATTAAATGCTCTATTAATTGCTTTTTAAAACCGGTATTACTCATATTATCAGCTAAGAGTGAATTCGAGGGAAACCCTCTCTAGCTTGCCAAAATTTTATATTAGTTTACAAATAAATTTTCTATTTCCAACATCTGGTAAAGTTCGAAGTACCTGAAGGATTTACTCTTATTATTAACCATAAAACAGTTTTTGTTCAAATTCTATAATTAATCATAATCCTGGGAAACTGAGGCTAGTATTGTGTAATAAAATCATGAGAATTAACACAGAACTGAGCTAGGTTCAGGCTGTGCAATTCATTTATCAGATGGCTTGGGCCAAGGTACAACTTCTTGGGTCTCAGTTGCTTTATGTCTAAAACTGGCATCATTATAGCTGTGCTGTGTATCTCATAAGGTTACAGTGAAACGATTGGACTGATTAGTGTGAAAACTACCTTATAACCTATTGAGTTGCATCCAAAGAAACACATTATGGGAAATAAAGTTGGAAAGGGCTAACGGTGTTATTGTATCTTCATAACAACACAAGGAAAGAAAGTCTCACATTGCACCTAGTCTTGGGTTAATTGTCTGATCCAACTTTATGAACCTAGTTGGTGTTAACTCTATGATCTAAATGAGTTTGTGTAAAAAACAACAACAAATATTAAAACTGTGAAACTGGGCCAAGGAAGATGCGCTCATTTTTTAGGGCTACCAGAAAGGAGTCCAGGGAGTCCCCAACTGAGGACAGGGTTCAGTCCTGATGACTCTGCTGAACGTCTATCCTGATGTAAGTTGAATACCTCATTTTCCACTATTGTTGCTCTGAATGATCACTAACTTTAAAAATCCTATCTTTATTTATTTTTTGGAGGGAAAGCATTACATGCAAACTTACAGGTGATTTTTTTTTCTTTTACAATCATTTTATTAGGGGCTCATACAACTCTTCACAATCCATACATACATCATTTGTGTCCAGCACATTAGTACATGTGTTGCCATCATCATTCTCATAACACCTGCTTTCTACTTGAGCCCTTGATGTCAGCTCCTCATTTCCCCCTCCCTCCCTGCTCCCCTTCCCCCTGAACCCTTGATAATT
Source organism: Echinops telfairi (assembly GCF_000313985.2). Lineage (NCBI taxonomy): Eukaryota > Metazoa > Chordata > Mammalia > Afrosoricida > Tenrecidae > Echinops > Echinops telfairi. The sequence continues at coordinate 83,658,745 of NW_022103906.1, read as the reverse complement.
TATAAATTATTATTGTTTTTATCATATCTTACACCATCCGACATCTCCCTCACCCACTTCTCTGCTGTCTGTCCCCCAGGGAGGGGGTTATATGTAGACCTTTTCATCTGTTCCCCCTTTCTCCCTCACCTTCCCTCCACCCTCCTGATATCGCCACTCTCTCTACTGGTCCTGGATTCCCTGTATTTCCAGTTCCTATCT
>NW_022103906.1:83641351-83658149 GCF_000313985.2 Echinops telfairi | reverse complement strand
TATTTTGACAGCTGGGCACCATCAGCTTTCTTCACTGCATTTGCTTATGCACCCACTTTGTCTTCAGCATTTGTGTAGGGGTGGGCTGGTGTGCTTCTTCCATGTGGGCTTTGTTGTTTCTTAGCTAGATGGCCGCTTGTTTGTCTTCAAGCCTTTAAGACCCCAGATGCTATATCATTTGATAGCCGGGCACCATCAGCTTTCTTCACCATTTTTGCTAATGCACCCCCTTTGTCCTCAGAGATCAAGTCAGGGAAGGCTGGTGTACTTCTCCCATGTGGGCTTTGTTGTCTCTCAGCTAGATGGCTGCTTGTTTATCTTCAGATCTTTAAGACTTCAGGTGCTATATCTTTTGGTAGCTGGGCACCATCAGCTTTCTTCACCACATTTGCTTGTGCACCCATTGTTTTCAGCGACTTCAGGTGTTATATATTTTGGTACCCTAGCACCATCTGCTTTCTTCACCACATTTTCTTGTGCACCTATTGTCTTCAGTGATCGTGCCAGACAGGTGAGCATCTCAGACCTTTCAGGTGAATTTTAACATTGCATGTAACTCATACTATCAAAGCTGTGCAGAAGATAAAATAGGCTCCTAAGTGCATTTTTCAGGAGACAGCTGGGGCTTTCTACTCCTGTAAAACACCAGTCTCAGAAACTCAGGGGCAGTTCTACTCTGTCTCAAAGGGTTGCTATGAGTTGGCGTGAAAACAATGCCAGTTCAAGTGCACTTTGTAATAACTCCAATATATCATAAACTGGGGACTCCCTGTACCACAATTAAGTGGCAGGAATAAATACTTCACAGTCTGGAGGCTAGAGATCTGCAGTCACAGTGAAGTGTGAGCCATGCTAAGGGCTCTAGGGTGAAATCTTTTCTTTCCCTTCCCAGATTCTGGTGGCTCCAACAACCTTTGGTGCTGCAGCAGGACTCCAGTCTTTCCTCTGGTCCTTTCCTTATGCCACGTCTCTGTGTTAAGGCTGCCCTTATTCAGTGTGACTGCATATTAACTGGTAATGTCTTCGGACATCCTCTATGCAAACAAGCTTGTGTTCACAAGTATCAGGAATTCACATAACCTTTGGAGGGGTAATGCTCAATCTCTACAGACCTATATGTGTGTGATTTATCCTGAGATTCCCCGGAAAGAGAACACAACTTATAACCATGAACCGAAGCCCTGGTAGAGTCGTGGGTTATGCTCCGCGCTGCTCTCTGTCAGCTCAGCAGTTAGAAATCACTAGTTGCTCCACAGGAAAAAGATGAAGTCCTTTACTGCCTAAAGATTTACTCTTGAAAATCTGCGGGGACAGTTTTCCTCCATCCTGTGGGGTTGATATGAGTCAGGATTAACTCCAGAGCAGTGAGTGTGGAGGCTTTTTTTGAAATCGAGCAATCAAACAATCAATCAATCAATAATAAACATCCCAGGGAAAGTTGGGTGGAAATCAAAACCTACCCACCCACTCTCCTGACATTTCAACGCAGATTAACCCTAAAAAAGAGTCTCCAAGTCTCTAAATTGCTATGGGAGAAGGGAGCCTCTTCTTCTAGCTGCATGGCTAATGGGTATGAACCTCTGTCTTTGCAGTTAGCAGCCTGATGCTTACTGAACAGCTGGCCCAGAGGCTCTGAATAATAAAACACAGGGGCAGTATGTCACTAAAACATCTGTGAGAATGTGTGGTGAGGCCATCTTGTTCTTTGTAGAAAAACACAACTTCCACCATATTTTGGCTTTAGTGCAGGGTACAGAATGAGCTTGAGGATAGTGAGAGTTGCAGGAGTCTGGTTTGGGCACATGATAGGCACTCGCACATGCTGCAGGATCCTCCCCTCAGGAGTGGCTCTCATGATGGTGAGCAGACCCCAGTTGGAGCAACAGCGCCCCCAAATTGTGGTGGTAGTTGTAGTTCATACACATGGACGCGGGAGCTGTGGAAGCTAATGGTTTTCTCCTGGACCTCATCGCATCCTCCATGAAGGCATGAGGCAGCTACAGTGGTGCCCCTTAGTAAGCATGTACTAGCACCTGGTCTTGGTGCCTTATAGGAGTTTTGCCATCATTAATAAGAACTTGAAGGGATGGAAGTGACAAAAAAGCCTCTTGTGAATTGGCAGCAAAGGAAATTTCTGCAGAAGACACCACTCAATAGAACGTGTACAGAAGGACAGTACCTGGGAAAGTTCCCATGAGTGAATGGGAAAACAACAGAAATATCCATTACAGAAGACAGAAAGATAATATTTCTGTAGTGCAAGCAGGGGCAAGAACCTAGTTGGGAAATCCAGATGACACAATGGCAGGACGTACTGTGTATCTACTTATATTGTTTCAGACAGAGATGGGACAGTCGTTGTTTAATGAACAGGCCATTCAGTGAGGCATGAGACATATCACGTGCTTCCATTTTAAACAGCAAAACCCAGATGCTGCTAGAACACAGTAAATGCCAGGAAGGAATGGTGAAGCCTGTAGAGCCTTCAAAATAAATTGCCTTTCATAGCTAAAAAAAAGGTGAGAAAGTGATTTAGCTATTTCATTCATTTACCATCTCTCAGAACCACAAACGTGTGGGGCTCCAGCAAGCGCCCCCCCCACCCCTTCCTTAGAATTTGAATTTCACACTGTTAAACAAGATGTGTTGTAGGTAATTCAGCCCCAGGATGCTTTAAGCCAGGGACAGTCAAGTAGGACTTCAGTTGCAGGGAACACCAGGCCTCTTGATTTCTTTACCCTGGGACTTTTATTTCTGAGCCAAGCAGATAACACATCTTAATAGCAAGCAGCTGAGTTAACTAGATAAAAGGTTTCATAAACAGTTAGTGAAATCTTGAAATCAGAGAAAGTGGAGATTCACAGCTTTACCTTTCGTGACTGGATCTAAATACACATCACTGAAAGCCACGTAGAATGAGATGGTAAGATACTCAGCAATAGCCCCGTGAGCCAAGGCATACACGTTTCCACCCATTCATTAATTCCTGGGATAAATGTTGAATTCTCCTCCGGAGTCTCTCCTGGCATAGCACTCTGATGATAAGAGATGCCAAAAGAATCAATCAACTCAAATAGATTGAATCATTTACATGATAAGGATTGCAATTAATTAATGAGCGCATGGCATTCATAAAAGACTATTTTACATACTAGTTGCAGTTACAAAATAGAAAATGTGATAGATCCATAGAGAAACAATTGGAAGTAGGAGTGAGTATAAAAGTGAAAATTGCTGAGATGCAAACAATTCTATGGTTACCAAGAAACAGCAGGGTAACCGTTGCAGGAAAACACAAGGAAGAACAAGAAAAGCCTCCTTGAGTAGAGAAGAAATCTGAAGAATCTTGTGTGGGGACTTCTCTTTGGTGAAGGAAGAAAATATAAATGAAGCTGGATTGGCCGAGAGCGTGGAATTCAGTGCTCGGAGCAGACATGTGAACTCCAACTGCTGGCCTCCAAATACACCATCCATAACCACAAGTTTCTAACGAAAGTACAAATTCAAGAAAATTCCAATCATTGTGGTAGCAGTTAGAAAAAGAAAATATCAAAGGGGAAAATGATTGATTCTGAACAAAGGAAAATTAAAGATCAAAAGCAAGGAGATCAAGGAAATCATACTGGTTTTGGACAAAGACTACACACATTCAAAACCTATAAATAGATAAACAGGGAGCAATTTTCTGAAAAAAAAAGTTAATGAAATGGAGCAACAACTGAGATATGGAAAATAATGATTATGTGATGATGGGAATAAAGCCAGTCAAATGCTTCCACTTCAATTAAGGAACCAGCAGGACTCTAGATTATAGACGAAAATAATACAACTTCTGAAGATCCAACATTTACAAGACAACATAACAGAACAGAAACAAGAGAATCATGCTTCTGAGTGTACGTGAAATATTATTAAAATGACAAAAAACATGAAAATGGTGCAAATTGCAAAGCAAATTTTTCAAAGGTATGCATAGTTCAGCATTCCATGTGTGCTCCTGCGTGATGTGGAGGCCACGTGCCCCCACTTTTGCAGCTGACCACCCTCCATGCGGCACACCATCTCCAGAGCCCTTGAAACCCTTCATTGGGTGAATGTCTGGCATCCCCGGAGCCCCTGTGCTGACCCAGCTTCCCTTTGGGCATGCAAATGTTTTTTAGCAATCCCTTTCGGTCTTTCCCCTCCTGGTTTCTGACACTCATGAGTAATCTGTCCATGGAGTCCATCTCTCGACGTACCGCTGAGCACAACGTTGGATAAACAGTTAGAATGAAGGATGCAGTGTCCCTGGCGACCTTTCTTCCAGTTTCCAAACCAAGGGAGCTAGTCATGTTCTCCCTGATGTCATTAATTAGCTGTGCTTGACCGGTTGTGAGTGGCATAACTGATATTTTGTTCTCAAACGTCCTCTCACGTCCTCTTTCTTCTCGTGTTTGTTTTGCTACCTACTTTATCCCTCTGAATATTTTATGTCCTGCAAAGGGTTTGACTCATGGTCGTTGCCAAATAAAAACTTAGTGAATAAATAAAATTTCACGTACTCCTCTTTCTTGATGTTCAGTTCACTACATCAGCCCTTGACGGTCTTCTTAGAACTGACTCTTTTCTGTTGAATTTCATGATTCTCTTTCTTCCACACTACAGCCTCCAAATCATGTTTTTGTTTTTTAAAGCTTTCCTTTCCTTCGATTAATACCACCCCATTTCTCACTGACTTTTATTTTTTAGCTTTAGAATGGTGAAGTAATTTTAAGCACTTTCATAGAATTCACAAACACACACATGCATGCACATATAAATGCGATAGATGTGATCATATTTCCTATCATTATTGTTACATGTTAGCTGGTTTATCATTATAAAGCCAGAAGTCAGGATCTTATTTAATCCTGCCTAGGTATCAATCCCTGGAATATGATCTTCTAGAAACAGCTGCTTCTCACAAAGCATTTTTTTAATAGTAGAACAGGAACAAAATCAACATATATATCAACAAAACTTGAAAATACAACATGAATATAACCACTAACAGGTTGCCATCTAGTGAACCCTAATTCGTGACAATCCCATGTGTGTCATAGCAAAAGTATGTTCCATAGAGTTTTCAATGACTGGATTGTCTACTGAGGTACCTTTTGGTGGCCTCAAACCCCCAACCATCCGCTTAGCATTTGATCACCAGACTATGGCATCAGTGTCAACCACAAATGAATAACGTTATATGCAAATGTTTGACACAACAACTTCAACACAATGAAACACAGTGGAGTTAAATTTAGTAGGCTGCCACTCATTTAAAGAATATTTCCTGTAATATAATCCTAGCTTTCCATTCATAGCTCATATGGTTTCCTTTCTAGTTCATCTAAAATTTTAGTAATTGAATTATAACTTTCTAGTAGTATATTTAATAGCTTCTGATAGCTTCACATGCTCTTCTAAGTGCATTAAGTATTTCTAATTAATCTTTTTTCCCCCTTACTTTTATTGGGGCTCTTACATCTCTTATAACTATCCATACATTCATCCAATGGGTCAACCACATTTGCATATATGCCACCATCATCATTTTCAAAGCATTCTCTTTCACTTGAGCCCCTGATATCAGCTCCCCATTTCTTCCCTTTCTCCCCGTCGCCTCCCTCACGAACCCTTGATACGTTATAACATTATTTTCATATCTTACATCAGCTCCTGTTGCCCCTCTCCCTGGGAGAGGGTTATAGGTTGAACTTTGTGATCAATTCCCCCTCTTTTTAAAGAACTTTTTCTCAGAATTTTCTAACCCGTTCCAATCTGTATGTGTTGATTTCCAAGCATGTTGTTAAATTGCCTCGTGGGAATTTTCTTATAGTCATCCTCCTGAAGATGTCCATTGTCTTTCATTGTGTGAAATTTCTCCCCCTTCTTTTACATTTTATTGTAGTGTATTCTTCACAGTGGTGTATCAAAGATGTAGAAGAACTAACATATTTGAGACTTAAATCTATTTCCATGAGTATGGATGTCTGTTTCGGTATCCACATACTTAATTGAGAGTTCCATGACTTTTCAATTTGGGGCTGGATATTTCCCCTCCCAGTTTTGGTCTTACCATTCCACTGGCAATCTCTGGCTTCCCCAGTCCTCCTGTTACAGCAGCTATATTACTCATGTCTCCTCTTTCTCTAGTCCAGGGATCTAGTTTACTCTCTGCAGAGAAAAATCTTTCCATCTTCAGCTGTGGGGAGAGGGTGGTTTGCAGTGGGAGAAGGAACTGGTTTAACTGCTTCATAAAAAGAAAAAAAATTCTATGAATCCTCTTATTATTAATCGTATATCCCCACTGTCTCATTATACACACACATTTCCACAGAAGCTGGTGTCTCTGTGTTGTAAATGAGCTGGTGAGCTGTCCCTAATACTCGTATAGGAATTCTTCCACCCAAATGAGAGCTTAGGCAAACATCCTATCAAAGAGCTCTTTCAAGTGCTAATGGGAAGGCTGCATGGTTTCAAACCAGAAAAGGCGTGCATCCAGGTGGTATTGTTTACTATGTTTATTCAATCATGATGTTAAGAAAATAATCCAAGAAGCAGTACTATATGAAGAAGAATTTGGCATCAAGATGAAAGGAAGGCTTATTAATGACCAGCCATAGGCAGGAGACACAACCTTTCTAGCTGAAAGCGAGGACGATTTGAAGCACTTACTGATGAAATTAAAGACTGCAGGTTTAAATTGCAACTCAAAGTAGAGCTAAGCAAAATCTTCACAACTTACCAGTCGATAACATCATGATAAATGGAGTAAAGATTGAAGTCATCAAGGATTTCATTTCACTTGGATCCAAACAGTAGTCAAGAAACCAAATAACTATTACATCGGGCAAATTTCCTGCACAAAATCTCTACAATATGTTAAAGAGCAAATAAGTTACTCTATGGATAAATCCATGGTTTGAATCTAGGAAAATAGAGAGTGGTCTAAATGAAATGGGCCACATAAAGGGAAAAATCCTAGGTGTTAATGAGCTGAAATGGACTGGAATACACCATTGTTAATTAGGAAATCATATGGTTTACTATGCTGAGAATGATTCAGTCAAGAGGAATGGAGTTCCATTCATTGTCAAAAAGGACATTTCAGGATCTATCCTGAAGTACAGCTTTCAATGATAGGATTATATCTGTTCCGATTCAAGGAAGTCCAATCAATACTACTATTGTTCAAATTTATGCATCAACCATGGTAAATAGTGATAAAGAAATGGAAGCATTCTACCCAGGTCTTCAGTTGGAAATTGATCAAACATGCAATCAAGTTGTATTGATAATAATTGGAGATTGGAATGCAAAAGTTGGAAACAAAGAGAAAGGAATAGTGGTTGAAAAATATGGTTTTAGTGATAGAAACAAAGTTGGAGATCACATATATAATTTTCAAGACTGCTTGTCCGTAGAAAAGAAAAATTTTGAGCAGCACAAAAGGCAATGGTGCCCATGGACTTCTCCAAATGGAGCACACAAAAAATCCAACCGACCACATTTTGGGGAGAAGATACAGAAACTCAATCCCAGCAGCTAAAACCAGGCCCAGTCCTGGCCGTGGAACAGAACATCAATTGCTCTTACGAAAGTTCAGGTCGAAGATGAAGAAAATAAAAACAAATCCACTAGAGCCACAATATGATCTTGAATCCATCCCACCTGGATTTTCAAAGCATTTCGAGAACAGAATTTCTACATTGAACACGAATGACAGAACCATATTAGCTGTGGGAAGATATCAAGAACATCATTCATTAGGAAAACAGCAGGTCATTAAAAAGTCAGGGAAAAAGTAAAAGATCGACGTGGATTTCAGGGGAGACTCTGGACCTTTATCTTAATCATAGAGTAGATAAAACAAATGGGAGGAATGGAGGTTGAAGAGCTGAGCAGTAACTGTCAAAGAGCAGCTTGAGAAGACAAAGTAAAATGTTATAGTGACATGTGCAAAGACCAGATGTAGATAACCAAACAGGAAGAGCATACTTAAGATATCTTAAACAAAAAGAACTCAAGAAGAAATTCAAAATGTTATATGCAATATAGAAATATTCTAAAAACAAAATATTGAAACCTGGAGGAGACATCAAAAGAAGATGGACAAAACACTGTACCAAAAAGAAATAGTCAACATGCCACCATTTCAGGAGGTCGCATACCAGCCAGAACCAATGGTGCTAAAGGAAGAACTTCAAGCTGCAATGGAAGTATTAGCCAAAAACAAGGTGCCAGGAATTGTGTAATACCAAGTGAAATGTTTCAACAAGCTGATGAAGCTTATTAGAAGCACTGATCTTGCCAGGAAATATGGAAGACAGCTACTTGGCCAAGTGACTAGAAGAAAGTCACTTCTGTGCCCACTGAAAACAAAGATAACCTAGCTCAATATTCAAATTAGAGAACAATCTCATTGAGATCACATGCAAATAAAATTTTGCTGAAGATCATCCAACAAACATTACAGCAGTACATTCAACAGCTGCTGCCAGACGTTAAGGCAGGAGTCAGAAGAGGACATGAAAAAAGGTATGTCACTGTTGATAGATATTGGCTGAAATCAGAGAATACCCAAAAGGTTTTTAATTGTGTTTTATTTGTTGTGCCCAAGCATTTGACAGTGTTGATCATAATAAATTATCAATTCCCTTGAGAAAATTGGGAATTCCAGAACACTTGATTGTGCTTATGGGGAACTTTGATATGAATCAAGAGGCAATTGTGTGCACAGAATATGGTTTAAAATCAGGAAAGGTATGTGTTAGGGTTATATACTCTCACTAAACTTCAATCATTATGCTGAGCAAATTATCAGGGGAGCTGGATTCTATGAAGTAGAATGGATCAGCAAGATTGGAAGAAAGTTTATTAACAACCTGTAATATGCAAAGGACACAACCTGGCTTGCTGAAAGCGAAGAGGAGTTTAAGCATTGGCTAATAAAGATCAAGTATTGCAGCCTTCAGTATGGATTACACCTAAATGTGAGAAAGACTAAAATCCTCATAACTGGACAAATAGTTGTGATAAATGGAGAAAATCTTGGAATTATCAAGGATTTTAACTTGCTTAGATCCATAATCAATGCTAATTGTCAGCTTTAAAGAGATCAAAAGACGAGTCCCATTGGGCTAATCTGCTGCACAAGACTTCTTGGGTCTTGAAAAGCAAGGCTGTTATTTTTATTTATTTTTTATCATTTTATGAAGGCTGTTATTTTAAGGAGTAAGATGTACCTGTGTCAAGCCATGGTACTTTCCATTGCCTCATGTGCTGTGGAAGCTGGACATTGAATAAGGAAGATTGAAGAAGAATCAATGCATTTGAATTGTGGTGCCAGGGAAAATATTCAAAGTGCCATGGATGGCTAAAAGGACAAAAAAAAAAAATAATGTGTCTTATAAGAAGTATGACAAGAGTGCTCCTTAGTGGCAAGGATGGTAAGATTTAGTTTGACATACTTTGCACATGTTGTCAAGAGAGTCTAGTCCTGGAGAAGGATCATTCTTAGTAAAGTAGAGGAACAGGGAGGAAGGTCCCCAATGACCTGGCACGACACAGTGGCTGCAACTAGGGGCTCAAGCATAAGGGCGATTGTGAGGACGGTGCTGGTCCGGGCAGTGATTTTTTTCTGTTGTGAATAGGGTCACTTAGGTCAGAACCGACTCAACGGCTCTTAACAAATAACAACAAAAATTCCAGACCTGATCTTTTCAGCCACTTCATCTCGCTGTCAGAAGTGGACACTGAATAAGAAAGTCGCCAGAAGAACCCATGCATTTAGATGACAGTGCTGGAGAAGGATGCTTAATGCACTATGGATCACCAGGGCAACAAACAAATCCGTCCTGGAAGAAGTACAGCCAGAATGTTCCTTTGAAGGGCAAGACTTAGTCTCATGTAGTTTGCACAGGTTGCCCGGAGGAATCAGTCCTTGGAGAAGAACATCGGGCTTAGTGAAGTAGACGGTCGGCAAAAATGGAGACCCTGCTTAAGAAAGATGGATACTGTGACTCCGACGGTGGGCTCAGAATAACAATTGTGAGGATGAAGCCAGAGCAGACCGGGCTCCCTTCGATTAAACACAGGGTTGCTATGATTGAGAAACAATTTGAAGACATCTAACAAACACCAGACAAGCCTGGCAATATTCCACTAGAAAATGTGCGCATATGTCACTAGGAGTTGAAATCAGCTCAAAAGAGCACCTTAATATTAATCATACTCACATCATGTAGGTCAATTAACAATGACTACGTTTCTGCTTCCCACATTGTGTTGCTTTTCATCACCATTTCTGTTCTCTTCGCCATTATGTTTGTTATTTGACATCTGCCTTACCACTATTTTCTTTCTTTTGGTTGATGTTTGATTATCATTTTGTGTGATCAAACTGCCTGCCACCTTTAAGTGAGTCTTCACCGACCTCTCGTTTTTCAACTATCTGTATGTTGTTGGTGCTGCTGATTTCAAGATCACCGCTTCTAAGGAAATTATCTCACTCAAGATCTACTTTAAGATGTTTGTCTTCCTACAGGAGCGCTGGTTGCTTAGTAGTTATGCATCCGGCCACTAGCCACAGGGTCAATGGTTCGGAAACACCAGTCAATCCACAGGAGAAAGACAAGGCTTTCTACTTGCATGAAGAGTTACAGACTCAGAAACACACAGGTGAAGTTCTCTGGTGTTCTATTGGGTTGCTTGGGTCAGAATCTATTCAAAGGCAGTGAGAGAAGAGAGGTTTTCTCTATCATAACTTTATCTAGATATTTTGTTAGGTGGCTGCTGAAATTCAACTAGAAAGCACCAAAATGTTCCTTCTAACAGGGTGCTCTTTCTGTCCCTCTCATTGTAGTTATGGTTGTCATCAAGTTCCAGATTCCAAAACCTTCCTACTCTTTCCTTCTGCTCCCTCAGATTCAATCTACCAGTGGTGCATATGGAGGGTTATCTTCATAATTCCTTTCAAATATGTTCTCTTCCCCTAGCCATTTTTTCTCAGGCTAGGTTCTAACTACCTCTCAATAAGATTAATTCAAAATTGTTTTGAAGGTGGAACTTGATAGTGGAACAGGAGGAAAGAAAAAGGAAATAAAGGAATGAACTAGGAGGAAAAAGACATTTGTAGAGGGATAAATATAGGCATGTAGATACGTAAATATATTAAAATATAATGATGGAGAGTTTTATGTAAATATATTTATATGTTAAGTATCAAGGTAGCAGACAGACATTCGGCCTCTACTCAAGTACTCCCTCAATGCAAGAACACTTTGTTATAATAACATTATATTCAGTGATATTCACCTTCCCAACATGATCACTAAAGTCACAATAGGTGCATAAACAAATGTGGTGAAAAATATGATGGTTCCTGCTTATTTGAAGATATAGTCTCTGGGGTCTTAAAAGCTTGAAGTTAATCAAGTGGTCATATAGCAAGGAAGCAATAAAGCCCACATGGAAGAACTATATCATCCTGTGTGATCATGAGGTGTCAAAGAGTTCAGGTCTCAGGCAACAGAAGACCCAAAACGAACAATCATACAGCTGTGAAGGAGGAGGGTTAGAGTGGAGATCCAAAGCCCATCTGTAGACAATTGGACATCCCCTCACAGAATGGTCACAAGCAAGGGACAAGCCAGCCAGGGTACAGTATAGCACCAATAAAACACACAACACTCCTCTAGGTCTTTAATGGCCCCACCCCCTTGCCCCATCATGACCCCAGTTCTACATTACAAATCCAGGTAGACCAGAACATGAACACTGTCACAGATAAGAGCTCTTGACACACAGAATCCAGGACAGATAAACCCCTCAGGAACAGTAATGAGAGTAGCGATACCATGAGGGTAGTGGGAAGGGGAGAAGGGGGAACCGATCTCAATGATAGAAATATAAGCCCACACCCCCCACCAGGGGGACAAACAATAAAAACATGAGTGGAGATAATGGAGGGTGTAAGATATGAAAATTATAATAATTTATAATTCATCGAGGCTTTACAAGGGTAGGAGGGTGGGGGAGGGAGGGAAAAAAGAGCTAATTACAAGGGTCCAAGTAGAAAGAAATTGTTTTGAAAATGATGATGGCAACATATGTACATATGTGCTTGGTATAATTAAGGTATGTATTGCTATAAGAGCCCCCAATAAAATGATTTATTAAAAAAAAGGTCTGATCATCACTCATTCTATTTTTGTTCCATATTTTCCTCTCCCTCTAAAAATATGACTTGCCACAATATGTCCTAGAAAAAATACATATTAATTCAGTATTTTTAGGATAAATTCTAGATTTCTCTGCACTACCTCAATATATAAAATATATAATAAATGCTCAGAATGGAAGGAACTGAATGACATTGAAGAATCACTGTTAGAATTTTTAACATTTTTTTTTCTAGCTGAGAAATAACAAGAATTACCTTTGCCCCACATGACATATTTTCCTCTCTTTTTTTGGTGTAAACCCTCATACTACTAGTTAAGCTTGCCCCTCATGTATAATTTTGTATTCTAACCAACAACATAGCTTGTGACAGGACTCTCCACCTCGGGCCATTTACTCATGTTGGGCCAATTACTTAGGTTCTTTGCATATTGATTTTCTCCGTTAAACAAGGATTAGAATCCTTCCTATCTATACATTATTAACTAATTTAAATCAATTAGTTAAATTATGTAAAGTACTTAGAAGAGTGGTAATCAGTTAGTGATTGATAAATGGTGGATATAGCTTTAATAAAGAATATATAGATTACTTTTCCTCCCTAATTCAAGTTCGATTAATGCCTCCAAAGCATGTACTCTTCTGAAACTGAAATGCTGACTTCAGAATAGCAGGCTTTAGTCACTCCGAGGATGCCCACATACCAGATTGGGGAACCAGATCTGTAACCACAGCTGCATTCCTTCCTAAAGAGGTAAAGACCCAACCACCTCAGCCCTGTACCATGTCACAGTTGAACTGAGAGACACGCCGGCACACTCGGCACTACATAAACTTCTCTACTCCTTGAAACACGAGCTTAGCAGTGGTTCTCAACCTTCTTAATACCACGACCCTTTCGTACAGTTCCTCATGTGTGGTGACCCCCCAACCATCAAATTATTTTCGTTGCTACTTCATCACTGTCATTTTGCTACTGTTATGAATCGGGCAACCCCTGTGAAAGGGTTGTTCGACCCCCAAAGGGGTCGCGACTCTCAGGTTGAGACCGCCGGTTTGGAGCATCAGTTGCCCTTCACAGATGTCCCTGAGTGATGTCGATGGAAAAGGGGGTGAAGTGCTGACCAGAAGCTTGGAGGTCCCTGTCCACCCGGAGGTACATCAGAAGAAAGTCTGTGGTCTACTTCCAAATAATCTGTCCTTGAAAATCATCTGGAGGACAGTTCAACTCGGACACACGTTGGGTCATCATAAATCAGAGTTAATTCAATGGCAGCTAATTTTATTTTTGTTGTTGTTGTTTTTCTCTTAATTATATATATGTATGGCCTTCAACACTGTCATGTAATGAAACCCCGACATGCTTGGATCTTTTTTTTGTTGTCGAATAGTCAGAATACTCACAATAAAGAAGTAACACTTTATATCAAAACTACCTTCTCTTATTTTGTCCTTATTGTCCCCATTTTAGTCTAGCTCAAGACATATTGTCGTTTTACCCATCTGTGATTTGCCTGAGAAACCAAAGCAGAGAAAGTTTTATACCAAATTGGGTGCTTTGGGTTATAATGTGAACTGAGAAAGAGGAGTGATTTAAGCCTGAGTGCTATAAATTACCTCTAATTTGTCACTTGGATCTGCTTCTCAATTCATGTCTAGCCTAAGTATAAAGCTTCAGGTTCTAAAATACTTCTCCCTTCCCACAGCCTTCAAAAAGCTCATTCTTGGGACCATATCAGATAAGCATGATATGGTACGTGCCTGTTTAATTCTCTACGACAAGATTCAGTGACTTCCTTTGAGCAGATGGAGAGCTATTTTGGGGAATGCTGGAGGTCTTGGTGTTACCTACTCCAGGATAGCACATGGGATGCCACTTGGTTACTGAAGGCAGAAAAATGGTGGTTTTACTGCAGAGAAGAGCATTTGCTGCATATAGCCCTCTTAGAACAATGTCCATTTGGATGAAACTGCCTGCTCTTTTTCCAAAATACACATTCCTGTATATACTTGTGTATAAGCCGAGTTTTTCAGCACACTTTTTATGAAGTTTTTGTGGTAAAATTAGGTGCCTTGGCTGTTATTCGGGTCGGGTCGCCTTATACTCGAGTATATACTCGGTAAATTCTTCAAGATCTTGTTCAAATGTTTCCTCCAAGAAGCTTGTCCTGATTGATTCTTTGCTATTTCAACAAGTTAATTTATACTGATGCTGGAGTATTTAACCATATTTTGTACTCTTCTTTTCTAGCTCATAGTGACCCAACACACAATGGAATGAGGCTGTTGTAATGTATAGGATTTTTAAAGAGTGTTTCTAGAGGTAGATCGACAGGCCTCTCTACCTAGTCTATCTTAGTCTGGAACCACCACTGATATCTGTTCACCATCAAAGGAATGTAGGCACCTCCACGGACAGATGAGTAATGGTTGTGCTTGAGGTACATTGGCTGAGCGTTTAACCCAGGCTATCCACACATATGGTGAGACCACTGAACTCTGACTGTTTGCAAATTTTGTATCGTAATGGGTTCTATTTAATGGCAGGAATAGCCACCAGGCTATTAATTCACTGAGGGAATCGAATGAGCTAGATTTCCCTCCATTTTACCAAAAAAATGTGTCCCCAAATTTCTGTCCTATAATTTTATGATAAATTACTTAAGCAATGAAGATGCCAAATATGAATTGACCAAAGCAATGTCCAATTTGCCTTGTTAAAGGGAAGAGCTATTTATATGATGTTCTCGCTTGAGTTGGACCAATTTGTCACACCAGACTTTACAGGTAGCAGAGAAGCAAATCTTTTGTTCTGCATCTTCTTCCTTCTGCAGGCATGGAGGTCTAGTGACCCAGGGGAATGTGTCCAACCCTTCTCAATCTTTGTTCTCTACAAATAATCTTCCAGCAGAAAGGAGATAACCCAGGTCTTCCCAAAGATACTTAAAAGAAGCAGCTTAAACATCCAGAAGAAAGATATTTTCAGAGAGAGGTCTTTAGCACATTAGTCTTAGACACGTCTAAGGTGTGGTGGCTTAAGTAGAAGAGCCAAGATGATAGGCGGTGACTATTTTTTTCTCTTTGCCTGAAATTCATCTTGATTTTTCTTTTCGAAAAGGCTATTTCCTTTAGAAATATTGAACAATAAGAACCATCAAGACCACCTCTGAAGGCTCTGTGCATATGAAATTAATGGAAAAATTCACAACAGTCTCTAAAGAAGCTTTTTAGAATCACCTTGGACACAATGTCTTAGAATGAAACTAAACAGTTAAATATGATTGCCATGCATGAGGAACTTCACCACTTGCTACTTTTGAATTTCTAGAAAAACCTTCATCTGTCTTATAAGGAGCATATAGTCTATTATCTCTTCATAATAACTTTAAATAAATGCCAAACATAGAGGTCTAAAATTAATTCTGGCTCCGTGTCTCACTTATGTTCTATGTGATGGCCTCATGATTGACTAAAAATAAGGAAATCTAGTTGCTAGCAAGGGGTTTGTGTACGTGTGTATGTGTGTGTGTGTGTGTGTGGTTTTACATCTTCCAAATGCTAAACATGGATAACTTGCCTGGTAACATTAAGTGCTCATGTAAATAAATAAAGAGAGCCTAATTTTAATAAAATTCCCTTTGTCTTTCTCTTTTACTTACCATTTCCAGTATTATGAAGTTCTCTCTACCTTACATAAAATCTATTCCCTCTGGCAATCCAATAGATACTGACTAAACTTCTGACACACATTCTAATCTATGTTGTCTCACTCTAGTCTCTGCATGGTGCTTGAAGAGCAGTTTTCCGAACTTGCTAAGTTGGGATTTTGTACTTTTGCTTACTTTTCCAAAGTTAAAGCAAACCTTGGACCATTTCATACACTACCCATGTGATACTCCTCTGCCTACTGCTCTACATCTGTTCTGCAACACAACCCTATATGCACGTTTTACTGTTGCCCTATGTTACTTAGAACATACAACCACGGGCCAATTTCTGCACATACAATTCAATAACACCATTCTAACTCTCCATCCATATTCCTTCATTGCCAGTGATTTAAACCCATCAATACTTTAAAGCTACTGATGTTAATTTTATATCATATAGAGATTTTTTAAAAGAGCATAGTGCTCATGGTGAGATTTTTTCATTAATTATTTTTAGCTTAACAGTGACTGTAGGGACCTAGACATTGTCGTATAGTTCTCTTAATGCACCATTCATTTTCATGTTTCTAAGCTTCTGTTCATTATATGTCATCTGTCTAGGTTCTATCTCCCCACCGTCAGACTGGCTAGATCTTAGTTGCTCATCCAAATTGAGTTTCAGTGAGTGGTTACCATTCCCAACCAGCTTGTAAATGTCATTCCTGAGTTTATACTCCCCCTTGGTGTGCTTATAGAATTATATGCTGACACCAATTTCATAGCATCATTGCTCTTATCCCTCTTTCATTGTCTGCAATTTCCATTCCCCATGAGATAAAGCTCTATTCTTTTTTTATTTTTTAATCATTTTATTAGGGCTCATACAACTCTTATCACAATCCATACATACATCAATTGTGTAAAGCACATTTGTACATTCATTGCCC
>NW_022103906.1:83636937-83639559 GCF_000313985.2 Echinops telfairi | reverse complement strand
TGGACTTAATATCTTGCTGTATATGGCATGGCATTTACTTCTTATATAGACTTGAATAAGTCACTGATTGTGGAACAAGGGAGAACTTCAGGTTATTGGGCTACAATGAGATTGTAGAATAACATTGATCATTCCAGAATAGCAATGATCACAATGATAATCCTTATTGCAAGTGTAAGTCTATTGATTACCTGCTTACTATGTATTAAACTTGGAAGCTGATCATGTAATGGATTGCACATTGAGCTGCTAGCCACAAGGTCATCAGTTTGAAACCACAAGTGATTCCACAGGAGAAAGATGAGGCTATTTATTCCTGGGAAGACTTAAGTCTCAGGAACCCACAGGGGCAGTTCTACCATGTCCACTAAGATTGCTGATTGCTGTGAGATGAAGTACTAAACTGAGAAAAGATTTCGTAATAATTTTCTCACTTAGTTGTTTTAGAAAAGTGACTTGTAGGTACAGAAAGTGATGCTCCAAGAGATGAAATGTGCCTAAGGTGCCCTAGTACTAAAGGGAAGAGCGAAGCAGTCACGTCCGTCGAGGCAGGCAGTATGATTCCATTCACAACATGATTTGCGATGCTCCTTTCATTTGTTCCCAAACTAATTCCTCATCTAGACCTTTGAGCTAATCACAGAGCCAAGGCAGTATAGATTTAATAAGCGGATAAATATTGGAGTATTTCATAGTCAGGTCATATTCCTATAATTGAAAGGTTTCAGTGAGCATGATTGATGAATACCCCTACTCATATACACACAAAATTAACACACACACGGACATGCAAATGCACGTTTACTCTAGACAAGTGGTTCTCAACCTTCCTAATGCTGTGACCCTTTAATACAGTTTCTCATGTTGTGGTGACCCTCAACCATGACATTTTTTTTGTTGCTGCTTCATAACTGTCATTTTGCTGTCATGAATCAGGTGACCCCTGTGAAAGGGCTGTTCGACCCCCAAAGGGGTCACGACCCACAGGTTGAGAACCACTGCTCCAGACACATTGCAAGAGGTAACTCTTGCCAGCCACCTTTTGCGTAAGTAATATCGTTATAGGTGAGAGAATATCTTTCAGAAAGGCTGTCTTTCAGAAGGTGACTGCTGGAGTGTCTTTCAGAAGGGAGGACAGAAACTGTGGGTGAAAGCTGCAAGGAGGCACTTTTTCCATTCCACAGGAAAAGCACCCAGGGACCAAGGAGGAGCTCAGCAACAAAGCATGCTGCCTTGTCAGACGCAACATGTCCTAGGATGTTCAAACGGAAGGCAAAAACCCTCTCAAGGATGCCCTGGACACTAGCCCTGGGAGAATGTTGGATTACATGTCCTGGAAGGTCCCCCACAATCTTCAGGGTTTAACATTTCATAAAGAAGCCAGAACCGTAGTGCACACTGCTCAGTAGGTTAAAGAGCTGCCAAATCATATACTCCATAGGGCAGAGCACAAAGGGCTCTGGGCAGGATCTGAGGAATGCCAAAGCCATGGCACAGGGAACCTCTCAAAGTCTCTCACTGTTTCTCTCTGATATAAGCACCTTAATGCGTCAGTCTGTACAACAATTGATCAGAAATAGATAATCAGTAAATTGTGATCTCACAGATAACTGTCACCCTAATAATTTGCCTGTTAAATGGACACCAGTGACTGGAGAGGTGTCTAGAGATTCAAATCATTTTATTTAATGGACACTTACAATGCCAGTGATGGTTTATGATGATTTATTTCATTCTCACAGCAATACTGTAAATAAGTACTACCTTCATTTTAAGATGAGGAGACTCAGGTTTACATAACTATGTCTTTCCTAAGCGAATAGTGAACTGGCTGACACATAACCAACAAGAGACAGTGAAAGAATGAAAACCTCCTTCAATAAAGATGTTGAAATTTATTGCATAAAGCAATCATGGGCATATCTGTATCTGTAAAAATAGCTTATCTTATATCGCAATCCGGATGTTGCGTCCACCCTTTCAAGTCTCAACATTTCTCAGTAATCACTCTTAATCCAGTGTTTTCTTGTTTCACTTTTTACTGAAAAGCTTCAATGCCTCAACCACGTGGGTAAATGGTAATCAGTGATCTAGTGGATTGTAAATGTGGCTATTTGGGATCAAAACTCATTTTCAATGGAGAGTATCTAATTGTCCATTCTCAGTAGACAGTGGACTATTCATCTTCATTGTAATTCTCCTCTTTTCTTCACTGAAAATTCTTTATGATTCTGTGTCAAATATTGATTCAGAGTGTCTTTCTAATATCGTTGTCGTCGCTCACATTCTTTTGAATCTCATTGAATAAACTCAGTCATCAGCATCCTTATGAAACTGCCAGATGCCATCATCCCATGACTGTCCAATGCCATCATCACATGACTACCAAGTCTCATCACAATCGCATGACTGTCAAATTATATTAATACTTAACTGTTAAACTACTGACATTATTCGTCCAACCACATGGACACTTGACCTTAATCGTCACAGTCAGCATTACTTTCCCGAGAGCGTTGCCTTGACTGTCTTGCTGTCAGATATACACTGCAATGCACAAAGTGGTTGTATCATTGGTTTTTCACTATTCGCTTGAGTTGGACCAATTTGTCACACCAGACT
>NW_022103906.1:83634838-83636837 GCF_000313985.2 Echinops telfairi | reverse complement strand
TAATGGTTACCTTAAGGGTTAGGAATACAAAGGGTAAGGAAGTTTTGGACACTTCTGATTTCTTTTTAAATAATAAACTTAAATTTCACCAAGCTGAAACCATGATTTCTGTACTTTTCTCCTGAAGGCTATATTTCAACATTGATCATACCAAAAGGACTGACACTTCTGCTCTAAGTTCCTGCCATAGAGTGTAATGGAAGTAATTGCTTTCATAGAGGAGTAGAGCAAGGGCAAGTGCACATTTGTTTTTTCAATAGTGTTTTTCTCCTAGAGGGTGAATTTCCATAAATGCATGATTTAAAACAGTTCATCCTGAAAAATTGAGAAGGAAGTTAACTTTTGGGAAAACGACTATCATTTTCATAGGCTAATATCAAGAGAGATTCTGTTTAGAGGGATATATGTAAATATTAGGCATCTGAACCCAGCACTGTGAGATCACTTGTAGTACCAAAGATCTTCAACAATATCTCTGCCTGTAGTCCTTCAACTACGGGGTGGGTTGCAGCTTTTACATATTTTCAAAAGCACATTTCTTATATTAGTGCTGTAGGATGCAAATGGATACCACAGATGGAAAGGTTCCAAAGATAAGCAAATATGAGAAAGACCCTGATGCCACACTCGTCAGAGATATTGACATACAGGTTTATTTTAGGGGGGTTGTGGTGAGCCCCACTTCATCAATTACCCTTCACTCCTTTAGAATGAACCAGAGGGATCATCCTTGAACGAAGGAGGGAAAGTGTTGAAGAGTACATAAAAATAGAATGAGATACCTCGTTAGACTCAACCAATAGTGATTTACTGTATTGAAAAGAAAATATCTGACATGTGTTGAATTAAAATATCAATTGAAATTGCATGTGTCTATAAAGGTACCAAGAAGGAAATATTTATAAATCAGGTACGCTGGGTTCAAATTCTAACTCTGTCACTCCCATTGCAGAAAAATGCCTGATTTGTGTTGCCAGTCCTCATCAGCATCCACTGATCCATCCACCATTCATTCGTCAAACATTTCTCACTCATACACTGTACATGTATGGATCTCACACCAAAGAGATGACATGTGCATGTGTCGACCTAAATGTAGGAAAACCCAAACTCCTTGCAAAGGTTTATAATTTTATATGTAAATCTATATTTGCTAATTCCTTAACCTTACTTTCAACTCTCCTTCCTTTCATTTACGCCCTGTTAGCCACACTAGGCCCCTTGCTGTTTGTCAAAGACAAAATCAGGCTTCACTGCAAAGTTTTTGCAGTTACTCTTTCCTCTGTCAGAAGCACTCTTGGTCTTGTTCAAAAATCACCTATTTTCATAACTTCTCCCTTCAGCTCCTTTTGGACTCAAAATAAATGTCACCTTAACAAAAAAGCTCACCTGAGCGTCTTAGGTTAAATTAATCTCCCATCACCCATCATATTTACCCACTTTTCATAGTCCAAATCACTATATTTGTTTATTTGCTTATTTTCCATCTTCCACAGCAAGGTCAGCTTCATAATAACAGATGTATATCCTTTACATCACTACTATATATTCAGTGTCTAGCTTAATGACATGGTGGTATAGTGGGTTAGGCATTGAGCTGTTAACCCCAAGGTCAGCAGTTCAAATCCATCAGCCACTCTTCAGAAGAAAAGTGAGGTTTTCTTCTATAGAGATTTATAGCCTCAAAAACCTGAAGGTATAATTCTACTCTGTCCTGTAGGGTAATTGTGAGTGGGAATTGATTAAAAAGCAGTAAGCTTATAGTCTGACCCTATTCTAAGTGTATAAATGAATGCCTCTTATATTAGTTGCATGATAAATGTTTAAATTTCCTTTGAAAATTGGAAAAATCATATGCATCTTACTTAACAGTCACATTAACTTCCGGTGAATATAAGTGGTTTCTAGATGGTATATGTCACTTGAGCTCAACTATTAGCTGAAAGTTTGATAGTTCAGCACCTCGTGATCACACAAGCTGGTGTTCTTCTTCCATGTG
>NW_022103906.1:83632303-83633483 GCF_000313985.2 Echinops telfairi | reverse complement strand
ATGGTAGCATTGCTCACCTCAGCCCCGCTTGATGGTCCACGTGGAGAGAGTGGGAAGGGAAGGAGGACTAGAGAGGAGAGGAGGAAGAGAGGAAAGAGCTAGGGAAGGAGAGAGATCTCTATTGCTAACCCAGGCCTCTATACCTTTTGGGGACGTGCACGCCCACTAATTACAGGTAAAGACATATGTCACAGGAAGGGGTTGCACTATAGGTTATACAGCTATGAGAGAGGGTGGTCTAGAGACATACACCCAATAGGCGGAGGAGGGATTGGGGGTATACATGTGACAAGATGGGCGGATCCTGGAGTTAGGATGGCGGCTTAACTTTGGCCTGTTCTCTGGATCTCCATTGGAACCATTAGCAGTAGGGTGTAAGCCCCACCTACAGGAACCAAGCTAATGGTTGCAAGCTTCAGGGAGAAATAGTCTATTGTCCCCCAGCAGCAGGGAACAGGCCCACCCCTGTGGTGGGGCAAGACAGCAGTCTGGTAGTGATTGCCTTCAGAGATGTAAGCACCTGACCTCCCCCCACACCTGAGTGACTCTGAACTTTGGCAACATGCAGAATTTGTAAAGAAGCTTTTCCTACTTTTGATGTTGAAGTATTAACAGTGAACATATATGGTAAAGTAATCATAACTGGGAGGAATTTCCTTTGACATATGCATTTCGAATGCCAGAGTCAATGGTACAATCTTTGTCTTTGTGGCTTAAAAAGAAGTTTTATCTCAAGACTGAGCTCCTTTCTAGAATACTTGTAGCTCATGGTGTCTAGCTGGAGACAGAAACGAGTTCAGCATGTACTTATCTCACTACTATTACTACATGCCTGATTTATCAGTCAGGGTTTGATCAGAGAAGAATAAGAGCAACATAAAAATAGGATTTATTTTTATAGGAACTTTACCTTCCCAAACTGTAGAAACTGATTAATCAATGTATTAGAATCTACTAAATCTGTGCATCATTTAGGATCCTAAAGTCAACTGGGTTGAATATTGAAAAGCAAAGATAGGCTGCTCAAAATAAAAAGGACACCGGATCTCAAATGGGATAGTTACTGTCTCTAAGACTTCAGCTTCAGTGGTGGGTAACCTGTGCTGGAAGATGCAAAGCACACACGTGGTTCCGGGGTCAGAAGGTGTAAGGAGGAGATCATTGGACACAGTGAATAAAC
>NW_022103906.1:83629411-83631172 GCF_000313985.2 Echinops telfairi | reverse complement strand
TATATAATTAATCCCATTGTCCTTTTGAGAGTCATAATCAATCACTCATACTTATATAGACATATTTTTAATCTGTTAACTGACAGATAAGAGGTGCTTTGAAAGGCCAGATGATAATCCTAACTTCCAGTTTTAGGAACCATTTCTGCTGTGTCCCTCAGTAGAAGCAATGCGGTTAAACATTCCATATTACAGAAAAGGAACAAGGCAAAAGGTGTTTTTCAAAGCAATAACAAATATTTGCAATGCATGGCCTTGATTTGCTCAAAGATCTGTGCTGAGATCCACCTATAGAGGCCTGGAAAATGTTGTTTACAACATTCTTATCTGCTAGAGAAACATCAAGCTTTTTATGATACACTAATACAAATAGCAAGAAGCTAGCATGGCAGGCTGAACATTACAGAGCCTTTTGTGGTTCCCGGATTTTGTTTGGGCAGAATTTCCTTCTCAAATGGAATAGGGTAATATGCTCAAATTAAGCACCATGTGCTGTCTCGAAAGTCCAAAGAAATCCACTAGGGTCGAATTGCTTTATGAATGGTCTAGATGCAGTAATTGCCATTTTATTTTTGTTTCTTTGTTTTGACCGTTTTTAGAGAGGAAAAAAAAATGCTGAAAATTGGATGACGATTGTAAAGCAGATCATTAGTTTTGCATTCAACAGTTCTTAAGCTTGTTGCTTCTTCTCCTTCATTGCAGTTTCCCCAATCTCCTTATCACTTATCCCACATCCTCTACTTTCTATTTCTCCTTCTCTAGATTGCTGTAGAAGGGGAATATTAACATTTAGGAGGGTATGTACCCCTTAGAATAGTAATCATTTGAGATAAAAAGAGCAGCATTTGCCCAAGGACAACGTTTAGAAGGTTTGGAAAGTGATATCTTGTATTATCTACACCACTGGGCCCATAGGCATTTCATTCAAGTTACAATACCCCGAGTATTTTTTCCACTAACAATCAAGGGGAGGGAATTACACAAGTGCATATTTACTGGGGATCATCTTAAGTGTGTCTGTCACATTTACAAAGATCTTGTAATGACATCGATTTTCTAGTGCACTTAGAAGCAACCAGTCAACCACATTTTATCTACAGCAATTGCCTAATCCCTTTTCCTCCAATAATCATACACTTTTGTTTCATCCCATTGCTTGTAATCCCCACAGGGCACCATTTCTCACCCTACTTCTTCCTTGTTTCCTGCTTCTGTTCCGCCTTCCTTCCTCACCTTACGGCCTTCTGAACTGTGTCCTTGGGGACACATGCCTTTTCATTTCACATAGTTAACTATTCTACAGTGTGCACGTATTCCTGGTGTTACTATCCAACTAATACTCACTGCCACTGAGTCTCTTTTGACTCATAGCCACCCTACAGGACACAGTAGAACTGTCCCTGGGGGTTTCGGAAAGTGTAACTCTCTATGGGATTAGAAAGCTTCCTCTTTTGTCACGGAGCAGCTAATAGTTTGGAATTGCTGGTACTATTTTTTTCCATTTATCTTTGATTTTAATTACTCTCCTTTTCTCCAGATAGGAACATATAATGAATACACTGTGACTGGCAGCTCGCAAGCTGTTAAGACTCCAATTGCTACTTACTGAAGTAGAATATAGACATTAAATTTGTGAGCCATGTTCTGTCCATTGCCCTGGGTCAGCACTGAGACCAAGGTCTTGAGCATCCATTCTCCCAAAGTGTTTGATGTGTTTAAGACATTTTTGGAAATGTATCCTGGTAAATTTATATATATATG
>NW_022103906.1:83624621-83625819 GCF_000313985.2 Echinops telfairi | reverse complement strand
CATGTGACAAGAAGGGCAGGTCCTAGATTCAGGATGGCAGCCTAACTTTGGATGTCACTGAGCAGGTTTGACCTGTTCTCTGGATCTTCATAGAAACCAATATCAGTAGGGTGTGAACCCCACCTACAGGAACCAAGCTAATGGTTGCAAGCCTTTAGAGAGATGTAGCCCATTGTCCTTAACAGCAAGGAGTGGCCCTACCTGTGGTGGCCCCAGACAGTTGTCTGGCAACTGACTGCCTTCAGGGAGTATGTCTGTAAGCACCTGACCTCCCACCATATGCTGGCAAATAGCCTCTAATGTTTGGCATATCTTTGGGGGAGACAAAGCTGAGGAAGTCTCTTTATAATCCTACACAGAACTGATACACTCAAAAACAGAAATCAAGATGTTAAAAAGCCTATTGTATTTTCAGAAGCTGCTGCACTAAACTTCTTTAGTGTTACAGAGCCAACCTGTCCCCTTAAGGACTAAGATCCACCTTCCCCCCAGCCCTGGTCTTTTTACTCTCCACATAAGTGCATGGAAACTCCACCAGGAATAAGTAAGTCAGCAGAAGAAACAAGTCATTTGAATTGGGGTTTTGGTGAAGGGTAACAGAACTATTCTGGACTCCTAAAAGAAGAAAAAGAACATGTCTTGAAGGAAGTACAGTTAGCATTCTCCTTAGAAACAAGGGTGGTAAGACTTGTTTTGTATACTTTGGACATGTAATTAGAAGAGACCCGTCCCTTAAAAAACACACATCATGTTTGGTAATGTAGCACAATGGAGAGTAAAATAGAGAAGACCTTCAATGAGATGGATTGACACAGTGATCCCAATAATGGCTTTAAACATAACACCTGGGAGGATGGCGTAGGACCAGACATCACTTCCTTTGGTTCTGTTGCTCACAGGGTCAATGTGAATCAGAGCCAACTTGAGGGCACATAACACACAATATCCCATCACAAGTTGAAGATGAAATTAGGACTCTGTAACCTTGAAGTCCAAACCTCAAGGTTTTCCCACTCAGCCTGTCTGTTGTGAGCATGAGTTCATGCACAACATGTACACCAACCCACATCTGCAGACACACATAACTATCAGAATGACATCACTTAATCGAAACTGACATCATCATAACTAGCATTTCCCTTACCTTAACTCCCCTGCTAGTAATATACTCTAGCACAGTAAGCTTCTCTCCTACATA
>NW_022103906.1:83622363-83623826 GCF_000313985.2 Echinops telfairi | reverse complement strand
GCAAAATGTAGGCAATAGCTTAGACACAGTTTATATAAGGACAGTTGTTTGACTAAATCCTTGTCTCATGTCCTGAGTTTAGGTTCTGTTTTTGCAAAGAGTTTCATATTCTGAGATATGTATATGCCTGAGGCTCCCTGTGCAAGCAGTGTGCCTTGAACACCAGTATCCACATCTCAACAAGGACTATGTGTCACCAGATTTCAGTCTCACGAAACTCAAGATTCCCAGGCTCAGGTTATTCGATAAAATAGTCTGATAGATGAATGGAGGGACAATGGCCACAGATGAGATTTTTTTCTGAGCCAGTAGAGACATTTCTTGCTCCCCTAAAGAGATCTCTACTGGAAACATGTTCAGAAAGCCACTTCAAAAGTATTTCCAAAGATGCCCATTCCAGACCTTCTGGAGAGTCCCACTGTCACTGGTTGCATGGAGTGCTTGGCCAGGGAGGTTGCCTCCGTTAAAAACCATCCCTGACTGGCTTTCAATTTTTCTTCTGCTTCAGCTGACTACACTGACGCCCTGCAGGGGAGAATATGTGAATTAATCTGACCAAATCTTCCACTTGTATGTTCACTCACAAGGGGGACACAACCTCATAACACATGCTATGCTTGAACATGTGGTCTGTGGAGTATGGTATGGCTTCATTGGAAAAGGAAGTCCCTTTGTTGTGATTAGCACAGCTGGACAAAAACAAGGGAGAAAAGGCAAAAGAGATATTAATGAGGCCAGCAGTTTTTTATGATTACAATGATGTTGCCTAGATGGGTTTATAATATAACTCTCATTTTCATTTAATCTTTAAAAATTATTCAATGAGATTAAAACTCACTGCCATTGAGTGGATTAGGACTCCTAGTGACCTTGAAAGACAGAGGAGAACCACTCCTTGGGGTTTCTAAGGCTGTAAATCTTTACTGGGACAGAGGCCGCACCGTTCTCCTTGGCAGCAATTGGTAGGTTTGAAATGCTGACCATGTGGTTAGTAACCCAAGGTGTAACCACTTCGCCACAAGGGCTCCATCTTCTAAGCGATTAGATGGTTGTAGATAGTTGAACCAAACAAATAAGGCTAGTGTCTAAGAAGTTTGTTGAGGAAATTAAAAAAAATAATGTTATTGTTGGTTGACATAGATTTGTTCATTTTTTTGAGCAGCCCATTCAACATTGTTTTCTAGCATTATAATTAAAAGGCATCGATTGTTGCCTGGTGTTCCTTATTCATTGTCTGTCTTTTGCCATTGTCCATACATATGAGGTGATTAAAAATACTATTGCTTACGTGATGCACACCTTAATCTGCAAACGAATGCCTTTGTATTTAACGCTTTAAGGTGGTCTTTGGCAGAAGAATTGCCCAATGCTTGATTTTCTTGATATCTTGACTGCTGATTCCAGGATGTTGGTTCTGGATATGTTAGATCTCTTGGGGAAGAGATGTACCTCGGTCCTTGGCT
>NW_022103906.1:83613308-83619874 GCF_000313985.2 Echinops telfairi | reverse complement strand
GAAGCCGCAGATTCAGTGCCATCGTTTGAGATACATTCTTCTCAGGGGAGGGGCAGGCATCCACTTAGTATTTGAGGCTGGGACCAGCCCCCTAGACCTCTCCACTGATTCTCTACTCTGCGCCGGTATGTTGTCTTCACACCTTGGAGCACTGGGTTGAAGTTTGGTCCCTCTTTTCCTGTGGTTATCTTTACATTGAGTTGAATCCATCCTGGAAAATGTAGCCTTGTAAGTGCTTCAAGTCCTATTCAATTTCAGCAAACAATTTTGTGTCATATCATATCATGGGATTTTAATGATTTTTCCTCTCATTCTTCATAATACAGTACAGCTTCCCTCATTATTTCTTCAGCACAGAGACTACACACATATTGAATAAGAATACAACCTTAACACACATTTTTTCTTCGTATGAAACCCTCCAGTAAGCCTTTGTTCTGTCTATTGGCCTTTGGTCTATGTTCAAGTTCCACATAAGCAAAAATAAGTGTTCTGGAATTTGTATGATTCACAATGTCATACATAATTTGTTATGATCTACATAGCCATATGTCTCTATATAGTCCATGAAGCACAAATAAACATTTTGGGGTTCTTTGCTTTCAGCCATGATCATCTGACATCAGCAGTGATACTCTTTATTCCACAAAATCTTCAGAATCCAGCTTGAAGGGATTTCTGATAGTTCCCTGTATGTACACAGTTGCAATTGTTTTTTGAATTATCTCCAGTATAGATTTATTTGTTTGTGATATTAGTGATATTGTTTGATAACTTCTACATTTTCTTGGATGACCTTTCTTTGAAGTAGGCACAAATACCGATCTCTTCCAATTGGTGGGCAACATAGCTGTCTTCCAAATTTCTTGGGATAGTTGAATGATCACCTCCCGTGTTGAATTCTTTTGTTGAAACATCTTACTTGGTATTCTTTTTATTGCTGGAGTGTTGTTTTTCACCACTACCTTCAACACAGCTTATTCCTTCAGTGCCATTGGTTCCTGATGTGGTTGATTTGATTCCTACTATAACATTTGCTGATGGAGACAAAGAAACATATTAAATACATAGGATATTATTATCTGATTTAATTATTAGGGAGAAAATAAAACCGGGAGATGTGATATAATGAGTTTGAAAGGTTAGTTTGTATTCAATTAGAGAGGTGGTTTTTTATATGAGTTCAGAATAATTGTATCCGAAATTGATTAGGAGATATTAGACAGTAATCTGGTAGAGCAGCATTCTGGAGAGAGATGATGTCTTTTTGGTTAGATACTAGCAGGCCTTTTTTTCCTGCTCTATCTTAGTTATTCTTGAAACTCAACTGAAAATTGTTTAGCAATATAACAACACATAAGCTTCTGATGACAAATGTGTGGTCACTGTGTTTAAAGTTCATTGACTGAGAATCAAACCCAGTTCTAAGGTATGGAAATTCTACCATTTGAACTATGATTACCCACTCGGAAACTGAAAAATAACAAGAAGAAATTCTATTGCGATCAAATCCAATGAACTGTTCCTAATGCATGCTGGGATTGCATTTTTCATATGCTGCACCAAGATGCCACTTCACGAAAGCTGAAAGCCTACTTGAAAATATGAATTAATTACGAGTTGTGTGCTACAATTTGCAGTGCAATTGTAGATCTGAGAAGAGGAAATAGACATTTAATTTTTAATTCAACCAATGTTGATCAAAACTAGCACATTCTCTTTGTCAAGGAACTTATCCATGGATGGAAGAAATTAACCAAATCATGAATGACAACATACCCTAAGAAAGTGCTACAAAGGAAAATAGTCTTGGGATATTAAATAATTCTTACCAGAAATATCAGAAAGACTCCCAAGAGCAAGCATGAGATGAACTACCCAGCATATGCTGAAGAGCCCCAAGAGGAGGGGTTCCTGTCCCTCTTGGAAGTGAGAGAGACAAGAGTGAAGTAGACCAGGTGGGTTTTTTA
The DNA here is from genome assembly GCF_000313985.2 of Echinops telfairi. Lineage (NCBI taxonomy): Eukaryota > Metazoa > Chordata > Mammalia > Afrosoricida > Tenrecidae > Echinops > Echinops telfairi. The sequence goes on along the minus strand of NW_022103906.1, from coordinate 83,617,904 downwards.
AGTCAGCGACCGGCAGCACAGGCTGGGCTTTTTTGATTCCTGGCCAGTGACTTGAGTCCCTTCAGAGAGTTCCCCTCCTCTGGCAAGATTTAATCTGTCCAAATCCTGCTTCAGCCCATCCAGCTAGACTGCCTACCTTGCTGCTGTCTGGAAGCCCTGGGTGGAGGGCAGACAATGAGCGGCTTTGCACAGACACAGCCCAAGCCATATTCTCGACCACGTTGTTCATTTCTCTTTCTTTTTCTTTTCCTCTTTCCTTCCGGCACATCTCCCTCTCTGACCTGGTGAACACTTACACACACCATCCTTGCCAAAGCCATATTGCAGGTTTTTAGTTTATTTCTAGGTTTTAACATTCTCCTTTTACTTTAACTTAACCTGTATTCCATTTTAACTCTCATGGCCTCTCTCCATGCAGGTCCATTCCTCTGAAGAAACTTGTCCCTCACAGGGAGATACAAAAAAATCTCTGTCACTAAACTAGGTTTCTGTGTTTTCTTCCTTTATTAAGCATTCTGAAGCATCACCAGAGTGTTTCTGGCTCCCCTTCACCACTGACCTGCAACCCGAGCTGCTTTAGAGAGCACTATCCTCCCTCTCCTGCTCCTGCTCACCCCGCCAAGTGTTCAGTGAAGAACTGCTTCCAATTCTGCACAGAATATGTTCCAATACATATATCCACAACAAACTCCCAACTCATTATGTGAGGCAAGGACAACCCTCATACCAAAATTTGGTAAAGATTCAACAAAGAACAGAAAATTACAGCCCCAAATCCCTCATTGTGTGCTCACCTCCATGATACAATCACTGAAGACAAATGGGTGCATAAGCAAATATGGCGAAGAAAGCTGATGGTACCTGGCTATCAAAAGGTATAGCATCTGGGGTCTTAAAGGTTTGAAGGTAAACAAGCAGTCATCTAGCTCAGAAGCAACAAAGCCCACAAAGAAGAAGCACACCAGCCTGTGCAATCACGAGGGTGTCGAAGGGATCAGGTATAAGGCATCATCAGAACAAAAATATCTTACCATAGTGAATGAGGGGGTAGTGCAGAGTGGAGACCCAAAGCCCATTTGTAGGCCCCTGGAGATCCCCTTGCAGAGGGGTCTCAGTGAGGAGATGTGCCAGTCAGGGTGCAATGTAGCAACAATGAAAAATACAACTTTCCTCTAGTTCCTAAATGCTTCCTCCCCCTCCCCCCCCGACCCCCGCCCACTATCATAATCCAAATTCTGCCTTGCCAGTCTGGCTAGACCAGAGGATGTACACTGGTACAGATAGGAACTGGAAACACAAGGAATCCAGGGTGAATGATCCCTTCAGGACCAGTGGTGTGAGTGGTGATACTGGGAGTGTACAGGGAGAGTGGGTTGGAAAGGGGGAACCAATTACAAGCATCTACATGTGATCTCCTCCCTGGGGGATGGACAACCGAAAAGTGGGTGAAGGGAGACGTTGGACAGGGCAAGATATGACAAAATAATAATTTATAAATTATCAAGGGTTCATGAGGGAGGGGGGAGCGGGGAGGGAGGGGAAAAATGAGGGACTGATGCCAGGGGCTTAAGTAGAGAGCAAATGTTTTGAGAATGATGAGGGCAATGAATGACAAATGCACTTTACACAGATTGACCTAATGTGACATATTTTTTGATCTCTTGAATGCTGCTTCCATGAGCATAGATTTTGGAAACAAGACATAATCCTTGTCAACATCAATCTTTTTTGTGGACATACACCCCAAAGAAGTGAAAGGCAGAACACGGACAGACATACACTCTCCTGTGTTCATTATAGCACAGTTCACAATAGTAAGAAGCTGTGAACAACCCAAATGCCAATCAGTTGGAGAATGAATAAAGAAAGTCTGGGATAAGTTGCATCCTTAAAAAACAGTGATGAAAGAACAAAACAACTTGTGACATGGAAGAACCTTGAAACAATTATGCTGAGTGAAGTTGGTCAATCACAAAAAGACAAACATTGTATGAGTCCACTACAATAAGAATAAAAATTAAGAAAAAAGCAGGCTTCTGTTCTTATATCATGTAATATTTTATTCCCGCACCCCCAGCAATGAGAACTGTGCTTTCCTCGTTCCCATGAACCATATGTAATCTCCTTAATTGCACATCTTAGAAAACCGCTACACTAAAGATGGCTTCACTCCAGCTGGGTCAGTTTCCTATGTTAAGGGGAGAGGGAGATCATTTGGCTACTCCCAAATGACAATGTTCTATTGTCATCCCAAATTAGCCGGCACTATTACAAAATAACGTGTGAACCTTAATGGGAATTCAAATCAAGACAATCAATTGGTGGTGGGTGGGCAAGGTGGGTGACATGTCTGTATTGGAGAAGGCAATTACGCTACTGATTGTGGGCAAACCAGGAGGGGCATCCTGTACTTGGGAAAAACAAAACAAAACAAAAACACCCTTAACAGGACTTACTTAGACCCAAGGATATAGAATATGCCCAGTCTTATGTTTCTAACTGGTCACTTTTGAGTGACTATTCAGCTCTTGGTGACCAAAGCCACGTGCTATAAACAACAGGGACTTTAGAGCCTGTTCCTTTGAGGTGCACAACATCCTTCATAGGCCACCCCAGAAGGACCCACGTTGGAAACCCCAATGAAGCACACACGATTTTACCTTAAACTCACGTGTAGCAGATTAAAGGAACTTAACTACTTGCTTAGACTTAAATACTGAATAGCCCTAGTGGGAGAAGAAATATATATTCACTATTCCAATGTTAAGGAATCCGTGGTTTGGGGACTGTGGTGTGATTTAGATCTTTTGCTTTGAGGGTGTCCAATGAATGGTGGTGGCCCAGGCCAAACTATATTATGGATGCTGGGCAGAGCTTTTGAAGTACACAAATTTTCTCTCTAGGTGAGCATCAAGCAACTCGCTCTGAGTTAATACACCCAGTGGGGTTACCTGGGAAGTTTCTCTCTGGTCACAGTGATTTTTTTTTTTGTGAAAGCAGATTCAATCGAACCTCATATTTTGTGATGGCCAATTTAAGGGTGTAGTGTGCGGCTATGAAATCTTGTCTCCTGCTTGGGAAAATTGCTGCAGAAACTGTTGTGATGTTGAGCAGGACAGCACTATGGGGAAAGCTCAAATGTACAGGTGGTTTCCTTGTTTCAAAAAAGGTGAAATATCAATTGATGACCAACTTCATTCTGGGTGTCCATCAACTACCTGAAAGAACAAAAAGGTTGACTCAGAGTGTATTTGAAGTTCATCCCATCAGGTCAACCTTTTAATAAAGCTTTCTATTTAAAGATTCTGAAAAGATTATGTAACAGTGTGGGGGGGTGGGGGTGGAAGTGGCCTGATTTGTTGTCCACCCTACAGTCCTCTCTGTTCCCTCACAGCTCCATGCAGGGGCATCCTCCTTGGGGCTTGGTGTGTCAGTATGGGGTCTAATCCTTGCTCTCGATTTTTTCTCCTTGGTTTGCTTCTGTGTGGGTGTGCCAGGCTCACCTCCCTCCAACCTATAGGTTAAGTGTTGTCCTCTGTAGCACATACTTCTGGGGAGGGGGTCAGTTTAGCTCTGATTGGAGCCATTCCTGTAGACCTCTCTTTTCTTGGGTTGTTCCATGTGGTTTCATTGCCTTCAAAGTTTGTTGTGCCCTGGTGGGGCCTGCATGCACACTCTCATTTCTGTGGAGACTTAAAAAATACCCCCCTCCTGGGTGGATTAGTGCCCTGCTCCCCCAGGGCCATTTCTCCCCTCCCCCCCTTCCTCTCCCCTTTCCCTTTCTTTGTGTTGGATGGCATGTACATCCTTGGGCTTGGTCTGTTCCCCACCTGATTGCCTCTACCAAAACCCATAAAGTGTGAGATAAGTGGCTTTTCTTCTATACCTACTCTGCTGATTATACTTACTTCAGTGGACTCATGTTGTGCTTGTCCTTTTGTGATTGGCTAAATTTGGTTAGCATAATTTCCTCCAACTCTTCCCATGAGACAATGTGCTTCATGCGATCATTCAGACATGATGCCCCTCACTGGAGCATTCTGTGACAGAGGACAGTACTTGGGACATATGGCTATGGTCTGAGACGCCCTACCCCCACCCCACACCCCCACCCCTCCAGTGGAGTGAACCAGGAAGAGAACATAACAGATTAGCATGGAAGCAAAACAAAGCCACCAAGCCCCAGAGGAGCTCCTCAAATAGATTCCAGGCTAGGAGAGGCAGTTCCTGGAACCCCCCAGGACCCATGGGGAGAGACATAAAGGTCATTTGACAGACATGGCATTGTGTATGCTTTTTGGAGTTTTTGCCCATTTTTTTTCTTTATTCAATTTTTTGTTTTGTCTCCATTATTGCTGTTTTGCCTACTTATATAAAATAGGCATGGGAAGCAAGCCCAAGGCGAAAGCAACTGAACCAACAGTTCTAGAGGGACATGGGGAGAGGAGGAGGCAGGGGAAGGGAGCAGTGAGAAAACAACACTATCGACAGGGGGAAACTTAGGGGATTAAAATCAATAATGAGGAGGGCATAGAGATCCCGGTAGGGTTGGAGCAACAGTAACTGAGAGGAATTAGTAAGATGCAAAAAAAGTGA
>NW_022103906.1:83609725-83611950 GCF_000313985.2 Echinops telfairi | reverse complement strand
AGGGATCATCTGTCCTGGATTCCCTGTGTTTCCAGTTCCTATCTGTACCAGTGTACATCCTCTGGTCTAGCCAGATTTGTAAGATCGAATTGGGATCATGATAGTGGGTGGGGAGGAAGCATTTAGGAACTAGAGGAACATTGTATATTTCATCGTTGCTACACTGAATCATAACTGGCTCGTCTCCTCCTCGCTACGCTTCCATAAGGGGATGTCCAGTTGCCTCCAGATGGGCTTTGGGTCTCCACTCCGCACTGCCCCTCATTCACAGTGATATGATTTTTTGTTCTTTGATGCCTGATACCTGATCCTTCAACACATCATGATCACACAGGCTGGTGTATTTCTTCCATGGGGGCTTTGTTGCTTCTGAGCTAGATGGCCATTTGTTTACCTTCGGATTCTTACATCTCTTATCACAATCCATACATTCCTCCAGTATGTCAAGCACATTTGCCCATATGCCACCATCATCATTTTCAAAGCATTCTCTTCCCACTTGAGCCCCTGATATCCATCCCCCATTTCTTCACTCTCCTTCCCCCACCCACCCTCCCTCACGAACCCTTGATAAGTTATAAAGTACTTTTTCCATATCTTGCAAAAAGCTTCAATTTGAACTGAAATTTGACTTTTGATTAGATGGTATATATAAAGGAAGTCTTATGGCCCGAGGAAGCAACACCTGTAAAGATAATGTGACAGGAGAGCATACACTGTGTTTAAGGACATGATATGAAAGTCCAGATATTACGAGTGACAGATGAGTCTGAAAAGCTGAACAAGTGCCAGGGCATGCAGAATTTTGTAGGTGATGTGACACTAATTGATTTTACCCCACAAGCAATGGAAGATAATTGACAAACATCACTTCAGAAGTGACAAGGTAATTTATCTTTAGAAAAAAGTCACTGTGGGCCAGACAGAAGTAAGCCAACCCCCAGACCCAACACATTGGCATTGAATTAATTCCCACTCGTAGCAGCACTATTGCCCCTCTATTGGACTGAGTAGAATGTCCAGTAAGAATGGAAAGCAGAGAATACCAGAAATATGCTTACCTGCGTCTCTTGTGTATACAAAGGAATTCAAATATGTGGATCATAGGAAATTATGGGTTAGCCTTTCAAAGAATGGGAATTCTAGAACAGTCAATTGTGCTTACGTAGGACCTGTACATAAACCAAGAGAAAATCACTAAATATAAGAAGGGGACACCATGTGGCTAAAAATTGGGAAATGTGTGTGTAAGCCCTATATAAATTCACCATATTCATTAACTCTCTGTGTTGAGCAAATCATCTGAGAAGTTAAACGATATGAAGAAAAACAAGGCATCGGGTCAAAGAAAGACTCGGGAACCATCTGCAATGTGCACACAGTACAACTTTGCTGGCTGAAAATGAGGCCGACTGGACACATTTCCTGATGAAGTTCAAACACTATAGGCTTCAATGTGAATTATACCCCTTGCCAAAAGCAAGCAAAAGTTTTCACAATGAGATCAGTAAGCAGGACTGAGATGACTGGAGAAAAGGTTGACACAGTCAGGGTGTCATTTTCCTTGGATTGACCATCAGCATCCATAGGAACAAAAGCAAACAAAACAAAAACTCAAGTGCCATTGAGCCAATTTTGACCCACAGAAGCCCTCTAGGATTGCCCAGGGCTGCCTCTGGATGTCCGCGGCTGTCCATTTTACAAGAGCAAAAAGTCTCATCGTTCTCCTGTGCTCCACTGAGGAGTCTGAACTATGGATCTTGTGGTTCGCAGTTGAATGGCCATGGAAAGAGAAGGAAGGAAATCAAATGGCATATTGCTTTGAAGAAACAGATACTGCAGGTTATCTCTTTAGCGTGTTAGAAAGCAACGATGTCACTTTAAAGCTAATATACACCGGATTCGTGCCAGAGTGTTTTCAATCTCCTTATATCAATGGAAAAATGGGACAACAAATAAGGAAGCCTCAAGTAGAAATGATATCCTTATTATGGTGTTAGTGAAGAATATTAAATATACAATGGATTGACAGAAGAAAGAAGAAAATCACAATGGAAGAATTATATCCAAAATGCTGTGTAGAGGTGAGGCTATGAGATTTTGCCTTACATACTTTGGCCAGGTCATCGGGAGGCATCATGCTTCTTGAAGGAAAGGGTCAGCAAAAAAGAGGAAGACCTTTAACCAGATGTGTTGACAGAGTGATTACAAAGAGCTCAGAGTAA
>NW_022103906.1:83596101-83607978 GCF_000313985.2 Echinops telfairi | reverse complement strand
ACAAGAGTTTTTCACCCGAAGTCCTTGTATTCTTTATGTGGGAAAGTAACAGGGAAACATTTTCACATATGTAAAGCCTCTGATCCTCTGACTATCAAGTATGTCTATATATACTCCATGTACATGTGTACAGATACACGGTTTGGGGAAGGCTTCGGACAAAATAATGAAAAAGAAGCAAATGTTCAAGATGTTATGCTATTCAAGAATATGAGGGCATGGTTAAAAAAATAAGATGAACTATTCCATAACTTTAATTAAAATGCCAAATATAAATTTAAAGAAATAAATTGCCAAATTAATGACTTTTAGAAAAATCAAAGGTTAAAAATTTCCATATTTTGTTGACAAAGACTGAGGGGTATTGGAGATAACAAGACTCTGTGTTGTAAAATGGTGGAGGACTAAAAATATTTTATTCATTTTAATTCCAAGCATGTTTTAACTGAGAGGTCTTGATTGTTTATCCCCTCTCTCTTTCTAGACTAGTCTACCTCTGCCATTCTCTCCCATTATATCGTCCTATTTACACACTGAATTAAATTAAACTTTTAGGAAATTCTCGACTCACACTGAATTGTACTCATCTTAAACTGATAGGGAAAAGATGTGAGTGTAATTTACACACTGTCAAATGCAAGCACAAGACTATTATCAGGTTATTAATGAAGCACGGTATGTTCATATAATTTTGTCCCACACCTTCTATGCTTGTTTGGCTACTGTTTTCTACCCAAAATATATGAATTTGCATGTGTGCTATTTTAATTTATTCTTGTTAGTTTCAGCCCTGTACTCCCCCCATCAAGACTCATCAGACATCAGCTCTATCCCTTTTAGCTTGGCTCCATCTGGAGGTTTGGCCTACAGCCACCTAAGTCTTCATCTAAGTTACTGCTTTACAAACTTTAATCATTCAAGGACCAGTGTCCCAATTTTGACACATTTGTATTCATGTTATACTTTTAATAATTTAAGCTGCCTCACCTTCTTCCTCACATAAATTTATTTTAAATAAAGTGTGTGGCAGGGGCTTGGTGTACAAATACATATACATATGTAACATGTTTTTCACCATGCTGTAATATTTTTAAATATATGACAAAATTCTAAGTAGAGACATATTTTTTGAATTCACAACTAGAAAATCAGCATTCATCTGTATACCATAAAACATATAGAAGTCAACAATCGTGCAATCCCACCTTTCAGAAATGCACTGACTCTTGCCAGGATATAAAAGTGGGGAGAAATGTGATTCAATGTTTGTCTTGTCTGTGCCGCCACTTTCTGTGCTGGCAACGCAGATCAGTAGCTGAGCACATGGAATGATGCCAGGAAATCTGTATGAAGCGTTTTAACTCCAAGGAGGCATTTCTCTTGACATGTTGTCTTGGCTTTCAAAAGTTCATATTATTTTTAATCCAACCAGTCCCCAGGTTACAAACTTCCATTTTACTGTCAACTCATACTTGCCCTTTAATAGTCTATAAATATGCCCTCACTTGGAACAGTTAAACCAGCCCCTGCTCACAAAGACTTTCCATCACAATGACCTTCCCTTGCTGTGCCTGCAGTGTTCTAATCCTTAGGAAGACTTCTGCCCTTTCCTTGCACCACAGTAAGGTCCAGTAAGAACTGTGTGCACCTGTCCTGATTTGCCTACAAATTTTTAAGGACACAATCAGGAACGAATCTCATTTGTAATGTGGACACGCTCTGTAGTATCAACCCTAAAATTATATTGCTCCAACTGGTATCTGACTCCAAATGTTAATGATCTGTTCAGGTACAAATTTGTTTGGACCACACCATCAGAATTCTTTGTATTTTTAGCTGATAAATTCACAGTCAATAAATTGTCAATTCAATAGTAGATTCCATGAATAGGCACACCACTCCTTATAATTAAATAAGGATAAGATATACTTTAATCTTTTGGACCGAAGGTGACTTGGAATGAAGACATACTTTTTTTAATTTCACAATCTGCCTCTTCCACTCCAAATTATCCCATCCACATTTAGCTACAAGTAATTATTGAAGCAAATTTCTGTAATATAATTTCTTTATATTATATTGACATGGTTTTAACTCTTTGATCAGATGAGAAGCTGTGATACCCATTGGGGAGATCAGAGTGACAAGAATCATTCATCTTCATTCTCCAGGGCACCATCTAAGCACCAGCTGGGGTCACGAAGACAGTTTTCTGGCCAGAGGAAAGTGTCATATGATTCACTCCAATTTGTACCTAAGGCAAACACTGTTTCTTTTCAGCCCAGGCATGTGTGGGCTCTTCTGGAGGATGCATCATTTTGTTTTCCTACAGTAATTTGTCTTTATTATTGTTGTTTCCTTTATTTTTTCCCATCTCAATGTTACTTTCTTTTATTGTCTTTATTCCTTCATTCCCTGACCTTTTGCTCTCCCCCTTCACAAGTACATTGTCAAGGCAACTAACAATTGGAAGCTCTTGGAAGCGCTCCTGGGCCCTTCTTCACTTATGACGTCTTGGGCATGCACACCCTCCTGTTATCATTGCTTCTGCCTGGTCATTAATTAGGGCATTCACTGACATTCTGGAAAGACTTTCAGCAGCCAGCTGCTGCTTTTGACAGTCCTGCCAATAAGCATGTAAAATGCGAAATGGCAAGTTCTGGCCAAAGGAAGCAATAGTTTCTCCAGTGCTCGTAAGGTCTTAGATTGGAGGTCAATTTCAGGAAAAACATGTTCTTTTTAGAAATTGATATTTTCATGGAGTAAAGATAGTGAAGTATCTATATGAAAATGTAAATCCATATTACAATAGACTAGATTATCTTGTGTTTCACCAAATATCTGGTATGGTATTGAGAGATTTGGACTGTGCTATATAAGATTTTATCTCGAATATAGTGGATGGGACTAATAGGATAATAGTAATAGTTGTTATGCTAAAAATAGCACTACTGTGTTGTTGTTGTTTTATTTTTCTAGACAGCTTCTTCATCTTAATATATATATATATATATATATATATATATATATATATGTGTGTGTGTGTGTGTGTATATATATATATATATATATACACATTTAGTCCCATAACATTTCCAGTAAGGTATTAATATTCGCTGGGATTGTTCTAGATTATGTATTGAGATAAGTCATGTGTTATTGCCTTTCTGTCCAGTCCATCAAAAATGGTTGCCTATTGACACATTCGTGTGATTTAGCAGGTTCCTATATAATTCTTCTCACAACAAAATTGAGGTCAATATTATTTCCATTATATATGTGGAATTAGTTTCCTCAGGTCCCCTCTCCCACAAGTGTGTGGCAGAGACAGGCCTTGAACAGCTTGTTGCAGTCGTTTCCCTTATGCCCACATGTGTCAGTCCGGGCAGGCTAGAGAAACAAATCCATAGAAACTCATGTGTATAAGAGAGAGTTTTGTATAAAGGGCAATTGCACATTAAGAAAGCATCCAACCCAGTCCAGTCCAAGCCCATAAGTCCGATATTAACCCATATGTCTGATACCAATCTATAAAGTCCTCTTCAGACTCATGAAACACATGCAATGGTGCCAAATTCAGGCGATCACAGGTCAGTGGGTACAAAGTTTTGGGTGCAGTGGCATTGTAAGCATCTCAGCGCTGGCAGGCATCTCTACCTGGCTTCTCTGGCTTCAGAGGTCTGGTTGCATCGGTAGGTCTGTGTCTTTTCTAGCTCCCGGCATTAGCGTAATTCCATGTGTTTTGTCAGCTGCAATTTCTCCCAGGGAGTGAGCAGAGAGGGAGGTGTCTCCTGCCTCCAAGGAAGAAATACAGGATTACCCACAACTCCCAGGAGAAGGCCATGCCCACACAGAGGCCTCATTGGCTATGATCCGATTGACAGACTAGACTCCACCCTTCATCCCCTCAAGTCCGAAATTGACACCGGATTTTGTAACTACCACACTACACAAAGCCCTTCTTGCTGCCATTTTGATATTCACACGATTTGGTTTGGTAAACAAAGTTTCAGGAGAAAAACTTCCCTGTCCTTGATTTGTTGGTCAGTGTACTATTATCGTTGTTGTTGTTAGCTGTTGTCATCAAGTCAGTCTGACACATGTAGCCCTCAGATACAAAAGAATAAACCACTGTCTCTTCCTGACCCACCCTCACAATGGTTGATGTTTGAGCCCATTGTTGCAACCACTGTGTCGATCCATTTCAGGGAGGGTCTGCCTCTTTTTCTCCTACCTAATAGAGTATCTATTTTGAGCATTAGCTGCTTCTGTGAGTACCTGAACCCAGCAATTTTGTTGTTTTTGTTTTGAAATTTCAGTTGAAACAAAAGTGCCTGAGTAAGTGTGTCATGACCTCAGAGGAGCTACTAGGAGGATGAGGGTGTTTGTCCCCCTTTATGTAAAGCTAGTCCATAACAGACGAGCCAGTGGTACCTTTGCATCATCTCAGAGGGCCACAGGAAGACACAGGCCTCTGGCCTAAGACTGCTTTCTCCAGTGAGTGAAAACCAAGCCTGGGAAAGCTTTGACTTACTTCCCTGGCAACAACCTGGTATTTTCTATGAACCATTAAATGCTGTGCACTCATAAACTAAAATCATGTGGAGGGGGATTAAAAACTGTCTAATTAATAGGATTCCACAGTACTGAAGCTCAGCTATGTGACCAGCATAATCCCCAGGGCATACTAACAGGGCGTTGGATATTTGTTAAATTAAGTATACACTTTTAAGTTGCAATGCAAAGAGAAAGTCATTGATTACTGCTTCTACGTCTATTACTACTATGAAAATATTCAAGAGCAGCTGCTGGTTTCCAACTGCTGACCCTAAAGTTCACAGCCCAACTTGGGCCCACTGCTCCCCCAGGGGCCCTAAACGTGTTAGGACTTTTCAAACTGCAGAAAGAACAAGTTCACATTTCTAACTTTGTTTCTGAAAAGGAATCCATCTAACTAAACCCTCTTGGATTCGTTAACATAACTTCCTCACCAAAGAACTGCGACCAGGGTGTACTCCCCTAATAATATTAATACCCTCAGCTCTGGATTCCCCTTCAGGAGCCTTCAAGTTGACATCATGGGCCTCCCATGACCGCTGCCATCGCTGCAGTGCTGCAGCTGAGCCCTATGAGCCCCTCGTGAGTTTTGTAGCATCTTCAGTTTTCCAGATGAATAATAACTATAATTCTGTCAACTCTTTCTGGAACCCATGTCTTTTTTTTAATTCTTTCTTTCTGGGGAAACAGAAATCTATTTGCTTTTGCACAGTGGATGGCAGTCAGAAGTACCTCATTCATTCACTTTTTATTCATTTGATGCATGGGAAAAAGGCATTAAATGTATTTCAGCATGTCACCTCAAATTCGGTGCAGTCAACAGTGATGAATATGCTTGGTTCCTCAGCTAGAGTAGTGTTTCATTTTTTGCTGTTGTTGTTGTGGTTGACAATGTCATTTGACAAGTGATTTTGCATTGGCAATATTGTATCATATTTTTGTCTGCATGTAAATTATGTTGACAGTCTCATAAACATAAATTGGCAGGCAGACTGTCCCAAAGCAATGTGTGTTAACATACACTAATGGAATAGAATAAATAAATTTTTCCAAAGCATTAATAATGCAGTGATGTATGGAAGAAGGCCTACAGAATAGGCTACTATATATGCTAAATTAATATAGTATGCATTTCTTAAGAAATATTTCATTTCATCTCATGTTTATGTTTCTTGATTAGCATGTCATTTCGTGGAGCTTGTGTATAAGCAGTTTCACTTATAAGCCTTTTAAGAACACAGTATTATTGGTGGCCCTCACTTATACAGGAACACATATAAGATGTAGCCCTGCATCTGTTAAGTATGTTGTTTGTTCCTGTGTAGGTTTCTCCTCCCATCTTTGGTCAACCTTTGAAGCTCTGCTCTGGCAGAGGATAATCTCTAGAACAGCAAGCATACTTGGGAGGCTAATGTTTGCTTGGAACCCAAAGATGACAAATCTCCCCTTCAGGTAACAATAGATAGATCGCATGCAGAATTAGAGAAAAAGAAAAGTATAAACTTTTTCATATGTGGAATTAGTTTCCTCACTACATTTTCTTGAAGGCTCAATTACTATATAAAATGGATCAACACAAATGAATATAGATATTTTAAGGGCTGATGGGATGGTGAATGCGAAGCAATTAGTGCTATATTTGGTTTATAATAGACACACCGTGATATATACAAAGAATGCAGGTTCATCAAGAGAAAGAAAAAGACAGACGGAGAAGGAAAATGAGTGTCATTTATAGAGAAGAGCATTGAAAATTCACATTGTGATTCTCCAAACACATAGGTACATGAAGCGGGGAGATATTAACGCAATTTGTTATGTCTACCGATAGGTTCAAGTGAGAGTGTTCAATGGGTCCCATGAGTTGACTCGTATCCTTCCTGCACGCACTTCTCTTTGGCTTTTGCTAGTATCATGTTTCCCACCAACAGATAATCTGTACCTCCATGGCTTTTTCTTTGTGAGCAGAAGAGCTGAACAAGAAGTAGGACACCTCTTCATATCAGGACCCTTTTATAGCCATTGTTTCTAACACCAATTGCTACCATCTATTACATCTTCTATTAGCTTTTACGTTGAGACTTCACATGGAGCATCGTGTCCCTATCTTGAAGCCTCACATGTGGACTCAGATACCAAACAGAGTTCTGAAGATACAGATTGTGCCATTAGGTATAGAAAATAAAGCCCACTAAAGACAAAGGCCATACGAAATGTAGAATTGCATGTTTAACATAAGTGTCTACCCTGTGTTTCTGTTAAAAATGTACCATAAAGACTAGCTATAAGAACACAATCTCTCATCTTTTGGTTAATCCTGAAATATTTTATCAAAGGACTATAAATGAAAGAGTTATTTATAAGACTTAAGGAACAGTCCAGGCAAGAAATGATGAATGCAGCCAGTAGGAGGTTGAGCTCCGAAGAGAAAGTAATATAAAGAAAGTCATGATAATTTTACTCCTTTAAATTAAAGGGAATGCTTTTATTTAAATGAAAAATCTGATATTATTGAGCATTTAATAATAAAGATTTAAATATCAAATTTTGACCTGTGGGTAAACAGAGTTTCCCATGCCTTCTCTTTTCTCGAAGAGTTTACAATCTAGTTGGAGATACAAATCTTGTGGGTACACAAATGTCTGACAGAATGCAAAACAGGACAAGAGCTGAAAATGGGATTATTTGAACTGTGGTGGATCTTGGGGCATGCCTTCTGGATTGTCCTATAATTGGGCCAAGGCACTGGTGGCTCAAGAATATCACCAACCGAGGCCTCACAGATGCATATTATAAGAGCATTGCCCAAAGTTACCCTCTCTGTAGGGACAGTCTTGTTCACTGAGTCCTCTGTGACCTTGCCTCTGTGGGACGTAGTGCTAAAGGCCTAGCCTGCCTTCACAGATCCCCACAGGGCTGGCAGTGTTTGCTTTTGCATCACAGGTCAGCATCCTGTTCTGTCTAATACCACTTGTTTCGCTTGGTTACATTTGTTGTTCCTAAGAGATTCCCTAATAAGCCACCTGGACAAAAAGCACCAGCTCAGAGCCGGTTTCCTGGGAAACCTCATCTAACTACCACAGGTTGTGTGTTGTAAGGTTCACAAAGCAGTGCAGGTAATAAACGCTACAGTCATACTGGAGGAAGAAACCTCTACATGTCGTATAATTGAGTTATCTCTTTATTCTCTAAGCCTTGCAAAGTGTTCATTGCATGGTCAGCCCAATGGATTTTTCTAGATGAATGGCTTGTGTGCTCAGGAAAATTGGCTGGATGTTGACAGGTAGGAGGAGAATAACTCTAAACTGATGGCTTGGGAAGAATGTTGTATCATTTTCACAGATAAAGAACGGAGGCAAAGGAGGACAGTTGAGCTGATTGTTATTTGCAGTATCCATTTTCAGGATATTAATAGACCGGAGTGTATTGAATTGAATAAAGCATGAGTGCAGGGTTCATTATACCTCTGTGATTTCTGCTTTTTACAGTCTCTGAATAATTATAGAAAAAGCCATTCCCCAGTCCCAGTTCTAGTATTCAGTGTTATAAACCCTTTTCTCCTAGATCGACCTAGTTGAGATGTTTGAAAGACTCGTGTCTAAGCTATGCTAGCTACACATATAGATGGGTGGATGGATGAACTGATAGATGGAAGGATGGATGGGGTGATGGAAAGAGAGATATATGAGTGAAAATAAGGAGGCTTTTACTTGTGCCAGAGGAGAGTGTAAAAGCCTCCTGGAGTAGAGATTGTATTTAAAATTCACTAGCACTTTGATATCATAATTCTACATTTAGATATTTATTCTAAGAATATAAGATACATAAAAAACTAACTATGAAATCAATTATTATTTATAACTGCAAACAATTATTGACAATATAAATCATATATGCTAGAGAGGGTCAGCATCATGGACAAAGTAAAATCAAAGATTATATCCAGGTAGCGTCACCTTAACAGCTGAGCTTCATTGGCAGGTAGGAGCAAGAAGTCAACCATAGCTGGGACATCTAGTCTTGGTTCAGTTATGATTAGGGGACAGCCAATTTTTTGTTATAAGAAACCATTTTTCTATTTTCTTATGTCTTCAAAAGTTGTGCTATGCTATATTTCTCCTTAGTAGCTGCTTCCATTTTTAAAACAAAATTTTATCTTCCTTCATTTGATAAAACATGATTCACGTTTCCCATAGTGGTAAATATTCCTCTAACTCTACCACTTAATCAATTTAAAAAATAATAATTTTAAAAGTAAGAAAGGGCTGGAAAAATGGTAAGAAGCTACTGGGCTAAACTAGATAAGAAACTGAAATACTGAGTAAAAACCCAAAACTGCAGCAGGTCCTGGGCTTTGGTCTCTACTCATTACGTGGAATAACACCATAGCTATCTCAGCAACTAGGGTAAAGACAATTTTACAATCACACATTGTCCAGAGAAAGCATTTGACAATATTTAGCATCTATTCGTATTAAAAAAACCTCTTTTAGCAAATGAGGGCAGGAAGGGAAAGTTATATATCTGATGGAAAATAAAGAGACTGCATGAGCTTTCCCTGCACGTCCTCTGAGACCAGAAGAACAAAGTGGTGTTCGCAGAGCAAAAGCAACTCTTCCATTCAGGATACGCCCTGATAGAAGCACAGGAAACTGTTAAGAAAAAGGGTCAGATTCTTACAACGTCCAGACAACTGGTCTGGTCAAGAGTAGAGAATTGAAGGAGCTTATTGCCTTAAGATACTCCACGAACCTTGCATCAGAACCACCTCCTAACGTCACCTTTTAGCCAAGTTGATTCACAAAATAAGGTGAATATTAAGCACTTAAAGAAACAACAAAACCCCCAATTCTACCTGACACCAACCAAATTGTCAACAAATAATCTAGAGTAAAGATGAAAGGGTAAGAAGAGCAAAGGAACACAGAAAACCAGGCACCTCGAAGGGAACTAAGGAGAATATTGCCACATTGTGAAACGCAAGCAATGCCTCTAATAATTTGGGTCCTAATTGTTAAGAGGAAACCCAATTTACTGTGTAAACTTGCACCAAAACCAAAGTAAAAAATGTTATGTTTCAAATTAAACATGAATTAAAAGTAGGCAAAGAACATGATAGTAAAACAGAATAAGTTAAGACTCACTGACTCGAAGTTAGAATTCCACCTTATAGAGGAGGTCAAAACTAGCTTAGGAAATCTAAAAATGCATGCAATGAACAAGGAGAGGGAAAGAAGAAAATAAGCCATTGTTATTAACAGATGATTTAATTTTGCTGGAACATCTAAGAAACTGTAACACATTCTTACAGATGCAAAATGAATATATATATATCATTTTTATCTCAATTATCAGCAACAATTAAAAACAAAAAATTCAAGAAGTCCTATATCTAACATCAGCAGAAAAGTTAAACACCAGCCCAGTTCAGTGACAAATGTGCAAGATTTCCACAACTCAAATGGTAAAACTTGACTGACATACATCAAGGAAGAGTTAAATAAGGATTGGGAGATTTCATCTTGAAACTTGGCAGCAGTTCCCAAATAAATGTATGCATTCATGTACCACCATTTAAAATTCAACAGTTTTCTCTAAGTATATGCTTTGACAAATGGATTGTTCAACTTTGAAGGGAATGCAAATAATTGCCAACATTCTCTTTAAAAAGATGAACCTGATGGAAAGCTCTGCTTTGCAGATATGATATCATTATAAATCTTTGATAATGAGAAAATGCACATAGACAAATGGAAGGTAATAGAGGAGCTAGAGAGTGATCTATCTCTATATGGACATTTGATTTATGACAGAGTGAAACTGCAGACTTATAAAAGAGGGCTGGGTAGTCAATAAATTATTCTGAATTATCTTGATAAATCTTATGGGAAATTAAACAAAATTATAATTACATTCCACTCCATACACAAAGTATCAACTTCAATTGGATTATAAACCTAAAGATGAATGGGAAAACAATAAAATCTTTTGAAGTCAATATAATGGAAGATATTATATTGAACGTGAATTTACTTATTTAAGAAATTATTTATGAATTTTGATCTAAAATTATTTCTTTTACAAAATAACCAAAAAGACTGGTAATGCCAACTTTATATTGTGCTATTTCTCACCAAAAAGTGAAGAACTTGTATTTAACATACAGGAATATTTCCTACAGATTCATCAGAAAAATACAGAAAGATAAATGGCCAATGAATTGAAAAAAGTAAAAAAAAAAAAACCAGTGCATCAAGAAGAAATACAACCTTACTAATTATCAGATATATTTCTATTAATACTAAAATGTAATATCCACTTTATATACTACATAAGCTAACATTTAAACAACTGATAATACTAAATGGGAATATGGTGGGTCAAACTAACCCCTCAATAAAGACTTAGGGGAGTGTCCAACTTTAACTAAGTTGGAAAACTATTTGAGAGTAGCTATTTGTGTTAGTCCATGTTGAGTAGAGAAACAAATCCAGAGACACTCATATATGTGTAAGAGAAAACTTTATATCAAGCAGTAATCCCCCTCCCAGGGGTCAAGCAACAGAAAAGTGGATAAAGGGAGACATTGGTCAGTGTAAGACAAGAAAAAAAATTATAAGTTATCAAGGTTCTTGAGGGAGTGAGGGAAACAATGAGGAGCTGATACCAAGGGTTCAAGTAGAAAGAAAATGTTTTTAAAGTAATGATGGCAACATATGTACAAATGTGCTTCACACAATGGATGGATGTATGGATTATGATAAGAGCTGTATGAGCCCCCAATAAAATGATTTTTTTTAAATATGATGTAAATGTTTAGAAAGTGATAATGGCAACATATGTACAAATATGCTTGATACAGTTGATGTATAGATGCCATAAGAGCTGTCAGAGCTGCAAATAAAATTATCTTAAAAAATAGAAGTAATTATGCCTCAATAAGATCCCAGCCCGGTCCAGATTAAGTCCATAAGACTGATATTAGCCCCTAAGTCCCATACTAGTCCATAAATTCCTCTTCAGAATCGACAGCACATGCAATGATGCTGAATGCAGGAAGATCACAGGCTGGTGGGTGGAAAGTCCTGTGGGTCATCCGCTTTTGTGCATATTGTCTCCACAGGCCTGTTTGGATAGGATAGGCTGGATGAACAATCTGGAGGAGAAAACAACGGGACCAACAGTCCCGGGGGGACATGGGAGAGGGGGAGGTGGGGGGAAGGGAAGAGGTGTTAACAAACCCAAGGGACAAGGGAACAACAAGTGATCCAAATTGGTGGTGAGGTGGGTGTGGGAGGCCTGGTAGGGCATGATCAAGGG
>NW_022103906.1:83581263-83594853 GCF_000313985.2 Echinops telfairi | reverse complement strand
GATGAGGGCAATGAATGTACAAATGCGCTTTACACAATTGATGTGTGTATGGATTGTGATAAGAGTTGTATGAGCCCCTAATAAAATGATTTTTTAAAAAAAGAGTTGTATGAGCCCCTAATAAAATGATTAGAAAAAAAAAGAGGAGCAGAAAAAAAGAAGTCTACCATACTTTTATAACATTTCTTGCAATCGTCCAAAACAGAAAATGATTTATATATTGTTGTTGTTTAGACTCCATCCAGTTGGCTCTGACCCATGATGACCCTGTGCATTAAAGAATGAAAGACTGTATGGTCCTGTGTCAACCTCACCATCATTCTTAGGCCGGCTCCCATTGATGCAGCCACAGTGTCAATCCGTCTTGTTGCGGGCCTTCCCCTCCTTTGCTGGCTCCTTATTACACCAAACATCATGTCCTCTCCAGGGGTTGGTCTTTCCTGACAATTTGTCCAACATATATATGGCAAAGACTTGACAACCTTGCCTCGAAGGAGCACCCTGACCTTACTTCTTCCAAAACAGATAGGTTTGTCTTTTTAGTAGTCCAAGATACATTCTCTGTTCTTATCCAGGACCGTAACTCAAAGGGTGGAATTTATATAAAGAGTGTCATATTTTCATTAAAGACATATGAAATGGCAGTGAAAGTGAAATAAGTACAATTGCACACAGCTGGCAACAATGACCATTACAAGTGTCATTTTAATGTATTTAAAGAATATCCAAAATATAATTTTATTTATATTAAACTCAAAAACTGATAAACTCAAGTATGTTGTTTAATGATGCAAACGTATATGGAAAGGTATAAATCAGAGGTGCTGATTACCTCACCAAGTGGGGGTGAAGGGAATAGGGACTGGTTGGCTCTGAGAGTCTGGTGTTACTCAATTAGATAACCCAAGCAATGGCTAAAAGAATATGTACTTCCTGATGTGTTTGTTTGCTATCACACAGTAAAGTTCATTTTGAAAATGCTATTATCTCCATCACTTATCACAAGATACTTTTTATATTAACCACTTAGGTACCAGGTAACTTGTTTTTACCTATCAACTTAGAAAGATGTTCTTCATCTATTGTTCTGAATACTGTCTTGTAATTTACTTGGGTAAGCAATATTTATTTCTGTATTTTCTTGGATAAAACTGCCAATTAAGTTTCATGTTTCATTTATTCATGTAATTCAATTTCCCCAGTGGGATACAAACTTTCATTCCTATTACATGGAACATGATTTTAATATGCATTCTCTGATTGTTTCTTTTCTTTTTTTATTCTAAAAAATTGCCTCCTGTTCTATTCTAATTGTTTAATTTCCATCCTAGATATTTACCTGAGCTCTTGAATAACTCTTTACCCTTCAGCTTCTCTTATAACACTGTCTTTCATTCATTAATTTCTATCTAAGCCAAGAGTTTCTCATATAATTTATCTTCCATATAGTTCTTTATATTCTCTCTCAGGTTTGTTTGATTATTTTACTGCCTTTGGTGTGAATCTTATTTCTGTCATTATGCTGGTCATGGACCTCTTTGTTGCCTTCAGAGACAGCAGCAAGAACACTAGACACTCTAGTTTTAAATATTTTTCTTCCTTTTCTCGGATAAAATTATTTACAAGTAAATTCTTCTCCCAAATCTAAAGGAAAATGTAGTCTTTTCTGGGCTGCAAATCTCTTGTCAGAGGCTCAATTTTTGTTTTCTTCTGTATCATCCCCAGGCATAGGAAATATCTCCCGATAGTTAGCATTTGATAACCTTCATATATTGAATTCTCTTTATTGGGGTCCTGGACGCATAGCTGATTTTTTTCTAGCGATAATGAATGCTGTATATTGCTACATGCTGATAGAATATTTAGCACACTGAATTTTCCAGAATTCACTTCTACTATTGTTTTCCTGAGTCAATTCGTCTTTTAAGTGCTTTTCTTAAAAGTCTGTGACTCTCAAAATTCAGTGTTCATTAAAAACTCTGCCCTCTCTACATATATAATGCAATTTTATTGGGAAGATTGTAGTATTTTTCTGGATGCTGACAAAAAGTAATAAATCATGAGCTGGAATTGGGGTGTGCAGGAGTATACAAGTGAACAGAGAACTGTTCTTTAATTTTCTTATAAAAAGGCATCCTGCGGTGGAGGGAGCGAGTTCTGATTGGCAGAGATGGCATTTCTAATCAAGAGGGAAGGAAGTGTATGAAGAATGGAAGACTTTTTAAATGATCTTCATCTAACTCACTGCTATCTAGTGGATTCAAACTCACAGCTACTCGATGGAACAGAATAGAATTGCCCTATAGGCTGTCCAAGTCTATAAACTTTAAGAAGGCAGGCAGATTGCTACATATTTTCCCTGCAGAGTGGGCTGATGGGTTTGAACAGCCCATGTTTTGTTTAACAGCAAACCCTATACCATGATATTGCTTAATTCAGTGATAAAAAGGAATTGTAAATGATGTTCCCACTCCCCCGAGAATTGGAAGAAACACATAATCAATGATAAAAATAAGAATTTCAGAGGCTATTATTGTAGTATAAAGGCAAGACAAATGTCTGGGTGGGAGTGTCTATAGTGGGTTTATTGGAGGAGGATTCCACAAGAATATGAAATGTAAGTTGAGACTGTTGATATTGAGTCCTATCAACTCTGACTGAAAGTAAACCCAGGTGATAGAGTAGAAATGCTCCATAGAGCTTTCTTGACTGTAGTCTATGATGGAAGAAACTCAGGGGGTTAAGTGCTCTAATGCTGACTTAAAGATCTGACGTTCAGACCCAGTAGCTGCTCTAAAGGAGAAGGCTGTGGCAGTCAACTTCCATAAAGATTGGTCCGAGAAACTTGTTGGGCCATTCCACTCTGTCTTGGAGGTTCTCAATGAATCCGAACTGATTCAATCTCAATGGGTTTAGTTTTGTAATGTACCTTTCATCAATGGATTTACCTTTTGTAATGTACCTTTCATCAATCGATTTTTTTAGCATACCTTTTATCTTTCAATTTATGTATTGTGATGGCTTGTGGGTTGCTGTGAAGTTGGAAGATATATCGCTGTTATTTCAGAGGCTAATAGGGTGACCCAATGTGAACAGATTACAGTGGAGTGTCCAGACTAGCCACAAACAATGGAGAAGGGCTTAGTTCCCTACTTTCAAGGAAAGAGCCATGAAAACCTGTGCATAACTCTGAAACATTGTCAGATACTGAAGGCCTAAAGAATGGAAGCAGAACATTTTTGGAGATGATGCCTGAATATAGGACCCTCAGGTCCAAAGATGCTCAAATTGTGATTGAGGAGGAGCTGATTTCTCAGAGTGGAGTCCACCATGGTGACATGAGTTGTGTAAATAAAGCCTGTGGCAGTGCAGCCTTCAGGACCTTCACTTACTGATGGGCAGACATACAATCAGCTGCAACAATCTTCTAATGATCATAAGTCAGATTGTTCACATTTTAAATCTGGGAATAGTGGAAATCATCAAGAGTGAAATGGAATCCATAAAGATCAATATCCTAGGCATTGGTGAGTATAAATGGACTGCTACTGGCCATTTTGAATCAGAAAATCATATGATTTACTATGCCAGGAAGAACACAATCAAGAGGAATGAGTTGGCATTCGTGATCAAAATGGACATTGCAAAATCCATCATTAAGTACAATGTTTGCTTGCCTTTTATTGACTATAAAAAGGCATTCGACTGGTGGGTCCTAATAAACTATGGAAAACTTGAGAAGAATGGGAATTTCAGAACATTTTATGGTGCTCATGTATAACTTGTATATATATTAAGAGGCAGTTGTGTGAACAGAACAAGGAAATAGTTCTTGGTTTAAAATGAGGGAAGATGTGCATCAGGCTTGTATCCTCTCATTATATTTGTCAATCTGTATGTTGAGCAAATAATCAGAGAAGTTGGATTATAAGAAGAATGTGGGATCAGGATTGGAGTAAGATTTAGCACCTGTGATATGCAGATGACACAACCTTGCTTTCTGAATGTGAGGAAGACTTGAAGCACTTGCTGAAGAAGATCAAGGATTGTAGCCTTCAGTATAGATTGTGATTCAATGTCAAAGGACCAAAATCCTCACAACTGGACCAATAGTTAACATCATGATAAACAGAGAAAAGGTCGAAGTTGTTAAGCATCTTGTCTTGCTTAGATTCACAATCAATGCTCATGGAAGCAGTACTCAAAATATCAAAAGACAGGTTGTATTAGGTAAATCTGCGGCATAAGGCTTTTTACAGTATTGAAAAGCAAGAATATCACATTGAGGAATAAGGGGCACCCGACCCAATCCATGATATTTTCCATTCTGCATAGGCATTGGAAGTTGGACATTGAATAAGGAAGAATGAAGAAGAATGGGTCAATGAATTTGAATTATGGTGCTGGGGAAGAATACTGAAAGTACCACAGACTGCTTAAAGGACAAATCATTGTGTCTTAGAAGAGTAAGTATTTTGTGCATCAACAAGACGGATTGCCATAGTGGCTGCAACGATGGGCTAATGCACAAAAACAATTGCAAAGATGGTGCAGGACCATGCAGTGTTTTGTTATCGTAGCATAGGGTTGCTACGGGTCAAAAATGACTAGAAAACACTGAAAAACAATAGCAACCACACCAGAACCTCACTGAAAGGTATTATGCAAGATATAAACACTACCATATTACAAAATACTCACTTGCTGCTACTTAAATATGGATTGAAGGAAAGAAACTAAACTAGTGGAATAATTGTCGTAGTTTTAGGTGAAATATCAAGGACTTGGAATAATGAAAAGAATTAGTTCCTGGAGATAAAAGGATGATATTAATGATATTTAGATAACAACACCATTGTTGTTGTTGTTATGTGCCATCAAGTTGGTTCCAATCCATGGCTACATTATGCACAACAGAATGCATCACTGCCTATTCCTACACCATCCTCACAATTGTTCCTATGCTTAAACCCATTGTTGAAACCATAGTGTCAATTCCTCTCCTTGAAGGCCTTCTTTTTTCACTACCTCTCTACTTTACCAACCACGACGATCTTCTCCAGAGTCTGGTCTCTCTTGATAAAGCATACTTGATGTCCAAAGTATGCTTCTTCCATGTGGGCTTTGTTGCTTCTCAGCTAGATGGCCCCTTGTTTATCATCAAGCCTTTAAGACCCTAGACACTAACTATGTCTCTTGATAGCCGGGTACCATCAGTTTTCTTCACCGCATTTGCTTATGCACCTGCTTTGTCTTCAGTGATTGTGTTGGGAAGGTGAACATCATGCAATGCCAGTTTAATAGAACAACTTGTTCTTGCATTGAGGGAGTACTTGAGTGGGAGCCCAATGTCCATCTTCCAGCTTAATACTACACCTATAAATATATGCACTTAGATATATTTCCCCATTGTCATATATAAATATATTTACATATGTACATGCCTATATTTAGACCTCTATAAATGCTCTTTGTCTCCTAGTTCCTTCCTTTATTTCCTCTTACTTTCTCTTGCTCCACTATCATGCTCAGCCTTCATTTGGGTTTCAGTAATCCTCTCAGTCATACCACCATTGCTCAAGCCCTACCAGGCCCCTTACACTCTCCTTGCTGCCCTCCCTGGTGGACGGACAACAGAAAAGTGGGTGAATGGAGACATCAGACAGTGTAAGACATGACCAAATGATAATAATTTATAAATTATCAAGGGTTCGTAAGGGAGGGCGTTGGGGAGGGAGGGGAAAATGAGGAGCTGATACCAAGAGCTCAAGTAGAAAGAAAATGTTTTGGGAATGATGATGGCAACAAATGTACAACTGTGCTTGACACAATGGATGGATGGATGGATTGTGATAAGAGCTGTACAAGCCCGCAATAAAATGGTTTCAAAAAGGAAAGAAAATGCCCAAAATATATAAAATATGTATTGCCATCCTTGCTTCTAAGGAACTCTCTGACTGCACTTCTTGGTTTGTGCTTTGAGCAGTCCATGGTTCTGTGAATATTCTGCTCCAGCACCACAATTCAGATGCATCGGGTTTTTCTCAGTCTTCTTTCAGCGTTCAACTATCGAATCTGTTAATTCATTGAGAATGTTGAGGGAGGAGTGGGAGGAGAGAGAGCTAGCTCAGTGATGCCATCCATTTGTAGCATGAATGACTGGATTTTGAAGAGGGAAAATGATTATTTGAAAAATAAAATATCGCATACTGGATGTCTACTCCTCCCTAGGATAAGATACAAAGTTATTTTATTCTTCATTTTAGCAACTCCATAAATAGGGATTCACGTAATTTTTTTTTCAAAACGAAACTAATTGCTTGGAGAACTGCAACAAGCTTGTCTAAAAGTGAAATTTCCACAGAAAGATTGAAAAAATAAAAATAGCCCATGTGCAGAAAGGCGGAGACTGAGGAAAGGGGAAAGTGACAAAAATAAAACAGAACAGCATCCCCCCCAGCCCCCCGCCCCCAACCGACTAGAGACCATAATAACAAGATGACAGAAATAAGCATGGGCAGAGTTTGGGAAATAAACAAATATTTTAGCACTTCTATTGAAATGAAAACGCTCTCAAATTGGGTCAACGTTGTCTTGGATATTATGGCAGCAGCCGAGGCATGCATGGTTGACTTCTCTTCCCCTTTGTCTAAAGCACTCCAAAGAGTACAACCCAAGATAAATTTAAAAAACAAACAAAAACCTGACAGGGATACAACTGAAAAGAGATTCACACATTTAAATCCCATTTCCAATGGTAAGCCCATTAGCAAGACATTTGATGAGATGATCCCAGAAAACCAAGTTCGACCTGCTCACATCTTTCTCTCTGAGTCAGAAATTGCCAGCATCACCCACGACATAATGTGTGACAAGATGATCCTATCAGTAATTTGCCTCTTTGTCTCCCACATCTATGTTCTGAATAGATTTCGTTACTTCTTCCTCAATCATGGGCATGGGCTCTATCCAATCTGCACAACCCAGAGAGAGGCCTAGAAACCATTCTTTCCTCAAATTTCATATCAATCTGTATTCATTTCTGATGATTTTTATCTCTGAAATACTTCTCTCATTTGACTTCTCTCTCAATCCACACCAATATCACCATAAAGCAAATTTTTTTTTAGCTGCTAAGTCAGTCCTGACTAATCAGGTGGCCGAACACAATGGACCACACAATTGTGATCCATAGGATTTTCATTGGCCGTTTGTTAGAAGTAGATATTCTTTTCTTTCTAGATGGTATGTGTCTGAATGCTCTGCTGAAATCTACTCAGCCTCCAGTGGCTAATAAGTGATGTTTTGCATTCAATGTATTGACTAAAAATAGAACCCAGGTCTCCCACATGTAAGATGGCGAGTCTGTCATTGAATCACCAATATCTCACAGTCTAAACAATCTCTCCTTAACTTCTTCACCAGTTCTCCAAGATGTGCTCTGTCTTTTTCATTCTTCTATTTTATAAATATTTTCATCAAATGCTAGCTCTATATTTTATGTAATATCTTTTTTTTTTAGCACATGATATTCAGAGGTGATAACAGAAGTAAACACAATTCTTGTCCTCATGGAGCCTACTTGTTAGTTAGGCAGACAAAGAAAACCGAAGTATTTATGTCCTTTAATGCTGGGTCATGATGTGCTGTGGAGAAAATTAAGCAAGATTAAGGGCTGTGATGGTTAAGGTTGTGCACCATCTTGGCTGGGCCTGATTCTCAGTGGTTTAGCAGTTATGATGTAGTCATCCCCATGAGAACATTTGATACAATGCCGATTACCTTTATGCTGAAATTTGCTGAGAAACGAATCAACATTTCCTTAAGGGTGTAGCCTGTTTCCAAGAAAGTGACGTTGTAGCAAAACTCACTTGCTTTTTTTGCCAATGTGGATCTTGTATCTGGCTTGTCAACTGACCTCTCGCTCTTTGCCTTTCAATTCAGGGAGCAGTTAGCACCCTGATATCAAACCTACTGTGTTAGTTTTTTTGTGCAAACATGAGTCCTATAGGAACATGTAGGTGGAATTTAGCCAGACCAGTATGCTGTTGCCAGAGTTAGCCGCTCTGGAATACCTGTGGGCCAAGCCAACCTCTGGATCTTTGTGGATTGTGTCCTGTGCCGGGCATTACTAGGCCTTCAGGCTCCATCAAGACCTACCCCATTCAATCCT
Organism: Echinops telfairi; assembly: GCF_000313985.2. Classification (NCBI taxonomy): domain Eukaryota; kingdom Metazoa; phylum Chordata; class Mammalia; order Afrosoricida; family Tenrecidae; genus Echinops; species Echinops telfairi. The sequence continues at coordinate 83,586,680 of NW_022103906.1, read as the reverse complement.
GCCGTGCCACTGGCCTCTGCTCTGCCTCGAATCTCATTTTCCTGCTTTTGCGGCCCCACCTTGCCATGTCTGCTGTGTGTGGGCTGACTGTGCTGATCTTATATGTGGGCAGACTGTGTACCTCCCGCCAGCCACATTGATGTCTGATTTCTTGACCTTGGACCAGTGACTTAATGAGTTGGAAGGACCTTCAGTATATGAACTGTCCCACGAAAGTGGGTTGGACTGAGCCTTCTGCACTGCTGTGTGGAATAATTATCTGTTGTATTCCTTCTCACTATATAAACCTGTCCTTTATATATATAAAATCATAAGTGTCCTGGTTTTGTTTCTTTAGAGAATCCTGCTTACCACACCTACCAACCTTAGATTAATTAGCCTTTGTAGTTAGCAGCCAATCATCTGACCTGCCAGTCCTGAGTTGTCAACTTCTGTAGTGATGAGAGTCAACAGAAGATTCAAGCCTGAGATCTGACCCATGGACTTAGAACTTGCCCATCTCCATGATTGTGTGAGCCATTTCCTTGAGATACATTTCTCTCGTGCGTATGTACACGTGTAAGCTGCACTGGTTTTGATTTTCTGGAGAATCCAGACTAAGACAAGGCCATTTGTGAGCTGGGGTATCATTTTCGATAGAAGGTAAGTTTCTGAAGAAGTGGCATTTGGACAGAATCATCTACTGCTGTGGTTTCTATTGAGATGGTGGGGAAGGATGTAGATGAGAAGAAGGAAGAAAGCTAATGGGCAGTCAGCATGCTATGGGAATGAACAGACAGAGCTTTAAGACAGAACATAGTCAGGACAGAGGGACGTGCTGAATCCTGCAGGTCACATAGGCCACTATAAATTATGTTGCTTTCCTTAGTGTACACATTTTTAAACAAATATGTGATACATTTTACATTAAAAATAACTCTGGATACTTTATGAAGAAAAGATTAGAGATGATATTGGGATTTTTATGAGACTATGCTAAACGTCTTGGCATAAAATGGGTCAGTTCAAGGTATATTTTCTAAGGGAGCCTAGCAATTTGATATTGAATTGACTAGTGTTCATTCAATATCAAATTAGTTGATAAAAGACTCTGAAATAGATGGCTTTGAAGTAGCAGAGTCATTTATTAAAAACTTAGAAAAATAAGTTTGCTACAAAATTAAAATAAATGCATTTTAGAAGGGTATGTATTTATTCATTTATTTATTTATTGAGCATGGGAGGATTTTAACATGGAGGTTATCAACTTTCATAGTAAAAGTCTTTTGAAATATTTTAAGCAATTTTTGTATTTGCTTAAGTGGACTTTAATGAAGAAATTGGATGTGTCTTCTCTGCCTGATAGTCCAAGTAACTGTCATTACTCTGAGTATCGGTCATCATTACTGAGGACTCCTCTATAAGGCACAGAGTGAAGTAAACCTCACACATACAGAAGGGAACACAGGACTTGGCTCAGATATTTTCCAATAGAACAATCTATGTATTATACAATATTCTTAGTGTAAGGGAATTTTGTGCAATCCCTTTCTTGCTTGTAAAATATTTTCCATGTTCTAAATTTCCTAAATTAACGTACTACAATTTTGTAGTCCTTATACAGAAATAATCCTTGGATCTATTTTCATCATTTAAGATATAGGCTGTAATGGTTAGAGATGATATCAATTAGCTACTACTCGGTGAGGGTAGGGGCAGAGTGTGGCCTTTTGTGTAGAGAGACGGAACAGATTTAACCTCTCTTTGGCCCTTCGCCTTCTGCTGGAACTGAATTTCCTGTCTGGTTCCTGGATTTCTTGTTGTGCAGCCTCTCCATCTCAACAGCCCTCAGCAGACTACTAACCATGGATTCACTAGGCTGGCTTTGGATTCAGACTTCCTCTGCAGCTTCCAGCCTGTGGAGTCTGCTGTCTCTGCTTTGCCATCCTGCTTCCTGTTCATTGGTCTCCATGAGTCAGGAGAAGTCTGACAGGAACAAGACTGGATTCTACAACAGCGTAGGCCACTTCTTGCTAGAAAGCCCTTTCTCTGTACAACACATACATGTGGCCCTGGTTTTGCCTCCCAAGAGAACCCAACCTAGTGCACAATGACTACTTTTATATTCTAAATCAAGAGATGAATGTACCCTTATGTGATCCTTAAGTTATTGCCACATCCATGCCAAGCGAGACCATTATTTAAAAATATTTCAATATATATTAGACTTTGGAGAAGACTATTGAAAGTGCTATGGACTGCTAAAAGGACAAGTCAATCTATCATGGAAGAAGTATGGGCAGAATGCTCCTTAGAGGCAAGAACAGTGAGACTTTGGACACATTGTCAGGAGACATCAGTAGCTGGAGAAGGACATCATGCTTAGCAAATAGAGGGGCAGCAAAAAAGAGAAAGGCCCAGGATGGACTGAGCCAGTGGCTGCCCAATTGGGCTCAGTTGGAACAATTGTGAGGGTGGCATGGGAGCAGGCAGTGTTTTGTTCTGTGGGGCAAAGTGTCTATGGGCTGGAACTGACTCGATCCCACCACCAGCAGCTGGACCTAGGTCTTGTCATACTTTCAAATAGGTCTATCACATTGTCCTCTTACATTTTTGTGTCTACATATACACAGATAATTTCATAAAACCAGAGCATTCATAATATATTCATTGTTATACATGCATATAAAAGCTTTCACGTTCCACTTAGTAATATGCTTTGCATTTACTTTCATACTGGAACATGTAGGTAGACTTAATTCCTAAGTAAATAAAACTTTTGAAAAATAGAACAAAATCTGTTTCATTTCCCAAAGAATGGGGAAAGCACAGATTATATGACAATTTTCCTATTGATTAAATTTATGTCCTCTTATTTTTTGTACACTGTTGCAAAAAGTATGGCAAAGTGTATGCTACGTATTTGCACATGTGAGCATTCTTTAAATTAATATACAGTGAACCCTCGCCACTTCGCGCTTCAACTTCCGCGGCTTCACTCTATCGCGGTTTTTGCGTAACAGCGCATGCTCTGTCATTACTGCCACTGATTGGCTCATACTGTACACGCTTCTCTCTGCATCGCTATGTATTGGAGCTACGTAGCATACGCATTTTTGCTTTTGTACAGTGTACTGTAATTGTTTGCGATTTTAAAGAAATTTTATCTAAGCCCTATGATGGCTCCTAAACGAGCTGCTTCTTCTAAGCCTTCTGACAATAAAAATAAGCGCCAGAGGAAGATGCTCACCATCCAGGAAAAGGTAAAACTTTTGGATATGATCAAAGATGGCAAGAAAATCGTGGAGGTTGCATGCCATTTCGACTTGAATGAGTCTTCCGTTCACTCCATCTGTTGTACTTCATAATATAATAAATAATAAATGATAATTGTAACGTCCAAAATGTTTTACTGCATTTTCCCTTTTTCATTTAATAAATTGGGTAATATGAGTGTAATGGTGACTAAAGGGTGTTTTTTCATGTCCTCTATGCTCTACTACGAAAATATTTGATTTACAAATAAGGAATCCTACTTCGCGGAATTTCATTTATCACGGTAGGGTCTAGAACCGATTAACCGCGATAAACGAGGGTTCACTGTACTAAGTATTTCTTCAAGCCAGTTCCAACTCACAATGATCCAGCAGAACAGAATAGAACAGCCGCATTGGGCTTCCAAGGGCAGACATCTTTACGGAAAGATCCTCGATGGCACAATGGTAAGTTCATGGATGCACAAACCCATTGCTGTTGTAGGGGAGAAGGATGTGACTCTCTGCTTCAATAGAGGTTTGGGGCCTTGGAAACCCTGGGAGACAGTTCTATTCTGTCCCATAGGGGTCTTGTGAGTCCAATTAACTGGGTAACAATATTTGTTTGTTTATTAGAAAGCAGATTGTCACCCCATCTACCTGGGAACAACTTTTGGATTTGACCTGTCAGTTATGAACTAGCACCAAATAATTTTACCACCACGACTCTTTCAAAACATAATATCATCTGGCAAACAGCCCTTCAAAGTAACCCACTTGATGGGATCAAACAACAGACTTTGATGCGATGGATATATTGGATTGTGTAATACATGGCTAAATAAATAAATAAATAAATGTTCCTGCGGGAGGAAGGGGCTGTAAGGGAGAGCATTGTCGAGGAGTTCAAGAAGAAAGAAAATATTTCTAACCTGGTTGGGGTAGCAATTGTACAATATTGCTTTATGTGAGTGAACTATGGAATATTATGATACCTGTAAGAGTGCCCCATAAAATGATTGCTTTTTAAAGGAAAGAAAAAAAAGTTTAAATTCCATCAGTAGTGCACAAAAATACTCATCATCCTAATGCTATTGACAATAAATTACTCTATTTCCATACTTTCTAAAGCAAATGAGGTACGGGGTGGTCAAGAGAGCACTATTCAATGTGGATTTCAAGTTCCAAAGCCTCATCAGGGTCCGCATGCGTATTCTCTGATATGGCCACTTTTCCTCCTTCTCATGAAGTCCTTTTCAAATCCAGTCTTCAAGCTTTCCCTTTCAAACTAGATTACCATCTAAATTGCCTGGTTACTCCATAGTTATTTGAAAGTATTGTAAAACTTTCCAATCTACTCTAATTTATATTTAATTGAAAAACATTTTTTTTCTCTATTGAGGTCAGAGCATGATTGCAATCTCTTGAGCTCTACTTAAGATTACATTATGTATGTATCTATGATTCATGCACATTAAATGGAATGTTTATTTTTCTAGTTGAATTTGCAGGGTAATGCTTTCTATTTACAAGACTTTTGCTGTAAGTTATCCTTTATATTCTTATTTACTTTTATTTATCTATTTGTTTTATCAAATACAGGGAGATGGTATAAATTCTCTAACAATGGTTATGGATTTTTCAATTTCCTCCTGATTTTTTATGATACTTGTAATATTTCAAAGCTATGTAGTTATGTAGCCACCAATATTTTAAAAGTGTTTTGGGTGATCAATTTGTATATTTCACTTTGTCTAGATTAGAGCTTTCCTTTCTTTTATAGTCTCATGTTTTATCTTATTTTAATTTTGTCATATCCTTCTAAAACTTCTTATCCTTTGGTTGTCATATCTCTTTCCAAAGTTTTATTTTTAAGACCTTCAAGTATCTATCTATAATATTTTTGGGAAAATGTATACTGCTTGTGTACTGCAAGTATACTGCTTGACCTCTGAATCTTGGGATTTTTATTTTCTTCAGACATTTGCTAGTGTTTTCCAGCTTTATTCCCTGTTCCTCACTTCTGGATTGTCTGAATCTCTGCTCCATCTCTCTTCATACCACTCATAGACTTATCTTTATGGTTGTAAATATATATATATTTCCCCATTCAATGTTTTCCAAATCTATAATTTGTAACCTCTGTTATTGAAGTAATGTTGTGGAAATTATCACCAACAATTG
>NW_022103906.1:83578954-83580007 GCF_000313985.2 Echinops telfairi | reverse complement strand
AAAGTATTCTTGTGTTGAGGGAGTACTTGAGTGGAGGCCCAGTGTCCTTCTGCTACCTTAATACTAAACCTATAGATGTAGGCTCATAGATCTATTTCCCCATCCTCATATGCTATATTTGCATATGTACATGTCTTTATCTAGACCTCTATAAATGCCCTTTGCCTCCCAGCTCAAAGAATTACTTTTCATTGTACCTCTCACCCCTGTGAATGACTCATCAACCCAAACCAGACTGACTCACTGCCATCAGGTTGATGCCACATAGAGTCTACAGGGCAAAGTAGAACTCGCCACGTGAATTTTGGGAACTGTAACTCTTTAGGGGAGTAGAAAGCCATATTTTTTTCCCTTAGAGCAGCTGGTGGTTTCAAACTGCCGAGCTTGCAGTTTACAGTCCAACCTGTAACCACTGCACAATCAGGGCTCCTCTTTAATTATTACTATTCTGCATGGATGGAAATGGTTTGGTGGCAAAGACCTGGTTGTTATTTTAGTGTAGGTGTTATGTGAAATGGAAAGTGAGTGCATCAGATCAAATAAATGACAAGTTATATAACAGACCATATAACTGACAATTTATATGTTTACATAATTTCCAAATCACTATCATGGCCTAATCAAGTTGACACTTCATTTTATACATCACAGCTCAAGTTACTCTGCCCTTCCACTTCAGAATTTACTCATATTAGACTTTCATCACTAAAGTGCAAAATAGTTTGATAATAAGCTTTTTAAACTATTGTTATAAGTGTGAAATGTCAAATGAAAAGATAATGGGTGAGAGAAGAGTAGGCATAAACATTATTCTGTATGCACTTGCATAGTGTAGATTTTGTTTGCTCAGTTTGCAAGCTCTTTTTTTTTTTTTTTTACAGGATGGTGCAGGGCTTTATTTTGTTTTATTATGCATACAATTTCTATGAGTTGGAACTCACTCAATGGCACATAACAATAGCAACCAAGGGAGTGGAGCCCTCATGGCATTGAGCTATTAAATAGTCAAGTTTATCACAATTTGTACTTTCCATAAAAGTTGTAACATAATTT
>NW_022103906.1:83554898-83578728 GCF_000313985.2 Echinops telfairi | reverse complement strand
TTTTTGTTCTGATGATGCCTGATACCTGATCCCTTCGACACCTCGTGATCACACCTGCTGGTGTGCTTCTTCCATGTGGGCTCTGTTGCTTCTGAGCTAGATGGCTGCTTGTGAGTGTGTAAATTTTTGATGCATCATTTTTGTTGCTCTTAGATTCATTTTTCAATTGTTTTATTGCCACATAATTTACATATCATACAATGGAATAGTTCAATCATATCCACGGGAATTGTACAATCACCACGACATCTACCTTAGAGCATGCTCCCCCTCCCCAGGGCTAAAATAGCCTTTAAAATGAGTAGTGAAATCATGATCATTTCTAGTGCTCCCGCCCTCCTCCTGCATCTTTATTGTAGTATCATATATTTGTTTTTCATTTTAAGTATTAAAAATATACAATTATGTGAAAGGCTTTAATTTTTAGACTCTAATATTATAGTGATATTCATAGGCTTTGAGACATTTTATCTACAACAAAACTATTTAATAATGAAAAAAATTGAACTTTTTAGTATGATTAATGTGAACGTTTACAGAGTAAATTGGTGTCCTATTCAACAATGTAGTCACATTTCTTCTTCCCAAATCTGGAAGTCCACTGAAACCTGCTCACGATGGGTGACTCTGCTTGTATGGAAGTTATATCAGTGGAAGTTATATAAGCTGTTCCCCATTTGAGACTTAAGAGTGAAGGGGTAGAGTTTAGCCTGTCAATCAGATTGCAGCTTGATGACATCATTTGGAGGCGCTAAGGAGAACTGGAGGCAGTACACATGCATACTCCCTGTGAGATATTCCTATTGAGAAGAATTATGGAGCTACACTAGAGCCTGCATCTGAAGGAGCCACGTGAAGACCCCCATCAGCAATGGGATTCCTCTGCCACCATTGGATCCACAAGACTTTCCATCCACTGGCTTGTGATCATCCTGCATTCGGCGTCATTGGTTGTGTTGCATGAGTCTGAAGAGGAATTTATTCATTGATATCAGACCCATGGGCTAATTTTGGACTCACGGACGTGATCTGGACTAGGCTGGGATGTTTGCTCAATATTCAATTGCTCTTGTATATAAAATTCTTTCTTATACTCATATGCATATTTATGAATTTGTTTCTCTAGTATAACCAGACTAACACAGCTGGTATTTGAAATAATAGTGACATAGTTTCTAGGGTCACCACAACACTCAAGCCACCATATTAAAATAACTCTCAGACAAGTGGTGGAACTTAACAAAAATTAACTAAAAATGTTGAAACAATGGCCTCCATTTGAATGATACTTGGGTTTTTTTACCCTAAAGATTGTAAACTGGGGAGCCCAGAAGCACCGACTTTTTGTCACAATGAAAGCAGAGCAAATTAACTAAAGATTTCCTTTCCCCCTCTCTTAAATGAAATAATTACAGTCATAAATTAGGAGACGTTTTATGTCTTTCCTTTGTTCTATCCATTTCTATGAACCTTGTAACTGAAAGTGAAGTTCTTTGATTGTGTCTGTCAAGTTAGGCAATCTTTGTCCTGTCTTCATGTTGCCTTTATGAGTCTCTCTTTGCTATGATGTTTGGGATGACTCCCCAGGCTGTTATATGCCTTCCGAGACGCCATGGGAAGGTAGTTGACAGTGGCGGTGAGGCAGAGTTGGATTTGACTTAAACCAATGTTATGTGCAACAGAAGGAAACACCAGCCAATGCCATGTCATCCTCACAATTGTTCTTATGCGTGAGCCCTTTGTGGCTGCCATTGTGTCCATCCATATTGTCAGGGGCCTTCCTCTTTTTTTTTTATCATTTTACTGGAGGCTCTTACAGCTCTTAAAACAATCCATACATCAGTTGTATCAAGCATATCTGTACATATGTTGCCATCATCATTTTCTAAACATTTGCTTTATATTTGAGCCCTTGGCATCAGCTCCTCTTTTTCCCCTCCCTCTCCCCCCTCCCACCCTCATGACCCCTTGATGCCTTATACATTGGTATTGTTTTCTTGTCTTACATGGACTGCTGTCTCCCTTCACCCACGTTCCTCTTGTTCATCCACTTGGGGCCAGGGGAGATTATGAGTCAATCATTGCTGTTGTTCATACCCGTGGGGGCAGGGATTATGCATTAATCATTGCAATCAGTTCACCCTTCCACTCCTCTACCCCCCATCTTCTCCTACCCCGCCTCGTATTGCTACTCCCATTTATTTTCCTGTGGGGTTTATCTGACCTGGATTCCTTATGTCACGAGCTTTTATCCATATCAGTGTACCAGCTACAGTCTAACCAGAGCGGAAAGGTAGGACTGGGATCATGATAGTATGGGTGAGGAAGCCTCAAAGAACCAGAGGAATATTGTGTGTTTCATCGGTGCTATACTGCACCCTGGTTGACTCATCCCTTCCTTGTGATCCTTCTTGGAGGGAATGTCCTATTGTCTACAGATGAGTTTTGGGTCTCTGCTGCAGCCCCACTCATTTTGAACAATATGTTTGGGGTCTTCTGGTACCTGTTAACTGATCCCATCAGCACTTCATGATCATACAAGCTGGTGTGCTTCTTGCATGTAGGCTTGTTGCTTCTCTGCTAGATGGCCACTTGTTTAATTTCAAGCCTTTAAGACCCCAGTAGATATATCTTTTGATAGTCGGGCACCATCCTCTTTCTTCACACTTGCTCATACACCCATTATGTCTTCAGCAATCCTGTTGGGAGGGTGAGCATCACAGAATGCCAGGTTGTTAAAACAATGTGTTTTTGCATTGAGGGGGAGATTTTGCAGAGGCCCAAAGTCCATCTACTTCCTTAATGTATTGTCATATAATATATGTATCTAGGTTAATACCTCTACTCTTATGAATTAATATATTCACATAAGTGCATTGCTATGTTTATGCCCATATCTGTACCCATATCTAAGAAACTTTACTAAAGCTTCTTAGATCTTTCCTCTGTTTCCTTTTACCTTCCTCCTGCCCCACCATCACACTCGCCCTTCTGCCTCTTAGTAATTCCTCTCAGCTAGATTGCTCCAACACCAGTGGAATCTCTATGTTCTACTCGATGTTGCTTTTAATTCCCTAGTTGCTCCCCTGTCGATGGCATTATTTGCTCACAGCTCACTTCCCCCGCCTCCACCTCCCGCCAGGTCCCTCCAAAACCCTCAGTCCTGCTGCTTTCTCCTTGGGCTTGCTTCTCATGCCTGCCTTATATTGGTACAGGCAAAACAACAACAGACAAAACAAAAAGATTGAATACAAAGAGAAAAACTAAAAAAGAAAAGAAAAAACTAGCACAAAAATATGAAAAAACATACACCATTCCAGGACTGTCTACTTACTTTTCTGACTATCTCCCCACCAGTCCTGGTGGTTCTGGGAACTAACCCTCCTAACCTGAAGTCTATTTGGGGGGCTCTTAAGGGCTTTTGTGGCTTTGCTTTGTTCCTGTTGCTTGTCTGTTATGTTCCCTTCTTGGTTTGCCCAATGGTGGGGGGGAGGGGGTTAGCCAGACACACTCCCCTCTATGTATCCTCAGTATTTTCCTCTGGCGTGGTATGCTCCAGCAAGGGGACATCATGTCTTGAGCTTTTCTCTGCCCTACAGTCCTTTCTGTGTCTTTGCAGCTCTGTGCACAGACTTCAATATCAGGGCTTGGTTGGCCAGTGGTCTAGTCCTTCACTCTCTCTTTTTCCTTCTTGGTTTGCTTCTGTATGGACCTGGCAGGCGTGCCCCTCTCCCCAGTCTGCAGGTTTAGTGTCCTCTGTAGCACATATTTCTAGGGGGGTGTGGTGGTCAGTTTGGCTCTGGTTGGGGCCGGTCTTGTAGACCTCTTTGTTCATAAGGTGCTCCATGAAGGACTTTCCTCTTTTTTGCACCCCTCTACCAAGCATTGTGCCCTCCAGGTACTGGTCTCTCCTGACAACTTGTCCAAAGTGTGTGATATGAAATCTTGCCATCCTCACCTCTAAGGAGCATTCTGGCTGTAATCCATGGGCAAAAGAAACTTCAAATTAGAGGATGGTAATCATCTACCTTGTGGGTATGGCAGCATCACTTTTGGAGATTAGGAGCTATTGAGGCAACCCTACTGTCTTTGCCTGGATGAGAAAGGAAATGCCTTTGCAGTTATCTGTGGGTATAAATCAGAAAGAGCCATTGGTTTAGTTCTGTTGAGTTTTCAAAACCACCACTGTTTTACACCCTCCAGTGGCACCTCTCCAGAGATTCTATTGAGTTACCTAGAAGCGCCTTGTGGTAGTTACATAATCTGTTGTCTATTTGAGACATAAGAGGGAAAGGGTGGAGGTTGTCCTGGAATCAGTTTATAGCTCGATGACCTCATTTGTAGGCACCACAGAGATAAATAGCTCACTGGAGGCAGCACACAAACACTCTCTGCTTCACTCCCTGTGAGACATTCCTGTTGACTAGCCACATGGAGACACACTGAAGGCAGCCAGGGCCCTGGAGCTGGAAGAGCGACATGGAGACCCCTGACAGCATTGAGAGCTTCCACTGCCACTGGATCCACAGGATTTTCCACCCCCTGGCCTGTGACCTTCCTGCCTTCAGGGTCATTGCATGTGTTGCATGAGTCAAAAGAGCAACTTATAGACTGGCATTGGACATAGGGGATAATACCAGACTTATGGACTTGATCTGGACAGGGCTGGAATATTTTCTCAATATACAATGACTCTTTTATATAAAGCTCTTATACATCTGGGTGTCTCCCTGGATTTGTTTCTCTAGTCCACCTGAACTAACATAGGCCTTCATCCTTGTAGTAGTCTTTATGTATTGGGGCTATATTGTTCGTGATTTTTTTCCTTGATAAAATTCTATCTTATCCTATTGGAGTGCCTGCAGTAGCAGCAGCCACCTTCGACTACTTCTTCTTTTGTTACTACAATTGCATAGTCATGTTTTAGATGCACGTGTTCTATAATTTCCTGGGATTTATATCTGGTTGGAATAAGTAATAATAAAATAATTAGTAATCATAAGCCTATGCAACACCAGTATGTTTTATAATTAGAAAACTCATCACATTAAAGGAAATTAGATATACATATATGCAAGTAAAAAAGTATTTCTATAAGTGTTCCAATTAGTATACGCATGGGCTTACTTTTAAAAAGTGTTTACACATGTCCCTATGTTCAGTGGCTGTAGAAAAGTTTTCTCATTAATACACTAATACACGAGTCTTATTTTCATTAAGATGCGTTCCAAAAAAAGATACAATCAAAGTAATAGCTTAGGAGGAGAGCTTCTGGGCCCCTTAATTTCACAGCAGGAAAATCAGCTTAAAATGTTATGGTGATTATTTTTGGAGATCCCAAAATAATAATTTTTTCACCTAAATTAATAGGTGGAAACATATTTGGGGGATTACATTAGGTCATATTGATGTAGTTTTCTCAAAAGACAAAGCACAATCAAAGGATCTTATTAGGAACAAAATTAAGTATTAAGAACTTCATGGTGAAAAAAGGGGCAAGAAAGGTTTACCAAAGAGCCCCCTCCCCTGCCCACATCATGACAGAATAACTATACTGAGAGTAAAAAGTCTTAAAACATTTTGTTGAGAAGCCTTACCCCATCCCCCTGAAAATAAAATCCTATGCTTGCCCCTTCAGACTTCTATTCATTCCCCTAACTCAATAAAATAAACTATTTAAGAGAACACAATTTGAGTTCCTCTTAGGTGCCAAGATGGCCTGTTTGCAGTAAACACCCGAAGAGCACCAGCTCTTCAAGGACTGTCCCCCGAGGTGACAGCACCGCCTGCAGCAGTGCCAACAAGTGTGGAGGGCACATCGGGAAACAATAGCATCATGTTTTGATACTTCACTTAATAAGGATTTATGGAATTTGATAGCAGCAATTTTTTAGTTACCCATGTGTGTAGTACGTAATTGTTTTAGAAGAAACACTAAATCTCAAGTATAATTTAAAGAGAACATTTCTATTAAGTCTTAAACAGGAAAAGACAACACAAAAACACCTCTCCTGGATGAAGGCGACCATGAGCATGAGGTCACCATGGCACTGAAGGGCTTCAGAGATTCATGGCAGGGCAAAGGAAACTGTCACAAAAACATTTTTAAAGGAAGATCAATACATCACAGTTTCAAATGAGACTAGAGAAATGAGAAGAGGACCATTATTAGGATGTGTTCATTTTGCTAGACAAAAGAACGCCCACGATCGATTCAGGGCCTTCCAACCATGGGCAGTCAGAATGTCACTCATGGCTCCTCACACCCAAAACTGTGTTAAAGGTACACCTAGTACCTTTACATAGTCCCCGGGGCTGTGCCACTTTCCCCTGGACCAACCAGGGTGGTGACACCAATATCCTCTTTAATGCACTCTGCCTGAGGGTGGTAGTTAGGAGCCCGAAGGAATTTAATGGAGGCTGAATTTATGTACAGATTCACAAATGGATTTTTGGCTTTACTGTAAAGTATAACTTTCTGCAAACTCAGTGTGGATAAACTTAAATTCAAATACATAACTACCATACTCTTCTCCCTTTCATTAAAAAAAGCAAAAAACAAAACCTGAGTTCCTACCTATTCACATAGGATAGGGTAAGAACATGGTTTTCTCTACACAGAGCTGGTAAATATCTGAGAGTGAGATGAAGGTTTAAGAAAGTCCTACTTTTTATTAATAACTACTTCATGACTCATCTGCTCTTTTAATCCTAAGCACGTAAAGAATATTGAGCAACCACTGTTACCGAAGGTTGTGCATGTGTATAATAAAGAATATTTTGAAGTAACAGATTTTATTTTGAGGTTTGATATGTGTTCCCGGCTCTACAAATGATAGCCACCAGAGGTGAGCAAAGGCTTGCTGGCCTCATTTTTCCAAGTTGCATTTTGAACAAAGGCAACACCAAGCAGACCAGGCTGCATGTCCTGTGCTGACCATGCACAAGGGTTATTACCAGTGTATCAGCCGCACAGCAGAACCATGAGATTTTTATTCACCTCTAAAATGTGTACAACAGTCAAGGAAAATGTAACGCTTAATATTTCTGAGTCTGTTCAACAGCTTTTTCCGGGCACTGCTTGTGAATCCTATAATTTTTGTTAGGAAAAAATGGCTACTAAGAATATTCTATTTTGTTTTCCCTTGCATGCCGAAGTAAATTTGTTGAGTTAAATTAACCGGAATGAAATGAGACAGAACTTTGAATTCAGTGATTTTGTTTACGTGTGAGCTACACATTCATCTTTAGATAAAGATTAAGTTATGGCAAATTTTTCATTATTTAGTTCAACATTACAGACATGGACGGCCAGAGAGAAGTCACGGGTATAGCATACCAATGTAATTTCTAGGTAGCAGAGAGTCGGTTCCCCCCATAGCGACCCAATGCATAGCAGAAGGAAACACTGCCCAGCCCTGCTCCATCCTCACAATTGTGCTTATGGTTGAACCCATTGTTGCAGCCACTGAGTCCATCCATCTCTTTGATCATCTCATCTTCTATGGTTTTTGTGTCTTGTGCAATAATAAATGATGCTCAAAATTATGCCTCTATGAATGTGTAAGACAGTCAACTGGTCCTAGAAGCACCACTAAGTATTGTTCATTGAACTCTGAGCAGGGATATGGATAACGCAAAGCTCTAACTATGAGAAGCTTTGCCTAGGAAGAGTTCTGGCCATAGAACCGCTGCCACTGAAAATGTGAGAGTTAGCAGACAGTGAGCCAGAGGTATAAATGACCTGAATTCTTACTAAGTTGCCCTTCAACTTCCTGTTGGTGTCTCACATTAGATGAAAACTACAGAAACTACATTTTGAGTTTCACAATTCGCAGAGGTGATTGTCTCGTGGCCTACACAGGGTGGATGCATAAACAGAGGCTAGTCTTGATCGTATGAGAAAGAATGTTCTATCTTATCACAAATAATTGGCTATCCTTTTCTCCGTAATGGGAGCAAGATGGGGCTCTGAGTTTTGTCTCAGAAGCTCTTTGGGCAGTTCTACTCTGTCCTATAGGGTCACTATGAATCTGAATTGCCTAGATTCCAGAGAGTTGGTGGTGGGTTTCACTGTGTGAGGTGGAGCTATTGGTGCCTGAAAGGCTCTCATTGGCACTTTTGCCTAGAACTGACCGATTCTTACGGCAGTGAGTCTCTGAACTTAGTTTGTTAGATAAAAGTTTCTCAGCTCTGAGGTAGAAGCACAGCAATCTTTTCATCTTCTAAATTCATATATATTACTAGTGGAGAAGTCAAGGTTCTAAGAGTTTGGAAAATCCAAGCAAGGTTACATTTTGTATAAAGTACTATAAATGGAACTAAGACTGAGAACGATTTGATTCTGGTGCATCTGATTTTTCAATTGTCTTCAAAGTCCTTTTATGTTATCCATTGAGCTTAGTATTTACCCCCTTCTTTTTATTAAGGTCGATCTCTGAACATTTCCAAAGAGTTATTGCATTCAATATTACATTATTGTACAGTTATAATATTGTAGTCACTTATCCTCTAGTGTCTTCAATTTGTTAATCACTTGAAGCCAAAGCATGGGTAATTCTCCAGCGCTGGGTCCTTAAACCAAGTTTCTTTGCTGGAATACAGTGACAAGAGCAGGTTTAGATGCTCTGCTCTTTAGCAATGCTTACTATTCCCATCCACATGCACCGTGCAATGTTGCCCCTGTCCCAACCCACGCCAACCCCTCCCATTTCTACTTTAGTTACTTTTGCATTCTCCAGAGTCAAACTTGTATTACCTTGCTCAATATCATTTATAGTTTTGTCTTTCACTCTAGGTGGTTTTTTCTGATCACACTGAAAAAATGAGGGCTATCAAATTAAATTTATTAACTACCCCAAAAGTCATCAATATTTTCATCTGTCCTTTTCTAATTTCTCATTTCTTGATTCAGTGAAATCCAATAGATTTTTGGACCACCTACTATGAGTCAATCGATATGCTGACAATAATAACAGCTTTGTCTTCTGTGATATAACACGCCAGGGAAGAAAAAGAATAATGCTTAGATGGTGTGTGTGTGTGTTCTTGATCACACATAATATTCCTATCAATCTGTTTGGGTGTCTTCCTCACTCCTTTTAAAGAAATGATATGTGTATATATTTTAAATTGTTAAGCACTTTAATATCCTAGAAAATAAAGTCCACTTCCTTGTTTCCCTTTAAAAGGCACTAGTACCCTTGTTGCATCTTGCTTTACATCCTATTCCTCACCATTTCCGTCTTGTTCCCTGGACTCCCCCGACAGCCTTTCAAAATAATCTTCTCTGTGAGGGAGTTGGGTTGGCACAGCTACCCTCCCTTCCTCACAATGTGTATAACTCCCCACATTTTCTTCTCCTCCTCAACCCCCACCCTGGGAACTATTTGCCATTGAATGAATTATGACTCATGGCAACCCCATATATATCAAAGGAAGATTGTGCTTCATAGGTTTATTGTTCAGAAATGAATGTTGTCACTGGATTGGATGGAGTCAGTTCCTACCTATAAGGACCCAATGAACAACAGAGCGAAACATGGACTTGTCTTTGCCATCCTCACCACTGTTCCTGTACTTGAACTAACTGTTGTAGCCAGTGTGTTAATCCGTCTCCTTGAGGGGCTTCCTGCGGGGGGTGGGGGGTGGGGTGGGGGGGCGGTGTTAGCCCCTCCACTTTAACTAGCATGATGCTCTTCCCCATGGTCTTGTCTCTCCTCACAACATTTCTAGTGTATGTAAGACAGTCTTGCCATCCATGACTAAGGAGCATGCTGGCCCTACTTCTTCCAAGATATATCTATTTATTCTTTCAGCAGTCCATGTTATTTTCAATATTCTTCTCCAGCACCGTGATTCAAATGCATTGATTCTTCCTTGATCTTCCTTGTTAACTGTTGAACTTTCACATGCATCTGAGGCATTCTTTTTCATATAAGCCAGCTTCTCACATTATTTGCTCAGTATACAGAATGAATAAATATGGCTAAAGGATACAACCTTTTCCTGATTTTAATCCATGCACTTTTTCCTTATTCTGTTTGCACAACTACCTCTTGATCCGTGTACAAATTCCTCATGAGCGCAGCGAAGGGTTCTTGAATTCCCATCATTCTCAACATTGTACAAGTTTATTAAGGCTCACAGAGGAGAATGCCTTGTAAACATGTAAACATCTTTTTGGCACTCTCTGATTTGTGCCAAAATCCATCTAACATAAGCAATGCTATTTCTTGTTCCATGTCCTCATTTGAATACAACTTGAGCTTCTGGCAGGTCCCTGTCAATGAACTGCTGCAACCATTAATGGATAATCTTCAGCAACTTTTACTTGTATGCAGTATCATTGATGCTGTTATATAGTGTGAGCGTTCTGTTGGTTAACCTTTCTTTGGAATGAGTAAAAATATGGATCTCTTTCAGTGAGTTGGCCAAGTAGCTGTCTATTCACTACTCAAGCTGCACTGAATGCATTAGGAAAAAGCAAAGCACCAAGAATTGAGTGAATGCTGCCAGTGCTTCATTATCTTTTTAAAATATTTCAATTGATATTCCATCAATTCCTGGTGCCTTGCTTTTTCCTAATGCATTCAGTGAAGCTTGAACTTTTTCCTTCAGCACCATTCACTCTTGGACATATTCTACTACCTGAAATGTTGGAATATCATCTAGTTCTCTCAGGTGGAGTGACTGTGTATTCTTTTCATCTTCTCTTGATACTTCTTGCATCAGTCGATAGTTTGCTCATATCATTTTTCAAGATTGCAACTCAAGGCTTGACTTTTTCTTGAGTTGTTTCAGTTTCTGATATGTTGAGCTTGTTCTTCTCTTTTGGTTTTCTAATTCTAAGCCTTTTCACATTTCAGGATAATAATTGGCCTTGCCTTCTCAAGTTGCCCTTTGATATTTTCTATTCGGCTCCTTGACTTCATTCTTTCTTCCATTTGCTTTAGCTACTCTATGCTTAAGAGTAAAGTTCAGAGTCTCTTCTGACATCCCCTTTCATCTTTTCTTCCTTTCCTGTCTCTTCAAATGGCCTTTTGCTTTCCTCAAGAACGATGATCTGGATGCCCTTCACAGCTCATCCGGGGTCCTGGCCTCGGTGTTCAGCGTGTCAAGTCTGTTCCTGAGATGCTTTTGAAAATCAGGTGGGATAGACTCAAGGTCGTATTTTGGCTTTCAGGGACTTGTTTAAATTTTCTCTAGCTTTAGTGTGAACTTAGCCCTGGTGGTGTAGTGTACTACTATCTGCATGGCAGCAGTTCAATACACCAGAGCTCCACGGGAGAAAGTCTGGGCTTCCTAGTCCTGTAAACAGTTACAGTCTCCAAAACCCTCCGATGGCCGCTATGAACTAGCATCGACTTGATGGCAGTGAGATTGGGTTTTGCTCTTATACATAAGCAATCAGTGATCTGGTCTACAGTCAGCCCCTGGCCTGGTTTTAGCTGCTTATATTAAGCATCTCCATCATCTTTTCCCATAGATACAATTTGATTTCTGTGTAATCAATCTGAAGAAGTCCATGTGCATAGTCACCTTTTGTGTTGAAAAATAAATGTCTTACCTGTGAAAGAGTCATTGATATCACAAAATTCTATCATGTGACCCCAGTTTTGCTTCTGTCCCCACATCCATGATTTCTGATGACTTTTTCTTCCTCTTTGTTTTCAACTTTTGCATTCAAGTTGCCAAAGATTATCAATGAACCTTTATGGCATGTTTGGTCAGTTTCTATCTGAAGTTGCTCAAAGAATACTCCAATTTCTTCATTGCTGTCTTTTGTGGTCAGTGCATAGATTTAAATAATATTTTTATTGATTTGATTTCTTTTAAGGCAGCTGTCCTAAGGGCTCAAACCACTTGGAGTCTGGGCTGGGCCAGAGCACTGACCCCTAGGGGCAGGGCCACATGGCATTGGTGCCCAGTCTCTCCCTCCCTCAAGAGAAAGGCTGTTCCGCAGCATTGAAACCGGGTAGCTCCTGGGCCTTTTCTGTCCCTCAAGTTTCCCAGTCATTACGTAGAATGTGAATTTGGTCTTTAACAAATCACTACAAATGGGATTTATATTGAAAGTACAGCAGTTAGCAAATGGACAAATTCACATTTATTTAAGTCACAGAGGCTGGCAATTGATTGTGAATCAAGCCATGTGAGCAAAAGGTCTGGGCCGTGTCAGCTGTCTGAACTGGGCATATAACATGTTAAGGTTTTACGTTACCTGTGACTCAGTGCTCGTCCAGTAACATCAAGTAGGTATCCAATACAGGGTAAAGTGGTTGCCTTTATAATCCTTCAACCCAAAGCATCACGTGTCCATCTTTTCAAAGGTTAAAGCAATCTTGCATAGGAAGCTCACACTTGGTATGATAAGTTATTTGATTTGTTATTCTTTCCTTGTCTTCCTGGGCCCCTATGTGTTGAGCTGGAACTTGCTGTGACTGGGCTTGATGGACACTGAAGACCAGAGGCAATTTACAGCTTGTAAGCCCCAGAACACAGGAACCCTGCACGCGGTACATCTGGAGAGCCCTGCATGCTTTACTGCTTCCAGTCTTCTCTGCTGTCTCTAAAGTTGTGAGGCGTGCAGAGCAGCTGTCTCTCACACTCACACCCGATTACAAGCTGTTTCATGTTATTCTCTAATTGAGACACCAGAGTCACCCCTCTCTCCCTGTCGACTCTAGGCCTCTTCTGGCCCTGGGTCTGGCTGAGCTGTTTCCTTGTCTATTGTCAGCATGAAGTTCAGTGCCTCCAGCACAAAGGCTGTTGTTTCCCTGATTGATCTGTGAGAGTCAATAGGCAGTAAAGATGCAAGAGAAGGAAAGTCAAATATGTGTTTGTGTATAGACAGTTTGACAAAGGAAATAGGGATGTCCTTAACAAGGAATCTCTCCTATTTTAAAATTGCATTTCCTACAAAGATGTTGAAGCAAGGACATGGGTATTGGTATTTGATTTAGGAGATGAGTCTATGATGTATAAATAAGGATGGGGACAGGTAAGGACACCTGCCACTCAGTTCTGCTTATGGTTCTCTGAGGAGTGGGCTAGAAGGCTATTGTGACCTTGTGTACTAAGGGACATGATGCTGAGGTGCTCAGGTTGCCTTTGCAGAGATGAAAACCCCAGTGTTCTGAGCTGCAAAATCTTAGCTGCAGAGAAGTATTTAAGGCATATCACCTGTTGCACTGGCTCCCGAACTGATCCAGAGCTTGTAGGTAAACTCACAGGAGAGCTGGGAGGTGATGGAGATACCAATGGTACCTTCCATTCACTCTTCTGAAAAAGAGTGATGAAGTAGTGTTTACAGCTGTGGTTCTCAACCTTCCTAATGCCCCCACCCTTTAATACAGTTCCTCATGTTTCGGGACACCAACCATAAAATTATTTTCATTGCTACTTCATAACTGTAATTTTGCTACTGTTATGAATCAAGCAACCCCTGTGAAAGGGTCTTTGGACCCCCAAAGGGGTTACAACCCACAGGTTGAAAACTGCTGGTTTACAGAATCAAATTAAGAAATGGCATAAAAGTATTATAAACTGTATGCCGTTTTCTTTGTACACTTTCTCATGCCCTAGAATATGCAGGTCACACACTTGCCTGCTGGAAGGGAGGAGGTCTAGAAGTATGTGAGGATGGAGGCCTAGACTTGAAGCTTTCACCGTGGATTACAACTCAAAGTAAAGAAGACCAAACTCCTCACGACTTGACCATGACAAACAGAGAAACGATCGAAGTTATTCAGGATATTCTCTTGCTTAGATCTACAATCAATGCTTATCAAAGGCAGTCAAGAGATCATATAAAATATTGCATTGGATAGGTTTAGCACACAGGCTTCTTTAAAGTGTTGGAAAGCAAAGATGTTACCTTAAGGACTAAGATAACACCCGACCCAAACTATGGTATTTTCAATCTTGTGTAACATATAAGAAGGTTAACTCCCCGCTCCCACTACCATGACTCGAATTCAATCTTGCAAGTCTGGCTAGACCAGAGGAGGTACACTGGTACAGATAGGAACTGAAAATACAGGGAATCCAGGATGGATGAGCCCTATAGGACCAGTGGTGTGAGTGGTGATACAGGGAGGGTAAAGGGAGAATGGGTAGGAAAGAGGGAACCGATTACATGGAACTATGTGTGACCTCCTCCCTGGGGGACAGACAACTGAAAAGTGGATGAAGGGAGACGTCGGACAGGGCAAGATATGACAAAATACCCATTTATAAACTATCAAGGGCTCATGAGGGAGGAGGGAGTGGGGAGGGAGGGGGAAAATGAGGACCTAATGTCGGGGGTTTAAATGGAGAGAAAATGTTTTGAGAAACGATGTACAAATGCGCTTTACACAATTGATGTGTGTATGGATTGGGATAACAGTTGTATGAACCCCTAATAAAATGTCTAAAAAAAATTTAAAAAAAAGAAGTCAGCATTGAATAAGGAAGCCCCGAGAAGAAGTGAGGCACTGGGATTATGGCTGGTGAAGAAGATTGAAAGTGCCAGCGGTTGCGAAAGGGAAAAACAAATCTGTGTTCTCTAAGGCGCCAACAGCCAGAGTGCCCCGTAGGCAAGAGGAGATGGTGCAAACTTGTCTCAGGTACTTTGGACATGTGATCAGGAGAGACCAGTCCCTGTAAAAGAGCAGCATGTTTTGTAGATGGGCAGAGACAAAAAAGGAAGGCCTTCTGCAAGATGTATTGACAAACTAACTGCAATGATGAACTCAAACATAATACAATTGTGTGGATGGCGCAGGACAGGGAGATGTTTCATTCCGTTGTACTTAGGGTTTCTATGGTTGGGAGACCACTTGAAGGCACCTAACAATAAGAACAACATAATTTGCACCTTTGAAGTTGTCAGACGCAAGCCTGGCTTTCTCCCTTCTGACCTCAACACCCTGTCCATCTACCTAGTACCCTAGGTACTGGTGATGCTCCATTGCCTTGGGCGTCTGTCTATTGAAAGCTCCTGGGGATCGTGAATCAGGCCCCAAGCAAGTAAGAAAAATTCAAAGAGCCATTGTACTCTATTTAACTTGTGATATAATCTTGCTTGAGTTACTTTGTACTGTGTGATCTTGGATACAGACTGTAAACGTATTACATCATGTAATTACATATTACTAGAATTCAGTACGATAGTGAATGTGAAGCACCCGTTGTATTCCTGGGTAACAACCTAACCAAATTCACTGCCATCCAGTCAGTGTCAGCTCATATCAATCCTATAGGAAAGGGTAGAATTGCCCTTGAAAGTTCCCAAGACTATAACTGCTTATGGAAGTAGAAAGCCCTGTCTCTCTTCCTCTGAGCAGCTGGTGGTTTTGAACTGTGGACCCTGAGGACAGCAGTCCAATGTGTAACACTGTGTCACCAGCCACCAGGTCTCCTCTGGTTAACAACAGGAACTCCAAACATGGTACTGTCACCAACATTGTCATCCTTATTATTCAGCATTATGACCTGCGCATAATGTATCTCAGAAACAGGGCTTTCCACCAGTTAATTCCAGTTTAGTTTCCTGCTGAGAGTTTGCATTTCCGCCTCCGATACACTGAACTAGAATCTACAGTTCAGTATGCTTTCAGGTGATTTTTACACACCCCCCCCCACCTCAGGTCATTCTTATGAACACATAAAAATTATTATCTTGGGATCTTGTTAAAATATCGATTCAGTATGTCTAGTCTGGGAATGCAAAGTCTCACATGAGGGATGGACTAGGGAGCCATTTTGAAGCCCTGTTCTCGTAGAGATTTGCTCAATCAATGAATTTAATCAAACTCAAACTTGTGGTTTGCAAGTCTGATAAAAGTTGGTAACGGAGCAGTGACAACTCTCAGCTGTCACTGAGCTGCTAGATCCGGATTTCAGGCCTCGAGATCATCCTTGTGTTCCTTGGGGACCGTTGTTCAGGTGATCACCGCTAGTGTTCAGAGACTTCACCCCTGTGAGTTTCTGGGTTTGTTCCGCTTCCTTGTGGCTTGATTCTGTCACGAACACAGGAGAGGCAGAGACAAGAAGAGGAAGTAATTGGGGAAGTCTGAGGACACAAGTGCCCTGGGGTGGGCTGCTAAGCACAAGGTTCAAAACCACCAGTCACTCCACAGGACAAAGATACACTTCCATAAAGAGTTAGTGGTTTCAGAAACCCACAGGAGCAGTTCTGCTCTGTCCTATAAGGTTGCTAGGAGTCAAAATCCACTCAATGGCAGTAAGTTTAGTTTTGGAGTTTAAAGACCTATCATTTAAGGACACAGCATTTTAATATACTGTAATAGGTAGAAGTAGCCATGTTTTGAATGCATATTCTTTATTTGGCATTTTGAAGCATTATATATATATTACTTTATTCAACTATTTAAACAAAGTTATTGAGTATGTGCTTCATTTAAGAATGGATGATAGGGTGAGTCTTTGCCAGGGCTACTTCTGAGTGGGGAGCCTAAGTTTGAGCCAGGTCTGCATGTATGCCAAAGCCCAGTTCACTTGGTCATGAACGAAATGGGAAAACATAAAACGACATGGAAGATCATCAAGAAAATTGAGTGTGTAAAAAATGACTTTTCTCTCAAAGAGTCAGTCCTTTGTTAAAGGTCTGAGTCAGTCCTGTGTTGGAGGTCTGGATCAAAATCCAGATGATACGCTCTAAGGAAACCCTGCAACCAGTCAGGTATGTAACGATGCACGTAAAATGGTGGCTAATAATATAACCCTAGCATCACATTGCTGGGCTCTAGAATCCACTTTGCTCTGGGACCTGGGATGCTGCTTGACTTTTCTGCTTCTCATTTCTCTGATCACTGAATGGAGATAAAAACAGTAAGTGACCTCAAGGGAAAGTTGAGATAATTAGATGAATACAATGACACAGATACACACACATACTAGGAACCTCAAACAAAAGCAGGCATAGATTACGTGCAATATCAGTGTTAGCTCTTTTCACTAGAGTATATTCTCCATTACCAGGGAGTTACTTTGGTGTTATTCACTGCTATCTCTGAAGAGCTTATGAAGTGCATAGTGAGGACTCAAACATTTTTGTTCAATGAATGGACATATCATTTTTAAGCCTATGATCCTCTGTAGTCTCATAGCTAAGATAGAAATGGTAGCAATATCTTAGAGTTCATCATTTTGCTGTAATGGTCAGATGAACTGCTGGCTGCCTGAAGCCCTTTAGAAACTCCCAGAGACTAGGTAAATGGGAAGTTCGACAACCTTTGTTTCCAGTTATTTTCCGTGGCAAGCTGGGCCCAGGAGAGAGCGTGTTAATAAGAATGTCCTGAAGGTACAGATGGAGCCTATGAAGAAAAAGCCTATTTTTCAATTTGCAAAAAATGATTAGCTGGGATCCTACTGAGTTCACTGCATGGGCCACTGCTAGTTTCAATTTGTGCCAATAGGATGGAGGGGTGGACTTTAA
Organism: Echinops telfairi; assembly: GCF_000313985.2. Classification (NCBI taxonomy): domain Eukaryota; kingdom Metazoa; phylum Chordata; class Mammalia; order Afrosoricida; family Tenrecidae; genus Echinops; species Echinops telfairi. Next base: position 83,561,282 of record NW_022103906.1, on the reverse strand, counting down.
TGAGGATCTCTGTTTTCTAATCACAAGCAAAGTTCAGAAAGGAGGTGGTGGAGGAAGAGAGGGTGAAAGGCAATTGGGAAATTTATAAAATGGGCCTGCTTTCTGGGAACTGGATTGTATTTGGCTCTCTTCCAAACTATTGGTTTATGATCGCTGCTTTCACCTGACTGACTGCAGGTGGGGGAAGAGGATGCCGTAATTGCCCATGACAGTGAAAGCATGGGGTTTATGAGTACACAGCAGTTTCACATTACCTGGCTTGAGCACAAGTTTAACCATTAATTTAGAAAACCTTGGACGTTAGTTCTTCATTTGTAAAATATGGAAAACAATTGTACCTATGCCATAGGATGATTATGAATATAAAACCTCACCACATAAACCAGATCTAAGGACAAGGCTTGGTATCTATTACTTTCTTGATAAATCACTAAGGCACACACTTTACAATATAAGCATATGAAATTATTTTACTTATCAGCGCCCGCTCAGCTGGAGAAGTAGCACAGGATCCCCTGCCACACAACATCACATCTCCCAACACAGCACCTCCATATCCTGACAGTTCCTTTCTATTGTTGGGGTAAGTTCAGTATGAACCATGATAAAAGCTTCCTGGATGATTTTAATATTCATCCTACCCTTAATATCAGCTGAGATTCATCCTAATTTTGTAGTGCAGACGTTTGTAGCCATTGCATTGTTGGTGCAGTAGCAATACATGGATCCAGATCACCAAAAACAAAACAAAAAAGTCTGCATAAATATTTCATTTGAAGCAATGGTTCTAGATTTTTCTCTCCCTGACATTTCCTGGTATCATCATGGGCAACACATTGAACTATTAATGTAAAGTTAGCAGCTCAAAACCACCAGCCACTCTACAGGAGAACATTAAGGCTTTCTATTCTTTTAAAGAGTTAGGGTCACAGAAAACCGCAGGGGAGGTCTCATCGTGTTGCATAGAGTCACTATGAGTTGTTTGGTTTTTTTCTCTATGAGCTATTTTTCCTCTATGTGTCTCTATGGGTTGGAACCAACTCAGTAGCAATGAGCATTTCTCTACATACGTAAGGATCATACTGTGTTCCTGTTACTGTAGGAGCCCATGTGTCCCTTCTGAACTCAAGAAACAAATGCAATTGATGTTCATTATTTGTGGACTTCACACTTGTGAATTGTTCTGTTGGGTAAAATGTATTTGTAAAACCAAATAAGTGCTGGTGATGTTTGATGGTCATTGGTGAACACCTGCAGTGTGGCAAAATATTTGTGTTGCCAAATGCACAAGTTCCCAGGTGAGGTTAATAAAAAAAAAAATATGATGCTGTACTGTCTTCTTTCAGCCTTGATATGGTTAAAAAACACCTTTCTCATTCTCTATTTAATGAAATGTTTTTATTAAGTCCTTTTTGAAGTAATTATGCTGCTTAAAATGGTCCCCAAATATGTGGTAAAGTGTTCCTCAACAAGAGTTTTGTTCCTAAACAAAAGAGTATTGGAATGTGCCTTACAAAGAAAATACATGCTCTTTTCTGGAATGAGTTATAATGCTGTTGGCAGTAAGTTCAAGGTTAATGAATCAACCATATATAATAAATAATGTGCTTATTTTAAAAAGGCTATATACTGAATAATTGGCAAAACTATTATGACCAGAAACCCTCAGGACCTAACTCAGCATTTCTCTTAGTAGCAATTACTTTGTATTTGTTAATTTAGTGTTTGTGTGACTTTGTAGAATGTAACTATATGCTTAGTTTGGAGATATTGTGGTTTTTATTCTACATCACCACAATAAAGCAAGTTACATACATTGTTTGGCTTCCCAGTGCATATAAAATTTATGTTTATGCTGCTATGTAGTCTATTAAGTGTGAAGTTTGAAATATTTCAAGAATTGCTAAAATGTGAGACCCATGGACTCTCTCACTTTTGGGAAATGGTGCTGATAGACTTGCTTTGTACATGTATTCCATGAGCTTTCAATCTGTGAAAAATGTATATATCAGTATCTACAGATGAAACACAATAAAAGAAGTTACTATGGTATTTTGAAAAGTAAGAATTAACTTGATTTGCCAGCTGAAAACCTAATTCTTCAATTTTAGAGCGATTAAAAAAGAACAGCATCAACAACAGATAAAGCACTATTTGCCATCTCTCACATGCATGGTCTTCATAATGATCGGTTGATTTTCTCATATCAGACTCTCAAGATCTTTTTCTTTTTCTTTTTTTGCAAGAGAGCAGAAATATTGAAAATAGTGCTTGACATAATTATTTTCCATAAAGAGAACATGGTTCAGGGAAGAGGAAAGCAGACATATTAAGCAAATAACAACATAACTCAAATAAAAGCTCTGAGTGCATGCAGTACCTGGAAGATCAGGGAATGCGTCATGACATTTGAGCAGCCTGGGAAGGGTTTGCTGGTAGGTAGAAAGATTCCCAAAAGTATCTTGGGGATTGCTATACAACCGCAGTAGAGTGAACAACCTTCTTGATGGTCAGGTCTCACTTTATAGACTATAAACTTTGTCCCAAAGCACCTCAAAGAAATATTGCCATCATCAACTTCACTCATAAACTTTCACCATTTTGGATTGTATATCTTCCTTTGATGATACTTCAATTCATTTGCTCTGGGGATAGATAAATGTGTATATATATATAATAATTCTCTGAAAGCATCCAGGAAACATACTATTGTGAAAGCTAATTAGTTTTAGAATAGAGGTACTCTCATCAAGATTACTGAATACTGCCTACAGTCTAATTATTGTGACAATAACACTGTGCATTTATAAAGAGAATTTTAATTATTTCAATTATTCACCAAATATCCTTAGGAAAATGAAAAGGATAGATGATGATGAAGGTGATGAGTTATGCAGGGGCCAGGGAAGTGTGTTTTATTTTTGGACTTCATCCTCATCTAGAGTCAGGTTTATGACCATCGTTGTAGTGACATTTACCAAAAGAATAAAAAAGAAATTCACAGTAATAAGAGTGTGCGTTAGGCAGGGTTCTCTAGAGACAAAACCCAAAACACATAGTGATTTGGAAGGAATATAACAGCCAATTAGTCCACACAGCAGTACAGAAGGCTCAACTCAACTCACTTTCATGGAACAGTTAATATACTGAAAGTCCTAAAACTCACATGGACTGCCAGGTTCAAGGTCAAAAAAACAGATATTGGAGTCTTCCCTCAGGCAAGGCAGGTAGAGTCTGCCCACAGGCAGCGAACAGCTGGTAGGTAAGCAACACCCAGTAGCTCAGGAGCTTAGCAAAGCAGGCCTGGATGGGACATCACACTCAAGCAATGCAAGACAACAGAATCCACCATCCTCAAGCTCAAGCAATGTATGCACCAGCATGTTGAAGAAGGTCTTGAAGGAGACTCAAGCTCTAGCCACAAGATCCACAGGTTGGTTTGGCCCACAGCTACTGGAGCTCACAGGTTAAGGCAGAGAACTAGCTAAAGCAGCAGCACGCTGGTCCGATCACCAGAGAGCAAGAGAAATGGGAACTGGCCTTGCAAGCCATTTATCTCTTTGCCCTCCAATCAAACTGCAACTTCATTAGTCTCACATGTTTCTGTTAGCCACGTTAGCACAAAGCACCTATCACAGAGTGCTTATGCTACCTTTTAAATGTTTTTGTAGTTTACTAAAATGCTTCAGATAGACAATCTGTATCATGGTTATCTCTCATTATTTTGTGAATTAATCAAAAATACAAGAAATACAGATCTAAACCAATACAATTACTTTGTGTTTGATGTGTGAGGTTTCAATTCTTTTCTTCCAGAATTTTATATATGTTACTATATTGTCTTCTTGCCTACATAGGCTATGGTGAGAAGTCTGAATTTGTCCTTATCAGTTTTCCTTTTTAGGCTACTGTTCCCTTTATTCCTCGTTGCCCTTATGTATCTTACCTTTTAGTGGAATTTGGAGAGCTGATTATGATATGGCATGATGTTTTTCTTTTGAGGTCTACGCCATGTGGGGTTCTCTCAGCTTCTTGGATAGTCATTTTATCTTCCTTTGTGATAGTGAAGAACTTTACTTCTATAAATCCTGTTAATATTTTTTGTGTGTTTCTTATTACCCTGGCATCCTGAAGAAATGTAGCTTGTTTCTCTTGATAGTGGCCCACTTCATTTGGAGGCCTTTTCTTCATTTTTCGGTTGATTGTTTTTCTTGTCAGTTGTATTTAGAGTGATTATCTTGGGGCTCACAGATTTGATTTTCCTTTTCTTCCATCCTCAGGCCTTTTTACCATGTTGCCCAATTCTGTTATTCCAGGAGAGTTCTAGAAAATTTGTGTTTAAGTGTTTCCTCTAGCTTGCACTTGGCGGGTCATGCAGTCATTTCTCTCATAATTTCCATTTCAGTGATATTTATGATTCTGTTGGGATGTAGAATTTTTAATTAAATATGACACAAAGGGAATGAAAAATCTTCAATTTATATATTCATGCAAAGACTAAGCTTGCATGAAAGTATCTCTTGGTTTGATACTAATTCGTTGCTAAAATGTAATATTATGATTTGGGGATGGTGCATAGCAGTGATGCAAAGTTTTCCCTTGGATTCTAACAATTGCATAACTATACACAATGTCTTATAGCCTGTAATTCTGAGATATCAAGTGAAAAGCAGATAGAGAATTCAAATAGAAGACATTTGGATTAATTTCTAAGCTATGTACTAATTAAGTCAGCAAAATCACAATAGATATTGTGACTCTGATCAAGATTATGGCCATAATAGGCCCAGATAAAATGACAGAAAAACATGAACAGAAATTATATTCTTAAAAGTTTCAGATTTACAGGACCAGTTGAGAATGGAGAAGTTCTGAGGAAATTGCCCTGATATACAATTGCCTTAAAGCCTTGAACCCAAACTCTCCCCACTTAGCAACATTTGAACAACATACTAGATTAGTACAAGGCATAAAAGGTATTGCCTTTGACTATATGGATCCATTAAAACACCATTTATCTGAGTCCAAATGAATAGCAATACGTTAATCAAGGATGAGAAAACAAGTGAGGTGGAGTAAGAGGGGTCAGAGAAACTAAAGTATTGGAATCAGAGCAACCAGAAGCCAATTAATGAGAATGTTGGCACATTGTGAAAATTGTTACTAACGTTACTGAACAACTCGTGTAGAAATTGTCAGATGGGGATTTAATTTTCTGTGTAAACTTTAACCAAAAATGGCAACTTAAGAAAATCAAATATTTATTTAAGAAGTGGAAAACATAAACTAGTGGGAGTTCTAGGATTTATGAAAATACAGCAATAAGAATCAAGTTGACCAAGTACTTCTGGGAAGATGGTGAGTGAGTAACACATATCAGAGGGACTCTGTAGAAATCATCCAAGGAAAGTTACTAAGAGGGAAATGCAATACTGCAGGATCGCAGGAGGAGCATCATAAAAATAAGTAGGCACAGATACACAAGGGTTTGAGGGACTGGGGGCTTTTGGCTTACCATAGTCAAGGCCAGCTAGGGTTTGACTTTAGCCTAGCTACAGTCTTGGCCGGAGCTGGAACCATTTGAGCCAGCACAGGGGCTTTATATCAACATGGCCAGAGCGTGCAGCTGCTTTGGGTCAGGGATTAAACCCTTCCAGATCCACGAGCAGGGATCGGGGTTCAGCTATATTTTTAGTTTTGTTTCCCTCTCTTCTCTCTCTCCTCCAACAGTCTCAGTCTCAGTGGGCTTACCTTTTCATTTTTTTTCCTCTTTGTTTCTTCCATGTTCTCTCACACACCACTGCAGACCTCCAGACCACTCCCCTTAGCCTTGAGCATGTATGCCTTCCCCTGACACAGTTAGGTGAGCTCCACCCTGTGCAGCTATCCTGAGGCTGGGAAAAGCCCTGCTAACCTCCATTAGTGGATATTCCACCCAACTTCTTACCAGGGAATTCCTGCGTGTGTGGCTGGAGGAGCTCCTATTTTTCCTCTGTTGTCATATGTGACTAAGGGAACTTCCTCACACATACCTTAGTGCCTCACACAGCCTAAGGCAGTTCAGACAACACTCACCAACATTCTAAGCTGCTGCTGAACCTCTGCTCAACCTCTAAAGTGATCTACCTGACCAGGGAAATTCTGCCCAGCATTTGTAATGTTCTACAACAAATCAGGCAACCCACCAGCCTTCTGGGGCACTCCCCTTAGAGGGAAGCCACAGAAGGATAAAGTGGTAGGCTAATTCCAAAGTGAAATTAGCTGTAGGCAGTTCGAAGAAGCATTCCTACAAGTCTCCCAGAGAGAGCCATTGCTCTTCTACTCCCTGGAAAATAGCACCTGGCTCCTCTTAAACAATGCAATGCGAACAGCCATCAGCCCCAA
>NW_022103906.1:83553399-83554416 GCF_000313985.2 Echinops telfairi | reverse complement strand
AATTCTTGGAGGAAAACTTCCCAAGATTAATGAGTGAAAACCAAGCAACCATTCAGGAGGTAGAAATAACACAAGCTAGACTGAATCCTAAGAAGTCACCAAGGCAGATAATAGTTAAACTATCCAACTTTGAGGAAAAGGAGAAATTAATGAGAGAAGCTAGGAAAAAACAAGCATTCACATATAAAGGTTCTCAAATAAGAATGTGCTCAGACCTCTCAGCAGAACCTATGTAGAGGAGAGAGTGGAGTAACATATTCCAAAAATTGAAGGAAAACAAATCAAACCCAAGAATACTCTAGCCAGCCAAATTATCGATCATGATAGATGGAGAATTAAGAGTCTTCCCAGACAAGGAAAGAATACATTAGATGAAGAATACATTAGATGAAACAAAGCCCTACAAAAGATCCTTGCTGACCCAGTATGGGCAGAAGAACAACACTTACCAAGCATAAATAAGAGACTGCCATATAGAACAACCTCACCCAGAGGGCAACAAAGAACAAGCAGACCCCAAGATAGCATTGGCTTAAGGATGGAGAGAAGTCAAGAAGGGTACACAAACACATGCACAACACACTAATAAGAAAGGAAGGTCAGAAAACACCCAACACAAAAGGATGAAATAACCGTGAATATCAATGGCATGAATTCAGGCATTAATAGACTGAGGCTATCAGACTGGCTTAGAAAACACAATCTATCAATATGCTGCCTACAGGATACACATCTCAATGCCACAGACAAAAATAGGCTGAGAATCAAAGGCTGGAGAAAGTCATACCAACCAAGCAGCCATTCAAAAAAACAGGGGTTGCAATCTTAATTTCAGATAAAATTGACCTCAAAGTGTAAACCATAAAAAGAGATAAGGAGGGACACTATATAATGCTCAAGGGAACAGTAGACAAAGAACCACTAAGCATTGTAAACATATATTCCCCGAATGAGAGACCCGCTGAATACATCAACCAAACAATCCAAAAGATGAAAAAAGAAATCACAGTCTCACCA
>NW_022103906.1:83552118-83553082 GCF_000313985.2 Echinops telfairi | reverse complement strand
TGCAAAAGGAGTGTGTACTGGCACAGATCATAGATGAAATTAGGAAAGTTTTAGAAACCAACAAGAAGTTTCATAGCAATACATGCACACCTGAAAAATGAAGAGAGACTCATGATTGATATGCTAGCACAAAATTTACAACTACAGCAAAATCAGCAGAAAAATCCCACTAAAAGCAAAAGAAAACAAATAATAAAAATCAGGGCTGAGATTCAGGAGAGGGAAAATAAGAAAACTATGGTAAAAATTAATGCTGTTAAAAGTTGGTTCTTTGAAAGGATAAATAGAATCGACAGACCACTGGCAAACCTAACCAAAGAAAGGAGGGAACAAATTTCAATAGCAAGAATGCCAGACGAAAGAAGGCACATTACAACAGACCCTAATGAAATTAAAAGGATAATTACACAGTATTATGAATGATTGTACTCCAATAAATCCAACACCTCTGAAGACATGGACAAATTCTTGGAAAAACAATCCCTCCCTAGACTATCCCCAAAGGACGTCAAGAATCTCAACAGACCCACAGCAATAGAAGAAATAGACAAGGTTATCAAGGGATTACCAACAAAAAAAATCACCTCGGCCAGATGGCTTCACAGGAGAATTCTATCAAGCATTTGGGGTAGAACTAATACCAATCCTACACAAACTCTTCCAGAACATAGAAAAAAGGCAAACTCCCAAACTCCTTCTATGAAACTAGTATAACTCTGATACCAAAACCAGGCAAGGATCCAACAGGAATCGAGAACTACAGATCAATATCCCTAATAAATATCAATGCAAAAATCCTTAACAAAATTCTGGCCAATAGAATACAAAAGTATATAAAATAAATAATTCACTATGACCAAGTGGGACTCATACCAAGGATGCAAGGATGGTTCAACATACGAAAGACCATTAGTGTCATTCACCACATTGACCTTAAAAGCTATGAGAACCACATGATAATATC
>NW_022103906.1:83536919-83547834 GCF_000313985.2 Echinops telfairi | reverse complement strand
ATCAAGGGTTCATGAGGGAGTGGGGAGTGTGGAAGGAGGGAGGTTAAGATGAAGAGCTGGTGCCAGGGGCTTAAGTGGAGAGCAAATATTTTGAGAATGATGAGGGCAATTAATGTACAAATGTGCTTTACACAATTTTTGATGTCTGTATGGATTGTGATGAGTTGTATGAGCCCCTAATAAAATGATTTTTTTAAAAAGAATTAAGGTGACCCCACAAATATATCTTAGTTCCTCCAACATTTCTGATACATATGGATGGACACAGGCTTGAAAATATATGCTAACAGCCAGAACACAGGATATTGCTAGTGAGGTAAAATTGCTTCTGATCATTTTGGAGGAAGACAGTCCCTCTTGGGTGTCTAACACACATTTTTCAAGTTATAGGCACCAGAATGGAGACAATAAGATATCAAGAAAGCTAGATAAGAAATGATTTCTATATATGTGAGGATCTATTCTCTATGGAATTCAAACAGAGCTATCATTATTTTCCCCATTGCAAATAATATGATTAAACCCTTATATTTATCACACAGTAAATGTATATCCCAGTTATATTACTAAATTCTCAACTTGCAAAGTTCTCTTTTTAATTTAAACAAAACAAAAATGCTTAATTTCCTAGTATCTATCAAAAATCAAAGCAAAAAGACAAATGAACACTCTAGATGAAAAATTATCAAGAAATTTCAACAGACATGCTTTGTTATAGACATAAAATGCCAGCAGAGAAAACTGTTCATACACAGAGTGACTCTGAGAATGATTGATGGGTCAGCTTCCAAGATATTTGGAATTCTGCAGACGGTTGAAAGAATAAATTGCAAATGAATACAATTTTATGGATTTGGAGCTTACAAACTAAGCCTTGATTTTGACTATTCATTAATACCTCAAAATAAAATAATAATTTGTAAACAATTCATAATACCAGAGGATTTTCCTCCAATTAAACTGATCGTAATGCATTTTGCTCTACTAGATAGATACATCCCTTGTAAGTTGTTCTGTGACATTTGACTTAAGGCATGTGATGCAAGGTAATTGTGGGCAGAAAGGCTGCCAAAGGGGAGAAGCAATGTGATCAATAGGCTTCTTTTGTTGTTGGCAAACACTGTCAGAGGATGATCAGACTCAGAGCTTCGAGCCAGAGAAAGCTAATAAGATGAGTGGCATGTTTCCCACAATATGCTCTAAGTATTTATGTGCTGTTCAAAGCGAGATCTGTAAACATGATGAGGACAAAGAGCATACAACATTATTGATGATATCCCCCTGATTTATGTTTTCAGCATCTGTGGATAATAACTCCACTTGTCACAGAGGCCTTCATGAATACTAATTTGAGGCGACAATCCATCCATGACCAGACTGGCTTTGGCTGATGTTCTTTCACTCTCATTGTTTGCAGAAGCAACAGTGTTTTGGATTGTCCTTGATCACTCAAAAAGTATATGTATTTGAGGAGACTTTTTTCTGTCGTAATTTTCTGGAAGTATTCAGGGGTGTATTAATTCACATATACTGGAATTAAAGGGCAACCACAATATCTTTGAAGTCAAACACATGATCACATCACTGGAAATCAATCTGAGTTTTTTTTTTTACAAATGTTTCTAAATCCCAAAGAAGAAAAAAAATGCATAATAGAAGCTTGTTTTAGAAAAAGATGACAACAGAGCAATTACCTTAAGCTTACAAAAGTAATCTAGTTTTGTCTCCGCTCCCACCCCCACCTCCCACTAATGTTTGCTTTAGGACAATCTTCAATCCGTTAGGTTGTTACAGATAACATTTTGAATCATGGGGAGGCGGTGTTGGAGATATAAAGAATTAATGGGTCGTTTTTCAAAACCTACTACATAGCCATAGTCATTAAACAGTCTGTTACTGGTATGATGATAGATACGTAGATCAAATGGAAATGAATAGAAAACCCGAAAACAGTTTGAGACATCAACAGATAACGGATTTTTGACAAATGGCACAAGAACATTAAATTGCATAGACAGTGTCTCTTCCACAAATAGTGCTAGCAAAATTGTATTTACATATGCAGAAGAAATAAACAAGACCTGTACCTCAACTCAGGTTGAAACTTTTTTGCAAGATAGACCAAAGACCGAAATGTAAATCCCAAAGTCATAAATATAATTAATGATAAAATAGGGCCGAAATTCAGGGCCCTTTTGCAGGGCATAGACACATTATCAATTATAACTAATATTATCTGCCAAAATAGATTACTAGGATATACTAAAACTAAGAACTTATACGCATCAAAAGAATTCATCAAAAGAGTAAAAAGAGAATGCATGGAATGGTTAAAAAATCTTTAGTAATGACACAATGGAGAAAGAGCTAGCTCTCTAACTTTTGCAGAAACCTGTAACACCTCAATAAGAAAGAGATTTATAACCCAATTAAGGAATGGGCAAAGAATATGAACAAACAATTTACCAAAGATGATCTCCAAATGGACAATCAACATGCATCTAAGTCTCTATATTTTTAAAGGTGTTGTTTCCATCTCTCTGACTTTCCCACCTCCTACTTCCATATTTTGCACTCTTATATTTACAACACGTTAGGAGAAAAAAATGTAGTTTTGATATTCTTGAGGAACTCAAATTGTGTTGTTTTAAAATATTCTTTCACTTTTGGGTGAAGATCCCCTAGGTTGCCAGTTCAAAAACAGCAGCCGCTCCAAGGAAGAAAGACAGGACTTTCTACTCCCATAAAGGGTTACAGTCTCGACACTCGCAGGAGCAGTCCTGCCCTGTCCTATATGGTTGTTATGAGTCAGCATTGACTTGGCAGCAGTGAAATTGGTAGTTTGGAGTTTGGAATTTGGGGAACAAAAGAAACCAAAAAGCCAAAATCAGAACAAGAGAAACTGGTGGGGTAAGATCAGTAGGGTGGTGAATGGGGCAAAATCTCATCTTGGAATTATTTAGGAGAGCCTTTGTCCTTAATGGATCAGCAGGTGCATTATCCTGATGACAAAAAATTCCTCGGTGCAAATTTTTTTGGGGGGGCTTTTACACATTAATGCAGTTTTTTCTTTCCTAAAAATGTCTTCCTAGTGTACGACCATGATTTTCCAGTGGCCTCTGAGAAAACCTGTCAAGATTACCTTTTGGAATCTCAAAAATGGTTCCCATAAACTCCTGAGCTGACCTCTCTGCCTTGAATTGAACTGGCCCACCAATTCACCTCAAAAGCCGCTCTTTCGATTTAACTTTGCTTGCAGGATCACATTGGTCAATCCATGACACATTCCTAGTTATGATCCATCCCATTAAGATATCTTCATTAACGTTAATTTTGTCTAAAAGACTGATGGAAAAACCAGGGTTTTATTTATCTAACTGATCCTTAAGCAATGCTTTGCTTACCCCTTAGGGTTAAATTTTGCTGAGGCTAAGATGTTTGCTTACAATTGAAAATGCTGAACCAGATGACATCCCCACTTCAGGAGGTAGCTCAACAATGGTGATTCTTCATTCTTCTTCTGCCATATTTTATACATCAGCCAGAATATTTTTCATTTGTCTAGTTTAATGATCTTTCTGCTCTTGGTTCATCTGGGAGGTCTTTCCCTTCCTTGGGAGTTTTGCTAGTGTAGTGGTTTATGCAGTTCAAAACCACCACCACTCCCTGGGAGAAAAATGAGACTTTTTTCTCCCATATAGATTTATAGTCTCGGGAATCTTCGGGGCACACGCTATGCTCCAGAAGCTGCACTGGTGAGACGCCATGCAGGAACCCCACTGGGTGAACTGGACTCTACCTCAGCTGCACTAGGGACCTGAAGACTTCAGCTGGAAAATACATGGAGTCCGAGGAAGCAGAAGACAGCCGTCACTTTGAAGACAAAGTCCCACTTGACTCAAGCCATGGTACGGTCAATGGTTTCGTATGCACGCACATTTGGACAATGGCCAAGGAGACAAGAGCAGGATTGATAGATGAATTGTGATGTTGATGAAGAATAGTGAAAGTCACATGGACTGACAAAAGAACAACAACAAAAAAAAGAAGCAAATCTGTGTTGGAAGAAGGACACCCAGACTGCTTCTTACAGGCAAGGATAGTGAGAGTCCATCTCGCTTACTTGGACCATGTACTAGGAGAGACCAGTCCCAGGAAAAGAAATGATGCCTGATAGGTAGAATGTCCGTGAAAAAGAAGACTCTCAATGAGATAGATTGACACAGTGTCTACAACGTTGATCTCGAATATAAGAATTTTGAGGATGGGGCACAACAGAGCAGTGTTTGCTTCTGTTAGACACAGGGTGGCTGTGCATCTGATACAACTCGACAGCACTTAACAATAACAACAACACGTTTTTAACAAGTCTTTTCATGTTGATTTCATTTACTAAAATAGCATGTGTTGCCCAACCACATCTTCTCTGACTTCTCTAATAACTTTAAAGGGCAACAAAGCAGCTTAAAATGTTCTGGATTTTTGGGCCTATCTATCCATGAATAATTTTTCTAATGAAGATAGAATGAGTTGATTCTGTCTTAACATTATTAGTCTTACTAATCTCTTGATCAAAATACATTTTCGACTGGTATGGAAAGCCAGAACCAAGTGAGATTGCCTTCATTTTCAAACAAACGGCCGAATTCTAGTAGCCAATCCGATCCAGATCCGAGTTCATGCTGAACTTCCTCAAGGAGCTGCCTCTCCTTGCATCTCCGCAAAGATAAAAATATATTTACAAAACATGATGCATCATTTGTATTGCTAGCTTGAGTGATCTTGAAGCAAACTGAGAGCTTTGTCATTTACCATTATGCTTGTAAAAGAAATGCCCATGTTTAATAATATATATTAGTGAGTTATGAAGGACAGCAGTTGGAACTCACAAACCAAAGTCCCTTCATGGGAAAAGTTTATTCAATGTTGGTTATAATAATGGACAAGATGTCTTAAGTACCTTGGCTAGAAAATGAGAAAAAGTTAAACTTCTGTTGAATAAGGAAATGCTGTAATCTATAGTCTGTAAAAGTTTTGTCATTAAACAACTTCCCCTATCATGTTTCCATTTTCCTTATCGTCCTATTTAAGGACATATGCTGCACCTCAAGTCATTGAGAATTGACTATCTGATTTCAGTCTCAATTTATGAATTAGCAAGTTGGATCATTGACATCTATGATTTGCTCAGTTGTCATTACATTGTCACAAGTTCAAGCAACAAGTTAACACCAGGGGAGTAAAGATGTTAAATTCAATATGGCCTAATTGTATACTATTTTGCTAGTAGCTCAGAAAGCAACTCTTTTCCAATTTCAGAGCCAACAACAGCCCTGTGCTCTTGTCCTGGCCATAAATTGCATTGAAATTGAGTCAAAACCCCACAGACATGGCAATACATTGAGTGGAGAGAAATGAAGGTAACGTTGGCTTTTTTGTCAAACTTTATAGACTTGATCTGACCCTGACTGAGAAAAAAGATGATGTATTATTGTCTACCTGGGGTTTGTGTTAAGTCAGGTGTGGAAATGGCAATAGAAACACGCTATGCCTTGCTTCCAACAGCTTCTGAGATGGCAGTAGGTCCCTGGAACCTAGCTCTATATTCATGACCTCAACCTTCTCTTTAAGAACATATATTGCACTGGGAGAGTTAAGTGGCCCACAGATTACTCATAGCTTTCAATTTTAGAGATTGACAGGATATTAAGAGTCCAGTTATACTTCCCATGAAAGAAAAGAATCTCTTTTATAGAATTTATAATGGAAATTGTTTAAATATCTAAGAACTTGCAGTGACAGAGACAATTTCCTTGGATATTGATTTTGAAAGATTGCTTTCCACCTACCATCCATATCAAGCCACTGTAATAATAAAGGTGCATTTTAGTTTGTTGAGGGAAAATATTAAATTGTTAAACTATGGGTAGGACAAGCTAGTAGAGGAGCCATTTGCAAACTATCTGGAGGTTTTCCTAGAAAATTGACATTTTAGAGATGGAAAGAAATGACTACAGGAAAACAAGAGGAATATAAGAGGTATCTTTAGAGGGGCAAAAAATATTTTCATGTGCTCAAAATTTGCCATTAAAGAAAAGATACCTCACCCTCTCCAGGTGCCTAGGGCAATGAACAGTATTAAGTGAAAAATGTCTGAGGAACCAGTAATAGCTAGTATGTATCTGTGGCCTGCCATGGATGCTGAAGTGCTTCCTCATGACATTCCTGACTGCAGGTGAGAAACAGATCCATGGGATCAAAGAGAAGTGTTGTTCTGCAGTAACATGACTCAGATTTATGGGACTCTGTGTAGCATGTGCTGCAGTCTATGGGTGGCCTCCACTAGGGAGCCAAAGATGACTTTCCAACTTTTCAATTTCTCTTTTGGATTGAATCATTGTACTTCCACAATTTTCTTCTTTCTTCCCTCTCAGTTTCAAGGCACAAGTTACATAGGGTGTAATGATTTAATTTAGGGTCAGTTCCACTGGAGTATTAATCATGCCTGAGGGCTGCGTTAGGTATCTGCAGAGCTGATGCCTTTGAAAATCTATTACACCAAATACTATGTAATAAAGCTGAGCTTTATAGCAGTGTTGCCTATGATGAAGATATGACCAGTGTGGTTCAACTCTAGTTCCCAAACCTTCTTCATCCTAACTTTCTCTTGAATATTTCTTGGTCATTTGCTTCATCCCCCATGTTAACACACACACACACACACACACACACACACACACACACACACACTCTCTTTTCCCATTGCCTCTCAGGCTTATCTTCTCTTTCATATCAATTTACCCAATGCATTAAATCTACCCATTGACATTTTTGCATTCTGCCATCTTTTGCTGGTGACAAGCCGATTGTGGGGAGTGAGTTAATGACATTAAATTTGGAACAGTAACTAAAGATGGAAAACAATTTTGCAAAGGAGTGGCCAGATCAATACTCCAAATGATTAGAGAAGGATGTTTCTTCTAATTGACAACAGTAGTAACTAGTATGACTGCAATAAATGTAGAATGCTAAGAAAACTCTATATGGTGAAAGGGAAGAAAGCTCAACGGCCCTATCTAGAGAACATCATCTGGGAAAATTACAGCAGACAATGTCTAATGTTTGCTAGAACTCTTCAATCTGCGCCATCACTTTCCCTGACCTGCCACCCAAAGCAGGTGTGACTTCTATGGAATTTGGCCAGGAAGGAATGCATGCCCAACCTAATGCATTTGCTCTTTATCTCAGTTTACAGATGCCTGATCATGGCCAGACTTATCTTGTTCTGACCTTGATGTGAACTTTTTGGCATTTTCACAGAAAGTTTTGATTTTCATTGGGGATATGCCAAGGCATGAAATTATTGGTAAGCCAAATCCCAAGCATTTTGGTGGAAAAATCAGGGGCAAGTCTTTATCTGGGACTCTGTTATAATTTCTAAAAGGCTTGAAATAGTCTTGTCATATGAAAAGAAGTGTGTGCAGTATATACGATAGAAATAGAGACGAAGATAAATTCTGACACTTGGAAGAACATTGTAAAACAATGTAGACATATAAAAAATAATGTGGATTTTGGAGTTTATAACCTTGAATGATAAAGAGACCATATTAAAAATTGCAACATGAAATTTCAAGTCCTTTCCTTGATTACATTATTTTATATCAGTGCATTGAAACAATAATGAAATAATCTCTCACTGTGCCTAGATGAGAAAACAAAACTAGATTTCAACAAATGAGTGGGCCTGTCATTTAACTTCCATGTTGTGTTTTATTCAAAAATGCACAATCTACAAAACCTACAAGGAGTGATGACTCAGTTGTAGAGAAAAAAATCAAGAAGAGCTAATTGAGGATAAGACTCATTATAGATTCACCAATGGTTTATATAATTATTGATAATGCCAAATGAGTAGTGGGGGATAAAATTCCAAAAAGACACAATAGAAATATCCCAATAAGGTATTTAATTATTTTTTCGTGATCAGTAAATCAGTAAAGTTAGAAAGCTACAGGTACAGCAGCTGGTTCAGAACCCTGCTCTTCTGATCTGGACTAGCTCATTGGAGGTCAGAATATCTTTCCTTCTCTCCTACCTCATTCTCCAATTCATGTCCTTTTCTTGTGTTTGTGATTAATGAAAGTAAATTACCTAGGAAATCAGAGCTGCATTGGATTCCAGGAAAAGTTAAGTTTTAGCCTCTGCACTGTAGGAAGTTGATAGGGGAAAAAAAGAAAAGTCTGTGTGAGTCAATTCATATTATCGTGTATGAACACAGATAATCTAGACCCCTGCTATCCAGTCAAAGTATTCATGCAAGTCACATATACAATTAAAACTTTTTCTGACAGCCATGTGAAAAAGTAAACTGTAACAAGTGAAATTAGTTTAATAATATGCTTTATTTAATCCAGTATGTCTCAAATGCTATCCTTTTAACTAGTAATCAATATAACAATTACTAATGAAATGTTTTACACAGTTTTTTTCTATTTTGTCTTTAAAATCATGGTGCATTTTACATTTAGAAAACCTAACCAGACATATTGCCATCAAGTCGACTCGACTCGTACTCATAATGACCCAATGGAACAGGGTAGAGTTGCCCCTGTGAGTTTCCAAGAACATAGCTCTTCATATCATTTAGGAATAGTCATATCTCAAGTGCTCATTAACACCTATGGCTTGTGACTACTATGTTGGTCAGCACAGGTATATAATTATCCAATGTCTGTATGCATGTTAGGCTGGGTTATATAGAGACACAAAATGAGTGATGCTTCTATATGTGTATGTAGAGGGAAATACATATCAAGAAAATAACTCACACAGTTGTTGTGGAAGGGGTAAAAGTCCAAATCCAGGTAACTTTTAATATCATGGGTCGTATATTAAGCTGGAGGGTTCTTTTGATTCTCATAGCTTCAGGGTCTGACAGATGGCGGCAGACATGGTTGAATGCAAGGTTAGCAGGTCAGATAGCAGGTCACTGATGACTCCCAGAATTGGCAGTCGATATGACAGGCTGTTGACTCAACTTCAAAGAACTAGAAGTTGAGGCAGATGTGGAATCTAGACCTAACAAAAAGCAAAGTTAACTTCCCCACAGTGTCCATTTATATCATAAGCAGGCCACACCCTCAAAGCAACAAATTGCTTCAGGGATCTGACCTGAGTAAGGATGTTCCATTTGAAATCTTTATCCCTTGTGGAGGTTTACAACTGATTGTCAGTGATTACATTGATTTAGGAAAGTCACAGGGAATTACTAGGTGTTAAATGCAAAACCACTGAGACTCCTGGGTAGCCTAGTTGACACAAAACTTTACCAATCACAGGATGGTACATAAAAAACCAGTGAAGTAGTTACACTCTGTGTTAGAAAATGTGTCGGGAAATTTCTCTCTCTACATTAAATTACCATTATGTGTGCACTTGTCCAGTATAGAACTTCAGTATCCCCAAGTTTAAAGACTGTATTGATAATGTGTGCCTCATAAACCACCATGCTCATAATAAACATTCAGTGCCTATTTTATTGCTTTGTTGATTAAATATAATAACAGGTAAGTAGATTAATGAAAATAAATTAACAATGATGATTAACTGTTATTAATGTTTTAAATTAAGAAGTAAAATTGAAGTTATATAACTTGGATAATACCTTATAGGGTGAGTGTCAATTGCTCTAACAGTAAAAAATTACTCTTATGTCTTGTTGCTGACTGCACCTTGACAAAAACAAATGATTCACACAAAATATAGCATTTTATTTCTTCAAGAAGAGTACCTACAACTCAATACAGGATTATTACAAGTGAGTTTATAAGGGTGGGTTTCAGGATTCTGAATATTTGAGTTGATAATAATAGCTATGGGGTATTTTTTTTTAGATGGTTTAACAAAGAATACTGATTTTTCTTGTGACTTTCCAGGTATACCAGCTCTCAATAATAGGGTGACTAAAAACAGCATATTGGATAATTCTCATTATTCATGGGCATGCAATAATCATCGGTGCGTTCTATGATGCCAGATGAGCGATCCCCTGGGATCTTTACGGCATAATTTAAGAGGAGAAGAAGTGTAAATTATCACAGCTGCTAGTATCATATCTTACAGGCTATTCTTTGCCCCCGTATCTTCTGACCACATCCTCTGTAAAGGTAGAGAGCAATTTTGGAAAGTGTTGATGATCTAGGATGAGGTCCAGAGCATCATGACATCATACTGTATTGGCAGCTTGTTTCTGTAGATCTTGTCATGCTTCTATGGGTGTGAGACATGCACACTAAAACTTGTTTGTGGAAATAGTTAAAACACTTTCTTTGAAAGATACGCTGTTATGTTAGGCTGAATTATCTAGAGAAACAAAAATAATGACACTCATATGTGTAACAAAGAACTGTATACAAAGAAGTATTTTCTTTTTCTATGTGTGGATTCATCGGCACATTGATTCCTTGTGACCATAGTGAAGGGATGCAATAGACTTGCTATTAAACAGGCGAATTGGAAAGTCAATTATGCTATCTTTAGTTACGTAAAAATGTAATACCTTATCATTTGTTTTCCCTCTTGACCCATGTAAACGTTGTTTCACTTCTTAATGCTTTTTTTCTTTTTGATTGAGGTTTCTCTATGTTTGTCTAGTCATTATGGTTGGATTTTGCTTGTTTGCTTGCTTGCTTCCTTTTTGTGTTTTACATGATTTTCTTTTTGTTTTTACATGATTTTCTGTATATAACATTCAGGATATATAGATCTATAGAGACAGTACGAGGATTGGTAATTGCCTAGGGGGATAACGGGAAGATTCGGTGAAGAGGGAAACTAACAATACCTAGGAAAAGAAAATGTTCTGAAATTAGTTGTGATGATGATTGCATACACCTTCATAATATGATTGAAT
>NW_022103906.1:83534929-83536553 GCF_000313985.2 Echinops telfairi | reverse complement strand
ATAGATAGATGATAGACAGATGGAGCCATTGTCTTCTTATTTAAAAACGCTAAACCTCAAAGGAGGTAACATCAGGTTGTGACCTGATTGATAGCTTGGACCGCACACGTTTGATCTATGAACAAGTTGACATAAAATTTAACCACCACATTACAAACTAAAAAAAAAAAAAGCTGCTAAAAATGAAACAGAATGGTAGAACTAGTTGATTTGAATGGCTCTTCTAATTCTGAGAACTCTTAAATCAATGGCTCTTATCATGGGTTAATGAAGACAATGATCCAGATATTTGGAAGGGTTGACTTTCCAGCATTTCCACAGAGGAAAGCCAACCTATTTTTTTAAGGTCAAGAAAGCATAATGAAAACTTATGAGATTCTAAACTATCAATTCAGAACCACTTCCAACTCATTGCCATCGAGTTGATTCTGGTGACCCTACAGGACAGGGTAGAGTTGCTGCTGTGAGTTTCTAAGACACTAACTATAGCAATAGAAAGCCCCATTCCCCCCCCCAGGTGCACCTGGTGGTTTTGAACTATAGACCTTGCAGATCATAGCCAAACTCATACGCACTACACTACCAGGGATCTTGAATTCATAATAGGATACATCATATTTATATTTTCCAGATTCAATTAAAAATGACTTTGCCACATCAATGAATGGATCAATGTATTAAACATACATGGAATATTTCTATGTTCCAGGTAGTTAGTAGCAGGGTATAAAATAATGATTGACGATGGCCCTTGTTCTCAAGAGGAAAACTGTTTAAAGAGAAAAAAAGGACACTTAGATTAGTATATAATGTGGATAGAATACTAAAATAAATCAAGTTCTGAGGTAGTCCACATTAAACTAAAATTTAGAAACTTAAGCTTAAAAACTTTTCAGATTTTGCTGATAAAACTTCATTGGAGCTGAGTGCAGAGGAATGTGTGGCAATTTGCAGCTCCTAGTGGCCTTGGGGAAGGATACTTTGGATATAGTAAACAGAATGGGAAAAGGCTTGGGTCATTGTGTTCAAATAAGGATCAAAATCTCACGGCCACGGAGTCAATGCAGACTCACAGCGACCCCACATAGGTTTCCGAGACTGTAACTGTTTATGGGAGTAGAAAGCCTAGTCTTTCTCCCATGTAGATGGTGGTGCTTTCAAACTACCAACCATGCAGATTATAGCCCAATGCTTAACCACTTCATCACCAGGGACCCTTCAAAGAAGGATACAACTTCTGAAGTTGATGAAGTTAGTGTATCTGTTTTATAGATAGGGAGACTAGGACAGTAATAGAGAGATAATGTAAAATGGTCAAAAACTTTACTGAGCCTACAATGTTTTCTGATAAACTATTACAAACACATTCAGTTGTGTTTCATCACTGTGTTTCTGAAATGATTCCATAGAACATATGAATAGATATGCTAAATTTGAACCCATAGCTAATTAGTTGTATGGGATAACCGAGTAAATGTGAGCAGCTACAATTAAATGAGGCAAATAGATTTTTCAATTTAAACATTTTCATAGACTTTAATATGCTAATATCTATGGATGTATTTATTTTGAAATTTTAAATGGAGTAAATTGTAAACACGTGTTCAAAGTGTGTTAGAACCAC
>NW_022103906.1:83520413-83534712 GCF_000313985.2 Echinops telfairi | reverse complement strand
ATCTATCTATCTATCTATCTATCATCTATCTATCTATCTATATATCTATCTGTCATCTATCTATCATCTATCGTCTATTTACTTACCTACTAACCTTTCTATGTCCTTTGAACATTGTGAAATATAAGCTTCTAAAAAGATTAAGTATACACCCATTTGAATTTTTCAGGTTTATACTTTTTATTTAGTCTCTTGGTGGTACAGCCAGCTAAGTATTTCACTATTGACCAAAACATTGTTGGCTCAAATTAACATAAAGCACCTTGGAATAAAGACCTCATGATCTTCTTTTAAAAACTCAGCCACTAAACACCCTCCTGTCCTCTCCAACTTTGACACACGTTGAGAAACCATGAAGTATGTACTGTTGTTTTTTTTTCTATGGAGGACTAGTTGTATGGGATATCTACAAGCACTATAGAACAAGGTTTCCATCGTTAAGTCATTTTTTTTTCAAGTTGACTTAAAATCTTTGTTTTGATGAGGTCCCCAACACTCGAACCGGTCCTCAGGAGTGACTTTGCAATTGTGGAAAACATTCAAGACAGACAGACAGTGGGGCAGAGGGGCTTCTCGCTCCATGTCAGGAGGGAGAGAGTAAATGTATTTTCCAGTGGGTCTATCTATATAAGAGGGGTAACAGATCTTTAATAAGGCATGCACTTCCCACAGCATACCTATTACATAGTTAATTGGCAATATCATAATTGGGTAACATAATAAAGAAGCAATAACATGAGTCATCATCTTGATCTAGTGCTAGTTGACCTCAACCCCTCCTGAGCCTTCCCCAGGGGTTGCTACATTTTACAATGGTTTGGCTATAGAACCTGATTGCCTTCTCTACAGGTAACCTCAGGCATTGTGAAGTAGCCAGACACAGACATGATTCATCTATATGGTAGCTCCTTTACAGCAGTTCCTCTTTGTGGGATTATTGAAGGAACAGTGTCCAGTCATGAGAATGTCTATTAAGATTTATTCATACTGTATAACCATGAGGGTCTTCCCACACCAGAATCAGCTTTCCAGACTTGTAATTGTGAGCATGGGTGATTTAGCTGCATTACATTCCCTCCAATCCCTCAGTTTACCACACTAAATGATTTGGGTATCGTAGTTCTCTCAGACAGAGATTGATGACCTAAGACTGAGATTAGGGGAAAGGTCTGAATGAGGCAAAAGAACATTCTGTAAAAATATAAGAGCATGTTAGGTTATTCTTAGTAGGAAGAGACCCTTTCTTCATGCAGTATTAAAAAATGCAAAGCCCCATCAATTATTTTACACTCTTTGTTATATTGCTTTACCTCAGTGGGATCTTGCCTGGCCCCATTTATGGGCTACATAGATATGGACTGACTACTTAAGTAGCTTTGAAGAATTCTGAGAGAAAAAAAGATATAAATATAAAAGAGTGATTTTAAATAGACAGCTACCAGACTGGATAGTTTCTCGCAATGAAAGTTGACAAGATAACGAATTATGAGGTAACGGAATGCAATTTGGTTGGTTTATAATTGGCTGAATCACTTTACCCAAAATATGATTTTTTTCTTTATTTTAATTTTTCACCATTTATTGATTGGCACTAGTGAGCAGGACACTTGCAAAATACATAGTCTAATGAGCAAAAATGACACAGGAAAGAAGTGAAACTCACCTTTGGTTGCATGGCCTGTCCTCTATGGGAAGTCACTCTTTCCTGCCTTATTTTTATCACTAGCTGCATGTTCAACTCCCTGGAAATTCTACTCTCAGGGAGGATGAACCTTGATGCTAGTTAGAGACATGCTCTAATGTCAATGTGACTGTTTTATTTGGTGACAAAAATTGAGACTAACGGAATATTTGGGAGCCTGTGGTTTGAACTTTCATGCCAGGCCCAGGGTGAACAGCTTGGAGAGTCTTCCCGCCTCGGGCATCCAGTGAAGGAAAGGCTGCATTATGAAAATCCCCTCAACTTGCTCCAAGGATAAGACAAAATATTTCTTTGCAGAACCTAGGCCCACCAGAGTTAGAATTGCTCGCACAAACTGGCAATCAAGTCTTGATTTTCCTGGCCTTGCTATTTAAGCATATATCTCCTTTGCAAAGTTAATCAGATTTATGTGTGTGTGTGTATGTGTGTGTGCGTGCGCGTGTGTGCCACAGTAAGCACTTAACACAGATTTAAGGATTTGAGACATTACAAGGGACACAGGCTGCCTGCCGAGCTCAGCCAGAATGCTCTGCCCACGTGGCATCGTCACATCCAGCCTGGGTCCCAACAGCAGAAGGCCCTCTGTCATCTGGGAATGTCTGTGTCACAGTAGAGACGGTTCAGAGTGACAAACTGCACGGCATGCACACATAGGCACATGCACACATAGGCGCATGCACACACATGCACAGGCACACACAAATTTAATACAAACCAAAAGCCTAAAATAAACTCTAGTTCTTAAAAAAAAAAAAAAAGGATTTGAGACATACGCTCTTGCCACTAATCAAAAAATGCAAATTAGTACAGTAGGAAATCTTTTTGTACTATCAAATTGGCAAATATTTTAAATAAAGATATTATGCAGTGTTGATGAGGGTGTAGGGGTACAGACACACTCACAATGCTGGTAGGAGTGCATATTAGCTCCATCATTTTGAAGGATAATTTGACAAGCTGCATCTAATGCTTAAAAAAATGAGGTACTATACTTCTAAGAATTTATCCTAATAGGATAATTTTAGGTGTGCACAAGACTTTTCTATATGAATATTCAATGAAACATTGCTTAATAGGAAATATTATTAAATAAGATAAATGCACAATAATAGAGAAATATTTGAATTACTTGTGATGTAGAAATAGAATAGATTACTGTGGCACTTTGTAGATATTGTGATAAAATAAGAATAAGGGAAAAATAAAATAAGATGACAGGTTTACTCACAGAACAATAGTAAAACAAATCCACCCAATTCAATATTAAGACATTAGACAGTGATTTGAATGAACCAAATAAACAACAAATATGAGATAATTAGGAAATTTGAACACTGACTAGATAATTAATTATAATATTGTTTGAAACTATTTTATATGATAATGACATAGTACCATATAGTTTTTAAAAAAATACTCAACAATTGGAAGTACTGATACATTCTAAATTATATACTAATAGTGTGTGGAATTTACATTAAAATAATCCAACACAGGAGTAGGAAACTGACAGGGCAATTGACAAGATATAAATGGTAAGGTGTTGATAATAACTGAAGTCGATTTGTAAATGTAGGGATTATTCTGCGTTTTCTCTCTATTTCTGTATGTTTTTAAAATTTTATCCTTAAAAATATTTAGTTTTTTAATAATTTATGTCAAATATTTCAGGGCACACTATACTATTTTAAAATATGTTAGACAGAATATATGTAATTGAACAATTGTTAGTTTCACTACATATCTATACAGGTAACAGCAAGAAAAGACTAATGAATACTAAAATATTATGAGTGATTGCAGTTAGTTCTGTGTGTTTTTCACTTTTGTTTATCATTACTTTCTAATGCTCTACTGCCCGCTGGCCATGGATTAACTTTATTAGGAAAGCAAATCTAATTAAAACATTAATTGAATTCTTTATGGTAGTCTGGAAACTGCGTATTTTCAGGGGTATACAGACAAAAGGAGGAGGCTTTGTGGCAGGGGGGGTTACATGTTGGATTGCTAATCAAGGCAGCCATTCAAACTCTCTAGAGAACAAGGCAGGTTCGCACCCTCAGCACCCTACAGAGTTAGTTTTACTGTCCTATGGGGTAGCTGTGAGTCATAATATATTAGAGGACAGTGAGGGGCTTCTTTTTTTTGCTTGTTTTTCTGTTTTGTTTTGTTGAGAGACAAAGGCCAGAGTTTCTGGCTTATGCGTCAATTTGTGGTGTGGCCAGCTCTCCCAGAGATACCTACTCACTCTTCAGTGTTAACAATGGAGACAGTGGCATGAACAAAGTACTATGGTAGAGACGCAGGGACTAACAAAATGTGTGGAACAGATTTGAGCATTTCTTCATGGGAGACTTATTTCATCCTTGAGGCATGTTTTTCAGATGTACAAGTAAAGCACACATGGTATTTCAGTGAATAGAAACTATTTAGACCAGTAAGAAATTGAATTGAGAAAATGTGATTAAGGCTAAGATATGTGGCAATCCAATGGGAGAAAAACATCACTGTTCATAGTGGATAGGAAACTAAGTTGAATTAGAAATGTATTACCCATGTATAGATCCTACAGTGAATCCCCCTCTGACCACATGCAGGGATATGAATAGCCTTGTTATCAGACAGGAAGCACTGTAAGGTCAATGATGGCAGAGGTAGTTGGGTTAAAATCTTATCTTTGATCTTCTTTTTGACCCTTTCTATTTTTTTTTTAACATTTTATTTATTTATTTTTCTTGTGAATTAGATGAAGGTTTACAGAGCAGCTCATAGTCTTACATTCAACAGTTCATACATATCCTGATTCAGTAGATCCATTGTAATCCACTCAATATCTCTTGTCTCACTTCATCCCTTTCTTTCCAGTTTCCATTGGTCCTTGGATGCATGCTGCCCCTTTAATCTGAAACAGTTGCTTTTTTGAACCTATAGGGGGGTTCAGTTCCAGACCTGAAGGGTAAAAGCCTTAGTATTGAGGTTTCCACACATCTCTATCTGGCCAATAAGCCTGGTCTCTTATTGATCCTTTTCAGAGAAGTTGGTAGTAGTAGTAATTATAAATGAGGGGATTACCCCCCCCAAAAAAAAACAAAACAAAACTGGAATTGTGCTGGGCAGAGCTGAGCTTTGGTATAAGCATTTTTTCCTGCTAGGCTAGTATTGAGCAACTTGTTCTGAGTGAGTGCATCCAGTGGCATCACCTGGGAAGATTCTCCCTGGTCATGGTGAATTTTTTTTCATGAAAGCAGTTTCTCTCAAATCTCATTTTTTGAGATGACCAATTTAAGAGAACAGTGCATGGCCGTGAAATTTTGTTTCCTGCTCAGGGGGAAAATGCCACAGAAACTGTTTTGATGTGGAACACCGCTTACAAAGATAGTGCTATGGGAAAAAAATCACACTATCCAGTGGGGGTTTTTTTGTTTCAAAAAGGTGAAATGTTGATTGATGACAAATCTCATTCTGGACATTCATCAACTTCCTGAACGGATGAATATGTCAACTTGTACTGCATTTGGAGTTCATTCCACCAGGTCAGACTGTTAATTGAATTTTCTATTTAGAGGTTCTAAAACGATTGTGTAAGAGAGTGTAACAAAACAGGCCTGATTTGTGGCAGACAGGGGATGGGTTTGCCATCATGACAATGCGTCTGCTTATGCAGCAATCTCAGTGTGCCAGTTTTTGGCAAAAACCAGCATGCCTCTCTGGCCACATGCACCTGACTCAACTGAACTCAATCCGTGTAACTTCTGTTTCCGTGAATGAAGAGGTACATGAAAAGACAATGATTTGATGATGCAGAATGTAGAAGAGGTGAAAGAAAAAAAAAAAAAGAGGGAGGTGCTGTCAGCCATCCAAACTTTGAAAACTGTTTCCAAGAATGGAATCACAGAGTTGACAAATGTATTAAGTGTAATGGAGATTACTTTGAAGTTGAAAGTTTGTTTTGTAAAAAAATCTAAATACATAGTTTGAAAAAAAAATTCCATTTTGGGGGGTACCTCCTTGTATGTCTCCTAGTCTCATGGTTGTAGAGAAACACAACATATACAATGTTAACAGGATGAACCTGGAAGACATCATGCTGAATAAAATTACTCAGATACAAAAGGAGAAATATTGTATAAGATCATTATTATAATGATTCCAGAATATGTTTCCACCCTAAAGAAATATTCTTTCTTTGATAGTTACCAGGGCTGAGAAGGGAAGGAAGAAGGGGAAGTCAGAGACTAGAGGGTAGAAAAGTGCTAAATTGGATCCAGAAGAAAGCGATGGAATACCAGTTGAAATGTGTCCACATCTGATGAAGCATTGGAAACCCTCACTCTTCTATGCCAAGAAATTGGGAAGACATACTCGACTTGTCCACTGACTAGAAAAGATCTATATTTGTACCTATTTCAAAGAAAGACAATCCCATATAATGGGCAAATTACAGAACAACATAATTGAGATCACATGCCATCCAGTAAAGGTTGCAGCAGCAAATTGACAAGGAGCTGCCTGAGGTTCAGACAAGATTCAGAAGATGTGAAACAAAGGATCTCATTGTTGATGCCAAGAATATGACGGTGGTTACTTCTGTTTTGTTAACTATGCACAGGCATTAGACCATGTGGGTCATAGTAAATTATGGATAGCCATACACAGTATGAGGATTCCAGAACATTTTATTGTGCTCATACAAAATAGGTACATGGATCCAGAGGCAACTGTGTGAACAGAACATGAGAATACTGCATGATTTAAAACTCGGAAAGGTGTGCATTAAGGTTATATCTTTTCACCATAGGTATTCAGTCTGTGTGCTGAGCAAATCATCAGAGAACCAGACTACATGAAGAATGTAGTCAGAAGAATGTAGCATCAGACTAGAGTAGGGTTTGTTAACAACCTGAGATATGCAGATGGTACAACCTTGCTTGCTGAAAGTGTGGAGGATTTGAAATATTTGTTGATGAAGATCAGGGATTGTAGACTTCAATCCAGATGACAAAATTCCTCACAACTGGGCCAATATGTAACATTATGACAAATGGACAAAACACTAAAGTTGTCAAGGAAATTTAAAATGAGAAACTACTAATCTACAGACCATTTGGCAAATCCCAGAAGTGATCCAGATATCTCATTTGAGGTCCACTTTCCAACAGCCAACGTTGCAGAAAGGAGAATTCTTCTACTTTGGCAAATGCTGGCTCTCGCAGACTTTAGAAAGCTGAGATCCAGGAGAGGTACCCGGGGTTCCCTTCCAATCTTTTTTATTGTGTGTGTGTGTGTGTGTGTGTGCCTAATGGGTTCTCAAGAGCAGCTTCCCCTCTGTTTCTGCTTTTCTCTTCCCGTGCTGTTATTTCAGACTTAACTCGATGCAGTTAGTAATAGTTATCAAGATGAGAGATAATTACTCTTTAAAACACTTAGGCTTTTCCTTTAACCTTTCTTTTCACATCAGCTATTTCCATAGCTAATAAATTTTAAACTGTGAAAATTGCTTTGATCAATTATGCATTTAGATTTTTCATAAACATGCTGATTTTATTAGTTAGTTATGGAAAAGATTAAAAACACACTTGTGTAGGATTTCTCTTCTACTGTTCCCATGTGGATTCTTTATATTTGCAAAAATTGTCCTAATTGTTGTTTTTATGAGGATCTTGCAGATATTTTTATTTTCATGATATAAATAAAATTGTAGGCCTTGTTTAAGAATTTTTTCAACATACTCACTTCCATACTGTCAAATCATATTTACAAACGCAGCCAAAGATCTATTTCAATATTCGTAGGTAATTTGCCTACCTTGCGACATCATTCGGGATGCACAGGGGTGCCCTGTAGATGGCAGCACGGTTGCTGCAAATCCCACCTACAAAATCCTACCAGCAGCATAATTAAAATGAAAGGACAATTTAAAAATAACTTCATTGTCATGTTCAAAGTACTGTATATTTAGCTGTAGGCAACAGATTTATTTTAAAGACAAAAAAAAAATAAAAAGAGCAAGCATGATGTGCATGTGGGTTGGAAATTCAATAACCTCATAGCACAAAGGGCAAGGGACAGTCCTGTTATTTTCACAAGCCCGGAATGAGGAAGACAGTAAGATGTTTTATAAATGATTCAGTGGTACTGAAGGTGGCACAAAGGAAAATGGCTTTATATATATAACCCTATATGTACACCCTAATGCACACCATCACGCTGGACATTTCAACCTGTATTTTGCCTCATATCATTTTAGTTCCAATTCCTAAGCAATTCACAGTGCTGAACAGTCAGGGGCCACCAATATAGGCCATCTAGATTATTCAGGAAAAATAAAATGCCATGAAAATAAAAATATACCCTACAATTTTTTTTCTTCTTGATCCTTAATATCAGTGTTGTCTACAGTTTGATGTTGACGGGAATAGCTGTCAGGAAGTGAGGTTGCTGTGTCTGATCAGATACCAGTGCAGTCTCAAGCCTCTGTTCCCTTTGACCGTAGTGAGCTCTGGGAAATCGGATCACAGGTAAGCATGGGAGGTTAACACATCTTTTCCAAATTCAAGGATAGATCATCTTATTTATTTATTTGTATTTTTATATACTTTGGACAGATTGAAGAAACAGTAAGCTTATGACATAGCAAATTAAAAGGAAAGGGTAGGGAGAGTAAAATAAATTCAAATAGAAGAAATATATGAGCAATGACAGCCAGGATATACAATCATTGCAAAGAACAACTGCTTATTAAATATCTCAAAACATGAGGATCTTGGGATGGTTGATGCCGAATGATTTAAAGTGTATGTTGTAGAGAAACATCTTCAACTAGAAAAGCATCAGCCCTTTGAATGACCGGAGATTTGCTGAAATGCAACCACTGATTCCAGGGGCTAAATATCCGGGCTTATCAGTTTCTAAACTACAATATAAATTCCCCTATATTATCTAAAATAAGCTGAAAGTGATTGGCTCATCTGCAATCAATGTAATTTATGCTCCTTTTTGTTTACTTGAAATCTACGAGCTTTGGGATATTTGGGGAGGAGGGGGGACAAATGAGGAGGACAATCACAACAAAGAGCTCTAGGCAAATGCAATGGTGCCTTCTCAGCTAGTCAGTACCTGACTATTGAAAAGGCCGGAGCCTTCTCAATAAGCAACAGGCTCATTAAAATCACATGTTGAGCAGGGGTTTTCATCTGCTTAGGGGAACTGTGGAATCACATGTCCACCTTGGCAAACCCTCCTGTTTTTGTCAGAGTGATTTGATATCAATTGTCATCTCCTGGAGACAACCTGACAACAAACACTGCTAATCATTTCATTTTGTGCTGTGCCTGGATAGTGAAGGCAATTAGACACATGCCTGTTGGAGACTCTAATACTTTATGAAGTATGCAGAAATTTGCTTTGAAGGGAAGAAACAATTAGAGATGGAGATTTACAGAAGACTGTAAGTGGCAGGGGGTCTCTGATCTCTTATTTTTGAAAGCAAAAAAAATTCCTATAAAATCCCCACTTAACTCACATTCTTAGAGAGATCAAACCTTTTGGAGAACAGACATACCTTTAAGATCAATCCACAGATCAATTGCTGAGCTCAAAGAAATGATAATGCTCTAAAGCGTCCTGCTGCTTGAATAGCCTTGTTCAGTTTACTAGACCCAGCTGACCCATAGAAGTAAGGCCAACCTACAGAAAAATGATGTGGGATCATTTCTTCTACCTGATTCTATGCTTGCTGGGTTAAGGAAATGGAATTTCTCCTATGACCAACCTTGAGTCTTATTCTAAGAACGATGTGCAGAGATGTCCAGGAATTTCTCCTATGACCAACCTTGAGTCTTATTCTAAGAACGATGTGCAGAGATGTCCACTTGACTAGGCCATAATTAATAGATCGAATCCACAAAATGCATACAATTGAGTCCACAGAATGGCAGTCAAGGAAGTTATTGTTTAGGTCAAACACTTAGCTTGCTTCTTTCTCAGGTGGGGAAGGAACTATTCTATATCCAAGGGCAGGGTTTATGCAGGTGGTGGTGAAGCACCACCTCCCTCACATGTCTCGGCATGGGATGACACGAATAGCTCAGTTTACATATTTTAAATCGAGACACTGTTAACTGCTGTCCTTTCTTAACTTCTGACCAGAAAATCCCATGGATGGTTGACCACAAATACATGTGCTTCTTAAATTAAAAAAAATATATATATATATGCTTTGTGCTGATATCGATAATGCTAACTTGAAAGTTCTCAAGGTTTCTGACCATTCTCTATCACTCTGTTTCTAAAATTAATGTAGGTTATTCATTCTACCATCTTCTATAACTAGGGAGCAACTATATTATTACAGCTCAGCCATTACCTAGCTGTTGATTTGGACTCAAAATGAAACTACTCACAGGGTTTCCAACTTTTTAAAAGTTTATGAAAGCAGATGATTATGTTTTGTCTGGCAGAAGAGCTGGCAGGTTATAACTGCTAACCTTTAAGTTAGTAGCTGAGTAGTGAAAGACTAATTTGCACAATTATTATATCTCTCCCCTTGTCATTTGTGCACATGCTTAAGGGGTTGCTAATGTGCTCGGCATGCTACTTATCTATCACTGTTTGTTCTTGCCTCATATTCTGTCGTCTCTCCTGATCCCACCAGGTGGTCCCTGAACATTTTATTTTGCCCCCAACACTTAAAGACTGAGCAATTTACTTTCAGTGCACCAGCAATAAAAGATATTCATTGAAGTTAAGAATATAGAAAAAGGAAATAAGGTTCTTATAATGAAGAAATAAAAAGTTGGGAAATAGATTTTATCTACAAAAGTTCCTATACTTCATATTCACGTCCTTTCCCAGGAAACTGTGGTCACGATTTCTGTGCCTCTAAGTTATTGAACACACTTCTGCCTCAAGAAGCAGCAGCAACATTCTCGTCACTCTCTTCCAACCTCCGTTGTATGACTGCCCTCAATCTGTAGCTTCCCACCAAGAGAAAAATCGCTTACTTTATTGTTTAAAACATTTCGTTCCTCTCAGACTCAGCCAGCAATTGTTTAGGGGACAATCACTAGATGTTCCCACGCTTCAAGTCAAAATGGACTCGATGGCAGTGAATGGTATTGAAATCTAGACTGACCCCATGACATCTAGTGGCCACTGGCTCATAGTGACCCTATAGGAGCCCTGGCAGTGCTGATTAAGCACTAGGCTGCCCACCGAAAGGTGGGTGATTAGAATCCACGAGCCCTACACTGGAGGAAAATCTAGCAGTCAGCTTCTGTAAAGATCACAACTTTGGAAACCCAATGGGGCGGTGTTTCTTGTGAGTCCCAATGGACTTAAGTACAGTGGCTTTGGTTTGGCTGTTACCTTGAATGACTTGGTTTCTGCCCATCCGCATTTACATTTTTCCTTCACATCTCAGCAGGGTAGCCTTTCCTCTTCAGTGGGCAGGGCACCTCCTCCCAGGGTGCTCTAGACCTGACATTCCTGATGATCTCCTTAAATGGCTCCTTCATTATTCTTTCTCTTATTTTTCACACTCTCCATCCTGACTAAATCCTTCTCTCATGATAGGCTACACTCTGGTTTTTCAGTCCTCCCCTCTCCCTCCTGCTTATCCGCCCCTTGACCAATGGTTACATTCCTAGAGAGAATCCACTTGGCATTGCTGTTGATACGGAAGGGGTGCTGTGAGGGAGGGTTCTAAAACTTTGTAAAATACATCATTTTTCATTTAATTCCACTTTTCCACAATTTCTGAAGTCCCTTCATAGCAGGGTTTTTTGTTTTTTTTTAATCTGGTTACTTTACTCCTGAATTGCACTATTGTACATAATACTGTCTCATCTACATTTATAAATGAAATGTGCTTAGCTTTTTAAAATGTGTTGCTACCTATGCTGTTTTCATATCATAATTTTTGCTAACCTGTGCATACTAAGTTTGGAGGCTTTTTATCCATACATAGGAATTATCTGGAGGGCTGAGGACACGTTGGAAGAATTTGTATTACATAGGAAGAAAGTATTTCCTAAAAAATTAGTAGAATACAGCAATAAAAATATGCTTAGTGACAATTTAGAGACATATCAGTGTCATCTTTCCAATATTCCGAGTAGTTACTCATCCATTTTCTTTTTTGAAGGGATAATATAACTTGCTTTCTTATTTTCCGTTTTTCATCTATTCCAGTACTTTTTCCGTTGTTTATTGTCTATGCATATTCATTAAGTATCAGGAGCCTTGGAGGCATAGTGGTAGACATTGGTTTGCGATCCGTCCAGACCACCAGGCACTCCGCCAAAGAAAGACCGAGCTTTCTACTCCAGTAAGATGTTAGTCTGAGGAAAAGCACAGGTGCAATTTTACCCCATCTTATGGGATCATTATGAATCAAAATCAACTCGATGGCAGTGAGTTGTCGATTTTTCCTTTTATGTCTGTATATTTTTGTATGTATGTTTATGTTATTTATTATCTCTCGCTATACTTTTATATATAGTTTTTCTACCTTTTTATTCATTTATTTTTGAATGGTCGTTGGGACTTAATTTTAGATAGCACGTTTGACTATGTTACTTTTTACATTGGTCTGAGAGTCTCTGCTTAACGGCGAATGTAATCTATTTAAATGTACTATGATTGCAAGCTTATTTTAATCATCTTGCATTATATTAGTTCACCTTGTTTTGGTGGGTTTACTTTGTTACTAATTTATTTTTCCTCCTTAGTGTTGTTGGCTAAATAGAATTTTCATTGCCAGTCCCTCTCCCTCAGCTCCATGGAAGCTAACTATTTGTACCTACCGTATATTGCCACGAGTAGAAATTCTTTTCTTATTATTTTGGTGTTAATGTGGTTAGTTAAGTTTTAGATATATTTCCCTCAAGATAACAGAACATTGAAATATTTAAATCTCCCTTCTTCCCCACCCACTATTTTTGTTGTTGTTGGATTTTCTGTTAATATCATTTGGTATTTTATTTCAAAGATCACTTTTGACATTATATATTACTACTCTTGCTTTACTATAAATATAACAATTAGTTTTTGATATAGTATATTTAAGTTTTTGTCATTCTTGGATTCAATGTTAACTTTGATGGAATATATATATATATATATATCAGAATTTTTTTTTGCTTTTTTTGTCAGAGAGTGTGTATAGGTGAAACATTTTCTATACCTATACAAACATTTCTAGATTTGGTTTGCTCCTAAGTGCTATTTGACTATGTTAGAATTTTAAGTTTGAAAAAAATTTGAGATGTTTGTCTAGAGATGTAAAGATTATTTTTCAGTAACACCCCCACCAAATGCTAGTAATGACTTTTAGTTGGAAATAAATAATTTGTAATGCTTCTTAGATTATACTATTTCATTTGGTTTGTACACAATCTATATCCAGGACTAGTGGTGGGTGAGCATGTCATGGCAGTTACGTTTGGATTACCAATTGTCCAAAACTACCAAGTGTGGTAGTTTTGACTCATGTCAACCCCAAAAGTGTCAGAGTAGAATTGCGTTCCCTAGTTCTGTCATGTCTGATTCTTCAGAGTAGATAAAAATAGGCTTTTCTTCCTTTTGGTTAGTAACCAAACACAAAAACCATTTGCAATGTTTGGGAATTCATTATTATTATTTGCATTAACTTATTTGTATCTTAAAACATGCTACATGCCACAGATTGCCTTTACCTCAACAGCCATTTCTTGTTATCTTGTGTTAGAGCATAATTTTCCATTATGTGGTCCGATAAATCAGATAAATCCGATACCATCTGCTTCTTATTATTTTTATAATTGCTCGTTCTTGATCTTTTTGGAATATATTTTCATCCTTTATAAAGATTTGCTCTCAATAATTTTGAAATTTTACACATAGATCTTTTTGGAACAGAATGAGAATGTAGAAAAGTAAGTCCAGATTGTTGTTTTTCTATGGTTGTTGGCTTCCAGCATATGTTTTTACCAAACTGTTTCATTCTTGCAAGATTAGGCATATTTTCCTCCCTAGGAATCTTCCTGTGCCTGCCCTGGGCTTCCACTGTATTCTAGGTGTAATTGTACTATGCATGCCACACTGTATTGAAATTGTCTTTAGGTAATCTGTCCTTCCAATAGACTGTGTCTCTCCTATCATACTGTAGAGGTAATTCATATTTTAATTTTACAAAATGACTAGATCATGGTAATCTACCAAATTTTTTGCTGAATGGAACTTATTCTGATTATCAAAGGGCTTATTTTCAGAAAGGTGGACTTGAAATGTATCTCTTCTTGTCAAATTCTGAAGTTTTCATTTTAAATGTTCCCAATATTTTCTACATACACTTATCTATCAGTTTATTTTAATGGCTTGTGTGTTACTGTGAGGTTGTAAACTATGCCACCAGTATGTCAAAGGTCAACAGCGTCATCCAAAGGTATCAGATTTCAACAGAGCTTCCAAATTCAGAACAGACTACCAAGAAGTAATAGGCTGTCCACTTCTAATGAATTGGTCAATGGAAGCCCTATGGAAAGACTAAACCATTGTCAAATAATGCAAACCTCATGGAAAGAAGTAGAACCTTGTGGACATACTATTTTATATATA
>NW_022103906.1:83516853-83520313 GCF_000313985.2 Echinops telfairi | reverse complement strand
ACATGCCCAACCTCCCCCACATTGCACATATGTACACACAATAATAACATTATCAAAGGGGCAAGAACCCCAACCCACAAGACCTTTTGATTTCTTACTTTATTTTCATCAGTTTCTGTCCTTGGTTCTAAGACTTTTGTAACTCTGTCTACTTATCTTCCACTTCCTCTTTTGGTGACCTCTTTCAGTTTGACCCCCCAAACAAGGAGGACTGTGGATTCTGGCACAACCATCCAAACAAGGACTGTTTTGTTGTTGATTTTTGTGTCTTTGCTTCTTCTTTTACTCTGAGTGTACAGACCTGCCCACATTCCCATTGCCATAGAAGCAGACCTTAAACACCCATACCCAAGCACACCCAAGTCTTTATTCTCCTTTGTGCCTCTTCTTCCCTGCACATCATTGTGTTGCTATTTGGATGCTTTTGACATAGTTTCTGTCCAGCCCTTGGTGATCTAGACCATGTACTAAAGACTCCTGGGACTTTGGACTCTGTCCTTTTGAGGCACACAACATACTCCCTTTGACTGATGGATGGGAGGTATCAGAGCTTAAATTGTGAGCACATGGTTTGCAGAAGGCTATGGATGACAGTCAAGCCCAAATCCACTTAAGGTCCTCACTTGGATTAAGTCTCCAATGAATCACTTCTGCCAATAGTTGGGGGGTATGAATAGCCTTGCTATCATACATGGAATATTATAAGTCAATTATGGAAAATGTAGTTAGGTTAAAATACAATGCCCTATCATTTGACCTTCCTTTTGGCATACTTTCAATTTGTTTAGGTTTTTAATATTTTCCACTTTCTCTTTGATTGAGGTTACCTATGTGTTTCTAGTCATTGTGGCTGTTTTTTTGTTTGTTTGTTTGCTTTTTATGCTTCTGTATGATTATTATTTGTTTTGTATGATATTCTGTATATAAATCCCAGGATAGGTAAATCTATAGAGACAATAACTGGATGGGATCGTGCAAAGGAGGATGATGGGATGTGGGGAGCATTCTTGTTGGGGCTTATTGTTGTTGTTTGCTTCCTATTTGTGTTTTGTGTGATTTTTTTGTATGTGATATCCATGATAGGTAAATATGATAAGCTGGGTTGACTAGAGAAACAAATCCAATGACACTCACATATGTATAAGAGAGAGCTTCATGTCAAAAAGTAATTACATAGCAAGAAAACAACCCAGCCCAGTCCAACTCAGGTGCATGAGCCCAATAATAGTCCATGTGTCCCTCTTCAGACTCACACAGTCACATGCAGAATGCTGAAACAGCACAGGGCAGTTTGTGCAAAGTTGTGTGGATCTGAGTTCAGTGGAAATGGCAGGATTTCAGCAGCTCGCAGGCTGTCCAGCAAGCAGGTAAGGCACAGACAGGGAGAGAGGGGGCCAGCCTCCAGAGAGTTATATCTTGGTCACATCTTAAAGGGAGGTCATTAGGCTGCACCATGATTGACAGGCTTCCCTCCACTCATATATTCTTACAGGTGCCATGTTGGCACAAAAGACCCATCATATTCACTCTGCAGAGACGATACTGAATTAACAGTTACCTTGGGCCTGGCTGCGTACTAGTTACTTATTTGGCTGCCAATTCTAAAGTCAGTAATTTGAAACCACCAGCAGCTCCACAGGAGAAATATGTGGTTTCTATTCCAAAAAAGAGTTACCGTGTGAGAAAGTCCTAGGGACAGTTCTACCCTGTCTGATAGGGTCATTATGAGTCATAATTTACTTGATGACAGTAAGTTTAAGGGACCCAGCACGGGGGTATGTGGGGAGATGGGGAGCTAACAAATGAGCAAGAGAAGAAAATATTCTCAGTTTGACTGTGGTGATGATTATGCAAATCATCTTAATATGATTGAACAATTAAATTGTATGATATATGAAGCATACGCCTATAAAACTAGTTTTCAAGAAGTTAAAAGGAAACAATTTTAGAAGGTAAGAGGCATACTAATTTGTGGATTGTGTGTGTGGGTCATTAATTGTCCACGTCTCAGTGCAGCATATATCATTTCTGTTTATATCCCTGTAGGCAGATGGCAAAAGGAAGAGGACTGGGCTGGTTGCAAAGGATTCTGGGAAATGTAGTCTAGCTGTGGGAAAGAAGGACCTGAATCAGGTGTTGGTGAATGCACAGTTACACCTGCCACAGGCCTCTTCCACAAGGCCAGGCCAGGACATTTTGCCAACGGGAAAGATTCTGTTGGTATTTCAAGCACAGCTTCTGTTTATCTCTGCTAACTTTAAATTTCATTTCCAGTTGTTTTAATAAAACTGCTAATCAGGCCAGCTTGAGGAAATTGATCAGACTAATATATACAAATTCAGAAGTGACACTAGCTACTGTCACAGTAGGTGACTTTCCTGAAGTTTTCTAAGCTCCAATGATCAGTATATAAGAATGTATTTTCTCTTATTGGGCTCTGAAATAAGCCTCCAGTCATCAGGAATGCAGCCCATCAGTTAATTTTTTTCTTTTAGTTTAGTAAGCACAGAGAGAGTTTATTGTGTAGACGTTAAAACCACTAACCTACTAAAAGGTTTTTTTAAATTTTTTTATTGCTACTGCTCTTGCTTTCAGGAAGAAGTGGTGACAACAAGCCATTTTTTTATGACTCTCGTGTGCTTCTAATTTTTAAGGGAGAAAGTAAATAGCCTTGTGTGATATTGATAGAAAATATCTAAGTAATAAAGCTAAACCCTGAAATATTGGTGTAAGAAGAAACGAGTATATAAACTTCCTTTCTGAGCAGAAAATATAGTATTGTATACCCCCTTTCAAAGCATGGTGGTGTGGATGGATTGTAAGGCTTGGTGGTTGTGACAAGATTAGAATTAAAACCTTTTTTTGTTTTGCTTTGCTCTTTATCATCATTATGTATTTAGAAATTCACCTTCCTTGACTCAACCTCAATTTCCCACCTATTAAGTTGGTATAACCACAATTATGTAACATCATTCTTTGAAAGGATTATGCACAATGAATTGAAACTTCTTGCATGCCATTGGCTTCTAGTCAGCACTCTAGCAGTCTCTGTTCTTTTCAGCTGGTGGAACAAGGCACAGAGTGACTATGCCCTGTAAGAAGCAACAGGTCTAGAATGTGAAAACTCTCAAATTATTGAAACATTATCACGTTCAGTGTTAGTGAATTTGCTTCCAAAACTATGTCCAAAAGTAACTGGCCCATAATCTTTTCAAGCACTAGCACATGCACAAATCAGTCTGTTGAGTGTTAGCCTTCTCTCACCAGATTAAGAAATTTGTCAGTGAACAGATCATATTTTATCTTCTTTTCTTCCCATTTCACCCCATCCAGCACAAAGGCCATGCTTCACTTTGGACTAAGTGATGGGCAGTGTCGGACATTCTACTAGGCAGCACAGGGCGACAAGAACGGGAGGCAAAGGGCATTTATAGAGGTCTAGATAAAGACATGTACATAT
>NW_022103906.1:83512528-83513461 GCF_000313985.2 Echinops telfairi | reverse complement strand
GTGAACAGTGGGCTTGAAAGAGCTACTGTCCCTGCCTGAGGCTGTCAGCAACTTGATAAAGGATGAAAAGGGAAAAAATCAGATTGATAAAGCAAGATACCTTGACAAGTTTCAGGACAGAAGGACACAAAGATCCCAGTGTTCCCTGAGGCTCAAATCTTTATGAACAGACTCACTACAATTGGGGACAAAGATCTTCTACAACAGGAATCCGTTGGGGACCTTGGACCTTATTTAACCTGACAGCTCACCAGGCTGGATCCATCTGAGCTTTGGGCTGCTTCTCCCATCACCACCACAGACTTGGAAATTCAGGTCAGAGGGATCCTCATTTCTCAGATCTCGGGGATGAGACACACCGGAAAGCATTCATCAGCTCACATAATCAGGGAGAAAACATTCCTTCTCTTTGTCACTGAGCCCCAGAGGGGTGTGGCAGAAGTCATCAGTGACCTCTGTGGTCCCTTCCTGATGAGTTAAGTACAGACACCAAGGATACGTTTGTCGATATTTAAGCGCTTTGATGCCTCAATGTGTGACTGTATCCTCGTAATTCCATTTTATTGCATACTGTAGAAATATTGGTCCTTAATGAATTGGAAATAATTAAAAAACTAGCAATGACAAAAGCAGACACCCCTCATAATAACTCATCTGAAAAAAACTGCCTTAGAGACTTGTTATCAGCCAGGGTTCGCAAGCAGTAAAAATTCACCTGGTGGGTTAGGTGCTACGCGAGTACGTGTGCGCGCGACACACACGAAATGTTATATATTATACCTCATATATGTGATCTATGATGTAAAATATATTGCTTATGTAATATACATGATATTGTATACCTACCATATATACTCATATATCAGCTGAGTTTTTCAGCACATTTTTAAATGCAATTTTTTGTGGTAAAATTAGATGCCTTGGCTGATATTC
>NW_022103906.1:83511395-83512373 GCF_000313985.2 Echinops telfairi | reverse complement strand
GCCTTGTTTTAGACTGTTGCTCATAGGGTTACCCTGGGCCGGAACTGACTTGCTGGCACCTAACAACAACATAGTGAAATATGACACTTTCCCAAACACAGGAAGGGATTCGAATGCCAAGCAAACATAGATAATAAAAAGATTTCTTATGGGCTAATCTAGTTGAAAATTAGCCAGCAATAATTATATTAGCAAATTAGAGGAGTAAAGCTATCAGAACCACATTGTTCTGTCCCCAAATAACCACCCTGCTATTTCTAAAACCCTTAGCTAATATACTTGGGTGTGGGACAATATGAGTATATTCCTGGCTTCTTCTATCTTGGGCATTCTCTGTTCCAATCTTTGGGAAAAAGCATATACTCCATAATAATCCCAGAACTGGAACAGTCAGGTAATCGTTTTGTGTTTGGAAGGACTGTCTAGAGAAATAAAACCAGTGTAGAAGAAAGAACCATACAACTCATTTTATATCAAGAAGGCATCCAGCCCTCTCCAGCACCGTTTCATGGGTCTGATGGAAGCTGGCATCTTCTTCAGACCAATGATGCAAAAAGGTGACGTGGGAATCAAGGAGATCATAGGAAAATGAGTTCAGAGTTGAGTGGATCTACATTTGGTGGGAAGATGGCAGGACTTCAGCACCTCCCAGTGTGAGCGGCCCACATGGAGTTGCCCCTGGAACCAAACACTGAACCCAAGCAAAGAGGAGGATGAAGGGCACGGAAGCAAGAAATCATCCCTGTCTCTCATAAAGAGGCAACACGGCAAAGGAGGTCCCAGTAGGCTCTGCCCTGATAGACAGTTTGGATTCCACCCCTATCTCCACAAAAGTACCATCAAATGGACATGAAATCCAATCCGCACAGATCCCTCCTTGTCCACTGGATATTTGTATACAGCTCTTTACCCACACCTGACCTCAAAACAAAGACAACTACAGTCATATCTGTGCCTAAAAAGGTACAGTGAACCCTC
>NW_022103906.1:83509713-83510746 GCF_000313985.2 Echinops telfairi | reverse complement strand
CAATCCCATAAAGACTAAAGACAACCATAAGCATTTGTAAGCCAGCCATGCCATGCCTTTAGCTCCCCCAATATTGGATATCTAATTTCTAACCTGCCCATTTCTGTCAACCCAGTGATCTGAAAAGTATATTCCTTGATGTGAAGAATCCAAAAATACAACCTTGTGTGCAACCTGCATCTGACTCCGTTGGGGATCTAATGACCCTTTCACAGGGGTTGCCTGATTCATAGCAGTAGCAAAATTATAGTCATGAAGCAGCAATGAAAATAATTTTATGGTTGGGGGTCACTGCAACATGAAGAACTGTATTAAAGGGTGGTGACATTAGGAAGGTTGAAAACCACTGCTTTAAACTTCAGACTAGCCCGTTAGATCTTGTCTCATCCTCTAGTCCCTGTGGACTAGATGCATTGATGTCAGTTGCCAGATTCAAACCATCTCTCCATTGCCATGTTTCCTTCACTTCTACTCAGCAATTGTATGCAATTGGTCACCTAGTGAGTATTCTAGACTGCCCTTAGGCTCCCTTTAACTTTCAGTCCTAGAAAGGGATCAAGGGGCATGGAGAGTAGAGTTCCCTAATAAAATTTCCAGCACAGGCACACCCCCAGGCAAACTACTTACTAAAAATTCACAATGCTTATGCCACTTCCCCCTCATTCTCCTAGAATTTCTGGTTGTATGACTTCTCAAATGCTAATGTCCTCACAATGAAGACACTGGGTGGAGCATATCATTTCCAAACCATGTTACTTTACTTTGGTTTAAATGAAAAAGCATTTCTCTCATACATCTTATATCCTATAATTAAACAAAACAAAAATATTTTATACCTAACAATTTGCAGAGCTATGAATACCTACACCTGAATCCTGTAATCCTATCTACCTCTTTCCCCCACCTTCTTCCCTTGATCCATTAGGAAAAAGATTATTTAGTGAAGGCAAATAGGCTTATGAGATCTCTCTATTTATAGGTCCCAATATTAATTTCTATCACACAGTATATCTATATCAGTAGGTAGGATAAA
>NW_022103906.1:83507416-83508456 GCF_000313985.2 Echinops telfairi | reverse complement strand
GGTTTCTCCATTTATCCTGATGTTACCTACTGGAACAATTTTGAATATTTTTGGACTTCATTACATTGGGTCATGATCGATGGTGAAGGCTGCAATCCTTCATTTTCAACAGCAAGGGCTTCCAGTTCTCTTCAGTTCCATCAAGCAAGGTTGAATCATCTGCATATGGAAAATTTGTTAATAAACCTTCCTCCAATCCTGAAGCTGCATTCTTCTTCAAATAATCCAGCTTCTCTGATGTATTGCTCAGCATACAAATTTAATACGTATGGCGAGAGGATACCACTATGATGCACACCTTTCCTGCTTTTAAACCACACAGTATTCCGTTGTTCTGTTTGCACAACTGCCTCTTGATCCACTTACTAATTCTGCATTAGCACAATGAAATGTTCTGGAATTCCTATTCTTTTCAAGGCGATCCATAGTTTTTTTATGATCATAACAGGCCAATAAAACAAAAGTAAACAACTTTCACGTATTTTGGCAGGGCAAAATTCTGTTAGGCTAATTTAGACTGTTAGGTTTGTTAGGCTTATTTTCCAAATGAAATTATCTCAGTTTTTAAACTCCCCTGACATCCTGGCCTGCCATTATCCCCACAAACACTCTTTCTCTTCTCTGTGTTCCCAAAGAGTATTTGTAGATTCTTTTATTCTGGTGCACAATATTCGGCAAAAAAAAAAATAGCTGTTTATGCCTGTGATGCACAAGCAACTGTGAGTTCTTCATGGAATGAAATAAGACTCACATTTCTCTATTTTTATAGCCGTATAAAATAAGTAGTACTTAGGGTGTAAAGAAATGTTTGATGAATTTCTAGGTTCTCTTCAATTTGATTTGTTCCCC
This sequence comes from Echinops telfairi, assembly GCF_000313985.2. Classification (NCBI taxonomy): domain Eukaryota; kingdom Metazoa; phylum Chordata; class Mammalia; order Afrosoricida; family Tenrecidae; genus Echinops; species Echinops telfairi. Next base: position 83,507,607 of record NW_022103906.1, on the reverse strand, counting down.
TGGGTCCATGGTTCTTTGAACTCATTGTTCTCTCAATGAATTTTCTTCAGAATGAAATGAAAATGAAAATCTTACAGAATGAAATGAAAATTCTAAAGAATTATTTTTGATGATTTCTTACCCATTCTACTGAAAATAATTGACTGTTTTTCACATGATAAACATTGTATGAGGCCCCAATAAAGTGATTT
>NW_022103906.1:83502725-83504307 GCF_000313985.2 Echinops telfairi | reverse complement strand
TCCCACATGCCAGAATCCTTACTGATATTTTTAAATCCCTGCAATAAAATCTCAGTAGGAGAAACCACAAGATAAATTACACACATGCTGATAGATCTGTCTCTGACAAACTTTATGGTTTTCATTCATCTTAATAATTTCAGCACTTGGTGTCCCAGGAAATCATCATAGGGGAGTAAAGTTGAGAAGAAAACCAATGATTTCATCTCACAGTAAAGACTGATGATTTTATATATATATAAAAATATATATATATATGGTTTGAAATACACTTGTTTGTCCTTCAATTCCCTTAGGCATAAATTGATAAAATATTTTCTTTAGAATTTTCTTTGATGATGTCTCTCCATTTATCAAAAATCACTGATTGTTTTTCACAGTTCAAACTGAGTATTTGAGAATCACAGTTCTGTGTCAAGAGTCAAGAACAATTGTTTTTCTCAAGACATCACCATTCTTAAGAAAGTTTCTGTTTCAAAGTGCCCTGTCGTCTATTTTTTATTATTTATGAAATCATCAGTAAGAATTTACATGTGCTAATCCAATCAGGTTGGTGCTTCCCATCCTCTAGATGCTTCAGGAGGAGAAGATGGAAATCAACATCTACTCCTTTAACCCTGCCATCACCAGCAAGTTTATTCTTTCTTTCTGCTGGAACCCCTTGACAATGAGCATCTATTCCGAACTCTGTATCGACTTCCTCCGGCTTCTGGGCTGTATCTGAGTTAAGTTAATTAGTGCAAACTTTGTTTTCTTCTGTCACAGGGAGCAGCTTTCTTTTTCTTTGTTCAGTCTACTTTGTCAAGATATTAGACTCTTGGTCTTCAAGAATGGCTAGTGGTAAGATCAACACCTTGAGATGAAGCTAGTTAGACTTTAGGATCAATCAGTGCTCTAGGTCTGTCTCAGAGTGTCCTGTTTGGTACAGGTCATGGGTTGTGCTAATAACAGGAAAACCATTAATGAGAGGTGTCAGCACAGTAGCTGCAACAATGGACTATAACATGGCAACAATTGTAAAGATGTTGAGGGATTGGGGATATTTCAGTCTTTTGCACATAGGTTCACTATAAATTGAAGGAACTCAAAAGAAAGGAAAAAAAAAGATAAAAGGCCTTACAAAAGGTGTCAAAAAGAAAACAAAAAGTTATAAACCATCTTTTCTGACATTATTAATTTAAAATTCCAGTAGGGAAATACTTTCAACAGTACAGTAAATTAGAAAATGTGTTCTCTAGTACTTAAGGAAATTCCACTTTTTATAGCACAGGTTGCCCTGACCACTGGAAGAAAACGGACTCTAAAATTGTCCATCCTGAGTTTATCTGCTGGTCTATTTGATGCTGTGAATTCATCTAATTTGGGTTTACTCATGTTGAATATTCATATGTTATTTTCCTCATTTTTATTATGATAGTTAATATCATGTACACATTGGTGTTTTATGTAAAATTCTTTCAGATGTATTTATACATTATAATCCTTTTAAATTTGTTTTAAAAGTTTATTTTAATACAGCTTTTCTAGTTTCTAGAGTTGAATATTTATTTCATTTAGTTTCATTCTTTCTTATTCAATAAAA
>NW_022103906.1:83499300-83501447 GCF_000313985.2 Echinops telfairi | reverse complement strand
GATACTGAATGCTGTTGCTCTTATTTGCTGAAGTTTTTCTTAAAGTTAAACTTCTTTAATTTTTAAAAAATTCAAATAATAAATATAAAACACAGTAACACTTGAAAAGGAACATGCCAGCTCTCTCTCTCTCTATATATATATATATGTGTGTGTGTGTATGTATGTATATATATGTATATATATATATCCCTGTGTATATGTATATCCAACACTTGTCTGTTAGTTTTTCATAATGTGATGGCTTATGTATTGCTGTGCTGCTGGAAGCTATATCACCAAAATTGAGATGCCAGCAGAGTCACCCACTGTGAACAGGTTTCAGAAGAATTTGCACACTAAGAACAGACTACCACAAAGGGCTAGGCTGTCCACTGCTGAGGAATGAACCATTAAAAAATTTATGTTTAGAATCAGAACATTGTCATAGCAAATAATCAGAAAACTGGGTGATATGAAGAAGAATGTAGGATCAAGATAGGAGGTGGTAGGTGATTGATAATTTTTGATGTGCAGATGATACAACCTTGCTTACTGATAGGGAGGACTTGAATACCTATGTGTATAGACAGATGTATGTACATGTGTGTATATTCACATACATGTACATACACATAGTCACATATACAGTGTGTATTTACCTCTGTCTGTATATACCTCAGAGAGTTGAATATTCTTTCTGGTTGATTTCTAAGTGCCACCAAGTAGGCTCCTATTACAGTGACTTCTTGTAGAAGAGAATTAAACATTGGAAGCCCCTGTGAAGTCCTCACAGTTGCTCCTATATTCGAGCCCTTTTTCAATCACCATTAAGCCTTGGTGAGCTTTCTTTGTCTTTTTATCTGAATCTTTAATTTTCCAAGCATGTAATCCTTCTTTAAGGAAGGGTCCCTCCTGATGATGTGTCAAAAACGCATGAAAAAAAGTCTTACCACCACAGCTTTCAAGGAGTGTTGCCTATACATTTTTCAGAAATAGTTTTCTCGTTGTTTTGAATTTTGTGGTACATTTAATATGATTTAGAAACGCCATATTCAAATCCATCAATCATTTAGCAATATGTCAGATTCTTTGTTCAGCTATCACATGCATAGTATTGATTGAAAATAGGATCAGCCACACCTAAGTTCTGCAGTGACATTTCGCTCTCTCTCTAACATTTTAAAAGATCTTTTGGAGTAGATTGACCCTATGCACTCCTTTGTTTTACCTTCTTATTGCAAATTCCTGTAACACTGATTGTGGAACATGGCAACTTCAAACTTTTCCTAACAATCTCATTATGCCCTCCATTTATCGTGGTGTGGGTTATTGGTCCAGTTGGGAATATTTTTGTTTTCTTTATGTTGAGATGTAATCCATATTACAGTGGCATACCACAGCTTTTTAATGGCTCTTCCTTCAGTGTTGGTGCTGTGCTTTTCTACATATAGCCTGGATTCCGTGGTTGGCCAAGTACCGGTCTCCCAAATTTATCGTGGTGTGGGTTATTGGTCCAGTTGGCTCTTCTTTTGTTTTCTTTATGTTGAGATGTAATCCATATTACAGTGGCATACCACAGCTTTTTAATGGCTCTTCCTCCAGTGTTGGTGCTGTGCTTTTCTACATATAGCCTGGATTCCGTGGTTGGCCAAGTACCGGTCTCCCAAATTTCTTGGCATAGATGTGTGAGCATCTCAAGTGCTGCATTTGTTTGTTGAAACATTAAATTGCTATTATCTCATAGCCTTTGTTGTTCATCTTATCTTCTATCAGGTCTCCTCTTCCTCACCTCCCCTTATCTATAACAGAACAAAACACTGCCCAGACCTGAGCCATCTGCACAATTCTCACGTTCAAGTCCATTGTGATAGCTAGTGTGTGTGGTTAATTAAAACTATATATGTGAGTACTTTTACGTCTAATACTGTATCAATTTTAATCTAAATGGGTCACCAGGGGTCACAGGACAGTTCTTTTACAACTACGGCAAGGGACTAGAGATGAAGGTTTGAGACATTTAGCAGAGTGAGAAGAAACCTGGAAATAGTGAACTCAGATCCACCTCCAATCTGATTGTGAGGTGCTCATAATTATTTAGGCAAGTAGAACCCAAGTAATTTGGTTGTTTTTTTTGGCATCTAATTTCTTCTACTTCCTTACAAACT
>NW_022103906.1:83496540-83498841 GCF_000313985.2 Echinops telfairi | reverse complement strand
TGTGCCGATGCGGGAGAATACATTTAACAGAGGCTTTTTATTCGGTAAGAAGGTGTTGTGGGGTTGGGAGAGAGACAGAAGCCAGACATACCTAAAAACAGAATATTTGATGTGGTGAAAACGTGAAATTGTTTGCTACAGATTAGTAAGTAAGTACAAGTAAACCATTCATGCTTCCCTTGTTTACTGTGTAATGGGCCCCACGTGTCCATACACCCATACGCATGCAGTTCCGATGCATCTCTTCTTACAACATCTGCATTTCCCTCTTTGTTCAGAGCCACTTCTTTCCATTTTCTAGAGAAGATGCACGTGTTCTCTTAGCCATCTCAACTCTCAGGAGATGGGAGGTCACGCCTATGGGGTGCAAGGAATAAATTATTGTTTTGCCATTGAAAGGGTTGAGAGAACTTTCTTTGCAGAATCAACAGGGTGAAAACTGACTGGTAAGAACTTGGAGAGAAGTTTCCTGCACTTGATTTTACTCTGAACCCCACCCCCACCCCAAATCTTGACTGTCCAGTGGAGTGTAAGAATAGAGAAATTGGAAAATAAGTACGTCTAAGAATTCAATAACCTCTGATACTCGATTTTTCTACCTGACACTAAAGAATCTTGGAATCTTAGAACTAGTAGCACAAAAATAATCATTTCTGAGCATGAAATTATTTAATTGGTATAATTGGCCTTCATTAATCATGATTATTGGCCCAGAATGATGCGCAGACAGCTAGCTGAATATTAAAGGAAACAAAGGCGTACAGTAGACACAGATGCCTTGGTGTTTGTCCTGTGAAAAGGTTCTGAATTCACCATGATGATAAGGAGGGACAAGGGAGTGACACCGTAAGGTCTACTCTGGGATTACAAGGAAGTCAACTCATCATGCAAAGGTGACTTGGGGGGGGGGGGGGGCGGGCGCGATCCTTACTACTCTTGTACCCCCCACAGGAAAAACATGGTATTTCTTTTTGTCTCTCATTCGTTCATCGATGCATGGCTTTGGCCATGTGGCTATCTATGACACGACACATTCTAACTGAATTACTTTTCTCAAATTTATAACCAACCCATCCCTAGTAACTCTACCTTACTATGTACCATGTGTCTTAATTAAACATATGCGCATTTCAAGTGGAAGAAATCCAAATTGAGCTAACGAAAGCATAAATGAGATTTATTAACTCACATACGATAAACAGTCAATGTTCATGACTCAGGCAAACAGGAATCAGGGGCTCAGCACTCACCCAGGGCTAGTTCTCAATTCCTCCTCCGTCTCCTCTCATGCAGACTCTCCTGGGGCACCTGCACTTGCTCTCTGGCCGAGGGAGTGCCTTGTGGATCAAGTGAGAGAGGAAGTCATCCGAGGCTCTGGGTTGATTCTCAAAAGTTCTATAAACTAAACATGAAATGAGTCCTCATGGGCTTTAGTTAGAACACCCTAGAACCCCTATAACTGGCCTGATTTGGGTTCACATTTCTATTCCTAGGGAATGGACTCAACAGCCCGATCGGTTTCCAGGAATTTGGATTAAATTATTGTTACCTTGTGAGTTCTTACGATTCCTTACCCAAACATTTACTTAGGTCTTTTTGGTTCCCAAAATATCCATTTCTTTTCATCATCACTTTAATGACAATATAGCACACTCACACAAGCAGTGAGTAGGAGAGTCAGTGTCTGGTCCTCCTTTGTGCCCCGCCATGACTCGAGGAAGTCCGACATGCTGGCAGCGGCTTCTTCCTGGGCCAACTAACCGGAGTTGCAATCTCGTTTTCAATTCATTCCCCTCCGTGTCTGACTTTGGGCTGGAAAAAACCTCAAGAGGGATTTCAACGAACCACTTCAATAAGCCGGCGGTGGATTCAAAACCAAGTCTCACTGCCATTGTAACAATTCTGACTCATAGCAGCCTTGTAGGATAAGGGGGGGCTGTCCTTGTGGGTGTCTGAGGCTGGCACTCTTCGTGGGAGTAGAAAGTCTCATCTTCTGTGCAGACTTGTGATTTCAAGCAGCTGGAATTATGTTTAGCCACCCAGGTCATAACTACTACAATAGAGGGTGGCTGTTCAGGTGCGATTGAAGTTAACTCATGTCCTGGATCGACTGGCTCCTCTTTTGATGAGAGGCAACCACCAGGCAGCAGTTCTTTTATGAAATCACCTCCTTCACCTTTTCCAACTCCGGGCCAGGGCTGTGTGTAACTGAGAGTAACAGCATGTCTTTTCCTACAAGTCACCCCATCATCCAAGTTGCAGATGTAAATATTTGTTAATTAGAATTGAATTAGGTCTCAC
>NW_022103906.1:83491060-83495484 GCF_000313985.2 Echinops telfairi | reverse complement strand
GGAGTCTTCACTCTGCGTACCGCTGAACGGATGCTCATGTGGAAGCTCTAGCAGATCAAGGTCATGAGGCACCAGGGGTCAGAGTCAGTTTGGTGCTGTCTTTTCTGGGCTCCCTCACCAAGTCCCTTTCACATTTCTCTCAGAGCTTGGTCTCCCTTTCCTGCCAGCACAGAGGAAGAATGCCCTTATTCTGTGAATACGCTTTCGTTACAGACTCTTCAGAGATCTCTCACGCTTCCCGTGGCTCGTGATATCTTTCTCTTTCAGGCACCTGCCTTTGAGTAAAACTGCCAGAAGCAAATGTCATCCTCTTTCTTTTATCAATAGTCTCTCAGAGTTTGCTCCAGCGACTTACTGCTCAACTGCTACTGAGCAGTAGAGAAGGCACTGGCGGATGTTACAGGGAAAGAGCATTTCAACTGCAGAGCGACCGCACAACTCTCTGAAACAAGATTCCCTGGATGTGCAGCCTGGGACTGGACGCTTATGCTGAGCATGCAAATGAAGTTGTGACAAGTGGGGCGGCTGTATCATGTTCTGAAGAGCAGTTTTCTTTTCTAGGTCAAAGAAAAGGAGAAATAAATTCATTAAGTAAGCATATGTACTCTATTAATTTTAAATGATGTGAAAAATTGTTGTCCCTAACTTTGTGATACTTCAAATATAGTAAGAAAGACAAGCAAATAAAATTATAACAAATTCTAAGACATTCTAAACAAGTACTTAAAGAATATCCAAGAGATGGAAGAAGGAAGGGGGGTGGCTGACTTCTATAAAGAGGAACTATTTAGATGGGATATAATAAGTATGCAAGCATATAAAGAACCTTATTCTAAGCTGCTCCTCCTTCTACTCCTGTTGAGTGCAGAAAGGGTCATTTATTTTATATGAATTCCTCCAAGACTTTCTGTAACCTGGTTGTGTCTTCTGGCTTTCAGTCCATCTGCTAGACCAGCTGGTAACAGTCAGAAAGTTATAACTAAGTGTTCATTCTATTTTCCCAAAGAGCCAAGATATCTTATCATTAATGGTGCACATACTGGGTGCTTCCAGAGCTATAAAATGTAAAATACAAAGATATCAAGAAATCACTTAGATATTCCTTTCCATACAAAGAGGTATCTATGAGACGTATCATCTTGGTTCATTATGCCTGATGAATAAAACAAGGTTCTTTCCCAAGGCTATACACCTCCTGTGGAAATATAATAAAATTCTTAATATTAGCATGAATTCATGTTTTACCCAATGGGTAACCTTTTCAGCTCAACAAATGTGTTTTAAATTGCCATCCTGTACCTACTGATAAGCACTTGAGATTGAGCATGTTTAACTAGTTATTTCTACCTTTAAAAAAATTCCATGAGATGACTTCAAAAAGTTCCTGTGAAAATTGAATTAAAAGATAATGGAATTTTCCCCATGAACTGTTTGAAGCCTCCTCGTATATACACTTTGACTATTAACTTCAGCTTATTCTACAAAAGTGACTTACTGTATACATTGTGGCTCCTTTTTGAGATTTATATGCACACATTCTCACTTCTGGGATGGTTGCTACATACCCTTTCAGTCTTCCTTGTTGGTATGATCACTTCGATGCCACAGTTCCTACTGAAACAAAACAGTGTGGCATTCAATTACCTGCACACAATGGCATTGTCAGAACAAAACCAAACCCACACCCACTGCCATTGAGCCCATTCTGACTCACAGTGACCCTCGTTAGGCTTCCCAAAGCTAAGTCTTTATGGAGCACATAGTCTCCGTTTCTCCCACAGAGTAGCTGGTGGATTTGCACTGCTGACCTAATTTGTGGTTAGCTGTCCAAAACTTACCTTCTAACCACCAGTAATTATATTGTCTGAAGAATGTACTAAATAAATAGGAAGTCAATGAGAAAAAAAGTAAGGGGTTCATATGGTCCTATTGATAGAAGACAAAGCAGTACAAATTGGCCCTGTTACTCTAACCCATGTCTCCTAATGACACCAAGTCTTATTTTCCTTTATCTACATACACACATAAGCAGTCAGACACATTCATGCTCCCACAAACACAGTTTGAACTCTTTTAGGCAGTAGGCACATCTTTATAGGTTTTATGCACATTTGTGGGGAACTGTCTGGTATCCTATAAATGGACTTTGAAGGTGAACATGCCTGGCTTAACATCTCAGTTCTGGAGTGAGTTAGGTGTTCTTCAGAGAGCAAGTAATTTGTCTGTTGTGTGTGTCTGTAGTCTCATCTGTGATATGCAGAGAGTAATGGTGAATCTGTGATAAAGCGTGAAGATAATAAATCCCTTGTTCACACTTAGTAATGCATAAGGTTGCCATTTTATTAGCTGTTAAAGAAATCTTAGAAAAGCTGAATAAACAATCAAAGTACCCCTAAGATATTTTAAATATAAAGGGGCTAAAGATATTAGAATTATTACACACATTTTAAGTCCCCATTATACAGAAGTGACTGTTAAACAGATGAACTGCTTGAGCATTTTATCCAGAAATGAACTGAAATAACTAATGGTGCCCATAAGATATGATGGATTCTCCATCCAGGTCAAAAACGACAATTAGTAAGCGAGGGTGGATACTAATTTTGGATTTTGCAGTTTCCAATAACCAAGATATGCCTGGTTCTGTGAGACACAAGAAGATTGTACACTCAAAGCCAAATGCACTGCCAGCAAGTTGATTTTGACTCAGAGAGGCCACAAAATACCTGTTCCTGTGGATTTCTGAGACTGGAAATCTTTAAAGGAATAGAAAGCCACACACTTTTCCCATGGATAGGCTGATGGCTTCAAACTAATGACCTTGAGTTGTCAGCTCAATATGTAATCCAATACACCAACAGTAATATTTAAAGGTCAACCCTACATAAAGCAGGCTAGAAAGAAAAACGTTCAACAACTTTCACAGGAATAGAGCCAACAACACCTCATTTATCTGGAACTGAAAGAGTAAAGAAAATAAACATCTAGTGAACTATTCATGAGAATCTTAGATGTTATGTCACCCTGCATGCTTTTAGCTAACTGTCCACACTCTCCCAGTAATGGTCTGATGGCTTATTCTATAGGGATGGTAAAACAGATGGTCTGTGACATGGGGATGAAATTGAGGATACACTTAATGAATTATGAACCAGAACCCTTTACCCTTTCTATAGCCTGGATCCTAGAACCAAGTCAGTGGGAAAGGGTCCAAGATGCTGTGGAATGAAGTGAAATGACGATTGCCCATAACTGGTCACTCAGATAGCCTTGCACTAAAGATGGAGACGAAATTGCTTTCAGCCAACCACATTTCTGGTGAATTCTATAGTTCTTGATTCTTTACTCCTGAGATGAAACTGAAGGGTTGGTAGATACTTGAGGGGATTCTCCACAAGAAGTAGATTGATTTTGCTGTTAGTTGCTGTCATATCTGTTCAGATTCATAGCAGCCCTTCCTAAAACAGAACCAAACCCTGCCCTCTGTCATCCTCACAAGCACATCATCCTCACAGGCTTTGCTCTGTTGGATCGATTGTTCCTGCCACTATGTTGGTCCCACTCATTAAGTGTTTTCCTCTTTTTCACTGATGCTCTACGTTTTCAAGAATATCCTTCTCCCAGGACTGGTCCTTCCAAAATATTTGATAAAAAATATTGTCATTCTTACTTCTAAGTAACATTCGGTTCTATCTGTATCTCCTCCAAGAGAGATTCGCTCATTTCCTGGCAGTCCATTGTCTATTCAATACCCCCTCCCCTTTTCCTTCTGCCCATCGTGTCTTAATTGTTTCTTCGCAGACTGAACCGCCCAAGTGTCCCAACCTCTCATCTTGGAACCAGCAAGATTTGAGAGAGAAGAGGCCACCCCACCCCACCCCACCCCATGCCCATCAGTGATTCCTGGTCCTACGAGGTGGGGTGCAGGAACGTGCAGGGACCCTGCACCTCAGCTGGCGGTGGGCACACGTGCCAGGCTCCCCTCGCCACCTCAAGAGCAGAGTCCAGGAGCCGCCCAGGCTCAGTCATGAATTGAGATTAGGACTAACAGCTTCCAGAGGTGCCCAACTCTCACGGACTACCCCCTGCTTACTTTCCCTTTTCTTTCTTAACGCCCTGAAGGATGGGTTTTAATGTCTCCATGGAGGAAAGGGTCCCCTCCTGCCCTGACTGCAGGTTGCCTGGGGGTTCCATGATCCCAGAGAAGCTTCCAGGCTGGCCCTTGGGGGTGTAACAGTCCCCTGGGGCAGCCTGCAACTGGGGCCCTGGTGTGGGTGGGGTATTGCCATGCCGAACATGAAATGCTTACTTTTTGGCATATTCAATATTCTTTATCAACTGCATCATTTAAATGCATCAGTCATTTGGCTTCTTATTCCTTGTCTGATTTTTACATGTCTATGAACTGACCGAAAAATAAAATG
>NW_022103906.1:83487937-83489290 GCF_000313985.2 Echinops telfairi | reverse complement strand
GGTTCACACAGTTTCAGGAGTAGATAAATCCAGTTTAGTTTAAGTCCATAGGTCAGATATTAAGTTGGAGATGCTTCCTGAACTACGAAGCTGCTGGCCTAATGGAACAGAAAGAAGGAAGGCAAAGCAGTAAAACCATAGGCTGGCAGATATGAACAGATCAGAATTGTGGCTGGCAGAGTCAAACAAATCCAAGGTCAACAGGCTCTGCTGGCTTCTAGTGCAAGTAAACAACATGGTATACCATGGATAGCTCCTATGTTTAGCATGTTGTTGGTTCAGTAACAGAAGATTGATCCAGGTCAACGTGAAATAAGTTAGCTTCCCAGAGGAGTCAACTTATTTTAAGAGTAACCATGCTCATGATGAAATTCATTTTAATTTTATCAAGGCTGTGTACTCTAGCCCATTATTCCTCTAACTGGTTGGCTGTTCACAGAATATCTCTTCATGTAGCAAATTACATTATGTTAGATAACACCATGGGAGAATCCTGGACCAGCCAAGCAGTCACAAAAGTTAAGTATCCCATACTCATAATTCATGTATTGATATCACTACAAAATGCAGACAATAAGATAGAAGTTTGAATATCAGCCACAAAAAATAATTCACTTACATGTTTAAATGATACATAAAATACTAATAATATTAGTTAATAAAACAAAAGATTAACCCCAAATAAATAATATTAAGAAAAATAGTGGCATATACAGACATGAAAATAATTTTAAGTCTATAAATTAGAAATGTACAAGAAATACAAATTTTGACAGAAAATTTAACTTAATAAAAGTAACTTAAAATAGAAAAATTGAAGAGGTTTACACATCATTAAAACATTTCAATCAAAATAAAATGCCCACCCTTTCCCCTACATTCACACATAAATGAAGTCCTTTTATGGTATGTTTTCTCAAGTTTGAATGATGGAAAATTTCTTTGGTACATTGTTTTATAGAAAAACATCACTAAAAGAGGAAACCTGACCCAATTTTCCTTTGGAGCTAGAAAATAAAAGTAGAACATGAATCATAAAAAAATAAAAATTATAGACCAATTTGAAAAACTGCATAGGAATGATACAAATCCGAACAATAGAAGAATAGTTACATCTATGGAGGGAAAAAGAGAAAGGAAAAAATAGGTATATACATATTTTGTTGATTCATTGAAGTTAAATTTATTTTAAAGCAATGTCACAGAAATTTAATGTCTCTCTTTGCTAAGGTTGTTATTGGAAGCACAAATGCATATATAATTTCTTTTGCTTTATATACTTTTGAAATAAATCTTTAAAATTTGAAAAATAATATAATAAATGCATTAGTATCCTTTGAATCATATAATTTT
>NW_022103906.1:83461296-83486667 GCF_000313985.2 Echinops telfairi | reverse complement strand
TAGTTGGAAAACATGGTCTTGTAAATAGAAACAAAGCTGGAAATTACAACATAGAATTTTATAAGCTTCTTCATCACTTGTGTCTATTTTCAAAAGCACAACATGTAGAACTTTTTCAGATGGAATACACAGAATTTAAATTGACTACCCCTATGGGGAGAGACAATGGAGAAATTTAATATCAGCAGCCCCAACCAGGCCAGGGTTCAACTGTGAAACAGTCCACCAATTGTTTATATGTAAGTTCGGTTTGAAATTGAAGAAAATAAAAACAAGCCTAAAAGAGTCAAAATATAACCTTGAGTCTATTCCACCAGAATTTTGAGAACATTTTAAAACAGTTTTGATGCATGCGCAATGCCCATAACAGAATACCTGACGAACTGTGAGAGGACATCAAGAATATAACACATAAAGAAAGCAAAAGGTAATTAAAAATACAGAAAAGATAAAAGTGCATGGCAGAAGAGATTCTGAAAAACTTTATCTTAATTGTTAAGTAGGCAGGGAAAAAAGAAAAAAAATATGAACTTGAACTGGGCAGAACTTTTCAAAGGGAAACTTGAGAAGTCAAAGTAAAATATTCAAATGAAATGTGCAAAGATTTAGAGTTAGAAAACCAAAAAGGAATAATATGCTAAGTATATCTTAAACTGGAAGAACCGAAGAAAAACATTAAGCATTGAGTTGCAATACTGAGAGATTCAGTGGGCAAAATACTGTGATGCAAGAAGCACCAAAAGAAGATGGAGAGGCTACGAGTCACTGTATCAAAGAGAAACAGTTGATATTCTAACATTTCACAAAGTAGCACGTGAGCAAGAGCCAGGGGTGTTGAAGGAAGAATGAGCCAACAGCAAGGCTTGTCGGTTTTCATGGAATCTCAATAGAAATTTATCAGCAAGCTGAGGAAGTTCTAGAAGCACTTTTTTTGTTTATATCAATAAAACTGAAAGACAGCTACTTGACCAACGACTGGAAGCCATCCATATTTGTACCGATCCCAAAGAAAGATGACCCAGCAGAATGTGAAAATTATAGAATAATATTATTCATATAATCTACAAGCAACATTTTGCTAAATATTTTCTAAGAAGAGTTGAAGCAGGACATTTACAATGAGCTGCCTGAGCTTCAGATCGGACTCAGAAGAGGAAATGGAACAAGGGATATCATTGCGGTTATCAGGTGGATCTTGGCTGAAAATAGATACTACCAGAAACATATTTCCATGTGGATTTCAACTCGATGTAAAGAAGACCAAAATCCTCAAACTAGATCAGTAGGTTACATAGTGATCAACAGAGAAGAGGCTGAAGTTGCTGGGAATTTCATCTTGCTTGGATCCATCGTCAATGCTCATGGAAGCACTAGTCAGGAGCTCAAGCAATATATTGCATTGGGTAAAATTGCTGCAAAAGACCTCTCCAAGGTGTTGAAAACCTAAAATGTCATTTGAGGACTAAGGTACACTTGACCCAAGTCATGGCACTTTGAATCACCTTATATGCATTTGAAGGTTGAACATTCAATAAGAAAGATGGAAGGGAATTTGATGCGTTTGAATTATAGAGCTGGCAAAGAATACTGAAAGTAGCATTCGCTTCCAAAAGAACAAACAGTTATTTCTTGAAAGCAGTCTGGCAAGAATTATCCTTATAGGAAAGAATGATGAGACTCAGTGTCACATGCTATGGACATGTTTTCAGGGGAGAACAGTCTCTGGAGAAGCACTTTGGGCTTGGCAAAGGAGTGGCGCAATGCAAAAGAGGAAGGCCTTTGATGAGATGGGTTGACCCCGTGGCTGCGTCAACAGGAGCAAGGAGAACAATTGAGAGAATGGCCCAGGCCCAGTTGGCGTTTCCTTCAGTTGTACATCGGGTCATGGTGAGTTGAAATTGACTCCGGTGCAGCCAATTCCAGTAACATGGTTTTCTCAACCTTAGCTTCAAATTGGAAATCTTAAGGAAGAGGGGTAAGTATATATGTGTCCATACACCCACCCCACTGGAGGATCTAAAGTTGAGTCTGTGTTGAAGAAAACACATTATGAATAACAACTGCATAAGATGACAGGAGTTGCCATTCTGTATCGAACTGGATACTTACTGTTTATCAAAGGCGGATGTTAGTTAAACTCTTCCATGTATGATTTTAACAATAGGAAATGTGATACTTTTGTAATAGTTCGGTTTGTGGGACCTGGGCTGAGCCAGAACTCTCAGTAGTTTGACATTGAGGCCCCCTTCATCATGTGACCTGAAATAATGTAAATAGATCCATGAGGGCTAGGATGGCATGCGACCTCTTACTCAGGTCAGTGCGCAATGACATTTCCATTGGGGAGTGATGTACTTCATATTATAAATAGATGCCGTGGAGAAGTCACCTGCTCTTCTTCCTGTTGGCCTGGGTCCTTCATCTGGCTTCTTGGGGCTTGATCTGGTGGCCTGTCTTGCAGGCATCTGACCGTGGTTCCACTTGGCTCTGCCTCCTTCAGCCTGTGACCTGGCTGCTTCCTGCTTTGTTCTCCCGCTTTCTGGTTCGTCAGCCAGGCAGCCATGTGAGTTGAGAAGAGACTCCACCTTCGCATTTGACCCATTGACTTGAGTCAGAGTGGGCTTGCCCGCTCTTCGGCTGTGTGGGCCACTATCTTCATATTACTTTTGTTCTTATACATTTCTGAGTGCCACTAGTTTCCCTAGAAGGCCTCTTTCTGCCTAACACACTTTAACATACGAGTCAGAAGTCTGGGAAAAGGGCATCATACTGTGACATTGCTGTGAAAATCACAGGGTTCTGAGGAATCTGAGGGCACCTAGTCTATGCCCTTACCTCCAGGTGCAGCAATTTTTCAGAATCCCCAGTGGGTTGTGTGTTTTATTTCCAGGCCTCACGGTTGTACAATGACCTCTTTCTTGTGCAGCTGAGGTTGCTGGGAGAATCAAAAGGGCCTGACAAATGAACCAGTGGGATTCTGCCAAAATTAATGACTCTTCCCACACATTTAGGGTATGAATACATATTTTCTTTTGTCTCTGATTCTCTCCATTTCTCCTCATCATTTTCACTTTTGCCTATTGATTTCCTAATCCTTCCTTTTAGATCCTTCCAGTATACTCTCATTGTTACACTTCTCCTTTCCAGTTTTCAAAAGCCTGTATATTTTAAAGAAAGAATAGCTCCTGGGCTTTTGGATCCATGTAGAGGCCATATAAACAACTTTGCTCATTGATTCTCAGGCTGGAGCTTGACTGCCTCAAAGACCTATTGGGCCGACATCTGTTACACTTCCTATATTGAGTTACAAATAGTACTCCAGTTCTATTTTCCCCTGTGAACGAAGTGAGAAGCATGATGGGTAAAATAACATAATCAAATATCCATTATTCATGAGGGCCAATATCTATGGTTGTACAAATTATGTACTACACAAACTGAGAAGAGCCATTCATATAGACTTTGATGTGAATGTGTCCCCCGGAGTTATGGGATGTGGCAGCCATGTTTGAAGCATACATCTGGCCATTTGAAGATTTCTAGCAGCTTTTAATTAAGAACATTGTATTTTACAACTTTAATTATCTACATGCCTTATTTGAATACTCTAACTCCTTACATTCAGACATTCTTTTCCTATTCATTACTTTCCTAGCTCTGCTTTTCTGAAGTGCTTAATGTGATATGGTCTCATTCCATAACCGAATACCAGAGCAGTAGAAAGTTAAGGATAGAAGAGCCTAGGGGATCATCTGGCATGTTATACATGAGGGGCTATTGCAAACTGCAATTGTTATCATGCAAAATTTTATTTATAAGCCATAAAATCACAATAACTGGAACAACAAGACTGTTACTCATTGGGATGTTCTGTAATAATCTTAAATGCAGGCTTATAGGTTAGTTTGAGTTCTTGAATTTAAAGTTATAACATGGATGTACAATGATTTATCTTTTTGGAATAAGAATATCATAATTGTGATGAAGAGTCGATAGCTATAGTGGCATTTTAATATTGAAGGTGTGTCCTTAAGTTATTTTACAACAGATTAACACTGAACTTAGTTTCTCTACAATTTCATGTTAAGTGTTAAGAACTGACCCTAATTTTTAGTAGATACTGCATTAATATTCATTTGTATATAATTGCCTTAATTTCAGTGATAATGACTTTAGCTACCAACTGTTTGATTGATGGGTCTTGCATCTTCTCTGGGAAGGAGCTAAGATATAAAAATCACACCATTCATGCATGCCTGATATTTTTAGCTGCCTTAATTACTAACCAACTAAATAAGCATGCAAACCACGCTGTGATTGATAGGAACTCTTGGTTGAAGTGATTTTTTTTTCCCCTCAGAATTTGGAAGATGCTTGAATCAATTGAGTACTAAAAATAACCACTTAGAGCTGAATCTCCCAGAATCAAGACTCTCTTGAATAAAAGAATTTAACAAAAAGGAGGGACTAACCTGCAGTTTTCAAAGATATGCATGCTAGAGAAAGAAGCAAAAGGGCATTCTCATTGAGTATAACAGTCTCTAATGTGCTAAGTTATTATTTACCGAAGACATGTTAAGTAGCATTGTGACCAAAAAAAAAGTGAACATGGACAGAAATCCAAATGAAGACGATAAGAAGAACAAATATAGAGATGGAAAATATGCAAATTACCTCTCTCACCCAAAGGCTGACAAGTACACATTCTGGTTCAGAACAATGTCTATTGCACTAAATAATTGTTATTTCGTACTGCCCAGTTGGCTCTGACTCACAGTCCCCTTGTTTACAACAGAAACAAACACTGCCCAGTGCTATGCCAGCCACAAAAATCTTACTTAGGTTTAAACCCACTGTTGCAGCCAAATGTCATTCCATTTCCTCAGTGGTCTCTCTCCTTTTACAAACAGGATGTCCTTTGCCAAGAATTGATCTCACCTGACAACATGTCTAAAGCACATCTGATGAAGTCTTGCCTGCCTCATTTCTAAAGAGCATTTTGTGGGTACTTTTTCCAAGACAGATTCCTTTGTTCTCCTGGAAGTAGATGGTGCTTTCAATAGTCTTCACCAACACCATCATCCAAATACACGAATTCTACAGTTTTCCATGTTCATTAGCCACGTATATGAGACAGTTGAAACATTGACATGTATATGAGACCATGGGTAATGCTATTGATCAGGTTCCCCTTAATCATTACTCTAACTACTTAAAGAGGTTTTGGGAAGCAATTACAATACATTGTTTGATTTCTTGACTGTGACTTCTATGAGTATTGATTGGCATTACAAGCAAAATGAAACCTTGCCAACTGCAGTCTTTTCTCCACATAGTATAATGCTATTTGTTGGTTCAGTTGTGAGAAATTTGGTTTTCTTTATATTGAATTGTCATCCATTCTGAAATTTACGATCCCCGATCTTCACCAGAAAGTGCTTCAAGTTCTGCTCTTTTTCAGCAAGCATAACTGGTTAAATATGCATGTCACACATTATTAGTAATCTTCTACCAATACTATTGTCTCGTTCTTCTTAGTATTTGGTCAACATACAGATTGAATGAATATGATGAAAGGATTCAACCCTGACATACACCTTTCCTGATTTTAAACCATGCAGTATTCACTTGTTTTGTAAGTACAACTGCCTCTTGGCTCATGTACAGATTTTATATGAGCACAGTGAAGTGTTCAGGAATTCCCACTTTTCTTGGTATTACCCACAGTTTGTTATGATCCACACAGTATAATGCCTTTGCAGAGCTGATAAAATATAAGCAAGGATCTTTCCGGTTGTCTCTGCGTTCACCCAAGGCCCATGTCACATCAAGAATGACATTGTGCATGTCAGGTTCTTTCCGGAATCCAGCTAGGATTTCTGGCACCTCACTTTCAATAAACTACTGCACAGTTGTTGAAAGATTATCATCAAAATGTTACTTGTGTGGAATATTAATTATATTGTTTTATAATTTCTAAATTATGTTCATCACCTTTCTTTGTTATGGATAAAAATATGGCCAGTCAGCTGGCCAGCTAGCTGTCTTCCACATTTCTTGGCATCGGCATGAGTGCTTCCTCAGCTTGTTGAAACATTTCTGTGGGTTTTCCGTCTATTCCCACAGCCTTGTTCTTCACCAATGCCTTCAGGGCAGCTTTAACTTCTACCTTCACTACCATGTGCTCTGGGATAATAACTTCAAAACAAAGTTCACTGCCATCGAGCTGATTCTGACTCACAGTGACCCTCCAGGATAGACTAAATTTGCTCCTTTCAGTTTTGAGAGTTTTACATCTTTATGGACTCAGATACCTCATCCTTCCTTTCAGAGTGGCTGATGGATTAAAAATGTTGACCTTGCAGTTTGTACCCAACACATAATTCATTCTGCCAACAGGGCTCCTTGGGGGATTTCATTTGTAATCAAATAATGGTAAGGGAAAAAATACCAAGCTAGAAGTTTACCTCAGAAATCTTTGCCAATAACTCTTGCATGAAGACATAACAATTTTCACACTAAGCAAACTATCACTACAGACCCTCAAAAGTCAAATAACAAATCTGGAGGATTTTGTTCTAGCCAAGGACCTATTTGCCTAGTAAGTCTTCCAGACAGTTATTTTTTAAATTAATAATAGATAACATTATCTTGAAGAAATGCAATTAGAATGTTTTCGATTTCTGAAACTAGTTGGATTGGATAGTTTATACTTGGTAGACTGCAACGTTGGCTTTCGGTACCTGTTTTCCTGTCTGTTCTTTCCATTGCCTGGCCTTTATCACATAAATAACTCTTTTTATTCCACTGATGTATCATTTGAATTTTCTCTCCCTCCCCTTTACTATTTATCACAGGAGCCAGGAGGTTGGTGGTTCAAACACAGCAGCGACTCCAAGGGAGAAAGATAAGGAAGTATCTGTTCCCTTAAGTATTTACAAAGTCTTGGAATCCCTATATTGGATCATGATGAGCTGAAATGGATTCAGTTGTAGTTTCTTTGGTTAATATTTATCTGTAGTTTATTTGTACAGGACTGTAAATATTCATTAGATTTGGGAGGGACCACACTAAGGACTGTCATATGAGTGTAATGCTTATGTTGTAAAGGAGGCATTGATCTCTCCACTGTGATCTCACCCCTGACCCCAGCAAAGTAGATATGGATAGCTATATTTTCCTTTCTTGTCTCAGAGAAACCATACAATGTTGGCATTTTGAGAGTAAAGTAGCTAACAAACAAAAAGCAAAACGAATAATAACCATGCAACATTTATGATTTTCGGAGCTTGGTTCTGATGATGCTGAGCCAGTGAAATGGTCTCAGGCCCTGATCATGTTGCACAAAGAGCAGAGGATTCTCTTAGACATCTCTGGGCAATAGCTTTGCTGATCAGATGCTTTGACTGACTCCTTGCAAATTGGAAACCTTTGCAATTTTGTTTGTTTGTTTGTTCTGTGAAGTAAAATGACTCCTTTCTTCTCCCTCTGTAGAATATATTCAGGAAAAATAATACACTGAGATGTTGCACTTGAGAATGTGAGGGCCTCATTGGAAAGAAAAGGAGCTGTGATTATGTCAACATATGGAGAAAAGTTAGTGGCTAATGTACTTGGTTTCTTTTATTTATATTCTTTCTTCTGCTCCAAATGGCCTTACGGGGCTGAGAACACATGCTGGTGCACTCGGCCTGTGCCAAGGTGTGCTGTAGTGTATTCAATTGATAAATGAAACTGGGAAATGAAGTTTTGCTTGCCACGTTAGCTCAGAGCTGGCTAAGTCAGGAAGCTTCCAGCTCTGTTCTGTTAAAGTGCAGTAGAGGGACAGCCACGCAACCCAGCAAACACAGGCTTCCCACATGGAGGTTTTGTTTTGTTTTGTGTTTAACACAAAATAATCATGAACATCTCCTTATTCCATAAAAATAAGAGGGAAAGAAAGAACCCACTTCTAGGAATCATTTTGACTCACAAGTTAATTCACTTATTGATAGGCCACCAATAATTCCTACAGTAGGGCCATGTGATACTTTCTTGTCCTTATGGAAATTACTACACTGAGAGTAAGTGCATTCAATGATAGATGGAGAATGTTAATGATATAAAAGATGCTAAATAAACTTTTGTGGAATAAATGTAGGATTGATTATAGGTGGTAGAAGGTGCTTTGGGAGAGAAATGTAAAGGAGATAACAAGAGAGAAAATCATAGAAGATATCTAATGGGTAAGACTTAATGATACATTCCTGCATAGATTATTTTGTTTAATATTTAAAGTTAATATTTACGAGTCACAGCAAACCGATTCGTTCAATTTGATCAAACCTCAAATCAAACATGTTGTGATAGAATCAATCCTGACTCCCGGGGACCTTACAGGACAGAGTAGAACTGCCTCTTTGGGGTTCCAAGGCTGTCAGTCTGATGGGAGCAAGAAAGCCTCATCTTTCTCTGGAGAATCAGCTGGTGGCTTCAAACTGCTGGCTTTGCAGGTAGCAGCCTTATCTACTATAAACTGTCTTCTGTGTCACAAGGTCTCCTGTTCTTCTCACTGCACAGTGTTATTTCCACACAGATAAACTGAGCCACACACAACCATCCTTTACCCATTCTAAACTGCCCTCTTCCTATTTTTAGGTGTTGAATTCTTTTTACCCCTTTACCCATATGCAGCTTTAACTTTAACTACTTATGAAGTCTCTCCTGATTCTCTCATCACATATGAACTTCATCCCTTCAAAATCACATGACTCTGTGTCAGCCCATTTCCTTGAGGGTCTTCCTCTATTTTACTGACCTTCAACAAAGCATAATGTCTTTCTCCAAAGACTGTTTCTCCCCGTAATTTTGAGAAAGTGCATCCTCCTTTCTAAGGAGCATTTTGCACTGTACTTCTTTCAAAGTGGATTTATTCACTCTTCTGGCCATACATATATGAGGATTCAAAAATATCAATGTTTTTTAGTCTTCTTATTCATTGTACAGATTTCACGTATATATGAAGCGATTAAAATGTATATGGCTTGGGTAAGGCAAACCTTAGCCCTCAAAGTGACTTAGTTTTTGAAACATTAAAAATGTATTCTGTAGCCTATGTGTGCAATAAGATGTGCCTTTTAATTTCTTTCACCATTGATTTTATTAATGTTGATTAAGAAGGCATACCCCCCCAACAAAATGGAATATTTTCAAAGCTATGTGTTAATTTATTCATTTTATTTTTATACAGAACAACCTTATCACCTTCAAAATGCTCTCCATTACACTTAATGCATTTGTCAAATCTGCAATTCCATTCTTGGAAATATTTTGCACCTCCCTCATTTTTTTCTTCACCTCTTCTGTGTCTTAAAATCGATGTCCTGTCATGTCCCTCTTCATTTTCATAAGCAAAATGAAGTTGCACGGATTTAGGTCAGGCGAGACAGGTGTGTGGGACAAGGGAGACATGCTGTTTTTTGCCAAAAGCTGGCACACGGGGATGGCTGTATGAGCAGGTGCATTGCCGTGGTGGCAGAACCAGTCCTGCCTGCCACAAAACAGGCCTTTTTGGTTGTTGGTGAGTCTTCTTGTGATCCTGCTAATGGGATCTTTTTCATTAAACCAATTTCTTGGATAATATGCTCAGTTTAAGATTAGATAAGCCTGGCAAAAGAGTCTACACTGATTAGCACGTTTCCTGATCTTAAGCCCACACAGCATTTCCTCATTCAATTTTGAAGGACTGCCTATTGGCTCATGTATAGGTTCTACATGAGCACAAGTAGTTTTCTGGAATTTTCATTGTTTGCAATGTGATCCAAAATTTCACATGAGACACACATTTTGGTGCCTTTGCCTTATCAATAAAAACTAGGGACATAATTTTTCTGGTCGTCTTTGATTTTAGCCAAGATTCATCTGAGTTCTGTGATGCTGTCCCTGATTCCACTCCTCTTTTGTTCTTGCACCGTCAGTTCTCTGCTGGCATTGGCTTGCATTCGGGCAGTTCCCTCTGGTGTACTGTTTTAATCATTTCTGAATTAGCTTCTTCACAAATGTACTTGTGTCTTGTTTAATAATATCTACATCCTGTTGGATCCTCTTTCATGTGTCTGGAATTCTTACAGTTGGTTGATCAGACAGCTGTCTTCCAATTTCTTTAACATAGACAGGTGAGTATGGCACCAATTTATTGAAACATCTTCTGTTAGTGGTCTAGGGCTGCAGGAGGAGCCTCCGTGGCATGGTATATTACACTTTGGGCTGGTAATTGTGTGGTTTGTAGTTCAAAATTATTTGAACCACTCTCCGTGAGGGAATGATGAGGTTTTCTACTCCTATGAAGAGTTACAATCTTCAAACCCACAGGGGAAGTTCAACTAAAGAGTCGCTATGAGTCAGAATTGATTTTGTGGCAATGAGTTAGATATTTTGTTTTTGACCTAGTGCCGTTATACCAGTAATACTATAAATGTGTGGTTTTAACAAATACATTCCGTCATAATTTAGAAAGTTACAAGTACAAGTTTAGTGCACCTGCTCTTGGAGAAAGCTTTCTTTGCTGACCCTTGGGAAGGCCTCTGTCAACAACATTCTTATGAGTTGGATACCCCAACCCAGAAACTGCAGGTGAAAAGAACACATGGTGATCCCCCCCTTTACTTGTCAGTGGTAGGCAATACCTCTGATATTTGCTGGTTTATTTAATTCCATTTATATCTCAATAGAGATTGGCTCAAGATGGAATCTAATCCTGTGAATTGTATCCTACCTCATTAACATAACTGTCACTAATATTGTCTCATTAGCTTCACAGAGTTTAGGATTCACAACAATAAGATAATTACATCCTACCACAAAAATGGAAGATAATTATATAATGCTGACAATTTAGTCCATAATATTTCACCCTTTACCATCCTCTGAATTAGTTTTCTTGCCACGTGCAAAATACAATTACCCCATGAAATCATCCCAAAAGTCCTAAATTAACTCTAAATCGAAATTCTATCTTCTTACAAACTATCTTATCATCTGTGGCTCTAAAAAATAAGCTACACGCTTCCAATGTACACTGCTGGAACAAACACAGAGGAGACATATACTTTACAGATGCAGAACCTAGTTTAAAAGAGCAAATGGACATGAAGCAAATAAAATATTATGTTAATGGCAAAATCAGATTTTCATTGGTAGAAAAATAAACATAACCCACACCTTACCCCATGTACGTAAACAAGCTCAAGTGATAACAAATCTAACTGTGAAAGCCACGTATATTGAGACCACCAATGAAAAAATAAA
The DNA here is from genome assembly GCF_000313985.2 of Echinops telfairi. NCBI lineage: Eukaryota > Metazoa > Chordata > Mammalia > Afrosoricida > Tenrecidae > Echinops > Echinops telfairi. The sequence goes on along the minus strand of NW_022103906.1, from coordinate 83,475,381 downwards.
CATAACCCTAAGGACCCGACTTCAGGGCATAGACACAATAGTTATTATGACAAAAGACACACACAGAGTAGATGATAAAATAGATAACAGGGACTTACTAAAAAGAAGACACTAACTTGAATCAAAATACTTCATCAAAAGAGTGAAAAGAGAATTCAGACTGGACACAATTCACAAAGGACTAATCTCTAAATTATAAAGAAAATGGTCACACTTCAATGAGAAAAAGATGAATAACTCAATTCAAAAGTGGGCATAGGACATAGACAGTTAAATAAGGATGGTCAACAAACATATGAAGAAATGCTCATGATCAATAGCCACAAAGAGATGCAAATCAAAGTAGCATTGAGAAACCACCTTACATTAACAGTGACAACCAAGTACAATAAAACTGGAAATCGCAAATGTTAGAGTGGGTGTGTGTGCATGAGGGCGTGTGTGTGATACTTTTGGGAGGGGTCAGGTTGTGCCAACATGGCACCTGTAAGAAACTATGGGTAGAGTTTAGCCTGCCATTCAGGTCACAGCTTGATGACCTCCTTTGGAGGTAAGACTGAGATAAATGGCTCTCTGGAGCCTGGTCCCTGTCTTTCACTCATTGGTGGTTGGATCAACACACTGCCAGATCTAGCTGCGCTGCCTCAGCATGTGCGCTGTGCTACTTGTGGGCTGTGCAGTGCTCTGCTGCACCTGGCCTCGCTAACAACCGGGTTGCTGTGCCGTGCTGTTCCACACTGTGACACCACCCCATCTTGCGGTGTCTGCTCCCTGTGGGCTGACTCCACTAGTCTTCCCACCACCCCAGACACTGCATCTCCTGTCAGCCACCTCACATCTGTGCACCATGAGGCGCTTTCATGATCTGCCTCACCATGCCGCACTACTGGCCTCTGCTATAGCCTGCCACTGCCATCTTCCCACTATGTGCTTCCTTGGCCTTGGGCTAGTGGCCTTGTGAGTGTTACCCCACTTTCTGGTACCAAATTCCAACTTAAGTATGTAGTATTTCTATAACAGAAATGTCAAACATGGTGGCTTTAACAAACAAACTAATTCATTCTTTCATAATTTATGGGGCCAGAAATCCAAATACAGAGTCCTTGCTCTAGTAGAACATTTTCTGTCTAGCCTAGCTCAGGACAAAGGTTCTTGTCATCAGTCTTGTGTTAAGCTTAGGATTTTCATGCTGCAAGGACCTTGAGTTCACAGGATGCCCTCTTCTGTTGTGTTTATTTGTGGTCAAATATCCCTCTGATCTCCATGTGTGTGTTTTATTTCCTTTTATCTTTCAAAAGAGATTGATTCAATATACAACTAACCCTGTAGATTATATCCTGCCTATCTAACATAACGGCTATTAATCATACTTCATTAACACGATGGAGGTTAGGATTTATAACACATTGGATAATTACATAAGATCATAAAAATACAGGTAACTAAAAAATATTGAGAATCATGGCCTAGCCAAGTTGATATAAATTTAGAGGGATCACAATTCAATCCATAACACATCTCAGTTTTTATTCTGTCAGTTATTTGAGCCTCTTTTTCACCAATCCCTTCAATAAAGCTTAAACTTTTTCTTTCAATACTTTCAATTCTTCATCATTCGCTACCTGTCCAAACAGTTGAGCTTAGACCAATTGCATCTTGGTGCAGTGTCTCTCTGTGTTCCTTCCAATTTCTTTGGATGCTTCCAGAATCATTCAATATATTCCCCACACACACTAGATCCACTGCCATAAAGCCAACTTCATCTCCTAGCGATCCGATACAGGGTTTCAGTGGCTACACATCTTTATCAGACAAAAAGTAGTCTCATCCTTCCACACAGCAGTTGGTACTTTTGAATTGTAAACCCTGTGGTTAAAAATCCAATGTTGATTTGACATCGCTACCAGAGCCCTGTCTACTCTGTCCTGCCCCCTTAGGATCCTTTAGTATGGCAACTTGAGATTTTATTTTTGCTTCTGTTCTTTCAGTTATACCATATCTGTCAATGCATTGCACTGTGATGGCTTGGTTTTTCTGCGATGCTGGCATCGATGACATAGGTAATTCAAATATCAGCAGTAGACAACTTTAGTGTAGCTTGTAGACAAAGAGGGACTAAAAGATGAACTTGGTGAACTAAGTTCTAAAAATATTTTGCAGTGGGATGGTACACAGGTGTATTAAATATCACATTATATTCTCTTATTTAAAATCTCTTTCTGATAATATTGTTAGCCACTGCATCTAGGTAGAAGAAAGATAAATGGATATTTACTTTTGAAAGGCAAAAATTATCACCTTGATTAAAATGTTTAAGTCATTATTTTCCAATTTCCATTATGAGCAAATACATTACATTCTTTTCCCAGAATAATTATTAATATATTCATAATATTACTTATTCCATCTAGCTCACTAATGTTCTAGAAGCTAAATAAAGGTTTTATTCACAATATGTATTCTCTCAAGGGGAGGAAAAATGTATATATATATATATATATATATATACATACATACTCTTACGTGGGTGGAGATGGAAGGACTCTTGGAAGGCCTTTAGCTCTATTCATTGGCAAGATGTTGCCTCTATATGGCCAGAGAGCATGCTCCACTTGATGATCAATTGCGGACAGTATGTTCTTGGTGATGGGAAATACAGATAGGACAATAGAGGTAGGATCTGATGAGTCATCTCACATGTCTGGGGAAAGTTTACATTGTACTTAATATCTTCTAATAAATCTACCAGAAATTGCTCCTGGTTTGTAGAAATGGTTTTGCTTAAGTACTAACTGAATAGTTGGCATTTGAACCTAACAAGAGGCCCGGAGAGAACCCTGGTGGAGTAGCGGGCCATCTGTTGGACTGATAACCACCAGGTCAAAGTTCGACTCAAGCAGCTGCTCTGCAGGTAGACAAATGAGGCTTTCCGCTCCTGTCAAGATTTACGGAACAAAAAGGGCAGCGATTGTCTGTCCTTATGGGTGTCGTGGGTTGCACTAGACTTTAAGACAGTACGTTGATTTTGGTTTTTAAAGGTCATATCGAAAGAAAGACCTGAAGACCTGCTTCTATAACGATTAAGCCAAGAAACTTGATGAAACTCAATTATATTCTATAATATGTGGCTTCCTCATAAAATGAAGTTAATTCAATGACAAGTAAAGAAAACACTTGGCTGCTAACTAAAAGTTTGGAGATTCAAGTGAACCCACAGGTGATCAGGAAAAATCTTGGTAATCCACTTCTGAAAAAGAAGCCACTGGAAACTCTATGGAGCACAGTTCTACTTGGACAAGCACGGCATTGCCATGAGTGTGAATGAAAGCAGCAGTTGGATCATGTATGTTCTATCTAACAATAGAACATGACTATCTCCAAACCTGAGATATGTCCATTTTGTTATTCCATATTCCTAAGATTTCCTCAACTCAAAAGGTTAAGGTGTAACATCTCCTCAACTTAACATAACATGCTTTTTTATTGCTTTTCTTTGTATGGGACCTTTGTTCTGAATCCATCTCACTTCTCTCTGTTTTTGCCATTTAATTATTCTTGTCTTCTAAACTTTCATTGTTCTTCAATAACACTAATCAGTTTTGACTTTTGTTATAGTTATTTGTGTGCATCACTTACCTTCTTTAATAAGTAGCAAACATAGGATGTGTTATGTTAAAGCTTTACCTCCTTCATCAAACTGAACTCACTGCCATCAAGTCAATCCCAACTCACTGTGGCCCTCGTTGAATGATGGAGACTGTGACGCTACAAAAGCAGAAGACCTTGGCTCTGGCTCACATAGAAAATGGTGGGTTTGAACTGTGAATCTCGTGATGAACAGCCTAATGCCTACCCCCAAGAGATAGCTCGCATTGTTTCTTATTGCCTGTGGTCTTGATCAAAATATATTAAAAGGAATTAAGAGAGATTTAAATGAAAGAAACACTGGAAAGATGACCAGATAAAACCTTTGTCTTCTTTTTTTAGTGTATTTATTTTTCTTGGACAGATGAAGAAAGAGATTGATATAAAAATCATATTCTAGCTCTGTGAACTAATAACTGTGTGATCTCCAGCAACTTATTTTGTATCTTTGATACCCAGTTTTATCTTCAGAGAAATTAGAAGCTCAAGTTGTGGCATTATTAAAAGATTATGTGATTCTTGTGCATTATGATGCAGGATATATGAATTACATGAAATGAATGGTAACTTTACTTTTTATTAGACCAACTAATTGAATTGATTTATATTTCCTGTAAAAAGAAATTACCTTGATGGAAAAGTCAGTGGTTTAAATCCACCAGCTGCTCTGTGGGAGAGAGATGAGGCTCTCAGCTTCTGTAAAGATTTACAAAGTCTCAAAAACCCCACAAAGAGATGCTCTGTGTTAGGCTTGACTCAATGACACCTGGCTCTTCATTTGAGTGATGGCTCAACTCTTGGTTTTATTGTATCTGCACCGATTTCAGGTATCACAGCTAGTCCTGAAAACATCCTGAGCTGGGAAAAGAGTTCAGTTTTCTTCCTTCTAAGAAGTGCTTCCCCAAGTTTCCCTTCAAATCTCATTGGCCAAAACATGGGCATGGTGAACTGGATTACCATGATTTTCTTAGACAAATCAGACTCTGCACCTTAAATGAAAACTTTTCCACACACACACACACACACACACACACACAATGAGTAGAAAGGACTATAGACATAAAAACACACTGAGCACAATAGGGAAGGGATGCCTAATGTGGGTGTAGTGAGAACAGCATAGTCAATTTAAATGAGAAAGGAGAAAGAAAACTATATTAAAGGATTTGCCATATATAAGATGTCAAAAATTCAAACAAAGAAAAAAAAATCTAAGATCATAATATGTAAGTAGGTACAGGTATGTATATATATATATATATATATAAAGGGTTTCAAAAAGTTTGTAGAACAATTTTATTGTATTAGGCTTGATTCTCTAGCAGTGGTTCTCAAGCTGTGGTTCATGACCCCTTTGAGGGTCAAATGACCCTTTCACAAGGGTCACCCAATTCATAACAGTAGCAAAATTACAGTGATGAAGTTGCAATGAAAATAATGTTATGGTTGGGGTCACCACAACATAAGGAACTATATTAAAGGGTTGCAGCTTGGAGAAGGTTGAGAACCACTGCTCTAGAAAAACCAAACCAGTGACAGCTATACATGTATTAAGAAGTAATCTTATATCAGGAAGGCATCTCAGTCTAGTCCAACTTAAGGCCATTAGTTCCAATACCAGCCAGACCCCTCCTCAGGCTCATGTAACTGCAGGCTGATGATACAGAAATGTGAAGCAAGAGACAGGGATATTATAAGATGGTGGGTGCAGAGGATGGTGGAAAGATGGCAGGGTGCCCGCAGCTCTCAGGGTTAGGCAAACCATGTGGGGTGCCGCTGGAGGCAGGGGCAGAGTCTTAACAAGCAGGAAGGTAAAGGGTCAGAGAGAAAGAGAAGGGGCCCCCATGTCTGTCTTATAAAAAAGCCACATATCCCGGGAGGCATCATCAGGCTGTGACCTGATTGACAGGTTAGACTCCACCCCTACACAAGAGCAAGTTGACATAAAATTAAAGGTCCACAGACCTCAACCCCCTTTGTCAACTTGACACTTGTGGTTAAATCTTATATTACACAAATGAACAAAACAAAAGTAGTCTATGCCCAACCATTTCAGTGTGGTGAACACCTCTCAACATCTTCCCCACTCATGAACGTTTGTAAGTCAGCTATTGCTTGCCCTTCTCTTGCCCCTATTTGAGTATTCAATGTCTACACTGCCTATTTCTATCACTCTGTGGAGACACGCATGTTATTTGATGTGAAGGATGTTCCTTCCAGTTGGATTCTGTGTCTTTGCATTCTTAAGCATAAGCAAATCTGGAGGAAGCCATCCATCAAGGCAGCCATGTGCACCAATGCACAAGGTCACACATCTTTCTCTTCATCAGTGTGGTTCTGGTCCACTGAGTTCTAGCTCTTCTAAGCCGGGCCAATGGGTCCCACAGCAAGCCAGGGAGTTTCCCATAGGGTCCTTCACATTTTAGACCACTGGCTCCTTCAGAAATTTCCAACATCTCTAGCCCCCTTGGCTGGGTCATGTCCTACACTCAAGTTCCGCACAACTTTTAAACTTCAGAACAGCCAGCTTGCTCTAATATCTCTTCAAGTTCTTATGCACGAGGCCTTTGTGAACAGTGTCAATGACCAGACTCTGAAATACCCTGGTGTTTATTAATTAACCAGCTGGATTTAGCTTCCGTATTGTCCCGCTTATGCTTAACTACGTTTGTGTTGGGTCCACCCCCACCCCCACCCCAGCCCAATCTTTAATTTAAAGAGAAGATGAGAAGGGGGCAGGGAAATTGGAAATGGAAAGATCAGAACACAATTAAAGAGAATGTTGAGGCATTGTGAAATATATAATTAATGTCAATGATCTATTTGTGTGGAATTGTTAATTGGGAACCTAATTTGATGTATAATTTTTCACTTAAAAATAAAAGAATATTTTAAAAGATTATGAGATGAACAACAAACTGTCGTCATGCCTTCTGTGGAAGCTGAATGTCAAAATGACACCACAACTTTGAAAAGTGAGACATTGTTGTTCTCAGTGATATAATGATAAAATGATGTGAAGCCAACTTACTGGCTCTAGCTCAAAAGTAAAACGGATAACTTGTTTAACTATTTGATTTTTATATATAAGTGCAAATCAGATTTCTCCCTGCCTGCCCCCTACTTTGTGAAACAGACTTCATTTACCCTAATTTATATAAATGAGTAGCAGGTATCAATGACCCCAAAACTGAACTCAATAACAGTTTGGAGCTGTGGCTAATGTTACGATCCAGGATAATGGGTATCTCACATTAAAACATTAGTTTTAGGTTATTCTCACCCAGGGTAGAAAAATGAAAGGAAAGAACAATAGAAAGACGAAAAAAAGATTAAGAACCATAGTTATTTTGTGACTTTGACAGTTGTTTTCAGCAATCTGCTCAGGCAGGAGAAGCCTTTGTCCACAGATGAACAAACATGATTTCTGGAGTCCAATAGGAAGTCTGCTGGCTTTGCAGAGGGCAACGATGCTTTGTCTCCAACTGAAATTCAAGTCTTCTGCTTGCAAACAAAGCCATCTTCCTACAAATCAGCCCTTTTATTTTGTGAGCATGTTCCTTTGTCCATAGTGATTAAATATTTTATTCTTCTACAAAACAAACAAATTATATCATTTGGTGGAGAACCAAAAAAAAAAAAAAGAAAGAGAGAAAAGAAAAAATGATAGTTATCATGTGCAAATCTATTCAATCAGAATTTATGGAGTCCAACTAATTTGCAATTTTCCTACTAAATCAGAACCCGAACATGCCCTCCTTAAGCACAGCTGAGCTGAGACATACATTTAATAATATGTGTTCATAAATAACTGTAAAATAGAGTTTGTTACATTCAATGATAGACTGCCATCCAGCTCCAGAAAGAAGGACGAAGCCTGGTTTGCAGCATTTGCCAGTCTCCGTGCTGTAAGTTATGGTGTCATCGTGGCTGATTTCAAGTTACTGGTGTGATTTCACTGATGTGAAATTGGGAATAGATGTGCATGATCTCCAGCATATCACCGGTTCCAGAATTTGAAAAAGTAAGAGTCACCACAGTTAGCTGGTGGTAGTGGGAATACTTCAAAGAGGGGATGACGATTCATTTGGGAAGGGTAATAGTAGCTTAAGTATTATACCTACGAAGATCAGTGTGAACATCATGGATCTTGAAGGTGGCAGCGTATAGTTAAAGGATGGCTAGAACAAGACTGTAAAAGGGATCAGAGGGGAAAAGCAATCACGGGACTTTAGAAGCAGACAGGCTCTGGAGGTGACAAGCGTGGCAGGGAGAAGCACACCGTGAAGAAGAAAAGCATTGGAGGGTTGTTTGGCATACGGAGTCTCGTGTGTTATTAAAAAGGGCATCGCTACTTCAAAAGTAACAAAGGCACAGATCGTGTTCCTTAGGAAACTAATGAACAAAACCAGGGACAGAGAATGAGGCATTAAGCCTTTTGATCATTCTCCCATGGTTTGCTGTTGACAAATCCACTGTGCCCCTGAGCATGCCTTTGGGTAAAGCTGGTGTGTGCCTAACCCAGGTGCCAGCACGTGGGTGCAGGGCCAGAGTGGTATCTTTGAGGCCGGCTGAGGCTATCACTGGAGGAATTCCACTGGAGAACAGCAGCTTTGGATTATCTGTGTTTCTAAATCATTGTGTACGTATCAGGCAGCCAGGCCCCCCACAATGCCAGCCTAGGCATGTGTGGTCCCGATTCTCCAGACAGAGCATCTTGAGACCCAGAACTCCCTGAGCAGGTGAGGAACTGTGCTTCTGGTGGGAGCTGTCCTTCACTTTGCAGGCCTCATTGTCACTGAGGTAAAGCAGGATATTGATGATGTTCCCGGGCGGGTTAGGGAGCCCAAGGCACGTGAGGAAGGATTCAGCTTCTCCTTCTTTTCCCCTGTTTGGCTGCTTCAGAAGACACGAAACAGCTTTGGGAAGTGTCCCATGTTGCCTTCCTTTCTTCATTTCCCTGCTACCCCACCCTCCACGCCCCCAGCACTGGGGCTAGGCTGCTTTTTTTAAGTTTTATAATTAGAAAGTGAGATTCTTTCTTTGGAATCAATATTTCTTTACGGCTTCTCTGGAAAGGATCTTACTCCATCTGCCATGTCCTCAAGACATCTCTTGAGGGGTGAATGGGGGGGATGAGGCAGGGCAAGACCCAAAGAAAGACTCATTTTTCAAAATTTGAAAGGTAGAAACAGGATCATGTATTCCTTTCTCCTGGCTCACTCAAATAAGGTCTGGACTCAGACTCACCACACAGTGCCTAGGATGTCTTCACCTGGAGGCTGAGGAGGGACTGGCTAAGAAGGAGCCAGGTGAAAAGCCATGGAGCTGCTTATCCAAGAAGCTGCTGTCAATACAAAGACATCCTTTGATTTCCTTTGCAGACATTGTGCCTATTCGTCAACAGGGGTTGCAAAACCAAACAATACAGCACATCTCAGCTCAGTGCCCTGGAAGTGCAGTGAGTAAAGCACTCAGCTGCAAACCAGAAGGTTGGTGGTTGGATCCCTGCAGTTGGTCCACAGGAGAAAGATAGGGCAGCTTGTGCATATAACAATGGAGAGCATCGTAAGCACTATAGGGCCATTCTATTCCTCCAACAGTTCTTTCTGAGTCTTACTGTTGCTGCTGCTGTCTAAGAGCTACTAGGGGCTGCACAGGATGAAACCTGCCTCACTTCTGTTCCCCTGTAAAGAAGGAAGACATTCCTGGGTAGCGAAAATGGTTATGGTAACTACAAAGCAGATCATTGGAGGTTCAGATTCACCACTTCTAGAATTTAAAGCCAAGAAATCCCTGTGGAGAACGTCTCTACTGTGACACACCTGGGGTTGACTGGATGAGAAGTAGTTATCTATGTGTCACATGAGACCTTAGCACCCTATGTCACATATCCCCGGGGTACCAGACCATGATCCGGGATACATCAAGTCAACTCTTTCCTCAAAGCTGTAGTTTTGTAAAGGTGGAACAATCATGCTTCCAACATCATGCCTTTAGATAAGTTCCCAACCAATGCCTGTGGGAGAAGCAGTCAAGACATGAAACAAGGAATTGTGTTGGGTCAATCTGCTGCAAAAGACCTCTTTGAAGGTATTGAAAATCAAGGCTGAGACATGGCTGACTAAGATGCGTCTGCCCCAAGCCATGGTCTTTTCAATGGTCTCATAGGCATGTGAAAATTGGGCATTGAATAAGGAAGACCAAAAAGGAATGGATACGTTTGAATTATGATGCTGGTGATCATGGACTGCCAAAAGAACAAACAAATCTACGTTGGAAGATGCACAGCTAGAGTGCCCCTTAGAGGCCAGGTTGGCCAGGTATAATCTCATATACTTTGGACATGTGAGAGGAGACCAGTTCCTGCAGAGGGACGACAGTTAAAAAGGGAAGGCCTTTGACAAGATAGATTGGCACAGCGACTACAGTGATGGGATCAACATAAGAACAATTGTGAGGAGGGTACAGGACTGGACAATATTCCTTTCTGTGGTATTGAGGGTCACTGTGAGGTGTAACAGATTCAGCGGCATCTGATAACGTCGACACGAGTATTTATTGTTTTGAGCCCATCAGTCCAGCCGCTCTGAAACCCATCTCATTGAGATTCATCCACTTTTTCACAGACTCCCTACCAAGTATGATGACCTTCTCCACTGACTGGTCTCTCTTATGATATGTCAAAAGTACATGAAATAAATTTTGCCATACAGCATTCTAAGGAACATTCTGTTTGTATTTCTTCCAAGATAAATTTATCTTCCAAGATAGATTTAGTTCATGTTATATTCAATATTTTTTTGCCAATGCTATACCGGAAATGTACCAGCTATTCTTCTTTCTGCCTTAGTCTTTGCCCAGCTCTTACCTGCATATGAGGCAAGTGAAAAATACCATGACTTAGGTCAGACACATCTCTGTTCTCAAAGGAATGTCTTTGCTTTTTACATTTTAGGGAGATCTTTTGTTGTAGATGGGCCTAATGCAATATATTTGCTGCTTTAATGACTACAATTTCCTAAGCTTAGATTGTGGAACATAGCATAATGAATTCATTAACAAATTCAGTACTTCCTCCATTTATTCTGATGTTGCTTATTGGTCCAGTTTTGAGGATTTTTGCCTCCTTTATATTGATATGAAATCCCCACTGAAGGATATAGCCTTTGTTCTTCCTCAGTAAATGCTTTAAGTAATTGCCTCTTTCTACAAGCAAGGGTTGTGACATCTGCTTCTTGCAGATTATGAATGAGTCTTCCTCCAATCCTGATGATGATTTCCTCTTAACCTAGTCCAGCTTCTTGAAAGCTTTGCTCAGTTCTCAGATTGGGTATGTGATATACCCTGATGCACAACTTTTCTACTTCTACATCAGGTGCTATCCCTTTGTTCTGTTTGAAAGACTGCCTCTTGGTTTATCTATAGGTGTCATATGAAGTATTCTGGAATTCCCATTTTTGCAATAATTTTGTCCTGATCTGTTGTTATGTACAGAGTCAAATGTCCTTGCATAGACAATAAGAGCCAGGTAAACAATATTCTAGTATTCTCTACTTTCAGCCAAGATCCATCCAGCAATGATATCCCTCATTCCAACTTGTTCTCTGAATCTAGATTGAATTTGTGGAAGTGCCTGCAAACATTTCTGAATTATCTTTAGCAGCGTTTACTTGCCTATGATAGTGATGGTAATGTTTGATCACGTCTACTTTGTATGGAATCATTTTTTCTTCTGAATGGCCTTATACACATCTTTTCTTCAGTAGATTGGCCAGATACCTGCCTTCAAAATTTCTTGGTATGGAGAAGTATGTACCTCTACCACTGCATTTGTTTAGTTCAACATATCAGTTAGTATTTCAAAGCTTCACAGCCTTGTTTATCCCCAATGCCGTCGGTGTAGCTTAGTCTCTTTCTTTCACTACCATCAGCACTAGATAACATGCTACCGCCTGAAATAATTGAAAATCTAAAAAATATTGACTGTGCATTCCGTTCATCTTCTTTTGACTTATTATTGAATATTTTGTTCATAGAACTCTTCGGGGTCATAACTGCTCTTTTCTTCATTTCTTACATGCAGAGAAATGTGAAGCATGTACTTCTCTTTTGTTTGTTTTTAACCAAAAGAGTTCAGCTTTTGGTTTCCCAGTGTTCAGCTTTTTTTTTTTTTTTTTAACATTTTATTAGGGGCTCATACAACTGTTATCCCAATCCATACACATCAATTGTGTAAAGCGCATTTGTACATCATTTCTCAAAACATTTTCTCTCTACTTAAACCCCCGACATTAGGTCCTCATTTTTCCCCTCCCTCCCCGCTCCCCCCTCCCTCATGAGCACTTGATAGTTTATAAATGGGTATTTTGTCATATCTTGCCCTGTCCGATGTCTTCCTTCATCCACTTTTCGGTTGTCTGTCCCCCAGGGAGGAGGTCACACACAGTTCCATGTAATCGGTTCCCTCTTTCCTACCCATTCTCCCTTTACCCTCCCTGTTTTGCCACTCACACCACTGGTCCTATAGGGCTCATCCGTCCTGGATTCCCTGTATTTTCAGTTCCTATCTGTACCAGTGTACCTCCTCTGGTCTAGCCAGACTTGCAAGATCAAATTCGAGTCATGGTTAATATCATCATTTATTCCTTTAAAAAAAGATATTTTACAGTCAAGGGCCATTTTTGTGTGGGTGGGATCCATTTTCATCTTCTCTTTTTTGTCTTTTTTAATGGGCTTTTGCTTTCTTCATACATGATATTATTGATATCATCTTACAGCTTGTATGGACTTGGGTCATTCATGTTCAGTGTGCCTAATTTTTTTCTTGAGATAATCTCTACATTCCAATGGTATATACTCAAGACTAATATTGTTCTCATGGACATGCTTACATTCTCTTTCTCTTCCTACTTGACTTGCATGCGAGTGATTGTTGATCTGATCTAAAGGCAGCCCTGGGTCTTCTTATGATTGAGGTGCTCAGCTTCTCCCTAAAGTCTTCAACAGTTATAGTCCATTTTATTCCTCTCACCAAGGAGAAGGAAATCAGACTATCCTGCACTCTTTGAAAAGCATTTGCTTGCATGTCAGTATCTAGAGTTGTATTTTTCACTGGGTTCCCAATCTCAGCAGTATTTTAATTCACAGAGGGAAAGCCAGCTGAGTTTAAAATCTGTTGCAACAAGTCACCAAAGGGGCTATATATCTCTCTCTTTCAGAGGAGAAGCCAAGCAGAGCGGTTCAATTAAACTAGCACAACGTCCGGCACTCCAAAGACAGAAGGGCCCGAGGGAAAGGCGTCAAAGGGTGAATTATATGCTCCTGTTCACCCCTTTGGGCTAGAAAAATCATGGTGTTTCAGACCATAAAATTGAAACAGAATGAGACTCAAAATGGCAGACACTGCCTTCTTTTCTATTAACTCCCAGACTGGACTGATCTGCAGAAGGAAGGGTCACCAAGCCAAGCAAACAGGTACCTGGATGAGGAAATCAAACAAAACACAGAAAACAAACAAATAACAACAACAAAAACTGCTTCTAAGATTTCAGAATAAATGAGAGATGGGACAGTAGAATTATGTTAATTATTGGCTCCAAAACTAATGGTAATAATTATGGTAGCAGCCAGGTTTTCTCTATTTTTATATCTGGAGCCTAAAGCTTCTTACTTTAAAATAATTCATTCTTTAATCCCTCCTAGCCTAAACTCTTGTTGTGCATACTAAAAGTGAAGTGGCTGAAGGAAACATTTAATGAATGTCAATCCTGTATTCTGCGCAAAAGGATCCTGAGCATTTAATTCAGATAGTCCTATCCCCATGATGCTGAAAGAAAGTCTTGCTTTTAAGAATTAAAAGATAAATTGTGGTTGCTGGGCCACAATCTGGATTGCCGTCACTTTCTAGATCTTGAGGCTGTATAAAATACAGTTGTTTCAATTCCTTTTGTGAAATACGGACTAGCAGAAATTTATCTTAGTCTGAACTCCAAATTCCAGTTTGAGGCATGTTTTGTTTGTTTGTTTTGTTTTCCTAATGTAAAATATTTAATTTTTTCATTAATAGGATGGGTGGAGTTAAATCTATCAAGTAAAATTACTTTGAGGTGAATATAAAGTATATATAAGATACACAAATCTTATAAGCACCCAATTTTGTCTGACTTTCTTCTTGACCCTTTCTTACTGAGATAGTTAAAGTATTGTGCCAACTTGACCAATAAACATATGTGGGGTTAATTGAAGGGCGGAGGGATCAATGGCTCCATGAGCCTCGCCTTTCGAGTTCTCAGGTCTCTTGCTTTCAGAGCAGGGTGCAGCTGCCTTAGCCAGTTCCCTGCTTCAGCTTGCAAGGCTCACTTCCTGCAAAACATCCCTGAGGAGAAGCCACATGGACCTACCCCGATGCAGCCCTGGGTGCTGGAGCAGCCTTGTGGA
>NW_022103906.1:83453459-83461196 GCF_000313985.2 Echinops telfairi | reverse complement strand
GCACTGAGATGCTTACACATTCACTGATTTGGTTTTCCTCCTGCAGTCGGTTTCATAGTGTATGTTTTGTGAGATGGAGGAGGACTTTGTGGATTGGTGTTGACATATGGGCTAATGGACGTGTGGGCTTGGGCAGCACTGGGTTGGGATGTTTTCTTGCCACTGATGAGAACTTGAGGTAGGTATACTTTTCAAGCAAAATTATTGTCAGGTCCAAACAGACTAGATATGTATTCAGAATTTGGCCATTGTAAGCTCCTAATGGATAATAGTTACTACAATTATACCAGGGGCCTTCAAAAATTCATGGAAAAATTCCATTACTTTTCATTCTATTTTCCACGAACTTTTTGAAGCCCTCTTGTATATGTGTTTGTGTGTGTGTATCAAAGCAAACACACTATGATCAAATTTATCTTGACACATAATATCTCTAAAGAAAAAAGTAGAACTACTCTCTCAGACTGTAAGTCTTTACAGAAACAAAGAGCCCTGTCTTTACCCCTTAGGAGCAGTTGATGAATTCACACTGTGAACTTGCTGGTTCACAGCCTAACATGTAATCCACCTGAAACACACATATCTATGAATTTCCATTCGCATAGGGTTTTCTCCATTAAGCTGCTAACCACGAAGTCAAAGTTCGAATCCACCAGTTGATGAAAGATGAGATTGTTGTCGCTGGAGCTTGCGCTAGCTCACTACACACTCACACACACACATACACAATGAAGGTCAGTAAACATAAATTATTAATATATTGATATGTCACATCTTACATCATCTATATTATATTACGTAGATGATATAATCAAGATATAACATGAGCAAGTATATATGATTGTGTGTATACATAGATATATACACACATATATATAGCTCACTCAAATTATGTATCTATATATGCATATATCTGTCTCTCTATATTATATATTGCCTCACTTGGTCCTTTCGATGATATTGATACTCAATTTTATGCTCTACTTTGAGTTCTCAACTACATAGGTGCCACCATCATCTTTTGCATATTTATATAGATAAAAAGGTCTATGTTGAGGTGTGTTGAAAATGCGTACAAAGGATTGAAAGGAGAAATATATCATCAGAGGTGTATGAAAATCAAGTTTTGCAATTGTGTGTTTGTTTGATATGTTTGTGGGTGTTCATAAGCAAGGTAGATGGTAGCACCACAAAGCAGAGGGGCAAATAAACAAACAAACAAAATGCAAAGTATCTTAGCAGTGAAATATTGAGAAGTTATTCACTTAACAAGGAACACTGGCTTGGGGAAAAGCCTTCTGAAAATCCAATCACACTAACAGCGCCTTTGTTAAGGCTAGGATTTAACAAAGCATGAATAGATGTACCTCGTTTGCCAGCAATTAACATCTTCGGGTCATCATCACTGAATTTACCAGGTAGTCCTCCACAGGCTCTGGGGCCATGAATTAGGGCACTCTTTGTTTCAAAGTCACTTCAGTTTCTCAAATGTGTCACAAAGAATAACAGTCTTTCTACCAAATGCCATTTTATCCATATTCACTAGATAACCTTAGACATGCAGTTCCTTTCGACAGCTGTAAACTTCTTGTACTGTAATTCTATACAAGTTTCTTATCTGTTTAACACAAGAGAACCCTCAACTGAAAATTAATTTAGGGGAAATGAAAGTCCTTTTTCTGTGTTCACCTGTTTGTAAATGATAAGGTCCATAAACAACAGTTTTAATAATTCGGTCCTTTGCCCAAGAGCAGCAGTTTATGATCCCAGCCACCATCTCCTACCCACGTAAGCTGATCCTCCATTTCAAGCCACCATTCGCTTTCCGTGATGAAATGCAAGGGCTCATCCCAATTTAATACATGGCTTCCTTCCTATGGAACATGCAAACCACAATATCTGCAAAAAACCTAGGCTGCACCAGACTGCAAGGGAAACACAATTAAATGGGGAAAGAAGTTGCCCATGTTCTTTTTTTTTTTCCCAACAAGATTTAAGTTTTGCTTTATTTTGTCAATGGAAAATAAGAAATATTTAAGGAAATATAAAATAAACAACAGAACCAAGAGCAACAATGCCAAACGTCACATTAAAGCCTAAGACAGATCAATATTCAACGACGAATGCAGCGTACAACTTATTTAAGACATTACCAATTACTGGTTTAGGCAGATTAACAAATGGCAAAAGATATATTGTTTTATGAAAGCGAGTACTCATATTAATCAGTTTTTTACTAATGCAAACATAGCTAAACTTCCACTCATCAGATCTTGACTAAAGTCTGGTAAGCTCTGTAAGCAGTATGTGTGTGTCACTAATTTATTCACTTTTTTCCTCTTTTGTCTTCTCTGTCTTGGGTATTTTAGTGCAAGTGATGTGCAAATTTCTATGTCCTGGCCATACTTGCACGACATCTCTGAAGCTACCGGAAGTCTGTGATGACAGACTAAACCTGGTGTCGATAGGGACCCTACATCACTCGTGCTCAGATTGTTTTTATGTCTGTGTGCTGAGTTACAGGCATGTTGCAACGAGTTCACCTTAAAAAGAATAGCAATGAGTCAGTTTCTTTCTTTCTTTTTAAATCATTTTATTGGGGGCTTGTATAACTCATCACAGTCCATATATCCATCCATTGTATCAAGCACATTTGTACATTTGTTGCCATCATCATTCTCAAAACATTTTCTTTCTACTTCAGCCCTTGGTATCAGCTCCTCATTTGTCCCCTCCCTCTCCGCCCCCTTCCCTCATGAATCCTTGATAATTTATAAATTATAATTGTTTTGTCATGTCTTACACTGTCGGATGTGTATGAAACTTCAATGAGCCAGTTTCAAATAGAACATCACAGATAAACCTGAGCTCTGAAGCAGGATCTTAAGGAGAGAATTGTGTTAGGTTCAGATGACTAGAGGAATAAATCCAGAGGCACTCATATATGTATGAGGAAGAGCTTTATATCAAGAAGCTTTATATATCAGAAAAACATCCCAGCCCAGTCCAACTCAAATCTGTACGTCTGATACTAGTCCATAAGTCCCTCTAGTTCACAAGTCCGTCTTTAGAATCATGCAGGCACTTGCAATGATGCAGAATGGAGGAAGATCACAGGCCAGTGGGTGCAAAGTGCCATGGATTCAATGGAGGTAGATGCATCTCCAGGGCTCTGGCAGGTTCCTGCATGGCTTGCCAGCAGGAAGGTGAAGGGGGAGGTGGAGCTGTTCCCAGGACCCACCTTATGACAGTGCCCTGCACCCAAGGAGATACTACCAGGTACCTGATTGACAGCTAGACTCTACCCCTACACTTTTATATCTTCATGTGAACACATTAGGTAACTACCACAAGAATCATTGACAGAGTTTACCATTGATGGGAACAGCCATTACTCAATTTTCTCACTGTTGTTGTTGTTAAGATACTTTAGGCTTAAGGTTCCACATCACAGATTAGAACTGCCCCAAAGGGTATTAGAATGGCGCTGTGGGTTAGGTATGGGGCTGCTGATAACTAAATGAACACTTCAAATCCACAAGACAGAGATGATGCTACCCGCTTCCTTAAATAGTTAGTCTCAGAACCCTACATTAGAACACTATGAGTCAGAATGGGCTCACTGGCTGTGGGTCTAGTTGCATGATAGGAATCTTGACTGAAACCAATACCTAAGTCATTCTCATACAAAAGGTGCTTGGTGTATTTGAACCACCAATCTCTTAGTTTGTAGCCTAATAATTAACCAGAATGCCTTAATTTTTCTACTATAATTTTCTAAATCAGAATGTAGATCCTCAAAAGAAATCAATGAACTAAAATTATGGTTCTATATGTGTTATAAAATAAAATATTTCCCCCCAAAGAAATCAATTTAGAGAAACAGAAGAGATGAAAACTACATTATCATTTTAATGGGTGAAAAAATTCACAGTTGATGAAATTCAATATTGATTCAGGTTAAAACCTTTATGGATAGTAAGAGTAGAAGAGGAATTTATTGACTGTATAAAGAACATCTGCCAAAAAACATATATCTGACATCATGTTTCATATGATGTCCTCCAATATCAGAATCAAGGCTAAGATTCTGTTTCCCACTAATCCTATTCAATATGGTATTGGAAGTCCTAAGCAGTATAATAAAGGGGAAAAAAGGTAAATAAACAAGCATATCAAAACCAAACTCATTTCTGTCTAGTCTGTTGAGATTCATAACAACCCTGTAGGAGAGAGTAGAACTACCCCTGTTGGTTTCAAGAGACTGTAAATCTTTATGGAAGTATAAAGCCATACGTATATATATTCTCTATCCTTCCACCCAATCTACTGCTGGTGAGTTGTTTCCAACTCATGAAACCTGTAGGACAGTTTAAAAGTACCCCACATGGCTTCCAAGATTAAATTTTATGGAAGCATTCTGGACTTTTTTGTTCCACAGAGCAGTTTGAGGATTCGAAAAGTTGATCTTGTTAGCAGTAGAACTCTTTAACCAAATAACCTTTGTGCAGATGTGATTTGTAAAAATTTTACAATAATTTACAATAAACTTCTTCAAAGATTATATCTACTAAATTGATATTGCAAAGTCACAGTATACAAATGTGCCCATAAATCCATTATATATTTAAATACTGACAAAATAGCAATTGGAATTCAACGTTAAAAAATAAGAACAAAATTTATAATAGCACCAAAAACTGAAATATTTTGCTATAAGTCAAAGAAAGCATGCAAAAGAGCTCAATGTTGAAAGTAACACAATGATGAAAGAAATATTCTTAAAAGCTTCAAATAAGTATGTGACTGACCAGGTTACTGAGTTTTCTTTTATTTAAAAAGCCTACACTAAAATTTTTCCTTGAAATTTTATTAAAATGCACTGTTTTGTGCTCAGTAAAAGCTTAAAATGATACTCCATAGTTATTTGCTACTTCTTAGGTGGCAAGTATTGTGTTAAATCATTAGCACATAACCCGATGATCACAATAGCCATGCAAGATTAATATTTATTGGTATTTCCAAATAACAGTGAAACTAAGGTGAAGCAATATTAGAACAGAGAAGGTAAGGTAAAGAAAGATTATATACTTTTATATAATATACACACGGTTAATTTCAGAATTTAGAATTATTTCCATGTCTTTGGCTGTATGAACCAATCTTTCCTGAACACAATTTTTATGGTAAGGTACTTGGCAGGAGAAGTATGACTGATGGCAACCTATGATGGGGTACTCCCCACAAAAACGATACTCGTTCTGCTTTTTTGAGGTGAAGGGACAGTACGTTTGGAGTTCATTCCACCAGGTCATACTGTTAACCAAGCTTTCTATTTAGAGGTTCTGAAAATATTATGTAACAGTGTGAGACCAAAAAAACGCCTGCTTTGCGGCAGACAGGGGACTGGTTTTGCTACCACAATGCACCTGCTCATGCAGTCATCTCAGTGCACAGATTTTTGGCAAAAAAGCCCCAACATGCCTCTATCGCCCCATGCACCTGACTCACCTGACCTAGCTCTGTGCAACTTTTTTTTTTGTTTTCGCAAATGCAGAGGGACATGAAAGGACAGTGATTTCATGGCATAGAAGAGGTAAAACAACAACAACAACAAACAACCGAGGGAAGTACTGTCAGCCATCCAAACATGAGGTTGAAATTTTTTTCCAAAGATGGTTTCACAGATTTGACACATGTATTAAGTGTGATGCAGAGTACTTTCAAAGTGATACGTTTGTTTTGCAAAAATAAATAAACAAATACATACATACCTTTGAGAACAAATTCCAGCTTGGCGGGAGGGTAACCCCTCATCTATGTTTCTGAATAGTATTGCAATCCACAGTGTTTTCAATGGCTGATTTTCCAGTGTAAGACTTCCAGGCATTTTTGAAGAGGTACTTATGATTGTCCTTAAGTTGACCTGGTTTTCGTGAACAGCTGAGAACCTGGAGAAGGAATGTTGTTGTTGTTGATGTTGTTGTTAGGTGACCTATAGTCAGTTTTGACTCCACAACTATGTATCACACAAGGAAACATTTCCTGGCCCTGTGACATCTTTACAATTATTATTATATTTGAGCCCTTGTTGCAACAAATGTACCAATCTGATGGAGATTCTTCCTCATTCACTGCTTTACCAAAACATGATGTCCTTCTGCAGGGACTGGTCCCTCCTGGGACAAGATGCATGGGACCGTGTCTCACCACATTTCCTTTTAAGGAGCTACTGGCTGGACTTCACCTAAGGCAAGTGTGTTTGTTCTTCTGGAAGTCCATTGTCTAGTCTGTATTCTTTGTTAACATCATACAACCCAAGCATCAATTCTTAGTTTGTTTGCCTTGTTTATTGTGTAGCTTCTGTGCAGAGATAAGACAACGGAAAATGCCATGGATTGGGTGAGGCACACCTCAATATTCAAAGTGACATTTTTTATTTTTAGCACTTAAAAGAGTCATTTGTCAGTAGATTTACCAAGTGCAAAACACCATTTGATCCCTTGACTACTGCCTCCATAGATTGTGGGTCCAACTGCAATGAAATCCTTGATAACTCCAATGAAATGTTTTCCCCATTTATCATGATATTTCCGGATCCAGTTGTGAACACCAGTGCTTTCTTTACATTCAGGTGTAATCCATACTAAAAGTGTTAGTCGTTGATCTTCCTCAATAAATATTTCAAGGCCCCTTTTGTTTTTGCCAATCAAAGTTATGTCATCTGCATATGGCCGGTTCCCCATGAGCCTTCTCAAACTTGATTCTACCTTCTTCTTCATATCATTTAACTTCTTTGGCCATTTGCTCAGCATACTGATTGAATACAATAGTAATAGGAGGCAACCCTGAATCACACCTTTCCTGATTTTTAAATCACTCAATAGCCTCTTTTTGGGTGGAGCAATTGCTGCTTTTTCTATGTAGAGATCCCAGAAAAGACATAGGGACTTTTAAACACAAGCACTTAGAGCAGTGGGTCTCCACCTCCCTAAGGCCGCGACCCTTTAGTACAGTTTCTCGTGTTGTGCTAGCCCTCCCCAACCATAACATTATTCTTGTTGCTACTTCATAACTATAATTTTGCTATTGATATGAATCAGGCGACCCCTGTGAAAGTGCCCTTTGACTCCCAAAGAGGTCGTGACCCACAGGGTGAGAACTGCTGAGTTAGAGGTATGCCTTTCACCTTCTTAAAGATCACTGCATTCAACTTCTTTTAAGATATATAGCTAGAGACCTTTATCCTCTGGAGGAGGTGCTCAAATTTTCATATTCACTTCCTTTGTTCTTCATATTCTCTTCTCCAATAAGTGCCTCACTCGTATTGTCCCATGCTGCCTCCAGGCTCTTTGAGTTGAATGGAATGGGAAGACATCTTTTCTCTAACAACTGATGTTAAGTCTGGAATCCAGGGTACTTATCCCAACTCCTGGGTTGTAAACCACCTGGAAATCTAGCCAAAATTCTTTTTTTTTAATCATTTTATTAGGGGCTCATACAACTCTTATCACAATCCATACAGACATCAATTATATAAAGCATATTTGTACATTCATTGCCCTCACCATTCTCAAAACATTGGCTCTCCACTTAAGCCCCTGGAATCAGCTCCTCATTTTTCCACCCTCCCTCCTTGCTCGCCCCTCTCTCATGAATCCTTGATAATTTATAAATTATTATTTTGTCATATCTTACCCTGTCCGACTTCTCCCTTCACCCACTTTTCTGTTGTCC
>NW_022103906.1:83438972-83452071 GCF_000313985.2 Echinops telfairi | reverse complement strand
GGGGAGGTGGGGGGAAAGGTAATGGTGTTAACAAAGCCAGGGACAAGGGAACAAGTGATCCAAATCGGTGGTGAGGAGGGTGTGGGAGGCCTGGGCGGGTGTGATCAAGGGTAATGTAACCAAGAGGAATTACTGAAACTCAAATGAAGACTGAGCATGATAGTGGAACAAGAGGAAAGTCAAGGGAAATAGAGGGAAGAGCTAGGAGGCAAAGGGTATTTATAGAGGTCTAAATAAAGGCATGTACATATGTGAATATATTTATATATGAGGATGGGGAAATAGATCTCTGTGCATATATTTATAGGTTTAGTATTAAGGTAGCAGACGGACTTGGGGCCTCCACTCAAGTACTCTCTCAAAGCAAGAATACTGTGTTCTTTTAAACTGGCATTGTATGATGCTCACCTTCCCAACACAATCGCTGAAGACAAAGTAGGTGAATAAGTAACTTTAGTGAAGAAAGCCGATAGTGCCCGGCTATCAAAAGGTATAGCGTCTGGGGTCTTAAAGGCCTGAAGGTAAACAAGTGGTCATCTAGCTCAGAAGCAACAAAGCCCACGTGGAAGAAGCTAGCCACACTTCTTCCTGGACGACTGGTCAAAGGTGCACGGTGGGCTCAGGTAATAGTATGAGCGTCCTGACAGGAAATGCAGCTCCAGTGATGCTCCTAACTCCTCCGTTTATTGTTCCAAACTCCTTATTTTCAGCTTATTTCCCAGGCTTGTAATGCAAAGTGTGTTGTATCTAGAAACTGACAAGTAAAGATTTTTATCCATTTGCTGTGTCTGGTGTGATAGCAGAAGTAGTGTGTTTTATACTTAAAACACAATCTGGTTTTATATAAAATGCAGGCAATTCTAGAGCCGGGGCCCAGAGAAGCTATTTGATGAATGCATCCTGGTAGGCAATTAAGAAAGGGACAAGATAATGCAGGGAAATTATATTCCTCTCATTTTGCACAAGATACAGTGCCATTCCCCTTCAATATATCAGCTACTTCTATCCTCATGCCACGTTGGAATTTTCCTTCTTGAAATTTATGGGCACATATTGGCTATGTATCATTGCTCTTATTTAATTTCATGGCAAACACAAGCACAACCACATTCCCCTCTAAGCAGTACCTTACTGCAAACAACAAATTGAAAACACATATGCCTTCTCCTGGGCATAGAGCAGAGAATAAACATGGCTGGGAGGGGAGTGAAACGTCTCTAGCGTTCTCTCTCTGAAGTACACACCACGGACACCTAGGACCCACAAGGGTATACTGGGTTAACCCCAGTGTCCACTGTGATTCTTGCCATTGGAGCATTGCTAATATACTCCAAATTGCCAGAAGACCAAATATGGCCTGGAAAATCCAGCTATCTTTCATGTTCAATGCATCTCCAGATCTGTATAAATACAGCCTAAATCCCATATCCTCACAGGCTCTCACAAGACCCAGAGTTAAGTGTTGATCCTAATGGTTTTGTAGTTTCTTTGGAAAATCTCAGTCACATCTTCAGCGAGTGGAGATGTCTGACTACAGAGAAAATATTCCCGACCAAATATGTCTCTTATTCTCTTCATATTATTTTAACAGTCCTAGTACATTCTAGAGTGTTGTATCTGGCTTTCAAAGATCTGCATTACAATTTAGCATGCTCCCTGAGAATTGGTATTCAATATGCTGCAAAGGTTGTGATAAATAACAATAATAGGAACTAATATTTATAAACATTAGTATTTTTCACTAAAGCATTGCTAAATGTTTAATGATCCTTATGGCATTGGACCAGGACAGCAATATTATGTGCTAAATACTCTTATTATATGGTTCATGAAACTGAAATTGTGAGAGATAAAATTACTGAGTCTCTAACATATAAAGCAGTTGAGATAGGACCGTAGCCCAAATGTTTCTGGCTTGCCCTTGTGGATAGTCAAATAACTATATTGCCTTCCTGAGAACAATCACTTTCAGATTGCTAATTGGTGTTCCAAACAGACTTCCGGCCTCTGACAGGATCAGAAGAAATGAGATAAAGGAAGGCAAGGTCTGATGGGTAGAGGAAAAGAGGAAATTGCATGCCAGCAGACCCTTTGCCTCAACTTGATTTGAGATCTCATGCCTCAGCTAGACAGTAACATATAGGGGATTTTAATCAGACAAGGGAGAGAGAAACAACAGTGTGTGCCAGAAAAGGCCATAGGATATGTTGCTACTGAATTTGAGTGTTGCTTTTCCAACAGTGTCCCACCAGTCATATCTCAGCTGAGGGCAAATTTCACATATGGACAGCAGGTGAATCTGGGATCAATGGCAATGGTGCCTGTTGGCCATGTGGGATACCACTTAAAAGAGCATGCTCAAAATATTTGGCAGTGTTTATAGCACAGGTGACAGCCAATGAAAAGATTCTTCATTCTCAGTGGTAGAGGGAAATCCTGAAGATCCCATCCTGAGATGTTTTGAAGGGTCTGGGATAGCAAGACATTTCAAGTGCAGGCAGCGGTTATTGGTACATTGTAGTAGTTGTTATTACGAAGTGCCACAGAGTCACTTCCTAATCATAGCAACTCTATGTACAACAACAAAATGCTACCGGGTCTTCCTCCACCCTCTTGTTCCTGCTCCATCCAATTGCTCATCTTTTTGAGCCTATTGATGTAGTCACTGCCAACCATCCTGGGGAAGGTGTTCTTCTTTCCCCCTGCCCTGTTATTTAACTAAGCATGATGCCCAAATCCAGGTATTGGTCTTTACTGACAACATGTATGAAGCAGGTGAGATGAAACTGGCCATCCTTGCCTCTGAGGAGCATTCTGGCTGTACTTCTTCCTTGGGAATTTTGTTTGTTCTTTTGGCCTTCCATGGCACTTTCAATATTCTCTTGCAGAACTCCAATTCAATGCATAGATTCTTCTTTGGACTTCCAACTCAGTGTCCAACTTTCACATGCTTATGTTTTCACAACAACTTCTTTGTGATGCCTGACACTTTCTACATATTTAAGGAATGAAGATATAAATGGAAAATAAATAAATAAACACTTTCTAAAAAACCATCCTATTTGGTTTTCTCATGCACTTTGTGAACAAAGTTAAAAAAAAATTCTAATTGTGGCCCAGATGGGTAAAATGAAATGGTTAGTTAGACTAAAATGGAAAAAATTAATAACTGAAAGAATTCAGGTTAACTTCCTGACTACAGTTCTCCTTAGATCAGAACTATAACCCCAGTGACCTAGCTAAAATTGTGTGTTGTTCTTCGATTATATTTTACTCTTAATTATGTTGCCTTAAATTTGCATTTTCTGCTACACCGAGGCTCCAATGGTCTGCAGTGTTATCTTGAGCCAGAAACAGTCCTTAATGTCATGAAACAGTAATTATGACAATCTAGGGAAAAGAAAGGGAGTCGTGTGTTTTTGGAAGCTAGCTCCCTGTTATTAATTCCAGTGCTGAAGGTTGTGACACTTGTCACCTAAAAGATCATTTTCTTCAGATTTAATAATCACAGTTAAGACTCAGGTTTGATTGTAATTTCAGACCTTGATGTCATGAAGTATTAATTATCTCCATTACCTACTGATAAAATTCCTGCAAACATGCACATGTTTGATTGGCAGGGATTTTTATTAATTTACAAGGATGAACTCAATTAGAAAATCTCATTTATTGGCACAATCTTACTTCATCCCTGCTCTTTTGATTGGAGCACAATCTGGGCTGACTCACAGTTGCCAGTGTTGAAGACGGAGTCATGTACATGGGGTGGAGGCAGCTGGCCGACCCCACCTGTGCTTGATTGACACATGTTTCATTGTCTGATCTAACTGATTCTGTTTTAAAATGAGTGAGAAAAACCTTTGGGACTAATTAAGATTTTGATAGTAAAGTAATATGAGATTTCTAGGTCTACTTGACTTTTTTCCCCTTGATTTCCCGGCCCAGGATTTTTCTCGGGCTTGGCATAGTCACACATCATTTTAGGAGTTACATTTGTTTCCATGGTGTTTTAATCACACACAAGAAAGGAAAAAAAACCCAAGGAATCCTAATATTTTATGTTAAGTGAATCAGTTCCTCTTCACTAAATGCACGCAGCCAACCAGAAAGGAAGGAGTGCATCAAGGAAGTGTCAGTCCATCACTCGGCAGCAGAGGAACTTTGGAATCCGAGGAAGCTAAACCTGCATCTCCCCTGTCCTGCATGTCACTTACAGGAGAGACATAGTTTGACTTGAATACACGCCTCTGATGAAGTGAATATTTATGAAATTAAGGAAGGGTGATTTACCTTGAGCTGGATTCTCCAAAACAAGAATATTGTAGGGATGGTTTCTTGACCCTCCTACCGAATCATACCCTTGCTGAATGACCTTGTAAGCACAGTGCACTCTGGTTCCACATCAGCGCAGAAATTGTGATGCTTAGGCGTGGAGACGAACAACGCAGAAAGATATCACAAACAATGACAATAGTGCCTTTTACTTCCATAGTCCTCCCTCAGGGGTACAGCTGTATCATATGTAAACACACAGCCAAGCCATGCCATCCTAGACAGTGTTTAGGAAAGAAAGTCATTAAATAAAAAAAAATCCTACTCTACCATCTACAGAGCAAACTTAAACTTGAGGGATGAAGCCTAGTCAGAGTCAAAAGGATATGATCGAGAATCCTATATATTTTAATAAGAGAGAAAATTATACATTTAAGTAAAATCTTATTTTTATTTGGAATATCTCCCTTTAGAATTACTTTCATTCATTCCATGACCTTCAAGAAAACCTAATCAGATGATTTCTTTGCAATCCCAGAAAGCAGTTCTTATAACCCTCTGAGCTGACCTCTCTGCCTTCCATGAAACTGGCCCCTCAGATCAGCATGGTAGTCATGGTTTTGATTGGGCCTTTTGGGTGTTTTTTAAACAACCTGTACACATGTACCACTGAGAGAATGCATCCACGACCAGTCACTGATTACGTAGCCACCTTTAAAACTGTTCTCTTTATAATTAACCCATGCATGTATGAACTTCAAAGAGAGGAGGAAGGCCCTTGGCAAGAAGGATTGACAAAGTGGCAACAACAACAGGCGCAAACACAAGAACAAGGGGACGATGGCGCATGCTTGGACCGTGTTCTGTTGTCCAATGGATCGCGGTGAGTTGGGGCTGACATGGTGACAACTAGAGACAACTAGTGACAACCACCACAACGGATCGACCTGAACCCTAGCAGCAACGCTTTTTTTTTTTTTTTTTTTCAGTCCCTCTTTCCTTTATTGCAGTACATACTTAAGATGTCTTCCTTCTTTTTTTTTTTTTTAACATTTTATTAGGGGCTCATACAACTGTTATCCCAATCCATACACACATCAATTGTGTAAAGCGCATTTGTACATCGTTTCTCAAAACATTTTCTCTCCATTTAAACCCCTGACATTAGGTCCTCATTTTTCCCCTCCCTCCTCGCTCCCCACTCCCACATGAACCCTTGATAGTTTATAAATGGGTATTTTGTCATTTCTTGCCCTGTTCGACGTCTCCCTTCAACCACTTTTCGGTTGTCTGTCCCCCAGGGAGGAGGTCACACACAGTTCCATGTAATCGGTTCCCTCTTTCCTACCCCTTCTCCCTTTACCCTCCCTGTTTTGCCACTCACACCACTGGTCCTATAGGGCTCATCCATCCTGGATTCCCTGTATTTTCAGTTCCTATCTGTACCAGTGTACCTCCTCTGGTCTAGCCAGACTTGCAAGATCGAATTCGAGTCATGGTAGTGGGAGCGGGGAGGAAACATTTAGGAACTAGAGGAAAGTTGTATTTCTCATAATTGTTACATCGCACCCTGACTGGCTCCTCTCCTCCCCGAGACCCCTCTGCAAGGGGATCTCCAGTGGCCTACTAATGGGCTTTGGATCTCCACTCCGCACTCCCCCCATCATTCACTATGGTAAGATTTTTTGTTCTGATGATGCCTTACACCTGATCCCTTCGACACCTCGTGGTTGCATAGGCTGGTGTGCTTCTTCCAAGCAACGCTTTTTAAGTAACCCCTTGTCCTGAGGCCCTGTTAAGTAGCTGCAAACAGGTCAAACAAAGATTTAAAACCCTAGGGATCTTCTTGAGGAGCCAACCTAAACCACAAAGCTGTACTCCTCAGGGGCAAACTATACACTATCCAAAAAGTTAAAATTAGTAGATCATGGATAACAACAGCTTTATTTCACTCTCAAAGTAAAATTTATGTTGTCCTGGTATTGGTTGGAGCTAGCTTGATTCTGACTCAGGGCCACATCCCGTGTTGCAGAGCGAACGTGTTCCATGGAGGAGGGGTTTCCTTCTCCAGGGACTGGTCCCTTCTGAGAAGATGTCCAAAAGAGGAGGTCAGAATCTCACCGCCCTTGCTTCGAAGGGACATTCTGGCTGCCCTTCCTCTAAGACAGACTGGTTTGTTCCTCTGGGAGTCCTTACACCTTCACTGCCTTTCACCAGCACCGTAAGTCAAATGCGTAACCTTCCAGGTCACACCTAGGCAGTAGAAATATAATGGAAGTTACATATGTAATTGAACTTTTCTAGTAATTATCTAAAAATAAAATATGAATTAAATGTTAATATGGTCGATATAACCCCAGATATGTTTAATATAATATTAAAAATATTTTCATGTCCAAAATGTGTTATTTTGCATTTTATGCTAAGTATCCTGGGATGACCACGTGTCAATTCAAGCGAACCACGTTTCAAATTCCTAATCACCAAACGTGGCTACTCTATCAGACACCATTAGAACAAAAGCTTATAAAGGTGGGCCCTGGACGAGCAACATCCGAATCACCTGTGAGAATTTAAAACTACAAACCATTAGTCTCCCCTTGAGGCCGACCAAATAAGAAAGTCTGCGATGGTGAGCAGCACACGGTGCTTCAGCAAGTCCTCCAGGGGATTCTAGTTTCTAGTAAAAATCTTTAAATGGCCAGCCTAGAACTCTTGGAAAGTATTATACTGGGTGGGGTGCTTAAGAACAATTCATGAGGCGTGTCATCGCCAGAAGCGTCTTTGTCATAAGGTAAGTTCTCGATAAACCAGCAGTTCTCAACCTATGCATCGTGACCCCTTTGGGGCTCAAACGACCCTTTCACAGGGGTCACCTGAATCATAACAGTAGCAATATTACAGTTACGAAGTAGCAACGAAAATAATTTGATGGTTGGGGGCGTCACCACAACATGCGAAACTGGATTAAAGGGTCGCGGCATTAGGAAGGTTGAGAACCACCACACTAAACCATTTGACAAAACAAAATGTGGATTAAATATGAACTCAAAAACCAATATGCTTGGTAAAGTTTTACCGTCATTAAAAAAATCTGTTTTCAATGTGAATAATGGAGGTTGTTTTTGTTGTTGTTGCTGTTCTTGTTTTTAACTCACCACACACAAACTATGTTATTTTTTCACCCATTGTAATGCTCTCCCAATCCTCAGTTTTCAAACCTGGGTACTTCCAACATCAGTTTCTATTTTCAATAAGGAGTGAGGCAGGGCCACATTAGGCCTTTTTGGAAAGCAGACAGCATGAGGTTGGGCAGCGCCATCACTCAGAACTGCACGTCAGGCTGGGTGATTTTAATTTTGTCCTGCAGAGAGAATATAACACTCTGGCTGCTCCAGTCACCGGTTTCCGGCTCTCTGCTGACGTGAGCTTACATTGAGGGGCAAAGTCTCCCCAGGGAAATGCAGACAGCTTTGTTTTCTTTGGGATAATTGCTTATTTTGAATAATATATGCTGTGCATAAATAATAAGTGGAATAAGAGTGCCCAAACATGGTTTTCCTCAGTTGTCTTGTATTTAGACACAGGAAGCACTATGATGCTGGGGTAGACGTGCCCACCTCCCCAACACAGGTCCTGTTAGTCCAGCATTAGCACATTAGAATTACAAACACATAGTCTCGCTGCTGGGCTTGGGAACGAATGACTTCAACCTGCTGCCTTGTTTACTAAATGGAATCAGCAGATAATTTCACGGTGGTATAGACAGCATGAAAATCCTGCTCAAGATTCATAAATCCTGCTTTAAATTTGACCAGCTTACACAGTCTGCCCTTTCAGCCCCGTCCTCTTGGAA
The DNA here is from genome assembly GCF_000313985.2 of Echinops telfairi. NCBI lineage: Eukaryota > Metazoa > Chordata > Mammalia > Afrosoricida > Tenrecidae > Echinops > Echinops telfairi. Next base: position 83,443,943 of record NW_022103906.1, on the reverse strand, counting down.
ACTGCAAAGCTACACCAGGAAAGAAAGTTGGAGTTTGGACAAGGACAGTCTACCCTAGTTACACCATCTAGCCCCGGGAAAGGATATAGATGGTAATGGAATTTAGGGCAGCGGGTTTCAAGGAAAGGTGTTAATCATTACCCCCGTAATCATAAAGGAAATCTAAGTCCTAGGGTGAGAATGTAACTGGCTCAGCTAACTGTAATGATGAAGGCCTTAGAATTTGATGTCACTGGAGATCATGCTTAATAAATCAAGACAAAGGAGCTTTTCTATCCCCTCTTCTTCTAAATTTCTTTTTCTTCTGATGTTTTTCTCTTCAGTCACAAGTAGTTCAGGGAGTGTCCCATCTAGTTAACCAGAAACATTGAGTAGAGGAAGAAGAAGTGTCAATTAAAACTAGACCTCCCGTGTTCTAATGATTATGAGGTCCAGAATGCCAGCGATGGTTCACTTAGGCCTTCAGCCATCCACTGTTCTCAGTACACAGGATGCTTCATGTGTGCTTAAATCATTATGATAATGTCAATGTCAGTCTCTTAACTGACATCACTTACACATACACCACCGAATCAAAACTTAAAACACTGAAAAAGACATGAGGTTATATGCTGACGCGTTAATATGTTAGTCAGGGTTTTATAGTGGGTCTCGTGGACTGAGTTTAATCATCTCTTACACTAAAATGCGTCCATTCTTGTGGAGATTTTCTGAAATTACTGCCGAGTTCCAGGAAGGAAGGACCATCTTCAGGTGACCGTGGCCGTGGCGCTGCGCTCCTTCGCGTGGTTTGGGCTTTTTAGGCAAGTCCGGTCCCTGCCATCTCTAGTCTGATCACTTTAATGATCAAGTCTAAAAATAAGAAAAACCGTTGCTAGAAATCACAGTGGGCATTGGGGGAGTTTGTCAAACACGGGAAGGCTGTTACGGATCCACAGATTGCCCTCACAGCCTTTCTTGGTATTCCTGTGGAGTGCTCCCCTCAGATGACCCCAAGACTGGTGACCCCATGTATAGTAGAATAAAACTCTACCCAGCCCTGCACCACCCCCCATGATTCATTTTGAACTGGATGATTTTGATCCACCGGTATTTCACTGATTGGTTGTTGGAAGTCGATAATGGGCTTATCTTCCTAGTCCCTCCCAGTCTGGAAGTTCCACCAATCCCTGTTCAGCAACAAAGCAACAAGCAAGTCTCCCCTATAGGCAAGTTGTAACTCAGGCAGAGCGTGGACCAGAAGTGAATCTGCGTTTTTCCCATGGAAGGAGAGAATTTCAAGTGAACCACGATTACTTCATGAGCTGTAGGTATTGCTGCTGAACTTGGCACATTGATCACACGTGAAGAGATCTGTTTTCATTTTGGTTATTTTACATGTGCTGAAGATCGTTGAAAATGATTCATGGAATAATTCTGTAAAGTTTAGGGAAATTATAGCCCGCTGAAACTAGTGCGTCTGAGATCTCCTACCTCCCTGTATTCATTTCTCCGCTGTGTGAGGTTGGCGATGGTGTCTCTTCAGGTGTGGAAAATAAGTTCGAATTCACCTTCAGCTTCTCTGAAGGGAAAATCCTAAGAAGATTAAATTGTGGCAAGAACATTGTATTATTATATGGTGTGTTCAATTGTGGAGGAGGAAGCAAGGACTTGTGTTGACTGCAGAACCCGGGTACTTGAGAGCGAAATGTCGAGAAAAATTTGCATCGGAGCTCGAACAAAACATTGGAATCTGAGCAGACACACGTGATTCCTGTAAGCAAAAGCAGTTCGTGTTTCGGTCACTCGGCGTCAGTTGGCGTTGTTAGTTTGCATTGTTTAAACCTTTTGCAGCTGTGTTCCAAGCGTTTTGCTAAACTTTTCTTAGTTTTTGTGGCTTTTAGTACTGTTTTTAGATTAAAAAACAACAACAAAAAAATGGGTCCTAAGAAAGAGTTTTTTGAAAAGAATCATCATGGTCAGGAACTGGTTAACCGTGTTACTGATATTGTTGATGATAATTTAGTACACCAATTTAGAAATCAGTTAAGGAAATGCCAACAGCCAACCACATTAGGCAATTTTTTTTTTATTTATGAATTTATTTTTTAGAGAAAACCAGCCAGGTCCTAGTGAAAAAAAGCAAAGGGAAAAAACTCCTGAAAAGCAGCTACCGTTGATTTGATGGAAGGGGATTCCCCTTCCAAACACCAACTCTCTCTCCATCCCTCCTCTCCACACCCGTGTCCGCAGATCCAGATCCTCGTCCGTCTCAAGGTATGGGCCACACTGTAGTTGTTAAAAACTTTTTTAATGTTGTTTTTCTTTCTTAAATTATATTATTTCACTCTGAGCTTATTTACTTTGAAATTTCTGTGGAATGTGTTGTATAAAAAGGCAAGGTTAGGGGTAAAAACTTGGTGGTCGAGAATGGATTAATTCATTTTCAATTCTTTCTTGTGGGAAAATTGATTCAGAACTTAACTGCATTGCATCTCAACACTCCTTTTAGAACAGATTAGCATCAAGGTTTGGGTCCTACTGAATATTTACAGTAGAGTGTGGGGTGTAGTTATTTCATGGAACAGGTAACATAAGCATTGCTCTAGGGACATAGTTTCACAAATTTAAGAAACAGAATATAAAGATATGGAACTGAGGGAAGTGATGTGCCACGAAGAAGGTTTGTACTTGGCTACAGAACAGAGACTGTGTCAGACTGGAGTTCAGTGCTTCTATCCATCCTGTCTAGGGATCATGCTATTGATCAAATAAACTTTGCTAGGAGAAGCAACATTAAGCCCTAGTAAGTCTGCAAAAATCTAATCATCAGGGAATGGATTAAAGCCAACAGATGAAGATTAAAAGAGAGCATTATCATTCTCAGCGATTTTGGATAAATTACCAAATTCAACTTAGAAGAATTCAAGGGCTCATTGTCATCCGCTTACTACTCCCTGAGCACTTCTCTTTCGGGTCCAGAAGTCTTTACCTGGCCTCCAAGGGAGAGCGAATCTTCCATGTCTTAATGGGGCTGTGGGAAGATCTATACTGTTTTTTTGAGTTCAGTTGGCCTGGGTTCTCAGAGAAAGCCATGTGTTTCATTTGCATTACAAAGGATGGCAATGGGGGTCTCTGTGGAAGTCTGTGAAGTCAAGTTATTATTGCCCAGGTCTGAGTCCAACAGACAAGAAGAAACGATGTGACTAGGGATGAAAGATGATGATTTATGAGGAGGAAAAGTGTTTATTTGGAAGAAGTAGGCTTTCTGCAGAAAGGTTAGTTTAAGCATTTGAGCTAATGTACTGTAAACTGTTACACTATTTCCTAAACAAAAGGAGTGTGCAAATGGCACATTGATTGTTTGGGGCATTGTGTGTTTTGGGTTACAGCTTGTTTGTAACTGAAAGCAAACAGAAGCGATGTGATGGATTTGCCTACGTGTGAAATGGATCTTCAACAAGGGAATCACAAAACGTTTACACCTCTAGATGTGAGTGCTCCCAACACAGTGTAGCCTGCTTTTCCAATTTCATCCAACTGTGATGGGAAGAAGAAAAACATTCCATAACATCAATGTGCACTTAATTGTCAGAGGAACATAAAATTACAAAGTTTAGTAATACCATAAAAATCTGTGCTGCTATGCAAGAACCTAAAATTACATGCTCTCTGAAGGAAAATCATTATACTACAGGGACTCACAAAAGCTTTCCACACAGAGCTGCATAATCTCAAAGTAAGAGCAGTCACTTCTGGTTGAAAGAGACTAAAAACAACCAAAAGCACTCATTGTCAGTTTGTAAAGGGGGGCCAGATTCAAGGTGACTTTGGGTCATTCTGCAGCTTTGAGTCAGTAGAATTGAGCACATACGCGAGAGTATAATTTGTTTTGAAAGTATACATTTAAACTGTGTGCTACTATTTTATTTGAACTCCAATTAGCACATTATTTTGCATTGTGGTTTAATAGGTGGTTTAATCTTTTGCTCTTCTTCAACTTTTTTTTTTTTTAATATACAAAGCAATTGGATTCTCTTAAAGGTGGCCATTAATTTGGGTAACAAAAAGTTAGAAAGAAACCACATGGATAATTAGCTCATATAATTTGTGTGATTTTTCTAAGAGCTGGAGCCTTGCATGTTTCATTGAAGGAGGAGAGATGCAGGAGAGGACACTGGGTTTTGCTAATGGATATCTTGATTTTGAGCTATGGCAAGAAGATGCACGATGACTCGTTTGGGGGTTCTGAGTAGAATAAAAGAGCACAAGGGTCCAAGCACCATTATTTGGGACAATCCAGGATTCTGGAGTCCTTGTCTGAAATTCCTAGAGTATGTTTCCCATTGAAGACAAATTAATCACTGCAAAAATCCTGTCCCACTTTTCATGTCAGTACACTTCCATGACTTTCACTCTCTCCTTTACTTTTTCAAAGGGAGCCGCTTTGGATCCAGACTAGCCTACATTCTAGAGTGGGTTCCACTTTTTTAACTGTGTGATTCTAGAGTTTTTAATATGTAGGGCCCTCGCTTCCTCTTTTGTAAGTTAGGGATAATATCTACTTCATAAAGTTGTTGGATTTATGAAAAATGCTTTGCTTGTTTTTGTTGGTTGGTTTTGTGTTTGTATTTTTCTTTTGTTTTGGTAGGAAACTTGGAGCTATTGGCAATGAAATGTTACCAGAGAGAGAAGACTATTTATTGGGGCAAAAGTTCATAGGGAGAACGAGAGTCAGATATGAACAACCAGGATATTTAAGTCCAGGGTATTTCAGAATCACTTGCAACGTTGCAGATTTAGCATAATCACATCTGATGGGATATTTAGGAGGCACTTATCTTTAATAAAAAACAAAACAAATTAGTTCTCCAAATCCAACTGAAATAGCAATTTAGCTGGGCCCTGTATTGGATCTAGCAGTCTTAAGGTTGTGAAAAGGTGACTAAAAAGATATGTGAAAGTATCCAGGCAAAGTTAAGGTCATAAGGA
>NW_022103906.1:83436574-83438247 GCF_000313985.2 Echinops telfairi | reverse complement strand
TGAATCCAAGATTACCTAGTACTTACTAACTTTGATACTTGTGGACTTCTATACTTCAGATGGCATAACCCCCATGTGACATGTCCTCCACATTATGTATGTGCTGCAGCTTATGGAGACCTGGTGTCCTTTGGACATTACAGACTCATCCAAAATACACAATTATGATACATCTTTCCCATTAGGGTATGAGTCATTAAAACAAGTCTAGTCTTTTTTAAGGATATACTATATTATCTCATTGTTTTACCTTGAACTTTCCTGATTGCAAGTGTGTTTGACAGTCTCTGCTTTCACAGATTTGTCCTTTCGTGTTTCCACTTGCCAAATGCTCACTTCACACCATTTCTTAGGATCTGTCTGCACTAGCTAAAGAAATCTAACTAGTCCAATTCAAGTCCGTAAGTCCAGTGCTTGTCCATAAGTCCCTCTGCAGACTCACATAGACCCGTGTTAGAGCTGTAGAACGGTGAGCCAGGAAACAGGAAGATTGCAGGCGTGTGGGTGCCCAGTTGCATGGACACAAGATCAACAGGAACATGACAGGGTGCCTGCCGATCTCAGGGTCAGGCAGCTGACACAGGGCCACCCCTCAAAGTAGGCAGTGGTCCAGCAGACAGGAAGGCAGAGAGTTAAGAGCGATTCGTTCCTGGAGGCTCTCACTGTTATACAAAAGGCTTAGGATATCAAGAGGTGTTAACAGGCTATCATGTGAGTCACAGGTTTGATTCCAACTCTAGCCAGGAGTGTCTGGTTGACACAATCCCTAACTACCACCCAAGACTTCAAACAACAAAACCAACTCATTGCCATCAAGTCAATGAAGACTAGAGGGTTCTCCTAATTTGGATATGAATCAGGAAGGATCAGTCCATGAAAAAGGGACATTGTGCTTCATAAAGGATGAGCAAAAATGAGGAAACGCCTCAACAAAATGGGTTGCCTTCAGGGTTTCAACCAGAGGTTCCACCCTCGTACGTAGAGTGATGGGTTTGAGTTGAACTGGGATCTGCAAGGTCACTAGTATGAAACCACCAGCAGCACTTCTGGAGGAAAATGGGCTTTGCTACTCTTGGAAAGAGGGACAGTCTCAGAAACACGCAGGACAGTTCTCCCCTGTCCTACAGGGTCCATATATGCTGACATAGACTCAATGGCAGTGAGGGCAGTAGAAGGTGTGTACTGAGTCTCACCCTTTGTTTCCTTGGGTGCCTCTTTAAAACGGCTTTGCCGGAGGATGTGCGTTAAGGCACCATCCTTTGTTTTCCTCAGCCGTTGGGTCCATTGAAAGACAAAAACCTCATGGCCAGCAAAGCTTCTATTTCCTGACTGAGCTTTGGTAGCAGGAACATTACTTGCTTTGAATTTTAGAAATTTGGGGCTTCTTTCTCTGGACTCTGCATTGAGCTCACCTCTGCCTGTCCTTGAGATTTTGGACTGAATTGTACCTACAACCACATGAGACATTTCCTTAAAATGGGGTGAGTTTCTTTGGGAGGCTATAGCGAGTAGGTGAACCCAGGACCCTGAGAGAATGTCCTCAGTGAAGAATCCAGGAGGGAATGGAGTCAAATCGCATCGTGGAAGAGCAGGATATTTGGGATATCTTTAATCTCCAACTGCTCGGGACTCATTGTTGTTGCTGTTGTTGGTAGGTCCTGTTAAGTCCATTT
>NW_022103906.1:83434239-83435537 GCF_000313985.2 Echinops telfairi | reverse complement strand
AAAAGCCATTAAAGCCTTAGATCTAACGATATGGTGCTGCACTCTGACCTAGAGAAACGAAAACAGAGAATGTGTTCAAGTTTAAGCCTCCAAATGTGTGGTGATTGGTTACACAATAGGTAAGCATTTTGGCACTGACCCGACCGTTTTCCCTGGTTCCCACATAAAAGCAGGCACTTCTTCTGGACAAGTTCTGTAATGTTTAGAGGAAAGTGGCCTTAGCAGGAGACAATTGTCTTCGTTTGCAATGACTTAATCTTGAAGATTTTATAGTACCAGCCCATCTATTTTCATCATCTCCAGCCGTATTTGAATTATCTAAGCATTTACCATTTCTTTAGATTGTATACTACAATCATTTTACTAAGGTAGTTGATTAAGCTTATTTCCCCATTTTAACAAACAGCCTCTAGGGTTTATTTATCTTCCTAGTTTTTCATAAGAAGGGTTTTGTTATTAGGGAATCATATGTACCCTAAAAGTCTTTTAAAATAATTTTGATAAATATACATATATACACCAGTTAAAACTACAATCTATTTAAGCTAATGTATATAACTAAAGCTAAACCTATTGCCATCAAGTCAGTTCTAACTAACCCTCTATATAGGATTTCCAAAGCTGTTAATCTATATAGGAGCAAACAGATTTCTATTTTTCCTGTGAAGCAGCTGATGCATTTGGAGCCCTGACCTGTGGTTAGCAGCCCAGAACTTCCATTACAGGGCCAGCAGGGCTCCTTAATATATCTATGTCCCAACAAATACCATTTTATACCATGGACTGACAAAAAAAATATCTTAGAATAGGTTCAGCCAGAATGCTCCTTTGAACTAAGGATGCCCAGACTCAGGAGAGACAATCCCTGGAGAAGGACACAGTGCATGGTAAAGCAGAGAAGCAGGTAAAAGAGGCACAACTTTGAGTATATCTGTTTGATTTTAGAAACAATCTCAATAATTGATTTGACACATTGAACATGAGACAACAAAGACTGAAGAGGTGCATCTAGAGGATCTTACATGGAAAAAGAAAGAAGTCATTAAAAATACAAGGAATCTTTTTTTTTAAAATCATTTTATTGGGGGCTCATACAACTCTTTTCACAATCCATACATACATCAATTGTGTAAAGCACATTTGTACATTCATTGCCTTTTTTTGTATTATTTTACTGGGGGCTCATACAATTATCACAATCCATACATATATCTATTGTGTCAAGCACATATGTACATGTGTTGCCCTCATCATTCTCAAAACATTTGCCTTCTACTTTAGCCATTAATATCAGTTGC
>NW_022103906.1:83430207-83432669 GCF_000313985.2 Echinops telfairi | reverse complement strand
GCTTGAAGATAAACAAGTGGCCATCCAGCTGAGAAGCATCAAAGCCTACATGGAAGAAACACACCAGCCTGTCTTACCACGAGGTGCAGAAGGGACCAGTTATCAGACATCAAAGAACTAAAATGCAGATCAGTGGGTGCCCACCTTCCTGATACGATCACTGAAGACAAACGTGTGCATAAGCAAAGGTGGTGACGAGAGCTGATGGTGCCCGGCTATCAAAAGATCCAGCATCTGCGGTCTTAAAGGCTTGAAGATAAACAAGCAGCCAACAGGCTCAGAAGCAACAAAATCCACATGGAGGATATTAAATTTTGTGGATTTCATTTTAATTTTGATGACTTCCAATTTTCCTAGATTCACACTCTTTACATTCCAAGTTCCAATTATAAATAAATGTTTGCAGCTGTTTCCTTTCATGTTGGGTTGTGCCCCATCAGCAACTGAAAGTTCCAATGGCTTTACTCCCAAAGGCTTTACTCCAGCCACATCACTATGGTCACCTTTTATTTGAGTCAAAATTGAATGCCTTGAACCCTGGAGGCACAGTGTTTATGTTTGAGGCTGGGATCTACATGGTGAGCTGTTTGAAACCACCAGCAGTTTCATGGGAGAAAGACTGGACTTTTTACTCTTGGAAACAGTTATGGTCTCTTTCAGAAACCCACAGCGGTCACTAGGAGTCAGCATTGTCTTTATGCCAGTAGATTTGTTTTTATGTTTCTTTGCTGAAGGGTCATTTTCTGGCCCTAACTCGGACAAAGTTTTGCTGCTATCCTAAACGTTTTCAGTGGCCAATTCCTCTGAAGTGGACAGCCTATTCCTTTTATGTAGTCTGTTCTTTGTCTGGAAGTTCTCTAGCAACCTGTTTCACTTGGGTGACTCCCGGTATTCCACTACCAGTTATATAGCTTCCAGCATCACAGCAACACACAAGTAGACATGCTTACAGATACAGGGGTATCTGCTTCAGAAGAATTCCTTAAAGTATTACAAGTAGGTCACTTCGAGGACTAAAGTGTGACTGACACAGTCATGGTAGTTTTAGTCCTAATGTGGCTGCTGTTAGCGGCCATCGGTTCGGCTCCCACCCATTTTGGCCATGTGCACAACAGAACAAAACACTGCACAGTCCTGTGTCATCCTCACCATCGTTCCTCCGCCCGACAGTGAGCCGCTGCACAACCGAAGGACACACTGCAGGTCCTGTGCTATCCTCACAGCCCAGGATTGCAGCCACTGCCAATCCATCCTGTGGAGGGACTTCCTCTTTGTTGCCACCCCCGTACTTGACCAAACATGATGTCCTTCTCCAGGATTGGTCTCTTCTGAAGATCTGTCATAATCCATATTATGGATTGCATAATCCAAAATATGTAAGACAAAGTCTGGTCATCCTTGCCCTTAAGGAGCGCTCTGTCCTTATTTCTTCCCAAACTGAATGGTTTGTCATTTTAGCACTCATGGTACTTTCAATCTTCTTCTCCAGCACCACAATTCAAATGCATTCATTCGTCTATGATGTTCCTTATTCAATGCCCAACTTCCAAACATGCATGTTTGATGCAGTGGAGAATAGCATCGCTTCATTCAGGCGCATCTTAGTCCTCAAAGTAACATCCTTCTCTTCAATATTCTAACGAGGTCTTGTGCAACAGATTTACCTAATGCAATATGTATTTAGATATCTTGACTTCTACTTCTGTGAACATTGTGGATCCAAGTAAGACAAAACCCTTGACAACTGCAATATTTTCTCCATATATCTTGCCGTGACCTCTTGGTCCAGTGGTGAGGAATTTGCATTAGTTGCAATCCACTCTGAAAGCTGCGCTTTCAGTCCTCACTTGCAGCTGGCAACAGTGTGACATCTGCATATTGCAGATTGTTGCTAAGATAGCCACCAATCCTGATGCCACATTCTTCTTTTTTAATTCAACTTCAATGATTATTTGTTCAACATATAAATTGAATAAGTATGGTGAAAGGATATAACACTGACACATACCTTTCCAAATTTTAAATTGTACAGTAATCATTCACTTGTTCTGTTCCTACAACTGCCTTTTGATCCATATGAAAGTTCTGAAACAGTGAAGTGTTCTGGAATTTCCATTTTCTCAAGGCTATCCATAGTTTATTATAATCCACATAGTCTAATGCCTTTGCACAGTCCATAAAACACAAGTGAACATCTTCCTGGTATTCTGTGCTTTCAGCCAAAATCCATCTGGCATCAGCAATGATATTGCATCTTCCATGCCCTCATGAATCTGGCATGCACCTCTGATTGCTCACAGTCAATGTACTCCTATAACCATTGTTGGATGATCTTCAGCAAAATTTTAATAGTAATCGATATTGTGTTAGTCTGGGTACTTCAAAGAAAAAAATCCACAGACACTCATGTATAAGAGAGAGTTTTATATAAAAGTGTGCATCAAGAAAACATCCCAACCCAG
>NW_022103906.1:83427694-83429937 GCF_000313985.2 Echinops telfairi | reverse complement strand
TCACAAAACAGATGCAATGATACCAGCTGCAGGAGGAAAGCCGAATCAGTGAATGTGTAAACATCTCAGTGCTGGCAGGAGTTTCCAATGGCTGATCTAGCATCCAGGGCTGCATTGGGGTAGGTCCATGTGGCTTCTCCTCAGGGATGTCTTGTAGGAAGTGAGCCTTGCAAGCTGAAGCAGGGAACTGGCTAAGGCAGCTGCACCCTAGTCCAACCATCACAAAACAAGGGACCGAGAACTTGAAAGGCCAGGCTCACGGACCCATTTATTTCTCTAACCTTCAATTAGCCCCACATGTGTTTATTGGTCCAGTTGGCTCAATAAACTAACTACCTCAGATATTAATGATATTATTCTATAATTTGAGCATTCTGTTGGGTCACCTTTCTTTGGAATGGGTACAAATATAAATATCTTCCCATCAGTTGGCCAAATAGTTGTCTCCTAATTTTCTGGCATAGATGAGTGAGTGCTTCTAGTAGTTTATAGCTTGTTGAAAATTTTCCATTGGTATTCTATTAATTCCTGGATTTTGGCTAATACTTTCAATACAGTTTGAATTTATCCCTTTCGATAGCTCAAACATACTGAAATACATATGCTGGTGAGCTCTACAAAACCTCCCTCACTTATTTAGCATGTGTACAAGATGCCTTCAAAACGTTCATTAAAAATTTCATTATTTTTTAGTTCCATTTTTTGACAAATTTTGGAAGCCTCTTTGTATTTGAATATTTATGTGTTCCCAAATTATTATTTATTACTGTTGTTGCAGAATTGTACATGTAATAATATTTGTTGTAAAAATATTTTAAAACCTACTTTTGAGTGGATTTTAACTCAGAGCAACCCTGTACAGGGGTTCTGAAGTTTTAAAAATATTGACAGAAGCAGAGAGTCTCGTCTTTCTTCATAGGAGCTGATGGTGTGTTTGAATCTCTGACATTATGGTTGGCAGTTCAATGCTAACCCGAACGTGTCACCAGGGAGCCTTTGCTTTACCATAGCTGGCTCTTATTTTATTTTTTATCTCTTATTGTCTTCCTCTGCTTTGATCATATTGTACTGACTTCCCACATATTGTGAATTAAGGTTCACTTCACTAGAATTAACTAGTTAATATTTCTCCCACTCTCCCTTAGTAACCATCAAAGAATGTTTCTTTCCCTGAATACGACTATTCTTGACTTTTAATAGCGGTCTCAGACAATATTTGCCCTTTTATGATTGGCTTCCTTAGCCTAATCTATGCTTGTTGTAAGATATGTTTTGTAGATTCATTATTGTTCGGTTCTAGTCCATTGGATGCATCTTTATGTATTTATGTACACTTAGGTTGTTTCTAAAATCTGGCTACTATGAATAATTTTATAATAAACATGGGTGTTTTGCTAATTCATGCCACAACTTCCCTTCTGCAATAAATACCTATGCTTGGGATTACTGGATGGGATTTTTAAAAAGATTTGTAAGATTTCCCTTAGTGGCTGTAGCATGTTGCAGTCCCCCCAGCAATGTGTGTGATCTTCCCACAGCCTCAACGGCAGCTGTAGTTTTATGTTTTGGTTGTTGATTGTTCTGTTTTCTTAAATCACTGTCATTGTTGCCAGGGTAATATGCTATTTCACTATAGTTTTGATTTGAAACTTTCCCTGATAACCATGCACATCTATTCCTGTGTTGTTAATTCTCTAAATGTTTTTTTTTTTTGTGGGGTGGGGGGGTGAAGGATGTATTCATGTTCTTTGTCGAATTTCAAATTGGAGAGTTGTTTATTGTTGTTAAGGTTTATATTTTCTGTATACATTTTAGAGAGTAGCCCCTTGTTAGATATTTCATTGACAAGATTTCCACCCACAGGGGTCATTATTTTTAAGTTAAATTTTTAATGAGCATACATATTTAATTTTGGTGAGATATCTGTAATATTCTGATATTTATATATTTTAGTTATGTTTAATTGAATATTTTTTAAAAGTCTATATCTTTTTTGGTTTATTATATAAAATTAGCATTTGTCACTTTAGTACAGGTTTTATGAATTACAGTATGTACCTTTCACTTCTCACTAACTACTTCATATGATATTTCATCACAGATATTATAGTAAACTTAAACTACTATAAAACTATTACTGTTTCCTTCTACCAAATATTGGGTTAGTGTTTTCTTATATTTGACTTTTTTTGTTATATACCTCATACGACAGTATAATTATTTTTTACATTCAACTGTCCTTA
>NW_022103906.1:83424498-83427594 GCF_000313985.2 Echinops telfairi | reverse complement strand
CTATAAAGGGTTCCTGCTTAAGGACTTCTGAGCAGAAAACGGCTGATTTTTTGTTGTTGTTGTTCATCTATTCCCAATGAGTCTGTCTTTTCTATCTACTTTTAAAGCTGTTTATGCTTCACAAATTACAAAGAAAAAAATGGATTACAATACACCATGGTGACATTCTCTTTATTTTTTTATACTTAGATTTTTTTATGCTTCTTGGGTCTGTCTATTTGTAGTTTTCATAAAATGTGGGGAAATGTTTGATATTAGTTCTTAAAATACTTTTTTCCATATCTTCTTTTCTCCTCTCCTTAAGGGAATCAGATTTTTCATGTAGTAGGTCACATGAAATTATCCAACATCCCATTGATTTTTTTCATTCAAAAATAAAATAATTCTAGCTGTCTGCTTTATTTAGAAATGTTCTATTGTTTACAACATAATAAAGGACCTCTTCTGCATCCTTAATCTGTCGTTATGCCACACTATACATTTCCATCTTTTGCTGTTGTTAGGTGCCATCAAAGTAGTTTCAATCTGTACAACAGAGCAATGCTCCAACACCATCCACACAATTAGTTATATTTGAGTCTGTTGCAACACCATTATGTCAATCCATCTAATTAAGGGTCTTCTTTTTATCCATGCCTTTCTACTTTATCAAGAACAATGCTTCTTACAAAGGATTAGCCTTTCCTGAAACATGCCTAAAGTATGTGAGATGAAGTCTCACCATTTTCACTTCAAAGGAGTTTTCTGGTTGTATTTCTTCCAAGGCAAATTTGTTTGCTATTCTGCAAGTCCATGTTCACTGCCAGCTCCACAATTAAGTTACATCAATTCTTCAACCTCCTTTAATCAGCAGATACCTTTTACATGCATATGTGCTGTGCTAATCTGGGTAGACTACAGAAACAAATTCTTAGACACTCAGGTGTATAGGAAAGAGCTTTTTATACAAGAGTAATTGAAAATTGAGAAAACATCCCAGCCCAGTCCAAATCAAGTCCATAAGTCTGGTATTATCCCACTTGTCCAATAGCAATCTATAAAGTCCTTCTTCAGACTTCCAAAACACATGCAGTGAAGCCAAATGCAGGAAAATCACTGGCCAGTGGATGGGAAGTGTCATGGCTCCAGTGGCATTGTAAGCATCTCAGCTCTGGCAAGGCTTTCCATGTAGCTTCTCAACTTCCAGGTCTCTGGCTGCATCAGGGTAGCTTTATGTGGCCTTTTTTTTCTGAAATGTCTCGCAGGGAGTGAGCAGAGAGAGAGTGTGTCTCCTGCCTCCAAGGAGGAATACAGGAATTCCCAGAATCTTCAGGAGAAGGCCATGTCCACACAGAGGGCTCATTGGCTATATCCTGATTGACAGGCAAGACTCCACCCCTTTACTCTGAGTCCTCGAATTGACACCAGATTATGTAGCTACCACATGTGGGGAACAAAACTTCCATCACCTGATTCAGGTACCTCCTAGTCCTCAGGGTGATATACTTGCTCCTCAACATTTAAGAGATTCTGTGAAATACATCATCTAGTGTTTTAATTATTGCTGTATGGACATTGATTGTGGGTAATAGCAAGATATGTTCCTTGAGAATTTCAATCTTCTCTCTGTTGACATGATATTTTTATTGACCCATTTGTGAGGTCATTGACTCTCTTTACCTTGAGTTGCAAGTCATATCAAAATCTGCAGTTCTTGATTTTTACCAGCAACTCAAGTCCTCTTGGCTTTAAGCAAGCAAGGTTGTATCATCTACATATGGTAGGTACTTAATCCAATTCTGATGTCACATTCCTCTTCATATAATCCAACTCTTTTCTCATTTGCTCCAAATACAGATTTAATAAATATTCTTAGAGAATTCAACCCTAACACATACCTTTCCTGATTTAAAATCATTCAGTATTCCTTTGTTTTGTTCAAATGACTGTCTCTTTATCTTTGTATGGGTTCCTCATGAGCAAAATGAAGTTTTCTGAAATACTTGTTCTTATCCATACTACCTATAGTTTGGTATGATCCACACATTTAATTGTCTTTGCATAGTCATTATAAAAAGTACAAATTCTAAAGCTAGTGAAGAAATTGAAGAATTCTACACACTTCTTCAGTCTAAAATTGATAAATTATTCAATCAGGATGCATTAGTAATTATTGGAGATTGGAATGCAAAAGCTGGAAACAAAAAACGAAGGAACAGTAGTTGGATCGATGATAGATGGACTTGATGTTAGAAATGAAGCTGAAATGAAATGAAAATTCTAACACGTAGAATTTTGCAAGACCAATTATTTCAGCATTACAAATGCCTTTGTCAATAGCATAAATGTCCACTACACACATGGACGTCACCAGCTAGAATATACAGTAATCAACTTGATTACATCTGTAGGAAGGTACCATGAAGAAGCTTAATATCAGTAGCCAAACAAGGCTGGGGGTGGACAGTGGAACCTATGCTAATGAGTGAGTTCAAGCTGAAGTTGAAGAGAATTCAAACAAGTCTCACAGAGATGACCTCTGGCCTTGAGGGTATCCGACCTATATTTTCAGAAGACATCAAGAACAGTTTGGGCTAATTTTTATCTCATGGGGTGCAGTATTGTTTCTGGAATTTTGATTTGGATCATTTATACATCTCTCAGCTATGATTACCATTTACTTTGATGTCTTGAAAGCTTTTCTTGTATGAGAGGGCTTCAAAAAGTACATTTTAATGTCATTGTTCCATTACATTTTTGAAACTCCTTCATATTTTTGTCTTTCTTTGACATGATTGAAGGATAAATGCAATTATTGCTACCACATATTGGCCAAATTTGAAAGCTGTTACATAATATTAAATATTAACTAAGGTTTATATGTTTACTTTGAGATATTACGTGTTATACATGTTGTACTTTGAGATACTATGTGTTAGGAGGAGGAATTATGTTAATTCATTTTTTCCCACCATCATTACCTCACCATTAGAATCAAAGTGATTCTAGGTAGGAGTGATTTTCGGAGGGAGAAACCAAAGTTCGTGGAAAAATATCGTTGAAAGATACTGGAATTTGGCTACAATCCTTTTAAGCCCCTAACATCTGTGCATAAAA
>NW_022103906.1:83422723-83424398 GCF_000313985.2 Echinops telfairi | reverse complement strand
TCGGAGGGAGAAACCAAAGTTCGTGGAAAAATATCGTTGAAAGATACTGGAATTTGGCTACAATCCTTTTAAGCCCCTAACATCTGTGCATAAAAATATGATTAATATATCAATTCATTAATTTCTCACCTGAGAGTATCAATTCTAAGAAAATGGTTTACTGCAAGGTTAAATTCTCATGTCAGGACCTAAGCATTGTTCAGGCTTGAAATTGAATTCTGTTTTGTGTTGAGTTATATGTTCTCAGACTTTATTTTTGACTTTGGACATGCAGGGGGAAGCTTTGAAAGTGATCTGATGTCTCATTAGAACACATGTTTTATCTCATCTACCAGAGGAATTGCAGTGCCGGTATTAGTGTACCAGGTATATATTTCAATAGGATGTAAGAAGTAAACGTCGCATCAGTTATTGCCTGATTACTTCTCCTTGTCTTATGGAATAAAGCACTTACTTTAGCATACATAAATTCTATTGATTTAATAATGGGGAAAGACAAAGAGGGATCTATGACCCCACAGTTATTGCATGGCAATTGAAAACATTAGTCTGCTCCTTCCCAAATGCTGCATATAAAAAGTCAAAAAGCAAATGATTAACTTAACCTGGCTCAATTTCATTTCCATACTTAAAAAATAGCAACCCCAATTTTGAAATGATTTGCAAATGATTAAAAATCAAGTTATTCCTAATTTTTTTAATTTAAGTAATAAAATGTACTGTTTTGCTCAAATTACTACTACCAATATGCTTTAGATTTTTAAATAATAATGGCCTTGTGTTCATTGTACTGCAATGAAACTATAATATTTTAAAATTTATTTACTAAGCCATCATTTAAACATTGTTGTGCCTTTGGATTGACCCTACTTATCAATTTGAAAGGTAAAAGGATCAGGAACATCTCATTGTTTGAAAAACAACATAAAGTGTATCCTTAAACAGGCAGTTTCCAAAATAATAACCTTGATGCTCTAGCTTTAAAATTTTTGAGAATTTGAGTGAAAGATAAACAATGTTCTTTTCCCATACTGTGAAATCACAGACTATACAGAATTGTTGTGCCATCTTAGTAGATTTAGAGCAAAAAAAAAAAAGAAAGAAAAGATGGGAGTAGATATTTTTACTTTGGTGGCCCTGTTAAAGCAACTTGAAGGACCCAATAATATTTTTCTTGGGGGTTTATGTATACACTTGAAGTATATTTAATTGGTAAACACATAGTTAAGCTGATTGAAAGGATATGTGATACATAGTCATTACCAGTCATTCTTTTATTGCAAATAACTTAAAAATAAGATTGGCTTCTGCAGAATGTGACTCATCTGCATACTTGTATATTCTGTTACATCAACGAGGTAAGCTCCTGCCGCAGCTGCTCTAGCATGTAATTTATTAATAGTAATATTAAGCAATATTCCTAGGCTTTTCATACTGTAGCTGCTCAGGGCAGTGTGATGCCAAGAATAAGCTAGCAGAGTGGGGCTTGTCATCCTCATCCCTCACTTCGGAAGCTGCGCCCAGAACAGAGATCTTGGTAATAGTCCCACGTCTTACTTCCTTTACAAGCAGGGGCTGACTTTAATAATCTCTTGCCCCACTGTGAACTACTGGGTTTTTGTTTGTTTGTTTGTTTCTTGGGCTGAGTTTAATAATCTCTTGCCCCACTGTGAAC
>NW_022103906.1:83416567-83421544 GCF_000313985.2 Echinops telfairi | reverse complement strand
TTTTCAAAACATCTTTCTTTTTGAGCCCTTTTATATCAGCTCCTCTTTTTTTTTTTTTTTGGCCCCTCTCTCCTCCACCCTGCCAGCCCTGTGAAACCTTAACATAGGATGTATTGTTATTATTATTTATACATATCTTACACCACCCATTTTATCCCTTCACCTACTATCCTACTATTCATCCACGTTGAGGGGGTTTCTTCTGCCATTAGTATTATCTTTCCCCCGACCCCACCCCCTTTCCTATCTCTGCCCTTCTACCCTCCTGGAGTCCTCACTCCCATTACTGATCCTTAGGGGTATTGTCTTTCCTGAATTCCATATGTTGAGAGTTCTCATCTGTGCCTGTATGTACACTGGTCTAGCAGGATTTGCGAGGTGGGACTGAGATCATAATAATGGGGGGAGGAAGGAGTAAAGAACTGTAGTAGTGTTGTGTGTTTTGTTGGTGCTAAACTGCCCCTCTCTTAAAGTAGCTACTCAGGTAATCTTTGCATATTGGTACGACATACTATATTTATTTCTATTTTAATGTGTTGCATACCAAATATTAACTGTAGCAATTAAAATTTT
Organism: Echinops telfairi; assembly: GCF_000313985.2. Lineage (NCBI taxonomy): Eukaryota > Metazoa > Chordata > Mammalia > Afrosoricida > Tenrecidae > Echinops > Echinops telfairi. The sequence continues at coordinate 83,420,971 of NW_022103906.1, read as the reverse complement.
TAAAAATCAATTAAACTCATTATATGATTGAATTGACTAGTTCTGGAATGAACCTTATAATGAGTTCATCAGTATAACTGGCTTTGCAGTCTGTATTTTGTTTGATCCCTTTCAAAAGAAGCCAATGCATTAAATTAAACACCTGAGGGCTCTGGATGGAAGGGAGGGGCACAGACCTCCCCGGTTCTCCTCCTTCCATGCACCATTTCCGAGGCACCTCAGTACCCCCGCGGTTTTATCCAGAAGAGTGCTCAGATTCCCAGTCTATTTACCCGGATCAGACACAGGCACCAATATTCCCTGAGGTAGAAGGGGAGTTTTAAAAAGGGATAATGGGTTGTGGATATTTGAGTACAAGTGTTAATTAGAATTCAATGATGGTAGATGAAACAGCGCTTATTTTTTTAGTGGTTATCTAAAAAAAAAAAAAGAGCTAATCCCATTCCCAACAAGTCAATTCTAACTCATGCCAACCCCATAGGACATAGTACAACTGTTCTCTAGGGTTTTAAAAGCTACTGTTTTTTTTTTTTAATTTTAATTAATCATTTTATTGGGGGACTCTTAGAAATCTTGTAACAATCCATCATTCAATAGTATTAAGCACTCTGGTACATTTGTTGCAATCAACTTTTCCAGAACACATTCTTTCTACTTGAGCCCTTGGTGAATCCTCGATCAATTCTATATTATTATTGTTCGTTGTGTCTTTCCCTGTCCCTCGGGTGAAGTGGTCAGTGCATTTGAATGGCCTCTCTTTCAGGTTAGCAGGCAAGTGCTTGTGCGTGGTACCACCAAATTCCTTCGTGTTTGCTTAATGAATAGAATAGAGAGAAAACCCTCATTACAGTCCTGAAGGTTTTATTCTTTATCAGTTCTCAAGGCTACTGGTATAGGATCCCTTTATTCAAGAAGCTGGAAGCATTCGCATGGCAATGATAGGCACCCTGAACGTAAAGATCATCGTTCCTTCTCAGGCATAAGCGCTCCGCCCTGTGTTTGAATTCACTGCGATGCTAGGAGGTCTTTGGACTATTGTAGTCATCTGCTGTCAATCGCTAAACCCACATGAACAGGAAGTTTAAGAGTTTTATACAAGAATTAAAGTAGATCCTTGATTGATAAGTGCTACTGACCAAACCTTGTCAGAATTTCAAGTTCACATGTGACCTCCTCCCTGGGGGATAGACAACAGAAAAGTGGGTGAAGGGAGATGTTGGACAGGGCAAGATATGACAAAATAATAATTTATAAATTATCAAGGGTTCATTTGGGAGGGGGGAGCAGAGAGGGAGGAGAAAAAATGAGGACCTAATACCAGGGTCTTAAGTTGAGAGCAAATGTTTTGCGAATGATGAGGGCAGTGCATGTACAAATGTACTTTACACAATTGATGTATGTGTGGGTTGTGATAAGAGTTGTACGAGCCCCTAATAAAATGATTAAAAAATACACTTACCTTAGTTAGAACTGCTATGATCCATAATGACACCGCTATTCATCCCAACCGACCCCTCCATGAATCGCTAAGCCTCCTTACAGCAGAAAACATTTTCTGAATTTTTCGCTATGTTTCTCTCTGGGGATACCTACTAGGCATTCCATGGCTGTAGGCAAGTGTCAACCATTTCTGTAATCTCACAGTGAGTATGGTCTTGGGTTCAATATTACGTTCTACGGATGCCAAGTGCTATGGGCTACTTCATGGAGTGCTATCTAAAACCAAATGTATATAATATAAGGAGGGGGGGCACAAATAGGGAGGCGCACAAGTAAACTCATTCTCAATCGTGTAGATACCTCTGTATGAAAATAATTCGTTTGAATTTTTCAACACTCAAAGAAATAAATTTTCATGTTTGTCAGCCTGAAAGACCTTAGCCATTTGTTGAAAAATCAAACTGGGAGAGATATTTATAACAGATCCAACATGTTTTTTATGTGACTCTTACACATGTAATGGACCTTGAACAACACCTATATGCTAATAATGGAGTACATTATGTCCGTTTTTGCCTTCCTCTACTGTAAATTCTTTCTCTCATTTCTCAGACAACCTGCTGCAACATTAACTAGTAGGTTTGTTTCATGTCATGGCAATAACATGGCTGGTCTCTGGTAAACCATATCCATTACCTGATAATCTGAGTATAAGCTTCATATAAGCTTAGGTACCAGATCACAAAAATGATTAGAATTATGAGTGTCTGGTGAATGACTTCCATAAGGGCGTGCAGTTTTAGATGCTTTGGTAAGTGTGTGAGCAATAGGAAAAGACTTCCAAACCTGATGCTCCTTGTGATGGACACGTTAATTGTTATTGCTCAATGCTAACAACATCCAGCAACAATGACAAAAAAGATCCCAAATTCTCCTTTGCCCTAAAAGAGGCAGAACTATATCAGCTATGAGGGCCTGAGACCAAATTCACTCATATTTGTCCACCCTGATGCTTCCTTTCTTGAGAATCCCTAATTTTCTGGCTTTTTGCTTAGGTCCCAATGCACAAGGGGGGAAGGACAGATGTACACTGCTCTATGGGTCAGACCATCTGTGTGAACTTTTTACATATCCGTTACAATGAAGCGGTCTGAGTTTAGTTCATTTTCTCCTTCACGCTAAGAATATCTTGTAAAAAATCTATGCAAAATTAAAACGAATAATCAATGTGAATTCATTATTACCGGGGAAAGATTATATACATACAAGAAACGTTTTGATCACACATAGTTTGTGAGGTAGATATTTATTGTGACATAAGAATGGGTAAAAACAGAACACACTTTAAATAAGATTTCTTCCACTAAAATTTTAAGCAATAGTCCTTGTTGAAGAAGGACTTCTAGGAAGAATCTTAGATTGTCTGGATGACTAGTGGTCTAGATCCTGAAAGAATACCATGTATTTTCTGGAGGCTTTGGTATAAGGATGTGCCTTAATAATAACCTGGAATAGTGGACAAATTTAAATAGGGCTCTGCATATAATTATAATCATTATGCAATAAAATGTCTTGAAATTGATTGTGGTAGCAATTGTACAATACTGCTTGATGTGATTGAACTATGAAATGATATATGTATTAACTCCCAATAAAATGGTTTTGAAAAATAATAATAAAAAAATGACCTTTATCGGATACCTATGGTATGCTAGCCCTGGTGGTGTAGCAGTTATGCATTAGACTGCAATCCACATGGTCAGCTGTTCAAAACCACCAGCAGTTCTAGGAGAGAAAGACTGGGCTTTATACTCCCATAAACAGTCTCAGGAACCCACAGGTGGTCACTAGAAGTAACATTGACTTACCGGCAGTGAGTGAGTGAGTGAGTGAGTGAGTGAGTGAGTGAGTGAGTGAGTGAGTGAGTGAGTACGTGCGTGCCAGCCAAAGGCTAGACACTAATAATAATGATGCTGCTGGTGGTGGTAGCTCCCATTGATTATGGCAACTAGTGTACAATCAATTACAATCTTGCTTAGTCCTGAAACATTCTTGTGATTGTGGACCAGACCATTGTGTTCCATAAGGTTTTCATTCACGTTCCTTATTTGCCTTCATCTGAAAGCTCTGCTGAAACCTGTTCAGTGTCATCATACAGCATGGAAATTGCCATTGATAGACAGGATGGGTAACTAAGCATTAAAGGTATTGGGCAGGAGTCAAAAGCACAACTCTAGCATGGACGGTGAGGATGTTACCCCTGAACCTGTATTTTGTTAGGTACTGCTTGAACACGTTATGTATGTGATCTCATTTTGAGCTCACATCAACCCTAACAGGTAGGGGCTATTACCAGTGGGTTTTATATGTAAGGATAATAAAGCCCTAAGAAATGGAGAAGCATTTCTTATGCCACTCAACTAGTATTGAGCAGAGCCAGAATTCCAAACTAGGCACTCATATGTAGAAACTACAATCAGTAGATTTTGTATTAAAAAAAGGAAGGACAAGGTGGAGCAGGGGCATGTTTTTTATTACGAGGAGATGAAAAGTTCCTAAGAAAGGAGAGCTGCTAGGTCTTACCATATTTTTCTGAACCTCAGGTTTAGGAAGTTAGAACCAAGGAAAATAAAGAAGCACAGGTTTTCCAGGGAGAAGAGAAGACTAGACTTATAGTGACAGCCCGAGCCTGTCAATGTTAAGATGATTTTTACTAGAAGAAACGTATCCATTGATAAACACACTGGGTACGGGAAATGAGTGTAAACAGGAAAACAAAAAGACATCTGGGTACATGTTAAAAGTAGTGCAAAATACTAAGAAATATAAACTGCATAAGACAGAGTAAACGGAATACAGAGATCAATATGTAAAATTAAGTTTAATAAATCTCTTTAAAAATATGGGTAAGATATTGATAATACTAATTAGCATTGAAAACTAGCAAGAAAAATAACCCAGCAA
>NW_022103906.1:83396988-83414453 GCF_000313985.2 Echinops telfairi | reverse complement strand
ATAGCCTTCTCCAGTTGCTGGTTTTCCCAGATTGCCTTGCTCCGGCAGAGCTACTCTGCTAACCCAATAGAGGGTGGAGTGGAAATGGGGGAAGCTCTCTGCAAGAACACTAGACGTTCATTTTCTTTTAGACAAATGTTTAGGAGTTTTTCTTGAATAAACACATTTTAATTCATTATATCCCTTGGTTCATTTCCACAGTCCTAAATTTTTGCTCAGTGTCATGCTTTATTGTTTAGGGGTGACAGGTTTTTCAGGACTCCTGACATCATTATCTTAGATACCTGCAACTCTTAGTGTTTTAAAAGGGCAGGATTGTAAGTTGGGAGTGTGTGAACTTGTAAAATACGAGATCAACATTTTTAAGAGACTATTTGGAATAATGATTATTCACCAGTTTTTTTTATTGCTAACATTTACTCTGACAATGAATAAACAGCATGTTAGATTTAAATTATTTTCAATAAATAATTTGTGTTGTTTGGGATTCTTTGAAGAAAAATTGAATTGCTACATAAATGGTAAAAGACATATAGCCACATCCACTGTCTTTTCCATTTACCATGAGAGAAGGTCCCTACAGGGGAATCCATCCACACATTGCTCCATCTTCAAGATTGTGGAAAGCAATTATCAAAGTCTCTTTCTGTCCATGTTGGTTTCAACCCAGTGTTCCTAGGACAGATTCAGCTCTTAGTTCACATGGTAATGTGTAAGTCTGCATACATTAGAGAAACAAATCCACAAAATCTGTATAAGTTTTTAAAATATATAAAAAACGTATAAGAGACAGTTATAAAGGGTAAGTGCACATCAAAAAAACATCCCAACCCAGTGCTGCCCAAGCTCACAAGTCCAACATTAGGCCATATGTCCGACACCAATCCAAAATCCTCCTGCATCTCATAAAACACACGCAGTGACGCCAACTGCAAGAGGAAAGCCGAGTCAGTGAGCTTGTAAGCATCTCAGCACTGCACCCTGGTCTGACCATCAGAAAGCAAGAGACCTGAAAACTAGAAAGGCAAGGCCCACTGAGCCATTTATCTCTCTGCCTTTCAAGTAACCCCATGTGTTTATTGGCCAGGTTGGCACAATACATTTTAACAATCTCAGTCTCTCTTATTTTTAAATTGATCTTTCCATGACCATGTATGTATGAGCTCAAACATTCTTCAGCTATCAGTACCCTAGACATTTCCTCTGTGATTCTCTGTACGTAAGTAAGCATTACAATATTTAAACCTTTACAAAGTGATGCAGAATTTCCTTATTTAACATCAAGATGCATATTAACATTGATGAAACTTTAGTCTACACTGTTCTCCAAACTGCTTCTGGCAAACAGGCTAGGCTTTCATTAGTTGCATATTATAAATGTGCATGGACCACACGCAGGGTCTTTATTTCCCGGAATTTGGTGCTTTTTAAAACTAACAAAACGTGTTGCATTGTTCCGTTGTAATGTTTTCTTTATGTTATCCTATTTCTAGGCCAGCACCTGACTCCCTAACTCACCTATCCTGCAATTTTGGGGGGACTCTTTGGGTCTTTCCTTTTATTCCTCTTCTCTGGCCCATCACTTGGAATCACATTGTTAAAGGCCAACGTAAAAAGCCTATACTTTTAAATCCTCGTCCTGGGATGCCCTGGTCCTTCTCCTTTTCTGTCACGTTGAGCCTTAGTCTTCAGGGAGTCAATTACAGAAAAGGAGCAAACAGATGGTTGCTAGGATACTTGTATTTATTTCTGATAGTTCATAAGCAGGAGTCGATCGGTCATCGTTCATCCTGTTCCAAAGGAAAGAGGCAAAGTTATAAACACATATAATACATTATATGTATTATATGTATACACGTATAAAATACATTCTCTCTCTCATACACACGTGTGCACACACTCACATCAATCACATATTATGTAGTTGACAGCCAAAGGTGCGAAAGGGAAGTTATAACATGACATTGAATTATTATAATAAATAGTAAATCTAATTTGTAACTACCTATCACACATAAATCTACACAAAGATGGCCATTTTGAAATTAGACCTTGTCAAATATCCCAGTTACTCTGAAATCCACATATTTTAATCTATTGTTTTATTAATTTTCATGTTCCTCCCAGAGATGCTCTCTGTAGAGGAAGTTGATTGATATAAGGAGAGATAAAAGGTTTCAAACTCCACAGTTAACTTGCCAAGTAGATTTTGACAGTAACTCATTAGCTGAATCTATTCATCTCAGTTGAATAGAATAATCAAGGTGGAATTGAGAGACAGGATTCATGCTTTTTCATGATTTAGCATATGGGTTATCTTGCAAATTCCTTGAGTCAAAAAAAAAAGAGAGAATATACTCAGTATCTTATTTTAAAAAATTAGGCCTCTATTTTCAATATCGAATAATTCTGTGGTGAAAATATTGAAAAAATGCAGGGACCATCAGTAGATGATGAAAAAATAGACCCCAAACAATTGGTCAACATTATGCCATTTCAGCAGATAACATTTGATCAAGAAACTGTAGTCCCTTAGGAGTAAGACTCAGGTGCACTGAAAGCACTGGTGGAAAAGAAAGCTCCAGAAATTGATGGACTATCCACTGGCATGTTTCAACCAGCTGAGGAAGCCCTGACAGTCCCTACTCTTTTTGCCAAGAAATCTGGAAGACAACTTCCTGTCCAACTGACTGGAAGAGGTCCATATATGTACCCATCCGAAAGAAAAGTGGAACCCACCAGAGTGAGGGCATTATCTAACAATAGCATTAACAGTGCATCCAAGTAAATTTTTGCTGCTGAAGAAAGTTTAACAGTAGAACATTCACCGAGACCTGCAAGATCGTTTACCCAGGAAAGGACACAGAAAGAGATACCATTTTTGGTATCTTAGCTAAAGCCAGGGGATAACAATAAACTGTTTATTTGTGTTTTATTACTCATACAAAGCATTCAACTCTGTGGAACATACCAACTGTGAATAACATTGAGGAAAATGAGAATTCCAGAACATGCTTTGCTCATGGGAATCCTGTACATGGATCAAAAGGCTGTTTTTCAAACAAAACAAGGGAATAATGTGTAGTTTAAAATCAGACAAGGTGTGTGCCAGGGTTGTATACCTTCACAATACTTGTTCAATCTGTCTTTTGAGTAAATGATCTGAGCATCTCTACTCTATGAAGAACTTGGCCACCAGTATTGCTTATGAGCAACCTGAGCTATATAGATGACGCAACCTCGCGTGGTCAAATCAGGGATGACTGAAGCGCTTGCTCATGGAAATCACAGACTGTGGCTCCTGTGTGAATTACAACTCAATGTAAAGGAAACACAAACATGGACAATGAGCTCAACCGACAGCATGTGGTAATTGAATGAAGTATTTGATTTTACTTAGATTCACAGTGAACGCATTCATGGGAGCTGCAGGTACTAAATCAAATGACTTAATTCCTTTGGAAAATATGCTACACAAGACCACTTTAAAGTGTTAAACAACAAAGGACTCACTTTGAACACTGGGGTGCCCCACCCAGTCCCATAGCATGATATTTTCAATTGCCTCATGTGCAGATGATAGCTGAATATTACACAAAGAAGACTGCATAATAATTTATGCATATGAATTATGGTATTCTTGAAGAATATTGTAAATACTGTGGACTGCTGGAAGAACAAACGTGTCTTTGAACAAGTATAGACAGAGTTCTTCGTAGAGTGGGGATTGTGACAATTTTTCTCCCAGGTTTTTGACATGTTGTCAGGAGAGACCAATCCCTAGAAAGAGATACCATGCTTAGTAAGGTTGCACGTTGTTAGAAAGAGAAAACTATTAAGGAGATAGATTGACACCGTGGCTGCAACATGGGCTTCCAAACAATCATTGCGACAATGGTTCAGGACTCGGCAGTGTTTCAGTGTGTTGTACACAGTCTGAGTCAGAGCCTTCTCTTACGCTTAGTATAAACAAGTGAACACATACTGCTAAAGAATACAACCGCAGGAAACATTTTTCCGTAACTAAACCAAGTAATAGCCCCTTGCTCTGCACCAATGACTGTCTCTGTGCATGTCCATATCCTTTATGTGCACAAATAAGGGTTGGAATTTCCATTGTTCACAATATTAGTTGTAATTTGCTATGATAAACATATTTGAATGCCCTTAAATTATCAATGACACACAGGTAAATATCTTTCTTGTATGCTCCTTTTGTTTCAGCCAAGATTCATTAGGCTTTAATATAATTAGAGGCAATGTTTCCATCTCTCTAGCCTTTCTTTGCTCCATTTCTCAGGCAGCTCATTGTGCTGTGGAAACGTGTGTGTTGCTATGAAGCTAGAAGCTATGCCACCAGTATTTCTATCCCAGTAGCGCCATTTGTGGTGAAAATGTTTCAAAAGAGCTTCCAGACACAGGAACAGACTAGGAAGAAGGAACAGACAGTCTCTTACTTGAAGCCACTGATAACCTTATGAAAGGCAGTGAAGCATTGTCTGATTTAGTGCAGGAGGATGAACCCCTGCAGTTAGAGGGCTCTCAAACTAGGATAAAGGAAGAGCTTCCCCCTCAAAATAGACTGACCCTAATCCCTTAATGGAGCAAACATTTTGGTCTCTTCCTTTTTTGATGTGGCATAATTCAAAATCAGAGGAAACAGCTACAAATATCTATGAATGATCAGTACATGGAATGTATGAAGCATAAATCCAGTAAAAATGGAAGTTGTCAAATATGAAAGAGAATGCATAAAAATCAATATCTGTGACATTAGTAAACTATAATTAAATAGTACTAGTCATGTTGAATCAGATATCCATATCATTAATCATTAATCTAGGAATGAAAAATTGAAGAGAAAATATTAATGAACAAAAGTACATTTAAATGTCTCTCTTGAAATGAAATGCTGCTTGTGATAGTATATCTGTATGCTTAGAAAGAAGAATGGTTAATACAATTGTTATTCCTATTCAGTACCAGCCACTGAAGTCAACGACGAAGAAATTAAAGAATTCTTCAAAAATGTTTCTGTCTGGAACTGATCAAACAAATAATAAAGACAATAACAGATACTATGATTATAATGTGAAATTTGGAAACAAAGGGAAAAGGGTCAAAAATTGGAAAAGTTGGCTATGGTGATATAACAAAATATTTCAGCATAAAAGTTTGCAATTCCACCAACTTCTTTACAAATTATGACTCATGGACCTTGCTATATACATAGACTTCAACAGGGAGAACCACAAATGAAGCCAATTTTTCTTGGTTTTAAGAGATGATGAAGTTCAAAACCACCAGCCCAAATAAGGTCAGATGTGTAACAATGGGAAGCCCATCTATTACACATATGCAAGTTCAGCTTGAAGCTGAAGAATATTAAAATAAGCCATGAAACCAAAAAATTGCCTTGAGCATGTCCCACTAAAATTTAGAGATGATCTCCAGAACAGATTTAAGCATTATAAACACTAATGACCAAAGAACAGATTCTTTCTGGTATGCCATCAAGACCATCATATGTGAAGAAAGCAGAAGACCAATACAATGACAGGAAAGGAAGAAAAGAACAAATAATATATCAAGAGAGATCGAAACTTCCTCCTGAGCATAGAGGAGATACAGCAGATGTAGGAAATGAAATAACACAGTTGAAAAGTGTTTCCAAAGGCAACTCAAGGAGATGAAGTAAAGCATTGCAATGCTGAAATAGTCGATGTGTAAAATATTGGATGCGGCAGGAAGCACCAAATAAGATGGTAAGAGTACACAGAACCCTACAACCAAGAATCGTTGGTAGATAGTCAACATTTCAGTCGTGGCCTGTGACCAAGATATTGAGAGAGGGCGGCCAAGCTGCATTGAGGCGTTAGTGGACAACAAGGCTGAAGGCATGGACAGAATGCCAATTGAAATGTTTCAACGACTGGAGGCAGTACTGTGACACGCTTAATAGGCTATGCCAAGAAATTTGGAAGACTGCTACCTGGTCAGTAGACTACAGGAGATCCTATCTGTTCATGCTCCAAAAAATTGACCCTACAGAATGGAGAAATTAATGAATAAGATCATTAATAACACCTGTGTGGTTGTTACACGATTTTATGTCAACTAGACACTCTTGGCTAGAAGTGCAGTAAAACCTACCATTCAAGTCACAGCCTGATGCTGTCTTCTTGGGGCTGTGGACTTCTTATAAGGAGGACTCTGAGAACACTTCACTCTCTGCCACCGACCCTGAGAGCTGCTGAGCCCTGCCACCCTTCCACCAACCTCAGATCCACATGGCCCTACTCCCGCCGGCCTGTGATCTTCCTGCATTCTGCATCATTGCATGTGGCTGCGTGAGTGTGAAGAGGGACTTGTGGACCACATAAACTTATGGACTTGAGTTGGTGCGGCCTGGATGCTTTCTTGATATGTTATTAATTCTTGCTGTAAATCTCTCTCTTGTACATATATATGAATGTCACTGGATTTGTTTTTATAGTCAGTCTGGCCTAACACAACATGTAAGTACAAGTTTACTGAAAATAGTTCAAAGGTAGTTGTAGCATTAAAACAACTTGGAATTGCCAGAAATTAAAATCAAATTGAGAAAAGGGCCATGGAAGGAGAAAGACCATTGCTAAGAAGAGGTAGATCTCGGCTGAGAGCAGAGAACATCAGAAAGTTGTTTACTTGCATTTTGTTGACTATACAAACATATGTGACTTTGTGTACCATAGTAGACTATGGATAATATTGCCAAGAACGGGAATTCAATAATAATTAATTGTGCTCATGGACAACCTATACATTGGCCAATATGCAGTCGTTTGAATAGAACAAAGGAATTCCGGGTGGTTTAAAATCAGAAAATGTATGTGTGTGTATCAGGGTTATATCCTTTTTTAAAATATATCATTTTATTGGGGCCAATTTCAGCTCTTCTAACAATGCATGCGCCCATTGTTATCAAGCACATTTATACATAGGTAGCCATCATCATTTTGAAAACATTTTCTTTCTATTGAGCCCTTGGTATCTGTACACTGTGCTCTTTTTGTCGTCGTTGAGAAGCTCCACCATATGAAGAAGAACATGGCATCTGGGTTGGAGGAAGACTCATTAAGGACCTGTACAGTGGAGCTGGCATCACTTTGCCTGATTAAGAGAGCTTGAAGCACGTCCTGAGAACGATGATAGAATACAATTTTCAGTATGGATTAAAAACTCCATGCAAAGAAGACATAAATACCCCCCAACTGGACTAATTGGGCAAATGGAGAAGGGTTTGAAGTTGTCGAGGATTGCATTTTATTTGGATCCACATTCAACACTCATGGATGCAACGGTGAAGAAAGGTAACAACTTATGTTATTAGGCGAATCTGTTGCACCGGACCCCTTAAACTGTTGAACAACAAAGAAGTTGCTTGGAGACCTATATTATTTTCAGTATGGCTATGAAAGCTGGAAAATGAAAGGAGACTGTGGAAAAATCTAAATGACTGTGTGCAGAAACACTGTGGGGAGCACTACAGCTCACCAGAAGAATAAACAACAGATCTGTCCTGGAGGAAGTACAATGGTGAGACACATGATTAGGAGGGATCAGTCCCTGGGAAGGAGATCATGCTTGATAAAGGTGAGAGTAAGCAATACAGAGAGAGAAAGAGAGAAGAGTTATTTGGCACAGTGGGTACACTAACAGACTCCAACCTCACCATTATGAGGATGGTTCAGGACAATGGGCAGTGTTTCAGTTGTCACATGGCTGAACCAGTGAGAAGACACGTGACACGTTTATGTCATATCTGACGGGTCGTGTAGTCATTCTGAGGGCATTCAAATGTTTCCTTTTAAATATTCAACTTTGAGGAAGAAAAACAAATCTGAAGGGTCTAGATCAGAGCTCTAGGCCAGTTAAAGTAAGATTTCCTAATAAAAATCTTATAGGACAAAACCATAGAACACTCATAAAATGAGCAACTGCATTGGTGAGAATGAAAATAATTCCTTTTCTGGCTTCTTTATTTTATCACCAACACAACTTTTGGTTTTCTTAAAACTTCTTCAAAATAAGCCTCCATGATTATCCTCTGCCTTTAGAGAAAATCCCTTTATATGTCTCCAAAAACCAATTGCTATATCCTTTTGAACTCAACTTACTTTCTTGCATTTAATTGACTCCAAACTTCCCTTATGAATTTACTCTTTTGATTGGGTTTTTGGGGAAACAACATAAAGGAACCTAGAGAAATATATTACTGAGAGAATTTGTCTTTAGTCATTCACCGATTGCACAAGTATGTTTAAACAAGTTTTCTTTACAATAAAAAGGTTTGTCTAAAATGATGGATTGATAAAGTGTTGGCAACAACGGTTGTAAACCTAACAATGTGGAAGATAGTGGAAGGCCAGGTAGTATTTCTTTCAGTTATATAGCTGGTCACCTGAGTAAAAAATACCTAATAACAACAATGCATATGTATTGGGACCTGTAGAAGCAATCCTTTTTGACATAGTCTCCTACATTATTATTCGAAGTCCAAGGACCAAGTCAGTTCATTTCAGCTAACTGATACCAAGGACATCCATATTTATACATTTCATGTACTTCTGACAGCTTTAAATGTTCCTAGATTCATACTTCATACATTTCATGTTCCAGCTATTAATCGATGTTATTGCTGTTTCCTCTCTGTTTAAGTTACTGCACACTAGCAGATGAAGCTTCTGGAACTTGGTCCGATCCACAGGTTTCCAGCAGGCAGGGCTCATCTTCAAGCATCATATCAAACAGTTTCACTGTTATCAATGCACGTTTTCACAAGTTCTTTGTGTTTTGAAGTAAAATGCCACATCTTCTTCCTGAAATCTCTCCATCATGGGTGACCCTGTTGGCATTTAAAATCCTCATGCCATAGCTTCCAGGACAGGAGCTCCAGTGGTGTAGTAGGTTACCCACTGGACTTCTAACCACAAAGTCAGCAGTTCCAACCCACCAGCCACCTCAGAGGAGTCAGAGGAAGTCTTTTGCTTCCATAAGATGTATAGCCTTAGCCATAGTCAAAGGACCAATCATTCTACATTGAGTGGATGGCAGGGAGTGTGAGTCTGCATTTCAGTATCACAACAGTGAAAGACAGGACATTTTGAGAAACTGATGAACAAGAAGTGGAAGGGCAAATATAAGTGTTAGGCAAAACAAAACAAAAAAATCACATTATCCATTGATTTAATTCGGACTAAAATGGGTCTTTACAGCTGCAATATTTTTGGAAGCAGACTGTCAAAGCTTTCTAGTGGCTTTGTTTTGAGTGTAAACCTCCAAACTTTTAATTAGGGGCCAATTATTACATGCTTGTCAGCAGGCCGCCTCAGCATAGGGGCTGCCCATCCACTACTATGGATATGATTCTCACTCAGAGTAGAATAACCCCTTTGGTTTTTCTATAAACTAAATGTTGATGACAGCAGACATCCTGATCTTGCTCCTACACAGTGACTGGTGGGTTCAAACTTTTTAACTTCCAATAAGCAGTTCAATGCATAACCCACTACATCACCTAAAAAGAGGAGACAGTGATATTCCAGCCAAGAGAAGCTTGTATATATACTGGTAGAGAACATTATAAAGAGAACTTGGAGTTGAGAGTTAGGTTTCACTTGAGTGTAAGTTTTGTTTTTTTAAATCATTTTATTGGGGGCTCATGCAACACTTCTCACAATCCAAACATACATCCATTTTGTCCGGCACATTTGCAGATTTGTTGCCATCATCATTCTCAAAACATTTGCTTTCTACTTGAGCCCTTAGTGTCAACTCCCTCCCCACTCCATTGAATACTGGGTATATACAGTGAACCCAGGACAGATGAACCCCCCCAGGACCATAGGAGAGAGTGGCGATATCAGGAGGGTGGAGGGAAGGTGAGGGAGAAAGGGGGAACGATGACAAGGTCTACATATGGCCTCCTCCCTGGGGGACAGACAGTGGAGAAGTGGCTGAGGGAGACGTCAGATGGGGTAAAATATGATAAAATAATAATTTATAAATTATCAAGGGTCCAGGGGGAGGGAGGGGGAAAAACTAGGAGCTGACACCAAGGGCTCACAGATGGAAAGCTGGTTTTGTGAGAATGATGAAGTCAACGTATGTACTAATGTGCTGGACACATGATGTATGTACGGACTGTGATGAGTTGTATGAGGCCCTAATAAAATGATTATTAAAATTAATTAAAAATATATATAAGGAATAAGAATATAATGAGCAGCCATGTATTTATCTAATATTATATTTTAAAAACTGAACCAAACTCAATATAATTACGCTGGATTAAACTTACAGCAATTCTATAGGACAAAGTAAAATAGCCTCTGTTGGTTTCCAAGACCATAACTCTTCATGCAAATTGAGAGCTTAATCTAAGGTGGGGACCAAGTAGCACCCATGGGAGGAACCCCTCAGAGACCAGAACAGAAGGCCATAGAGAGGGGTACACTACACTTCCAGACTGTAAGATTCTGAATATAAAGATAAGTAGACACCAGTTTATTAAAGTAAATGAGCAGCAATATCTGCTGATAGATTCCCCTTTGCCATCGGCCAACAGCACTAGCCTGAGCAACACATCTTCCCAACTCATCTGACTGACTAATTCTGGTCCTACGGGAAACCGGGGTGGCTGACTGACCAAGCTTCAGAGACATGGCTCTAAGTGACCAGCCTGAGCCAACTATAAGCACAAACAGGTTTGGCTCTTGGCCAAGCCACTCAAGCTCTATTCTGATGCCCTCACAGCCCGATCTCCCCCAAAGGAAGAATAACACAGCCTACAGCGTAGAGTGCGGATAACTTTACAAGGCAGACTGGTATGGGTGTACCTAGTGAATAAATTAACTCCCAACACCAGCACAGGGAGCTTCAGTCCCACTCAACAGAACTAATCTCCTTTCCCAGTGGGACAGCTCTGCAAAGCCCCTCTTAGGGCACTCAAAACAGAACATTCTTGGGCATTTCCTCTGCTATATCTTTGTTCAGGAACAACACACAGCTGACCAACCATCAATGTATTAGCATAACAATACAAGTAGAGTACTACACATTTATTTCATCGCTCTTTTGACTATCTTTGTGTCTTCTTTTCTTCTCCTCAGTCCTTTTCATTTCTTCTTATTCTCATAAAAACTAATGCTGACACTGCTCTTATATAGTTTTTTCCTTTCGTTTCTTTCAAATATTGTTTTATTTTCCTCCTTCAAAAAAATCAGAGACACAACACAAGTGGATATGTGCTCTCCCATGTCTATTGGAGCACAGGTTAACAATAGCAATAAACTGGAAGCCCAAATGCCCAACAGTGGAAGAATGGATAAAGAAATCATGGTGCATATACACAATGAAATAGTGTCCTTTAAAAACAGCGATGAAAGCCTGATACACCACATGGCATGGAGGGTTCTGGAAATCATTATACTGAGTGAAGTTATTAAGTCACAAAGGGCCAAATATTGTATGAATCCATTACTATTGGGAGAGCATCAATTAAGCAAATCTTAAAGCCTACTCCCCCCCCCCCCAAAAAAAAAAAAAAAGGATACTAAGTCTGATTACTTGTCAGAGCCATACATTACCCCCTTTATATGCATTTCATAAGAACCACCTCCAAAGAGGTGCCTTACATTGACTGGGGTCACTCCATCAAGAAGGGGGGAAAGGGATAAGACCATCCTCTGGATGCCTTAAAACACAGAGACAAGGCTGCAACCAATCAACAGGTCCTCCATAGGAATGAGAGGGGAACCTTACTAGAAAATCAAGTTAAGACCGAGGGGGAAAGAGTGCATCTCCATTTCAGAGGATGAGCTTGTATATCGGTTGGTGGGTATGGTGGAAGAATGGGGAATAGCAGCCTCTCATTGGGAAAGATGTTCCCCAGTATGCTCCTGGATAGACACTTAGAATAAGTCTCTACCCAACCCTCCGTGAATCACACCATGGACTTAGTACTATGATGACCTTAGACAATGGCCTTACAGGGACCCTGTCACACCCCACCCCCAAGGGCCACACCAGAACGACTCAACATGGGACCCCAACTGAACAAACGACCCTACCTCAAAACTACTTGTAGAGCTTGGATTTAGGACTGAAATCCCCTGATGGGAGAGAAATAAAATAATGCTCCCCCTCCAAGACTGTGGAAATGGCAGTAGTTGGACCTTGGGCCTTAGGGGGCATCCAATGAAAGGGGACCCAGAACCACCATATATTTAGGGTCTCAGTGCTCCCCCTTGTATTAATATGACAGGTATTAATCTAATAGGCAAGTATCTGCTCTTGTAAGAAGTTTTAAAGGAACTTTCCCCCTAGAAATAACCCCCAAAATCCATGTAAACAGAGCTCAATCCTTTAAGAATTCAGTCTGTACAATGCAACAACTCATGTATCGCAGTTCACAGCTGGACTCTACTCACATAAACTTTTCTTCTCTATGATACCTTTTTTTTTAAAGATCATTTTATTAAGGGCTCTTGTAACTCATATAATCCACACATCAATTGTATAAAGCATAATGCCATGATTATTTTATAAACATTTACTTTCTATTTGAGCCCTTGGTATCGGCTCCTCCTTTTTCCTTCCCTCCCCCACCCTCGTGACCCCTTGATAAATTATAAATTATTATTTTCATATTTTACATCCACCTCGGTCTCTCTTCCCCCTTGGTTTCTGTGGTTCATCCTCCTCGGGAGGAAGCGTGTGTGGTTATGTTGGTGAATGCCATCAGGTCCCCTTTCTTCCCCTCTTCTGCCCACTTTTCTCCTACCCTAATGGTATTGCTACTCCCATTTCTTTTCCTGAGGGGTTTATCTGACCTGGATTCCAAGTGTCGTGAGCTCTTGTCTGTACCAGTGTACATGCTGCAGTCTAGCTCAATGTGAAAGGCAGGACTGAGTCATGATAGTTGGAAGATGAGAAATATTGTGTGCTTCATCCGTGCTATGCTGTACCCTGGTTGAGTCATCTGTTCCTTGTGACCCTTCTGTGAGGGGATGTCCCATTATCTACAGATGGGTTTTGGGTCTCTGCTATGACCACCTCTTGTTTTCAACTGTATATATATATATTTTTTTCAACTATATATATATATATTAATTTGTTTTGTAGGTTTATGGTCTTATGATGCGTGTTACCTGATCCTGCCAACACGTCATGTTCACACAGGTTTGTATGCTTCTTCCATGTGGACTTGTTGCTTCTCTGCTAGATGGCCCTTTGTTTAACTTCTAAGACTTTAAGACCCCAGACACTATATCTTTTGATAGTCGGGCACCACCAGATTTCTTCACCACATTTTTTTGTGCACCCATTTTGTCTTCAGCAATCATGCTGGGAGGGTGAGCATCACAGAAAGCCAGGCTGTTAAAACAAAGTGTTCTTACATTGAGGGAGGGCTTGAGCAGAGGCCTAAAATCCATCCATTACCTCAATGTATTGCCATATAAATATATGTACATATGCCAACATCTCTTTTATGAATTAATGTATTTACATATGTACACAGAAATGTTTATACCGCTGTCCATAGCTTTGCATCCTAAATCTTTCCTCTCTTTCCTTTTTCCTCCTGCCCCACCATCATATTCGCTATTCACACTTTTCTCGCTCTTTACTAATTTCTCTCAGCTAGATTGCTGTTGTTCCAACACCCCCAGGATCTCTATGTCCACCTCATTGTAGATTTTAATTCCCTAGTTGTTCCCCTGTCTGTGGCATTGTTTGCTCACTCCTCCCTGTAAGTCCCTCCAGAACCATTGGTCCAGTTGCTCTCTCCTCGGGCTTGCTTCCCATGCCTATCTTATATAGTTATGCAAACCAACAATACCAGAGACAAAGCAAAACGAGAACAAAGGCTTAAATGAAAAGGGAAACAAAAGAAAAATAAATAACTAACAAAAAATAGCAAAAAAAACATGCAGAATTCCCGGTCTGTCCACTGACCTTTATTATGACTATTTCCCCACTGGTCCTGGGGGTTCTGGGAACTGCCTTTCCTAGCCTGAAGTCTATTTTGGGGGCTCCTCAGGGGCTTTGTGGCTTTGTTTTGCTCCTATTGCTGATCCCTTATAGTCCCCTTATAGTCTCTTCTTCATTCATCCTGCTGTGGGGGATTCAGAGGAGACTAATTCCCTGTCGTGTGTCCCCAGGATTGTCCTTTGTTGCAGTATGCTCCAGGGAGGGGACATCATGTCTCAAGCTGTTGTCAGCCCTACAGTCCTCTGTGCTGTAGGAGCTCCATGCAGGGATTTGTACTCAGGGCTTGGTGTGCTGTTATGGAGTCTAGACCCACCATCTCTCTTTTTCCTTCTTGGCTTGCTTCTGTGGGAGTGTGCCAGGCCGGCCCCTCTGCCCAACCTGGAGGTGTAGTGATGTCCTCTGTAGCACATACTTCTCAGGAGGGGTCAGTTTGGCTCTGATTGGGCCGGCCCTGTATATCATGTGTTGTTCCATGTGGTCACCCTGTGATTTCATGTGATTACCCTGCCCTTAAGGTTTGTCACGCCATGGTGGGGTCCACATGCACACTCCCATTTCTGTGGAGAAATAAAAAAAAATACCCTTCTCCTGCGTGGGTTAGTTCCCCGCTCCCCCAGTTTCATTGTCTCCCTCCTCCCACCCTACCTTACCCCTCCTCCATTTCCATGTCTTTGTGTTGGAACGACATGTACATTAATTCAACGCTATTGGATAAATTCTTGATGTTATCATGAAATAGCCTTGACCCCTAGGGGATGGGTGATTTACAATGTTCTTCTTTTTTGTTGTATTTGTTTGTTTTTCATAAAATGATAGTATGACCACTAAAGTAAACCAGCGGTGTTCATACCCCTTGGACAAGCAGATGGATTCTGTACTCTCACTTAATTCTAGCCCTAATCCAAGAACAATTCATTCTTCTAACATGGTCCTGCTTGAAACTGGCCTTTATGAAGCAATCACTGAAGATAAGGTATACAGAAACATATGCTGAAGAAAGCACATAGTGCCTGGCTATTAATTAAAATAGTGTCCGGAGTCATAAAGGCTTGTATTCTAACAAGCAGCCATCATGAGGTGGCAGCTACATCCACATCAAAGAAGCACACCACAAAATCCAAATATGATTAAGGGAAAAATATCACAGCTTAAATTGTGAACATACAATTTTTAGAAGCCTATGAACAGGGAGAGCCCCAAATCCATCTGCAGAGTGTCTCATTAGACTAAGCCAGCGACAAGGGATTCAAACAGTTTTAGAATCATAGAGATTATTGCAAACTTGATTATGGTGGATCAAATCATGATATGGTACTTGGTCAGTTGACCTCTCTTGACCCAACCTGAATTTGCTCAAGGCTCAGGTATTTCTTGCTTGTTCTATGACAGAAATTTCTTCTCTGGCTTTTTAAATATTGCTGATGGTCTTTTTTCTCTTTGTCTCTATTTTATCTTTATATTATTCATTTTTTTCTTCCTGGTTTATTTACGTATTTGTTGTTTCTGTTAGGCTTCCCAGGTCAGGAGGCCTAGAAGGAGGGTATGCTGATACAATGGTTTATCAGGGACAGAGGGGTGCAGGTTGGGAAGGGTGAGGGGAGTTGGGGAGCAAATAATGAATGTGGGAGGGGATAGGAAGCACTAGAACTGATTGTGATGATGTATAGACAGCTCTTTTTAAAAGCGACTTAACCGTGCTAGTGTATGATATGTGAATTTTACATCAGTAAAGCTATCTTTAAAAAAGAGAGAGAGAGAGAAAGAGAGACTCATCTTTCTGTCATGGAGTGCAGGTGGTTAGGAAGCGTGACTTTGTGGTTAATAGTTCAATGCATACCCCACCAGGCCATCGGGGCTTTAAAGCACACCCATTTGCCGTTCACAGTGTGCTCCTCATTCCAGCTCTTTCACACCCAATGCTGGAACTCTTTTTGATTTTTGTGGTTGTCACCCTTTTAAGTTTTGCTTCTCTCTCGCTCATGCTTACAGCCCTAAACAATACATTGTTCAGTTTTTCAAGTGTTAGAGAATTTTTTGTTTGGGTTTATTTTTGTGAGTTATTGAGAATTTATATAAGTGGAAGCACAGTACGTATATTCTGTGCATTTGTTTTACACTTCAGTTTGTGATTTAACTTCAGTTTGTAATTTACCTAAGTTGTTGATTTATGAATATAAACCATATGGCTATCTATTTAATGTGATAACTATTTACATTGTTTCTAGTATCTGGCTATAAATTGCCATGAAAATTCTGGTACATGACATTTGCTATCGAATATGCTAAGAGGTAATTTAGGTGTAGAATGTTTGCATGTCCAACTGAAGTAGCAAATATCAAACTCTTTTATATTGGTTTTAACAATTACACTTCCACGTCTAGCATATGTAAAGTTGTCTGTGATGGCAAGCTATTTTTTCCCTCTTTGTCAGAAAATAAATTTATTGTACTCCATTTTTGAAAGATCCAGTCACTGTGTACACACTTCTATATCAACAGCTATTGCCTCCCAAAGCATTATTGTTTTTTCCACACTGAATTCTGCCTTTTATTGTTGGTATTCAAAAATCTGTCATTTTAGTATCTGTACCATAAGTAATCAGCTTTTGCACTCTATTTCTAGGGGTTTTCTTTTGTATTTAGCAGTTCATTATACAACAAATAATTATGTGATTTGGAGGGGTTTGTTGATTTCTGTGAAGAGTTCTAGAAAAAATTCAACTGTTATCTCTGAAAATATAGATCTACATTCCTTATTTCTTTTCACTCTAGATTAAGAGTGCATGATATTTTCTAACTTTATCTTTCTCCTAACTTATTTCTTATATGCCCCCTCATTGTGTACATTCTGGGTAATTTGATCAGTTACTGTTTTAATCATGTTTGATTTGTTTTTAGTTAATGTATAATACCATGTGATTTTTTTAAACAAAATTTCAATATACACATTTTATTTTGGGAAGGTATATTTTTCAAACAAAAATGACAATTTATGTTGTAATTTAAAAAATAATGCATATTTTAATTACATTAAATACTTATTTTACAGTCATTTTCTATAAAATTTCAACCTTTGTTATGATGCTTTGTTTCCATTGTTATGCTTTGTTTTTTCATGAGATCACAATTATTCTGTCATGGTCATCAAGCTGTTTCTGATTAATACTAACCCGATAGGACAGTGTAATTCTGTTTGCTGCTTT
The DNA here is from genome assembly GCF_000313985.2 of Echinops telfairi. Classification (NCBI taxonomy): domain Eukaryota; kingdom Metazoa; phylum Chordata; class Mammalia; order Afrosoricida; family Tenrecidae; genus Echinops; species Echinops telfairi. Next base: position 83,397,213 of record NW_022103906.1, on the reverse strand, counting down.
TAGTTTCTGAGACTGTAAATCTTTATAAGAGCAGACAGCCTTATGTTTCTCCCACAGAGTGGCCAAGATTTGAACTTCTGACCTCGTGGTTAGCAGCCCCAAACATAAATCACTATCCCATAAGAGCTTCGTGATGTAATAGGAGGAAATATACATGTATTGTATACACACATACATATACATACCTATAAATGGAAACATATAAGTCTTAGAAACCCATTGGGG
>NW_022103906.1:83358541-83395472 GCF_000313985.2 Echinops telfairi | reverse complement strand
TTTACCCCAAATCTGGCTAAATCAAAGCATATATGCTGGCACAGATAAGAGCTCTGGGCACACAGAATTCATGATAGATAAACCTCTCAGGCATAATAATGGGAACAGTGATTCTATGAGGGCAGGGGGAAGTTGGAGGGGTGAAATGGGGAACTGATCACAATAATACATGTATAACCCCCCCCCAACTCCCACCGAGGGTGATGAACAAGAGAAACATGGGTGAAGGGAGACAGAAGACAGGGTAAGATATGAAAATAATAATAATTTATTAAGGGTTCATGAGGGTATGAGGGTAGGGGAGGGGTGACAAAAGAAGAGCTAGTAACAAGGACTCAAGTAGAAAGAAAATGTTTTTAAAAGGATGATGGCAACCTATGTACAAATATGCTTGACACAGTGGCTCTATGGATTGTTATCTAAAATTGCCCCCATAAAATGATAAATTTAAAAAAAGATGAATTGAATGGTTTATTGCACACACACACACACACACACACATTATTCTTTTAAAGAGAGGGCCTTGGTTATTAACAAACAGAGTCATCATCTTATCTACTGTGCCGCACTATAGAAAAGAAATGTATTTAGAATTTAAAAGTCTAAAGTCCACAACCAAGTAGGTCAATGAGAGGGGTATTATGAGTTTTAAATAAAGTAAATAGATTGTTCTTATTTATGTTTTATGTAAAAATCCCTGATGAGGATTTTTAGTAGTGTGGAGAATGGATACGATCCAGTGCAAAACCACAGATCAGACCAAATAAGTAGCTCTTTACTATGGTATTTCAGGTAAGGAGTGATGGATCCAAACTAAAGTGCCAAGGGGAAAAAAAAAGGTGGTAGGACAGGATTGTGTGGATTTTATAAATATTAGCAGGCAAAGTAAATATTGTTTGACTATGGGTTGAATGACAATGGAACCGGAAGGGAATGAATGGAAGATGACACCCAAATTTCCAATTTGTGTGGACGGGTCCATATTGTGCCTGTTTGCGGGTGAGACTAAAAGATACGGAGCAATTTTCTGGTTTTCCTCCAGGCTGCTTCTTTGGTTAATTTTGTCATATGAGAGTCCAAACCAAATCAAGTTCACTGGCATACTGCTGATTCCAACTCACAGAAACCCTCTCGGACAGAGTAGAACTTCTCCTTTGTGTTTCCAATGCTGTTCATCATTATGGGAGCAGAAAACTCATTATTCATCCCAAGGAGTGAATGGTGGGTTTGAACTACTGACCTAGTTAGCACCCTATTGCATAGTTCTCTATACTACTAAGGCTCCTTTGCATTGGGGATAGATCTGGAATTTTAAAGTGATATAATGAATGAGAATTGTTTCACTTATTTTTACTAAGTAACTATTACATCTATATTTATTATTAAGGATCAATATATTCTATCCTCTATTATGATAAGATATCACTCATGACTATAGCTATAAACTTAGGATTTACCCATATAGACATTATAGGGAAAGTCAAGAAAATCCTGATGTTCACTAAAGAACATTTCTTGAGAGAAGTATAGTGCTTAAATTAGAAAATCTTATAAATATTATTGTTTTAGTCACACATGGAGGAGAAGCCTGAGAAGGAATGAGTCGTAGTGGGTTGTAATGTCCATGGAAAGATGAAACTAGATAGAATTCTAGAAATCAAAAGGGTCTATAGTTTAAAAACGAGAGAGGAAAGATAATACACATAAGCAACAGTGAAAACAAATCATACATTTACATCAAATATTCACCTTGAAAGGATCCCGGGTGACATAATCGCCTAATAGCTATACTGCTAATCATAATGTGGGCTAATCACAATCATGAAGTTCAAACCAGGAACCTTCTTGATTTGCCATGTTGCCTGATGACATTAGATTCATCAGACCCTGCACCATGATGTTGACTTGCTGCCTGCCTCCTCCTCTTTCTCTCTGGTTCCTTAGTCCCAGCAGCTATGTGAATTCAGAAGAGTTGCCAGCTTGAATTGGAGTCATCCTTTTAGGCCTCCACCAGCTTTTGTGTTTTATTGGTTCCTGTTATTTTTCAAGTTCAGCAGCTATATGAGTTAGGAAATCTTTCCAGTTTAACATCTAACTTCAACCAATCTGGACTTAACTCCTTCTACAACTCTATGAGTGACTTTTTTATGTAAAATTATACACCTGTGTGTATCTCTGTATACATGTGTATCTATCTGTATATGTAGTATGTGTGTGTGTATATATATGCATGTTTTGTGATATATGTGTGTGTGTGTGTGCACGAGTGTGTATGCCCGGCTTTGCTTTTATAGAGAAACCAATATAATACATATGCTGAATACTATATAAAGACAATATTTGCACTATCTCATTTAATCCTTGTATTTATTCCATTCCGCAGTAGAAATACAAGAATTCTCCTGTGAGATAAGGATAGTAAATATCTAGGTCTAGAAAAGAAGTACACCATGTCTGGTATAATAGGGGGTCAATGAAATTGAGGGACATACTCAGAAAAGGTGGATAAGCATAATTCGGCCTCAAACAAAGCAGTGACCATAAGACAGCACCAGACAAGGTGGTGTTCGGGTATGTACTATACAAGGTCGTCATCAGTTGGAACCAACTTGATTCAACAGTAAGAACAGCAAACATGGCTCCAGGGCTTGGACACTGGTGTGTCCTAAGGCTTTATACTCAGTACTTCCTTTAGTTATCAAATTAATTATACATTATATTTGTTGTTGTTTCTTCTCATTATTTTTTGCTTCCTCCCTTAAACATGGCCCACTTAATACTCCCAAATATAGGAATTTTCTGGATTTCAGAGAACAGGTCAGGGCATCATGATTAGAATCAGACTAGAAGTAGAACTTTGAGGGTCACTGAAGGAAGACTTTGGACCCTGGAAAGTAGGGTCTATACAGGAGGTAGAGAGGGGAATGGAAGAATTCTGTAAAGATGACAGAGGAAAACATGCCAACCAAACTAGAAAATTCTAGATGGAAAATGTTAGATTTTGAAGTAACAAAGAATAAATTGTATGACTTGCCTCATTAGTTAATATATCAATGATAAAGAAACTGTTCAAATTTTTAACGTAATTATTTTTTCATCTCAATAAAACAAATTGACTTTCCTTTTGTTCCCCCATAGTTTTATTCTTTGTCCAAGTGAAAGAAACATTTCATTGGTTATTTATGTTCAAGTATAGAAACCTCTCTATGTTGCAGCTTAGACTTTTTAATGATTCTTTAATATTCTCTCAAGTTTAATACAGGACATTTCACTTTTTTTCTTGATTTACCCTCAAACTGTTGCAGCTAATGCTCCAATGTACTTGTTGATGTATAGAATGTTTGGCTTCTGTTGAATGACTTCCGTAGGATAAATTTTCATAAAAAGCCTTTAGGTTTTATAGTTTGGATGAGTATAGTTTTTGCTGCATATTTTATGGAACCCTCCTCAGAAGAAAAGATGCGGCACCTTTTGTCTCAATTGCAGTCAGCATCTTAGAAGGTCAGTGGAAAGAAAAGGAAGCCCCTCAATGCGACGACTCGACAGTGGCTGCCACTATGGACGCAAACCCAACAATGACTAAGGCTGTTGTAAGACCAGGCGGCATTTCGCTCTTTGGCAGTCATGGGCGTGCTGTGAGTCAGAACCACTGACGGCACCTCAGAACAAGAGACACATCGTCATAGGTCCCGTTGACTCAGTTTCTTTTGTTCTGTGCTTTTCAAATTGTATTCATTCCTGGGAAAACCCTCCAGGGACCTCACACTCTTTGGGAGAAGTTAAGATATGACAATTTAAGGGTAAACATCCTACCATTATAAACACTTTTTGGGACTAAAGCATCCTAATCCTCCAAGAAAGTAGTCACTTCATAATTCACTTTTTGTTTCGCTCACCATATTTGACATCTCCAGTTATTGTCTCCCCTCCCACACATACCCTTTCAATGACCTATGGATAATGGACATGAGGAGTGGAAGTTTCAATGTGTAAGCGAATGAATGACTGGAGAAATGGCTGAGTGGGGCACACCGGATTTCTTCCGAAATGTCCTGTTGCAAAACTCATTTTCTTTGAAGATCTGGTCACATATCCCACAGTTATTTATATGGTCCTCTGTGAATCTTTTCTCTTTGTAATGTATCAGTCACTTTATGGGGCAGAGACTCAACTGTCAGTCCTTTTGATACTGTCTATATCACCCCTCTTCGCAACTCAGATGAGTAAATGGAGACAATCCATTAGAGATTTGAGAAAGGCTGTCAAATATGGTGGTCACACAAGATAGAAAGACCCAGGATTCTCTTGCTGGTACAAAAAAGGATTGAAGTATATGATATGAGTGATCATAAATCTTTCTTGTGATAAGTCATGAATATATAGAAATCAGTAGTTGTAGCGGTTCTTGTTAATATCGCAACAAGTACATGTTATTCAATAGTGGAACTCAATCCACAGAGCATTGATGGACACTTCAAGATGCTCATCACAAGGCTAAAAGTTCGAAAAAATCTATAAGGAAATTGAGTCACTGGATTTGCTACTGGGATGCTGACGTCATAGAGGTGCAACTTCTCCGTGAAAATAAGTTCATTTACTTCCAAACTACATGGGGAAATCTATGCTGTAGTATTCAAAATGTTAATTTATAGCTATTCCTGGATAAAAGGTCTTTGCTTACCTTCAAAGTGGAGTCTATATCCCACAGATCGAACTCTAAACTCTTTGCCATTGAGTCAATTCTAACTCATAGTACTGAGAACAAAGTAGTACTGCCCCCTGTGGGTTTCCAAACTTGTAAATCTTCATGGAAGCAGAAAGCCTGATCATTCTTGTGCCAGCATTTGCTAGGTTCAAACTGCAGACCTTGCAGTTAGAAACGTAATACAGAATCAGAGTGGTATTCAGTAGATTTTAGATTAATCATTTTTTAAAATTTTTAATGCATACACACCTCAGCACAATTCCATTACCAAAGTGTGCAGATACTATGGTTAAACCACTAGTTTATCGACATGAGAAAATCAAATTCAATATCTGTAATGTCACAAGAGAGAAACAGCTGTGAAATCCTCTGTGTATGGTTGTTTAGATGAAACTCTAGTGGGGAGTCACCTAGCAAGGGAAGAGAACTGCCTGACATAATTAGGTGGGAATTTAATTTTATTTAAATGTGGAAGCATTTTCATAATGCTCTGGTGTTATTAAGAAGTATGCAGGATCTTTACATTTGAAAAAATGCCTTAGTTTGCTTCATAAAACAGATTAGCCTTACTGTGATTAACATTTGATTAATATGATCATCTTAATACTCTTGTTATAAATACGACAGTTTTGGTTACTTCCATAGGTGACAATTGAACCCCATTCTCATATCAGCTAATCCATGTATTTATATGAATTGAACTTTTCTACCTCAGATTTGGTTCTAGATTATATGAATTTCCTCTTACAATGTGGGGCTCATGTGATGATTTAAATCCCTAAGTTAAAGGCTTACTCTCTAGTAGCTATGGAGACTTAGGGTTCTCGCATGAGTTTTGGTGCTTACCCACCTGGCTTAGTTATCAACTGGCATTCTGTATTGTCATTTGTGGTGTCTACATTCTCTATGAATATGCAAATGATTCTGAGTCACACCTATTAAAACTCCATATCTTTGAAGTCTACTGTAACTTACACACTTAAATATGTGCTGTAGCATTTGTGGGTGACTTTTTGGTAAAATTGAGTAAACGTGGAATCTCTTTTTATTTATCTCTGCTTTGGATATTTTAAGTTCATTTCATTTTTTTCCTGAGAGTTGCCCGTGGCCATTTCCATGGGACCCACTTTCCTTCTTGTATTGGTCCATGTGGTATACATCTTCTTTCCATAGGAGCATACCATGGAATAGCTCCATTAGGTCAAGTCCAAGGTGGATACACATTTGTTCAGAAGCCACAGAGAATAGTAATCAACCTCTGAGTGAATTCAATTCCTGACTATATATATCAGATATGACTGGATTGCAATGAGATCCATTGAAAAAAGCTAAGGGATCTATCTTTGTCAGGCATCCCTATGGCTAAGTGGTTAATTCAGGTAAGGTCAATCTTAAATTCATTACAGTTTACCAGCATTTGCTTCCATAAAATATCCAATGACCCCAAATTCCTTCCTCTTGCCTTCTTTAGTCTTTGCAGTCAAACTATTTTATGTGCAGTTAAATGCCCATTGCAGGTCAAATATTCCCATCCTTTTTCCTACAGGGCTATTCTTTAAATTCCCTTTCCTTTCTTGTGCTGCCTAAATCTTCTATACTCCTCAAAGCTCCATTCAAATCCTGCCTCTTCCAGTTCAAGACAGAAATTACCTCTAAGCTTCCTGAAAAGAGAGAGAAGCCCAGGTATTATTGATGCTATTTTGAAACAAGAAACTCAACATTTGCATGATAAAACTATTCTCCAAAAGCATATGAGATATAGTATATATTGTTTAGAATGAGTTTGAGTGTATCGTGATGTTCCTGTATTGGCAAGCTGAGTATCGATTAAGGAGTAATATAAACTACTAAACCTGGAATCTGCCCATCACCACTACCCTCAGACAGTAACCATATATACAACCTTGGAAGGCTTAATTCTCTTCTTTGATTTTCAGTTCTATTTTTCTGAAAAATAGAATGCAAAATGAATGAAATCACTATCATGAAGTTACTGTTAGAAAACTGTATTTGTCTTCGTTTTAAATAATGCTATCTTATGTTACTTGCCAGACTTCATGAAAAAAAAATCACAGTGCATCTACTGACCTTGGTAAATACAATAAAGATATGAATTGATGTGCATTTAAAAAGTGAAATCCGTGGGGGGTTATGTGTGTAAATGATATTTGAAAATCATTCTCATTATTTTTGAATTGCATCATGTATTCATCCTTTAATAGTATGGCACTTTTCCTTTATTTTGACAGAAAACATATTTTTTCTCCCGTATTTTTACAGCAAATACTTTTCTGTTATCCTTGTAAATCAAATAAAATGCCTAAATATAAAATTTCAAAGAAAAATGTTATTGGTTGAAATTGTGCAAAATTTTATCAATGTCATCTTGGCAGATGTGAGCTATTCTCAAGCACTGAGGATGTTCCCATCAAATCTCACAGTAACGAGTGCACACAAGACCCTACTCGGTTGATAAGTTCTGTTTCTTTGAATATTGTGGGGTTTGAGAACAGAGGTTGTACTTCATATTTCTAAAGTGTGTTACATCTCCTTGAGATGCAAGGGAATTGATACAGGAATGATAGCTGAGAAAGAAGTGGAAAGCATTTGCAGTAAAGTTTACATAAAGTGACCCTTGTAATTCGGAGCATTTGGAAAAGCAGATGAATTCAGTTTTAAAAAATAGCAAAGGAAAAGTGGGTTCGTTCTCTTGGCCAGGGCTGACTAGAAATGGCTCTATGAAATGGCGCCGCTAGGGCTAAAGAGGTAAGATCACAACCGACTGCTTACAATGATAAGCTGACAAGCTCCAGAGCTTTTGTCACATCACACAGTTGGCAAATATCCCACTGCTGACCCAGAAACTGAACTTTGGCAGACTTGACTCACTAAAAGAACGAGAGTCCAAAAGTAAATCCATTTTCATAATGTAAAGGTGAATGTGTACTATAGGCACAGAAGAATCATAAATTTGAACAAAGTATGAAATTGCTGAAGTTACACAGGGGTCCTTAAACTTTTTAAACAGGGGGCCAGTTCACTGTCCTGCAGACCTGTTGGAGGCTCGGACTACAGCTTAAAAGAAACTATGAACAAATTCCTATGCACACTGCACATATCTTGTTTTGAAGTAAAAAACCAAATGGGGCAAAAACACCTGGCGGGCCAGATAAATGTCCTAGGCGGGCTGCATGTGGCCCGCGGGCCAGGCCGTAGTTGCGGACACCTGAAGAGATCCTGACTGAAAGCAGGGGATATCAGAAAGATAGTTACTTGTGTTGTATTTATTATGAGAATATATTCAACTTTGTGGGTTATAACAAATTAGACATACCATTGCAAAGAAAGGAAATTCCAGAACTCTTAATTGTGCCCATGAAGAACATATACATAGACCAAGAGGCAATCATTCAAAGAGAACAAGGCAATATTGAGTAGTCTAAAATCAGAAAGGCCTGTATCAGGGTTATATCTTTTGCCTGTTTTTATTTTAATTTATATGATTTGCAAATAATCCCTGAAGATGTTCTATAGATAGATAGAAAAACGTGTATGTTTTATATGTAGATGGAATGCATGTGGAAGAATAATGCAGCATCCGAATTAGAAGAAAGCTCATTAACAACTTGCAATGAGCACATGACAAAATTCGTTTGCTGAAATTGAGGGCTTGAAGTAATTAATGATGGAAATTAAAGACTACAACCTTCTGTTGGCTTTTACCTCAATTAAAAAAAAACATTTCTCATAACTGATCCAACAAGTGACATCTTTATAAACAAATAAAAGATCAAGCTATCATGGATTTTATTTTATGTAGGGACACAAACTGAAGCCATGGAAGCAGCAGTCAAGAGAGCAATAGATATCTTTGAAGTGTTAAAAATAGAATAATGGTGTTTGGGTACGTAGAGGACTATATTAACAAGCACCTGGAGAAGTGGGGCATGAATTAAGCCAAGATGGAAGAAGCATGCCAGATAATGTGATCCAAGGATTGTAAATAATAGAATACAGATCAAAGGAGGGAATTATATCTGAGTTTAAATTCAGAACACCTGGTTTTGAGAAGGATCTGTGGGTGATAGTGGAAGCCCCAAATCCACTTGCAGGATCCCTTTGTGGATTAAGCTTCTGAAGAATCCCCTCTGTGATAGTTAGGTTTATAGTGCTGACTTGGCCAATAGGAACATGTGGGATTGATAAATTCAGAGTTGGATTGGAGGGTAAAGAGATAAATGGCTCTTCAAGGCCCACCCCTCTTTCTTGCTGTCTGGTGATCAGAATATGCTAATGGGAGAATTCTGGATCATGCTGCTTTAGCTAGTTCTCTGTTTCAACCTGTGAACTGTATTACCTGTGGGCCAAGCCAACACATGGATTATGTCACTAGAGCCTGAGGCTTGTTCAAGACCTGCTTTGCCAGGATGCTGGTGCATACATCATTGAGCTAGAGGCTGGTGGATCCTGTCACCTTGCATTGCTTGAATTCCATGTCTCATCAGGTCTTGTTCCGCTAAGCTCCTGAGCTACTGACTGTTGCTGACACAAACCCTGCTATTTGCTGCCTGTGGGCAGCCTCTGACTGTCTTGCCCGAAGGAGGACTCTGCTGTCTGCTTCCTTGACCTTGGACCTGGCAGTTCCCGAGAGTTGAACTTCCAGTATATTAACTGTTCCATGGAACAGTTGAAATGAGCCCTCTATACTGCTGTGGAAACTAATAACTGTTGTTATATTCCTTCTTGCTATATAAACCTAACCTTATATATATAATGATAAGCATTCTGGTTTTGTTTCTCTAGAGAACCCTACTTTACACACCCTGTGAGGATCCAAAGATGTGAATGGCCTTGCTATCAGACAGAAAGCATCGTATGTTTGATTATGGCAAATAGAGTTTGGTCGAAATGGGAAACCTTCTCCCTGGATCTCACTTTGGAGCCCATTTTAAATTTGTTCTAATTTCTAATATTTGTTGCTGTTTTATTGAGGTTTTCCTTGGTTGTTTTTAGTTTGTTTCTTTCTTCTTGTTTAGGTTTTTCTACAGATGAAATCCAGTATATGTAAATGTACAGTATGGATACAGGCTTTTATCTTCATTGAGGGAGGATGCCACATCTTTCTCCTGGTAGAGGAATGTGTGTGTTCAAACTGCTGGCCTTTGATTAGTAGCCTAGTGCTTAATCAATACTCTTTGAAGGATCCTTCTTCTTGGTATAAAAGAGGAAATATGACAGGGCAAAATGGTTACAACTTTGAAGGCAAATACTGCTCTTATACTTGCTTAGTATAACTCTTGTACCCTATCTAAACCTCGACTACTAAAACATTAAATGGGCACAGTATTTCTGTGAGGAGCATAATATAGCAATTAAAAAATTAGAATTATGTAAGGTTGTATACCTTCTCATAAAATCACTAATGGCGTAGAATAAATATTCACTCTGTTTTCTTTTGAGTCTGAAGATGAATTTATGAACTAGGATTGGATTTATGGGCTAATATCAGACTGTGTACTTGATCTGGAATGGGCTAGGATGTTTTCTTAATATACAATTTTTCTTTGATAGAAAGTGCTTTCTTACACACATGTGTGTCTCTGGATTTCTTTCTGTGCTCAACCTGGACAAACACACAGACAATGTTGCGATGTTAATCTGAGTGAAATAGAGGAGAGGAAAGGCTGATGGGATGTGCCATAGGGTGTGTGTCAGTGTAAGATTGGGCAGAACTGTCAGGAAACCTAACTCTAATGATGGCTGTCAGGGGATGCCATGTCTGCTAGGAATAGGTCTGCCTTAATGTGCTTGCCACACTTAATAATTCACTAAGGGAACATGTATTTGATGCAGAAACAACATAGATATCAAAGTACAACAGCCGGGCCAGTTAAAATCCCTCCTCTGTTGGGAAGTCTGAGTGGAGCACCTCCAACACTGCTATTTACACGCTAATTTCTAAGGAGATCGCTTCAGAAAAGACATAGATGATAGAAAGAAACCAGTTGTGAAGACATTTGGGGCAAAGTTGCAGATGCAAAGAATGGTTACTATAAAGACCCCAAACCCAAAATGAGCCTAGCCATGTCAAAGAGAAACAATTTGGGTGGAGCAAGGAAATAGAGGGTGAAGTTGTGCACAATAGTACCAGGTAACTATTGTTATTCGGTTCCCAGTTGGCTCCAACTTAATGCATAATAGAATGAAACAGGGTCTTATCTTGAACCAGCCTCATAATTGTTGCACTTAAGTTCATTGTCACAGTTGATATGTCAATCCATCTTGCCAAGGGTCTTCCTCTTTTTCTTTTTTGAAAAATCATTTTATTAGGGGCTTGTACAACTCTTATCACAATCCATCCATCCATCCATTGTGTCCAGCACTTTTGTACAGGTTCCTTCATCCTTCTCAAAACATTTGCTTTCTACTTGAGCCCTTGGTATCAGCTCCTCATTTTTTCACCTCCCTCCCCCTGCCCCCTTCCCCATGAACCCCTGATAACTTATAAATTATTATTATTTTGTCATATCTTACACCATCCGACGTGGTCTTCCTCTTTACCCCACGTACTTTGGACCCCTTAAAGGAGAAACAAACATGAAACTTGACAAGTTGAGGGTTTTCCTCTTTTCCTTTGACCCTCAACTTTGTCAAGTTTCATGTTTGTCTCTCCTTTAAGGGATCCAAAGCATGTGGGGCAAAGATTTCCTATCATTGCATCTAAGGACGGTTCTCATTGTCTTTCCTCCAAGATGAATCTGTTTTTCGGGTGGTTCTTGATACTCTTAAGATCTATCACCACAATCTTATCTGGCCTTACTTATTAATTGTACAGGTTTCACATGCATATGAGGTGAGCTGAATTTTTCAGCACATTTTTAATGCAGCTTTTGTGGTAACATTAGGTGCCTCGGCTGATATATTCGGGTCAGCTTATACTCGAGTATATACAGTATATCTTGGAGCGGGCACACCTTAGTTCTCAGAGTGAAATCTTTTCTCTTTAACACTTTAGGTTTTTGAATGTTTGTATGTTTTTTTACAGAAATTTTAATCATGGCTTACGAGCAGGTTTGCTTATCAGATTATTATTTTTGCATTCAACCACCAAAATAACTTTTCAAACACCCCTTTGGCCTGCCTTGTTTCCCTCTTTTTTTGCCATGTCCCTCTTGAAGCATGTTGCATTCCCCTTCAGCAACGGTAACACATTGCTGCCCTCTGGCTTACTGCTTTGCCTTTCTTCTCTTTGCTCTTTCTCTTGTTAGACGCCATCAAGTAGCTTCCGACTCACAGAGACCAGAAGCACAATAGAAGGAACCCTTCCCAGTCCTATGCCATTATTCTTATATTTGAGTCCCATGTTGCAGCCACTGTGTCATGTCACGCCATCTTGTCGAGGGTGCTCTTCTTTATTGCTGCCCTTCTGCTTTACCAACCATGACGCCCTTTTCCAGGCATTGTTCTCTCCTGAAAACATGTCCAACGCACATGAGATGGCTTCTCACCATCTTCTTTTCTAAGGCGCATCTGTCTGTACTCTTCCAGGTCATTTCTTCTTCTTTCTTTGTTTCCATATTCTTGCTGTTGTGAATAATGTGGTGAACATGAGTGTGTATACATATGTCTGTCCATGATATACTTTTATTTCTATTGAGTATATATGAAGTAATGCTATTTCTGGATCCTATGGTATTTTGATTTCCAATAGTTTGAAAAAGCAACATACTACTTTCCATAGTGTGGTATTCTTTAACAATTCCACAAGCAGTGTATGAGGGTTCTACTCTCACCATATTTTTTCCAAGATTTACTGTTTTCTGTTATTTTGAACATTGCTATCATTGCGGGGGTGTGGTGATATCTCATCATTGTTTTGATTTGAATCTCTCAGAAGGCTAGTGATCTCAAGCATTTCTTCACACATTAAATGGGTCTTCTACTACAGATTTTCCTGGTGAAATATATTGTTTGATTTCTTCATTGCTGCTTCCAAGAGGGTTGATTGTGGATTCAAGTGAAATGAAATCCTTGACAACTTCCATTTCTCCTGGTGTTATCCATGATTCCAGTTGTGAGGATTTTTTTTTTACAATGAGATAGAATTCATACTGAATGATGTAGTCTTTTATCTTCATCTATTAAGTGTTTTAAAGATTTCTTGACCTCCGGTAGGAAAAGCTGTGTCAACTGCATGTATAATTAGGAGGCTAGTACAAGAATGTAATCCTGGGGCTGAGTACTTCTCCATGTAGTCCTAGTTTTCACATTAGATGCTCAGCATACAGATTGAATAAATATTATCAAAGGCTACAACCTGTCACACACCTTAGCTCATGTTAAGCCATTTTGTGTTTTCTTGTTCTTTTATGATTTACAGAGTCGAATTCTTCTATACGGTCAATAAAACACCATTAAATTTTCTTCTGATATTGTACTTTCAACCAAATCCATCAGAATTTAACAATAAAATCTCTTGTTCATATCCTCTTCATGAATCATGGCTTGAATTTGTAACACCTTCCTGGTTGACATTCTGTGGTATCCATTTATTAATCTTCATCAAAATTTTACTTGGATGTGATATTGATATTATTCAGTAATTTCTATTGTGTCATCTTTTGTCTTAGTCTAGATTAGTTTAGAGTCTCCAGAAAAGTAAAAACAGTGAAGCCTATATATGTATGAATGGAGATAATTTATACGAAAAATTGGCTCACACAGCTGTGGAAGTAGACAAGTTGCAAATCTAGGCAAGATTGAAGACCTTGGTTCAGATATTAGCTCGGGGACATCTCTTGACTTCCAGAGTCTGATGATCCTGAAATTTGCAGGAAGACAGCAGGCTTATGACTGGAGATGTGAAAAAACCCAAGTTCAGGCGGGTAGCTGGTGGCTCCAGAGGAAAATTAATCCAGGGATGGAGGGCATATCCCAGGTTGCTGATGATTCCAGGATTAGCAGGCAATTGCTCAAGCAGCCCATTGGCTCAAGTGCAGAAGTAAAAGAGCCAGATGCAAGATTCAGACCTAGCAAAAAGCAAACAGGCCTGGAAACACCCTCGAGGAGTCCACATCCTTTGGGAATTGACAGATCCTAACTACCAAAGCACTGAATCCTGACCCAGCCATGTTCAATCAAAACGTTATCCCTTAAACCACTCTCTACCCTGGTCACAGAGACGGACATCTACCAGTTGGTTGGCTATGTGGTTGTCTTCCAAAACTCTTGGCATATGAATACACTGAATGCTTCAAGACATTGTTGAAATTTCCTTTTGCATTAAGGCAATTCCTGGAATCTTTTTTTTCATTGATGCCTTTGGTGCAGCTTAGAATTTTTTCAGTTTCATTTGTTCTTGAACATACGCTCCCTCTTAAAATGAACATTGGAAATTATTTTGGGTGCCATGAATTTGTATATTCTTTCCATTTGTTCTGTTGCTTCTCCATCACTCAATAATTTGCCTTAAAAATCCTTCAATATTTCAACTTGAGGCTTGTGTTTTCGTCAGTTCTGTCAGCTTGAGATACGCAGTTTGTTCTCCCTGTTGGTTTTCTCACTGCAGCTCCTCGCACATTTATTTTAAGGCACTGCTTTCTCTTCGTAAGCTGCCTTTTGAAATTGTCTGTACTAATCATACACTCCATCATCTCTCCCATTTACTTCCAACTAATTGCGACTGAGTTGGTACTAACTCAGAACAAACCTATAAGGCAGAACTGCCCCCACTAGCTTTCAGCGATTGCAAATCTTGAAGAGTGAATGCCTCATCTTTCTCCCAAGAAGTGGCTGTGGTTTTGGAAATTCTGACCTTGACTTAGCAACCCAATGCCTTGCTCACTTTGTCACCCAGGCTCCGTTCAGTTTAGCTGCTCTATATTCAAAAGAAAATTTCAGAGTCCCTTATGACATTGCTGTGGTTTGTTCTTCAAACCAAAAGATCCTTTGCTTTCTTCAAGCATGATGTCCATGGTGCCATCCCACAGCTCATATCGGCTTCAGTCATTAGTGTTCAATGGCTCCAATCATCTTGAAATCGTATCTAAATTCATGATATTGTCGAAACCTTTCAATTTGCATTAAATAAATTGTTAGAGTCATATTTTGGCCTCTGTGGACTTATTTTAATTTAATCTGCTTCCACCTGAATTTGCATATTCACAATTGATCATTTATTTGACAGTCAACCCTAGAGTGATTTGACTGATAGTGATTTGATTGAGGTTCGTTCTACCTTTTCTTTTCTAACAGATATAGTCAATTTGATTTCTGTGTTTTCCATCTGGTAAGTTTCATGTGTACAATAATCATTCAGTTGCCTGAAAATAAGGTATTTGCAATGAAGAAATTGTTGGTCTTGGAAAATTCTGTCATGCTATATCAAATTTCATTTATATCACCTAGACCATATTTCTAAATACTGATTATTTATCTTTATTTCCAATTTATCTATCCCAGTTATCAGTAACTATCAATGCATCTTGATTGCATGCTGATCAATTTTTGACTGGAGAAATTGGCAAAATTATTCAATTTCGTCATCACTTTTTTTGGTATTTGGTGCATAAAATTGAATAATAGTTGTATGAACTGGTCTTCCTTGTAGTTGTATAGATATTGACCTACCACAGGCAGCATTTTATTGAAAGATAGATTATAAAATCTTCTATCTGGTGATGAATATAATATAATTCCTCTTGAGATTGTTATTTCTGGCACATAAACCATGTAATTATTTGATTCAAAATAGCCAGTACCAGTCCATTTCAGTTCACTAATGCCTAGGATATCAATCTTTATGAGTTCCATTTCATTTATTTAAATTAGTTTTATTTGCATATACTTCACATATCATACATTTTAATCATTCAATTATATGAAGAAGACTTGTGCAATCACTGTAATTTCAAAAACAATTTCAATTTCAAAACGTTCTCTATTGTACTCATTGTTGTTAGCTCCCCTTTTCCCAGAATGCTCCCTGCCATGTCCCTAAGTAATTTTTAATCAAGTTGTTGTATCCATAGATCTACTTATGTTATATTTCATGCACAGAAAATCATAAGACAGACAGAAAATACATAAACAAACAAAAAATGCCAACATCAATGACTAGACAAAACATATAAAAACCTTATTTGAAAAGAAAGTAGGAAATATTAAAAGTGAAACTTTAAAATGGGTCATAGAGGTGAACAAATGATAAGGTATTACATTTTAACCTAATCACATCTGCCATAATCAAATTTACAATGCTTTCTCTCTGACAGCAAGGTTATTTGCAACCTAACTATGATCAAAGGGGATTCACTGGAAGCTTCATCCATATGGCAACCCTGAAAAGGGGTTGTGAGCTTCCACTGCCATCCATAGCCTTCAGCAAACCTGGTGGTCACCATTTAAGCTCTGATACCATTTCATCTTTTGGATTTGTCTTTTCGTATTTAAAATCCGAGTCATTCTGTTGTTCTTCCATTTGAACTTAGTTGGCATCTCACTTAGATGGCTGTTATCTTTGAAGACAAGCCATTAAAACTCAGATGTTATTCTTTCTGATCGCCAGGCACCATCTGATTTCTCGCCCACCCTTTGTTATAGCACCTGTATCTTCAATAATGTCTTCATGAGGGTGAGTATTGAGAAAGGGCATGTAATAAGAACTATTTATTCTTAGACTGGGGCTAGAATTAAGTGTGAACCCTAAACCCATTCATATATCGATTTATATAAATATCTCCTTTTCATTGAGGACATCATTAAAATACTGGGGGAAGAGGGGATGTGTGTTTCAGATAAGGCAATTACCTTAATGTTGGTACCTACATCAGGTGTCCCAACTTCCCATCTGCATAAAAATTTTAAAAGTTCACAATCCTTATTTAGGACCAAAAGTGGATACTGGTACTGTGTTCCTTATTGGACACTTTTGACCTGGTGTCTATCCAGCCCTTTGTAACCCAGAATGTGTGCTAGAGAATACTAGGACTTGAGCCTCTGTTCTTTTGAGGCACACAGCTTTCTTCATAGGTTAAACCAGAAGGATTCAATGTAAGAGCCCCCTCCCCCACCGCTGTTCCTCTTTCTATTCCTCCTTCTTACCTTCAAAAAGATAGTTTAGCATAGTGGCTGCAACAATTGTCTCAAACATGGCAATGATTGTGAGAATTGCACACGACCATTCAGTTTTATTTTGCTGTACTTAGGGACACTATGAGTCAGAAAGAAAAAAAAAACTTGATGGTACAACTGTACTTAGGGACATTATCAGAACAAACTTGATGGTGTGTCAGGCTTGTAACCTCTCACCATATTTATTCAATCTGTTGAGCAAATAATCAGAGAAACTAGATTATATAATGAAGGACGTGGCACCAGTATTGGAGGCTTATTAACAACCTGTGATATGCAGGTGACACAACCTTGCTTGCTGAAAGTGTGGACTTGCAGCTGAAAGAGAGGGCTTACTGATGACGCTCAGGATTGTAGTGCTCAATGTGGATTATGATTCAATGTAAGGAAATCCAAAACCTTCACAGCTGGACCCTGATAAATGAATAAAAGGTTGAAATTGTCAGAGACTTTATCTTGCTTGGATTCACAATCAGTTCTCACGGAAGCAGTGAACATGCAGTCAAAAGACACAGTGCATTAGGTAACTCTGCTTCAGAAGAACTTCGGGATAGCTGAAAAGCAAGAGTGTTACTTTCAGCACTATGGTGCCCAGACCCAACCCATGGAATTTTCCGTCACCTCATACGCATGTGAACGCACATTGGACCTTGAATAAAGAACAAGGAATAGTCCATGCATTTGAATTGTGGTGCTCAAGAAAAATATTGAAAGCGCCATGTCCTGCTAAGAGGACAAACCTTTCTTTTGGAAGTACGGCCAGAGTGCTCCTTGGAGCCAAGGCCTCATCTTACATACTTTGGACATGTTGTCAGGATAGACAAGTCCCTGGAGAAGGGCATCGTGTTTGGTAAAGTAGATGGGCAGTGGCGAAAAGGAAGGCCTTCAAAGAGATGGGCCCACACCATAGCTGCGACCAGGCTCACGCCTGGGATCAGAACCAACTCACTGGCATCTGCCAACCACAAGAAGGTTGGAGAAGTAAGTGGCCATTTAATACATTTAATTATGTGGCTTAAAATTAATATTACCCATTGGTCAAAAGGCAAATTGCTGATGTATGGTAAAGGTAGAGCTCAAATGGACTTTTGTTTCTCTGAATGCAATTTACAATGATATATATAAATATTAATTAATTAATTGCAGTAATGAGAGTACTCTATGCCAATCACACTAAAATATTAAGCTTATTACCTCAACCATATTGAAACTGTCTTTAAAAATGCATAATGTCTTACACACCTACTGAACTTACCCAAGTATATAATGCAGCACCTCACTTGGAGAAGGTTCTTAGATCACAGTTGGTTGAGCAAGAGTTGCATTTTTGTGTTTTGAAACAAGTGCCAATACAAGCAGAAAGAACAGCAGCCCAACCTGGGCCAAAGTGTTCAAAGCCTTTTTTATGTTTCATCTCAGTGGAAAGGAGGGAAGTCACTTTCTTTGCCATTTCATTTGCGTTTTCCAGTGCCTTCAGAGACCAATTCAGAAACAAGCAGAATAAATGGGGGGAGTGGTATTGTGGGGAGTCTTTTAAAGCATTTTTTATTCCCAAGGTTTAAAAGGTACAATTTTGGAGTATAAAAATTACTTAACTTTGTGACATAATATCTCTAGACACATTTGCCATTTCATGGTTCAGCGCACTTGACCTATAGTTCTCATAATACCACTGTTTTATAACATGTAGTTACCAACCATGAGACTGTCATTGTGATGCTTTAAGATCAATATACACAAGGCATATGGAGTTGAATTATTCTTTCAATAGTAGAGGTATAACACATAGGTCTAAGTGCAATGATATCACTTTGCAGGTGAATCATTTGCTTCTACATCCACAGACCCATCGTATTTGTATATTCCAAATGGTTCCCAAGTGTAAATACCGGTTAGGGTGTTATTTATTGATTTTGTCATCTTAGTTTCTTAAACAGGTGTTCATGTCTTTTAAAATGAAGTTTATATCATCCAATTTTCAATACTCCGTTGATTCTGAGACAGCGAGGACCTCAGGGAATTTGGACTAGAAAAAAATACGGGTGACATTAGAGCTGTCAATAAATATTTGATGTGTTGTCATGTGGAACGGGATGCAGGCTTGCTCTGTTTGTCTCTAGAAAGCAGAACCTACACTCACATGTGGGAATTACTAATGGACTGAAAATTAGGGAGAATTTTCTAACAATTAAAATTGTTTGAAATTGAAGAAGGCAATTGAATCAAAGTTAATTCTCCACTGCTTAAGGTATTGAAGAAGAGACTGGGAGAAATCTTTACAGAGATGTTATAGAATAGTGCTGACATTGTATAACTGCTTGTGTATATGGTCATAAGAGTGATAGTTATGGCAACTTGTCATTTAAATTAACTGTGGTCTTTTAACTTTTAAGTAAAAATCAGAAATATATTAAAGGGAAGGGGAAATATTTCTCCCATTTCTTTCCCATTCCCCATGCACACCATTATTTGCATGTCAGTATTTTCAAGGGTATTAAATAATGATTACTCGATTAAAATTTCAAGAATCAGTCTGCTAACATGAATTGATATCACTTCAGAACCCACTCATTTTTGGTTACACCTAATACTTTCTTTCTCCCATTTCTTTGGCCTTTCTCTTTTCCTCTAGCCCAACTTTCTGTTCCTCCTTTTCTTCTAAGCTGTTTCTCATTCCCTCTGGTACTTACTTTGTTTGTTAAAGAACATTTCCTATATTGCTAAATGTAGTATTTTATCCTCTGGTTTTTACCAAGCCCAAATTATAGTACTCTCCGAGTCTTTCGTTTGCCTGGCATTCTTCCAAAATAGGGGGTCATTTTCCACAATCCATTTGTTGTGTCATGTTTTGTAGAGATATACTTCAGTTCATCTATAATGTTCTTTTAAACCAGCATTCAGCGCGGTCTTTATAAAAGCGTGCTTCTTGAGTCATACCATCCTAAGAACTTTCTCAGAAATAGGATCTACTGACTCTCCATTTCCCAGTTCACCTTAGAAGTTGCCTCACATTCTTTCGCAAAACTTACCTGTTTATGAAGGTACACCAATGGTTCCTTAATTAATAGATCCTACACACTAGCATCCTTATATCCTTGTTACTATCAACTCCATTGAAGTTAGTTTCCATCTTAATTCAGTTAGCTAATTTGGTGATCAAAAGCTTGCACTATTTTAATAACCAGAATTCTAATGATGTTGAACCCATTTTTGGAATCCACCAGAGAAATGCATGCATGTCCTAACTATGAGCACACAAAAGTGTGTGAGACAATGGACCAGAAAGGTTACGGCACTTTCCCGAACATTTCAAAACTCCTCTGTATGTAATTTGATGAATTGTTTCAAAATAAACATAACCTGTGTATGATCAATCTTTACTAGGCTCTTTCAGTTCCTATTGTCCTAAGAATAACTATAATCTTGGTTTTTAACTGAGTAACTTGCCTGTTTTTATGATATATATATAAAATCACAGGATCTGTACTTTTGTGAGAAATACCTCTGTTGAAACTGTTTGTGGTGAATTGGTGGAGTTTAACAGACACACCAGTTTTCCATTCCACTACCCTTCTACCACCTTTTGTTTTCTCCTTACATAACTACCTGAACATTGTCCTTGGCTGGTTGCTGCCCTTTTGATCTTGAATGGTTGATTATCCTAAGGAGGCTGTACCTCCTTAATGTTATAGTTCATCTTATAAACCATTTCTTTTTTTCTAGTGTATCTGAAGTCCACATCAGGAAAAACAGAATTAGGATACACAGTACTTTTTGAGTTCCTAAAGCACTTTTATTCCCTGGTTTTATAAGGTACAATTTTGAAGTATAATTGTAGCTTAACTTTGTGACATAATATGATCTTTAGACACATTTGCTATTTCATAGTTCAGTGCACTTGACCTACAATTCTTATAAAATCAGCCTACTGAGTTTCCTTTTCCCAATGAACACTTGTCTATATTCTAGCCAGTAGTTCTCCATTCTTTTACCTCACATCTTGTTAAAACCATAAAATAATATTTTGAGATACATACATATAAATTTAATAAGTAAGTGGAATAAACAAGGGGAGATTAAAATGAAAGAAACAAGCAATAGAGGGAAAATAAAACTAAAGAAGAAAAAGAGAAAAACAAAGAAAGAGAAGGGAAAGAGCAAGAGAAATAGGAGCGTGTGTTTGGGATGCCCAATCGATGCTTCTGCCAGTATAGAGGTGATTGATTGTGGGTAACCGGGGTGTCTGGCTTGGCTTGACACGCCCGGTCAGTAGGGGCGCTCCTTCAAGTGGGAATCCTGGTTGGATAGTGATTCTTGTCACTTCCATGTCAGATTAAGATGGGAAGCTAGTCAGGATTGAGAAAGCTGATTGGTCTGATAAGGTTGATAGCATATGCCTCCAAATATTGGTATGGCGTATACTCGGAGCTAGATCAAAAGAGGCAAGCACAGTATGGGTGAAAGGTATCACTGGCCTCCAGGTGGATAGACCCGTGGTGATGATACTTCTGGTCCTGGGAGGATGTGAGAACTAAAAGGATGTTGCATCGTACTGATTACCGATCAGTATGGACAGGGGTACTGTCTTGGTAAAGTGAAACCCATAACCATATCCTGGCCTAATCAAAGCACTGCATCCTTAATTTAAAAATTAGTAAACTGTGTCTCTCAGTTGACACTTCATTGTTCCTCTGATTCCTTCTGGATGGGTTTTGTTCAATTCTACTCAGTAGTTGATCATTTTCTCTACTTTATGCTTTCTTGTGAAGCTCAGGGATTAGCATTCATATCTATTTAATTTGGTTTCTTGACTCTTTGATGTAGATCAAAGATATGGACATAGACATGAAAGATAAGCATGCTAAATAGAAATATCACTTTTAAGGTATTTTCCAATTGTTTTCTGTCTCCCACTGTTTCTATTGAGAAGACTAATTTCTCAGTTAATGTCCTTTTTCTGTATTTAACTTTTTTTGCCTTTGTTTATCAAAAATTTTACTATGTGTATGAATATGCAGTTTTATTATAGTATGCCAATATTTAGGGTTATCTAACATTATCAAATCTATGGGTTATTTTCAGTTGATTATAAAATCTCGCAAGCATGATAATGTCATACATTTTCCCTGTGTCATTATATCCTCCTTCATGTTCCTTCAGCTACACATATTAATATCTTTTAAATACCCATGGGAGATAGAGACCATTTTCACATGTCTTATGGTAATTTTTTAAAAAGAAAATTGTGAATTGCCTTTTTTGTCTCTTGCTTATGTCCCTACTAGACTTCTCATTTGCCATAGGGATTCATGGTCCAGATGATGTCTTTGTGATTTATAATTCTTCTATTCTGTGTTGAGATTATGCTGAGAAAGGTCATTCCTATGCTAAGGTTTAAAAACTATGCTAGAAGTTATCCCTAGCATTTTTATGTTTAAATGTTTATTTAAATATATAAACAATATGTTTCTAAAAATGCTCCAGACTTCTCTCCTCACCCAAATGGCTAACTAGATATCGCAATTTAGAGTGTTGAGTATATTATGTTTATTTCACTGATGTGAAATGTCGTTACTATTAAAATACACCAAATCTGAAATGTAATTTTATGTGATGCAGGACCTTATTATATTTATTAGTTTATTTTTCAAATATCTTTAGTTGCTAAGATTGCTGGTACATGTTGACTCCTGAAATGTTGGGTTGTTTCCCTGTGGCTCATGAACACCAGCCCATGATGCAGGTGATTTGGCCAGCACAACACCACCCTGGCTGCCCACAATCCCCCAGCCTATACCTAGCCTGAGAGGACCACCCATGTCGCCCTCCAAATAGATAGCTCCAGTTATCTAGGGAGAGAGTCAATCCTAGTGAGATAGAGATGCAGCTCAAACCCACGCCACAGCTCACTCCGGTCCATAGACTCATTCCTACTAGCCCCTGAGAAAGAAATCACAGGGCTCCTGGGGTCCCAGGAAAATGGTGCCAAACTCTACAACACCCATTCCTAATTAAGACACCGAGGAAGATAAGACCAGGAGGAAATTACCTCAAAATAATGAGAGCTAAGTATATGAAAATCCAACAGCCAGCGTTACACGCAATGGAGAAAAAACGAAAACATTCCCACTGAGAAAGGGAACCAGACAAGGAGGCCCCTTGTCCCCACTCTTATTCAACATCGTCTGGAGGTCGTAGCTAATAATGTAAGGCGACAGAAAGATATCAAAGGTATATCTGGGGAAAGAAGAAGTGAAATTATCAATATTTGCTGATGATGTGATTTTATATATTGAGAACCCCAAAGGCTCCACAATAGCAGTGCTGGATGTGATCGAGGAATATGGTAGACTAGAAGGTTACAAGATCAGTAAGCAGAATTCAACTGCATTGCTATACATAACTGATAGGATTACAGAAAAAGAGATCAAGAAGGCAGTACCCTTCATAATAGCTAAGCATAAATTAAATATCTAGGGATATACATAACAAAAAAAATCTGTATTACGAAAACTATAGAACATTATTAGAAGAAACTAAAAGGGACATTCACATACAGAAAAACATCCCATGTTTATGGATCAGTTAACTCAATATTGAAAAGCTATCTCTCCTACCTAAGGTACTATATGGTTTCTACGCAATCCCTACAGAATAGTAGTTCTCAACCTGTGGGTTGTGACCCTTTGGGGGTCGAAGGACCTTTTCACAGGGGTCACACGATTCATAACAAGAACAGAATTACAGTTATGAAGTAGAAATGAAAATAAGTTGATGGTTTGGGGTCACCACAATATGAGGAACTGTATGAGAGGGTCACAGCATTAGGATGGTTAAGAACCACTGCTACACGAATACCAGCATCATTCTTCCAAGAAAGGGAAAAACTGACTAAGAACTTTATATGGAAATGCAAGAAACATAGAATTGCCAAAGAACTCAAAAAGAAGAACAAAGTGGGTGGGCATGCATCACCTGACTTTAAAACTTATTATATAGCTACAGTTGTAAAAACAGCATGGTACTGGTATAATGCTTGAAACTCAGACCAATGGATATGAACAGAAAATCCAGAAATAAAATCAGGAGGATACAGACAACTGATCTTCAATAAGAGACTCCCCCCCAAAAATGAAATGGGAAGCAGATGGCCTTTTCAACAAATGGTGCTATAAAAACTGGCTTTCAACCTGCAGAAGAATGAAGAAAGACCTGTACCTCACCCCATACACAAGAACAAATTCAAGGTGGATCCCAGAACTCGAGGGAAAACCCAAAACTATCAGGATCATCAAAGAAAAATTGGGGGCAAAGCTAAGAACTGTAACACAGGGAATATCAGCAATAATGGAGGATCTACACCCTGAGGAAGATAAAATAGATGTGTAGGACATACTAAAGATAAACCAGTTGCATGCATCCAAAGACTAGTGAGACTCATCAAGAGACTAGTGAGAGGGCCCACAGATATTTAGTAAAGGCCTTAATACGCAAATCTTCAGAACCCTTACAATAAGAAAAACAAACAAACAAACAAACAAACAAACAAAATAAGTGAATTGC
Source organism: Echinops telfairi (assembly GCF_000313985.2). Lineage (NCBI taxonomy): Eukaryota > Metazoa > Chordata > Mammalia > Afrosoricida > Tenrecidae > Echinops > Echinops telfairi. The sequence goes on along the minus strand of NW_022103906.1, from coordinate 83,371,072 downwards.
CCACTGAGGAGGTGGACAAAAGACTTGAACAGAAGATTAACAAAGGTGGGAACCCAAAGGGCCAATATACATATGAGAAAATGATCCAGGAAATGCAAATCAAAACAACCAGGAGATACCACCTCACACCCACAAGGAAAGCCCAATTAAAAACAGCAGAAAGCAACAAAGGTTGGAGGGGTTGGTGAGGTAGAAACTGTCATTCACTGCTGGTGGTCTTATACATCCATACAGCCACTGTGCAAAGTGATTTGGTGATATCTAAAACATAGAAACCAGGTTACTTTATGACCCAGTTATTCCACTACTGGGCATATACACAGAGGAAAAAAGAAACAAGCCAGGGCCAGACATCTGTGCTGTAATGTTTATCGCTGCCTAGTTCACAATCACAAATAATTGGAAACATCCTAAATTTCCATCAATAGACAAATCAATTTAAAAACCCCCAATTCTGGTATATTCACACAATGGAGTACCACGCATCCCTAAAAATGAGTGATGAAAACATGAAGCACCCGTCTGGTGGAAAGAGTTGGAGAATATTATACTGACAAGTTCGCCAAGAACAAAAGGACAAGTACAACACGAGTCCACTGAGGTAAGTTCAAGGAGCAGAACGGGCCTAGGGGGAAATGTGCATATCTCACAGTTCCCGGTGGAGGAGCAAGATACACTGGCAAGAACCAGACCAAACCCAATGATGCACATGTCATCCAAAAAGAAAGGAAAAGAGAAGCAAAGAAAAAAGATGCAGATATCACCTGTGCTGAAACATCCCCCCCTACGACCCACCCCACCCCCCATACCTTTCCGGCCCACAGAGGGGCAGAGGAAGAAAACAATGGCAATTGGGGAACACAGCACTACTTCACCCAAGGAGAGGATATTGTTTATGTCTCCATAGGAAAGGGAGAGAGAGAGTAGCCCTCATTTGAGGGCAACATTCCTACTCAGAGTGGCTCATCACAGAGAGGACGGCAGGGCTGGCAGCAGCTCAAGACATGAAGTCCTGTCCCTTGATGACAGCACACAGAGGACAGCACTGAAGACACATTTGGGGGAGTGCAGCCAGCCTGGCCTGCCTACAGGCGTCAGATCAAGAGGGGAGTGTAACAGACCACCAATGGGATCCAAGCCACAAAGTCCCTGAGGAAGCTTGATGGTAGATTTCTGACTTGGAGGGCAATGCTTGGCCCTTCATCTGAAACTGGTTGGAGAAGGTACACAAGGGGGCCACACGGGAGGAGTAAACAGATGGGGGTTGGGGCACCAGACCACTCTATCCTTGACTGCAAGAATAGCTGTGGGGTCTTATAGAAGGCATGGCCCTTGGACATGAACGCTGAGGACTGAAAGGATATAGGGATGTTAGGTACGTGGGTCTTTGGAAAGGGATCCCTGAAAGAAAAGTGGATGGCCCTAGGGATTATAACAAGCTCTGCTAGCTATTTAAGGGAGGGATTCTCATCGACTCTGGGTCAGTGGACAACAGCTAGACTTGGATCTACTTGTATGGTCTCTCTCTTCTCTTTTGGTGTCTTGTCTGTATCAGGTAGGCAGAATACGCAATCCCAAGGAGACAGGGGTAGGGGGTGAGGTGTTCATGGAAGAGGAGAAGATGAGGGAAGGGAAGTGAGTAAACAATAAGGATGGGCACAGGGAAATAGGAAGGGATTTCAACAGGAGAAGGGTTTAAAATTCCAGATTGTGTTTGATCAATTGAAATGTATCCAAAAGGAATAACTGAGAAGTGAATGATAGGTAAACATAATAGTAGGGCAGAGGGAAAGAAAAAGAAAAAAAGATAAAAAGAAAAGAACTAAAAATTAGTAATCATATATAGGTATATAGATATGTATATAAATATAGATGGATTAGTCAATGATTACATATATATATATAATAATGAAGCAGACAGACTTTGGGCCTCTACCTAAATCTTATCTCAATACAAGAACAGTTTGTTCTAACAATGTGGCAATGTATAATACTCACCTTCCAGACAGGATCATTGAAGACAAAAAGTATAAATGGTAAAGAAAGCTGATGAAGCCCAGCTATCAAAAGATATAGCATCTGGGGTCTTAAAGTCTTATAGTTGAACAAGTGGCCATTTAGCAGGGAAGCAACCAAACCCCACATGGAAGAAGCACACCAGCCCGTGTGATCATGAGTTGTTAATGGGAAAAGTTATCAGAAGATTAAAAAAAAAAGCAATCAGATTTTCATAAAGCAGTGTAGATAAAATCCATCTGTCAGACAATTGGACCGACCCTCACAGAAGGGGCATATTGGAAGGAAGATATATCTAGGGTGTAGTATAGCTCTGATGAAACACTTAACTATCCTCTAGTTCTTTATTTCCTCCCCTAACTATCATGGTCCCAGTTTTACCTCATTTAGCTCTCTAGACTTGCGAATATTCATTTGTGTAATGAAGAGCGTCTGATACATGAAATCCAAGTTAGATAAACCCATCAGAAATAGTAATGGGAGCAAAGATTTCCTGGGGAACGGGAGGAGAGGGGTATGGGAGGAAGGGGGAAACTATAAGAAAGATGACTGTATAACCCCACTAGAGGGAAACAAATAACAGAATTGTAGGGTAATGTATGTAGTGAGTGGTGTAAGATATGGCCAAAAAATGATATCTATTTACAATATAAGAATAAGGGTTCCTGGTGGGTAGGGTGGGGGGGGGAGGGGATAAAGGGGAGCTGATATCAAAGAGTTCAAGAAGAAAGAGTTTTGAATATGATGGTGGAAGTAGCTGTACAATTATGATTGATCTAATTTAATTATGGATTGTTATAATATCTGTAAGAGCTCCCAATATAATGATTAAAAATAAAATAAAATGTTGATGTGTTGCTTGACACAACATTCAGATTGAGAAATTCTGGAAGAGTAAGATAGATGTATAGAGACATGTTTTAAATTTCAGTGCCTGAATATTCAGGTAGTTATCAAAGGACAACACAAATAAAGAAACACCTCCATTTCTGTCTAGTTCACTCTTAATACAGCAACTGTACAGAAAAGGGTAGATCAGCTCCCCCAGGGTTTCTGACAATTTCAATCTTTTTGCAAATGGACTGATTTCATCATCATACATGTGTCTTCTAACTACTGACAAAGTCAATATAATCTTTTAAATGTTTAGATTTAAGAGGCATACAGTTATTTTGCCAAATTAAAAAAATAGATATTTTTAAAGTGATACTTTCGCTTTCTCCACCAGCCTTCATGTTGACAAGCAATAAACAATTTATGGATGAGAAGTGCTCACAAACTATTGTCCAGAATGCAATGGCACCATCTCAACCAAACTTCAAGAAAGTTTGATAAACATAATTATATTTTAGGCACTAGATGAGGACATATATTTGTGAGCATTTAGTCATTATCTGCCACAGACCTGCCACAGAATACTTTTGAATATCTTTCCTGTAATCGCAAATGACCTTTGGTGAAACAGTATTGTGTAAATAAATCAATCAGAATAGCTTAGCTATACAGATTTACTCAAGATTTACCACATTTCCATACCTTTTGTTATTTGGTCAATTAAAACAATTGGTGTCTAATATTACATGTACTCTACATACATAATTTTTGCAGTAGTTTCCCAAATGCCAAGGTTTATCATTTTTACACCATAAACTAACAGTAGAAGAGTTGACATATAAAAATATTCAACAAATGCTTATAAAATGAATTGATTGAAATAATTAACATCATTTTATATGTATTAAAATGTTCCCTTTGTCATCAAGTTGCAGGAAGTTTTGGAAAGTGTTGGCATGGTTGGAGGTTTGAGTATAAATTAGAAAAATAATGTGAGTAAGGTCCTTTGAAGATATTTTTTTATTATTTAATTTAACCTTTTTTCCCCCAATAGTTTTATTGACATTCAATTCACAGATCATACAATACAATAGTTCAGTCACCTCAAGATGATTTGCACAATCATCAACACAATCAGTTTTAGAACATTATCTTCATTCTTTTATTCATCAGTATTGACTCCTAATTTCCTCCTAACCTTCCCTGCCATATCCCCAAGGGACCATTAATCTCATTACTGTCTCTATTGATTTACCTATCCTATATTTGATACATAAAAAAATAATTAAAACACAAAAATAACATTGTAAAACTGTAGTTAGGTTAAAACTTAGCACCCTATTATTCGCTCTCCTTTATGGTCTAATTAAATTTGTTCTAGTTTTTAACATTGAGGATATTTTAAAGGCCTTCAGTAAAAGAATGTGGCAATAAAAATGTGTTAGAGTCAACAGAGTTTGAAAATTTTAATAAATAGGACTTCACCGGTTAGTTATGTAGAATGAAGAATGCTCCGTTTTCCAAATTTTAGGACTGGACCCCACGGACACAGCGGATCACAGGAAGATGCGTGGGTTTGCACAGAGAAGGACAATGATGTGCTCTGTTTGGGGCATGCTGATGGAGAGGCACCTATAATGTTTTGCAATGTGGTTCCTCTGATTCTATCGTGTGGTGAAACCAAAGAGGAAGGCTCTGTCACAATTACTTGTAATCCACAATTGTATCATGATAAACCTCCTCATATTTTAAAATAAATAGATCAAAAATTAAAAATCCAAATGTAGAGTTGAGTTATAGATCATTAACCCTTTGAAGTGTATAGATAAGCAGGATGGATCTTAAGAAAAAAATTAGGATGTGAGTTATATAATATCTCAAGCTGCCGTTCCATCCTCAATTTTTATCTCCTAGGATCAAATAGGGGAGTTTATACTGTTTGTATAAATCCATATCTCTCTATGGATTGCTTGACTACTACTTTCCATATCCCTTCCAAACAACTCCACTTCCCGCTTTTTCTAGTGTCATCCATGTCCCCAACCTCCACTGTGCATGCGTTCTCTCTCTGTTCAATTCCTATGCTTCTTTTTAAGAATACATGCATTGCATCCATGTTGTCAACTCTTCTAGTCTAAGCATATACAAGTTATCTGGCCCTACTGGTAGATTGCTAATTTTTTATTGCTTTTAATGATAAAATTATTATTTCATTTAATCAAGTACTCCTTGAAATATCTATCAGGGTGTCTCAAAAATGTTGTTATTTTGTTTTGTTTTTTGTTTGTTGTCCAAGATCAGGAGAGAGACTCTGGAAGGTTGAATTCTAAAAACGGCATCCTCGATTTATGACTCACATACCTCAATAAGTATGTGCTAAACTTTATTAAATCATTTATAACTTTTTCATGTAAAGATCCCAAAAGAGGGTATTGTATTGGGTGTAGAGGAGTCCAGATTGGCCAAACATGACAAGTGTTGGAAAAAAGGGAGGGGTGGATATTTTCCTAGTTTTCAATTCATACTGAGCGCACTTGTTATGGACTAAATAACTTCTCCTTATATATAGTCTTCTTACATATGTCTGTACAGGTCAGGAGAAACATGTTATGGAATTAGAGAATTAAAAAAAATCAGAGTTTGAATTTCAAGTCCTAGATTTCGTTCTGTCTCCCTCTCTTATTCTAGCCTGGCGGCAGTACGGATTGTTCTGATTTATTCTCCAGGTGTAACTTAACTTTACCAGCCAGAGTCTACCTCTGCCAGGGAGACCTGAGGCTGCAGATCCAATCATTGATGGGAGCAGTAAAGCGATGACTTCGGGGTGGGAGTATTTGTTATCTCATTTAGTCACAATCTACAACTTTACTCATTTGTTCCACCAGAATAGATGGGATTGGCATTTTGATAGGTATGTTGTTTCTTTAGTTGTTGTTATTTTGTTTTGTTTTTTGTTTGTTGTCCAAGATCAGGAGAGAGACTGGAAGGTTGAATTCTAAAAACGGCATCCTCAATTTATGACTCACTCTCCTGGTCGACAAGTGCTCAATAATGCCCAGGACTGTAAATAAGAAGAAACTAATCCAGGATGAAATGATATTATGGGACAGAGTTTGCCTCAACATAGGGAGACTATATCTATGGAGATGACTTCATTCCACAAGTGCTTTAAAATCAGAGAGATGTTTCTGGTTGCACGCAGAAGAGGAAGTGAGAAGAGGAAGGTAGGGAAAGAGGTGAGAGGGTCAAAGCACTAAAAATGAGTTGCTACCCCATTGCTGACTTGAAGCTGAAGGAGCCGACGCACCAAGGAAGATGATCGTTCTTACAGCAGTCCCGACTGGCAAACAGCAGGGCAATGAGAACTCTCGTACTACACCTGGAAGGAATTGAATTTCACTCGCATAAAAATTAGATTAGAATATTTTTTTCCTTCAGAGATTCCAAATAAGGATTCAGCCTAACTGATTTTAGATTTGATACTCTGATCTGAGAATTCAATGTCAGATATAGGAGTTATCAGCAACATGAGTTAATCAATTGCTGTTATTTTAAAAGCTATTGCATTTGCTGCATAGCCATATAAAACTAATACTGGGATGAGCGGATTCTCTATGGAAAATGAAATTATAGATTTTGAGGAGATAAGGAGTGAAAAGCATTTATTATAGAATAATTAGATGTCTATAATTCCTTTCTATTATTTTTTAATTAATTTTATTTTAATTTAACTTTTAAAAATTACAAATGCTTATTCTTTAAAAAGTACAAATGAATGCATAAGAACCAAAAGGAAATATTCTGGAACAACTAAAACTATAGAATTTTTTTTAATCTCTTGAAATGTCTAATTTAAAACAAAGAGCAAATAGTAAAATCCAAGAAACATGAAAAACATTTAAAACAAAAAAGTTGTTATATGCTGTCAGAATGATTCTAATTCCTGGTGATCCTAGACAACCCTATATGCATAGTGATCCAGATGAGAACTTCCATACAGGGTTTCCTAGGTTGTATTCCTTCTAGGAAAAATTTACTAGATCTTTTGTCTGGCTATGGATAGTGCATGCAAATTACCTGTCTTACAGTTAGCAGCTCAGTGCTTGTCAACTGCACCACCAGGACTCTTACCAAAGCATGTTGTTGTTGTTGTTGTTGTTGTTATTGTTGTTGTTAGCTCTCATTGAATGGGTTCCGACTGACAGCAACCACATGTAGAACACGATGAAACCTGGCCTGCTCCTGCGCCATCCTCACAATGATCCTTACGTTTGAGCCCCTCAAAATGTGTTTCAATCCTCTTCTTTTTCGCCACCCTGCTCCTTGACCCAACTGCACAAGTCTCCAAGAATTCCCAATGGAAGAGGCAGGCACAAGAAAATACAAACAAATGACCATTGAGTTGATGCCAACTCATCAACGTTACAGGACCCGAACTGGAGCTGTGCTCCATTGGAATTTTTCCAGCCGGTAAACTTTAAGATTCACACTGCCAGGCCTTTCTTCTGAGGTATCTCTGGATCTGTTCAACTTTCGGTTAGTAGTCCAACATATAGCTAGTTAAAATAGCAGGGGACTTGTGTGGTAGGGCAAATCATTTATAAAAGATCATCAAGATTTCAACATCTGTGAAGAAGGAAGGAAGAAATGACAAGGGGAATTTGGATGGCCCTTTCCAGATGAAACTGAAAATTAAATATGTGCGATGGATAAGTGTAGATCAAAGTGATCACTCTAATGATCATACAACATACTACAAAACATGATTTTAGATCCTCACCCAAGAGGACTTGCCAGTACTGTTTGCCCCCCACCCCCACCCCCTTAATCTAGATGTTTCAGTTCAGAGACAGTCATGTCAACTCAGAATTGTTGTCTTATAGAGGTACAAGTCGGAGTGGAGAATGAAGAATGATTTGTCAGTGACTACGATTTAAAATATAACCCAAAGTCCAAGACTCTCAAGTTAAAATTGACTCACACCGACACTACTGGCCAGCATAGAGCTACGGCATAGGGATGGCAAGGTGGCATATCTTGACAGAAGGAAAGTGTGACATATGTATCCTGTGGGGTTGCTGGTGAATCTGAACCACCACCTTCCGGACACTTCACAGCTGAGCACTTAACTTCTAATTAGCTACAAAATCTCAGGTCCTTCCAAACGACAAATGGGGAACAATGAGTATCACTTTCCAATTACAATAGATATTTGGGGAAGGAGTAAGAGATGGGAAAGTGTAGGAACCAAATGTCCTGACCTATTAGACACCATTCTACAAGTAAGCCTGAGGCCAGATGACAGGAAAGCCCTGGTCAATTCCCTCCCAAACATTTTTCTCTTAAATACTTTGTGCTTTCTGACGACTCATTCAGTTTCTTGAGTTAAGTACTCATTTGTTAGTAAAACTTAAACCAAGGTGATACAGCAGCCCAATTTCTGGGGAAACTTCCAAATTCATGTATTTTTAGATCAATCTGATATAACCCAAAATAAATCCTCCAAAACCTAAGTTTAGCCTATTATGCGTAAGTTTAGCCTATTATGCACTTTTAAACCCAAATACATGGTACATTTTTAGAACTATTTCGTATTTGAGCCTTAAGTTTTGGGTGGGCAATTTTGGTAGGAATTTGAACTGATGCTAGGTTTTTTTACACTGCTGGCTTGGATTTCTGACCTATGGAAATGGTTACTTATATTTCAGGTGCTATCCCTTTGTTGGTTGATTGCCCCTAACCTATCTGCTTGTCAGCATCCCAAATTTGGTTGCTATATTTTGTCACTCATTCACTTTGCGGGTTTATACTTTATAAATCCCTTTGCTGTCACGGTATTGGCATTCTAGCACAGAAGAATGGCAAATGCATTTGTTCCATCTGTTATGTTGAACCACAGGTTTGAACTCACCACTTAGAACAGCGACTTCACCCGGGAAATGGGGCCTTCCCTTGCAACACTCACCTAAGCAGGACACGTGTGAATGAAGCATCGTTTCTGGGTTTGCTCTCTGACAATTGCCTGCTTTTTATAACAATAGGTGGACCTCCAGAAGTATTCTTCAACTTTATGGAAAATCTTTCCTCGAGTAAAAGTAAGAGGCAACGGGGAAGCTTTGGGGTGGGGGCGCTGACACTGACCGCAAATGTTCACCCTTTTCCTGCTTGTGTATTTGCTGATCACAAGAAATGTAAGAGACACGTTGTATGTCCTTTTATGAAAATAATTAAAAATAGATATATTTAGCATTATATATATACTTTTTTTCGTATATGTATTTCAATTCAAGATAGGAAGGAGGGGAAAGGAGAGAAAGGCTAGACAGCACTTCAGCATGACAACACACATGTGTGGATCTCTGATAATAAGCAGCAGGAGAGAATGAGGAGGAGAATGACAATGACAACTCTAGGAGCAAGGAAGACTAGCAGAGCCTTCCATTTTAGTTGGGATTTGTGTACCATTCGGGATAAATTTTTCACTCTCCCGACATCTATCTTTTCTCTCAGTTCTAACTAAGCTTTGCTCGTGCCTCACTGCTAAATACCAATTAAATTCATAGAGCTTAAAAAGTAAGAAAATTCAGTGCAAAAGCCTAGCTTCTGTAACTTTGAATTCAGACCTTGACAACCAGACAAGATTTATCTCATGCATATGTATTACTTTTAAGTGCTTTTCTGTAACAGTCATTTGACATTTAATATACCATAATTGTATTATTAAATTTAAATGCATACTTGCAATTCTAAAAGCACTACTGAACTTTATGGGTGAAAAATACACTCTCCTTCACCTTGGTCCCTTACCATCTACCAATTGTTCTCCAATCTTTGTTCTCTCGATCCCTCTCACCTCTGTTGTAGTCCTCTCTGATTGTCTTAACCTCTGACTCAATTTTATGCCGGCTTATGTTTCTGAATGTTTTCTCCTATTCAATATCCCTAAAAGTCATGCCCATAAACTTTCGGCTGCATCTTTCCTGATACTGTGTGGAAATGTCCAGGGCTTCTCTTTGCTATGGTGACTCTCATACCTCGTGTGTGGATTTGCCACACAATCCGATGGGGCGTTTCACAGACGTTACCTTTAACTGTCACTGAAAAGGCTCCCACAAGTAGTGGTGAGCTTCCAATCAGAGTAGATTCCTGAGCAGAATAGAGTAAGTCTCACAAAGAAACAATAGAGGGTGTGTTAGGTATAAGAAGTCTGGGGCTGGGGGTGCAGGGGATGAATATGGGTAATTTTGACCCTCATCCTTGTGTTTACACTTCTGGACTGCAGTCCTTATGTTCAGCAGTTTGAAGCCACCAACAGCTCCTTAGGATAAAGACTGGCCCTTCAACATCCCTAAACAATTACAGTCTTGGAAACCCAAGGGGGTGGGGGTGGCTGTGAGGGGGGCAGTGCCACTTAGAGACAGCACTGACTCGATGGGAGTGAATTTGGGGCTTTGGTTTCCTTCTTGAGAACAAAACATCTCTCTATGCCCTTTGTTTCAATAGCTGTAAACAAAATATCAACAGTTTCATAACACCCCACTGATAACTCTTAGTTAGAACTTTCATAATGCTAGACATCAAAGGCATTTTAAATATTATTTCACCACCATTATTTTACCAGGAAGACATATCTCCACTTGTTACTTGCTTTGTCTAAACTCATGTGGGCAAAGTGATGTATCATTTCTGAGTAGCTCTTGTAACACTCGAGACTTGTAAAATGCAGCATAGAGCCTAGTCTACTAGACATGTCCTTATAGTGCAGAAATGAGGACGAGGTCAGCAGTGGAATCATGGCAGGTATGAAATAGAAATGATGGATAAACTTTTGTGGTTATAGTCACCTGTGGCCATAGCCAAGCTTATCTCTGGAGAAAGAATTGGTAAGGATGCAAGAGTAAGATTTTAATAATGTGACAGACAGATGCCTTTGTTCATTATATTTTATTGTTTTAGCGATGTCCACGATGTTCTGCCATAAGGACAATGCACACGTGCCCACCACAGCATGTCATGGAGTTCACTCAATAGGCTGCTGCATTCACTCTGTCTCAGCTTACGCACACAACACAGGTACTTACCTGGCAGGGGAGACACCATGATCATGAAGGTGGTTTTCCCAGGGCGAGGCTCACCCATTGCACTCTGAGTGTGCTGACCCCTGCGAGTTCCGCAAATGTGGGAAACTCGACTGCATAATGTGTGGTAGTGGGGGACTGCGTTTGCACTATCCCCTATAAAAAAATAAAAAAGACACACAACTGGAATCATATACAGTAAGTCTGAGGAAAGGACTACTGAGAGATGGTAAGTGGTATGAGAGAAGGAATAGAGAACTTTAATATGATACAAAACTCATCATGATTAAGGCTAAGTGAACTGCATAATTCCCAAACCACGCTCACTGTAATTGAGTCAATTCTGAGAGGCTCTGCTGGTCTACGCAGAGGGTCATGTGTTGGGCACTTCAATACAGGGCCAGCAGCTTCAATCCGCCAGGTGCTCTGCAGGAGAAAGATGATGCTTTCTGTTCCTATGAAGGACACACAGCCTCATAACCCCCAAGGGGCAGTTGTATTCTGTCCCATAGTATGGCTAGAAGTTGGAAGTAGACTGGATAGTAGCCCTGAAAATCTAATGAGTACAGTAAATTGCTTTCCACACTGCACATCTTTAGAAAGATATAAAATGAAATCTTCTAGGGAAAATAAAAGAAGCTTGCTATAATATACCATTTTTCCCTCGGGGGTCATTCAGACTGAAAAAGAATCTATAAAACTTATAGAATTTAGATGAAGCAGTGAGGAGTCCATGATGACAGACCCATAACCAGTCATTAGAAGGAGAGAGGCTGCGTTTAGCTGGCACTGAGCTTCAGCCATCAGGAATTACCTGCTCACCTTGGGTACCCCATCCGAGATGGCACACAGGGTGACTTTTAGTTAAAGCTAGAGTGGAATTTACATTCTTCTGAAAATAGCCAAGGGTTTGCCGTTCAATGGGTAGCAAGCTCTCTTTATTCCTTCATACTTGCCACATGAAAGCTGCCTTTCGGTGGGTGCCACAAGTCTGTCTTTTTATGCATAACTGCTGCCTTACCAAATAGATATGTGCATTAGGAAAACCACCCTTTTTTGAAACTGTAAGAAATTCTCTCTCCCTCTCTCTTTAAGAAGGGGAGAGAAAAAAATTGTGATTATGTCTCCTGATCCATATACTCTGTCTTATGAGACAGAAACCAGAGGCACAGACGTGCTTGAAGAAGTACAAAAGCAGGCTCTTCCTTTATAGTGCAGTAAAGGTTTTATTTTGTGACTACGGGAAGGGGCCCATCTGTGATGTTGCTTCCAGAATTGACTACAAATGCATGTTCTTGAGAAGAAGAACATGCTGTTTGTGATGTCCAAAGAGGGTGACAAATGGACTATATTCAAAGAACAATAAGTGAAAATATTGATAAATTAAATCCTGTGTGCTTACTCTGTGGTAGGGACTTTCTAACTAATCTACCTATAATAATGTTTATTCCTTCTAGAATGCCTTTAAAGTAGTCACTATTATTATCATCATAGAAAAGAAGAGAGGAAAGTAAAAGGAAATAGAGAAAAGAATTAGGAAGCAAAGGGCATTTATAGAGGTCTAAATACAGGCATGTACATATGTAAATATATTTATATAGGA
>NW_022103906.1:83344754-83357447 GCF_000313985.2 Echinops telfairi | reverse complement strand
CAAGGGCTCAAGTAGAATGCAAACATTTTCAGAATGATGATGGCAACAAATGTACAAATGTGCTTGACACAATGGATGGATGTATGGATTGTGATAAGAGTTGTACGAGCCCCCAATAAAATGATTAAAAAAAAGAAAAGAAGACTGAAACATATAAATATAATAAGTAACCAGGGAAAGTTTTCACAGCTAACAAGTGCCAAGCAGGATCTCTCTCCAGCAGCATAGCTATGATCTAAATAAATTCCCTCAAGTGTAGAAATAAAATAAACACACAAAGCTATGCTCTTCTTCGATGGTGATCGTCAGTGTGAATATAATTGGAGCACAGCCTCTTGTTTGTCAGTTCTCTTAATCTTGCTTTGAAATTGTCTTCTAAACAGATACTATCTTGTGTGATATAATAAAGACAATGGAATGGGCCTTTTTGTTTTATCTTTACTCTTACTAGAGAAATATGTGATCGAAAGGTCCATATAAGAATTTCCAGTGAGACTTCTGACTGAGTCAAGAATGATTCTGGAAGTCTGAAAGTTGGGCAGTGCAGTTCTGAATAGAACAGGGTTTTGAGATGAATGAGTGTTCAAAGTAAACTTTACCATCTGATACGTGTGTGACACATTGGGAAATGACTTCCTTTCTCCATAGCTTAGTTTTCTCATCAGTAACATGAAATAGACACCAATACTGATAGCAGAGGTTGTGGGTGGGATGATATGTGCTTGACCCTTAGTAACCTTCATAAATTATAGTTCACCCAGTTCTATAGAGTGAATTCTGACTCATGACAATGCTATATAGGGTTTCTGAGGCTGTAAATCATTAAGAGACACCAAACTTTCTCTGCTGGATCAGCTGGTGGGTTGTAACCAGCACCCTCACAGTTCGCAGTACAACACTATTCTGACAGGACCACCAAGGTTCACTGCTAGTTAACATATTATTAATCTGTTTTCAAATGCATTGGAGAGCCAATGTATTGCTATTGCCTTTTTGTTTTTTAAACAGTGTCTTTTGCCACATTTCTTCCTCATGGGTTCCATGTTCCATGATTTGAAGAACTTTTCTCAAAGCCTTGTAATATGTGATGGATCATCATCAAATCTCCAACTCAATCATGAGACAAAGAAGGGCTTACTACAAAGCACTCTCATAAAGAAATACATCTTCTCGCCTTTGATTCTCAATAGTAAGAATATTTCCTGTCAAAGTAGAAACATAGAACTCAGAGCACAATATTTTGAATTTTTATTTATGTTGTTGGGGGGAACATACATGACAAACGATTTGAACAGTTAGGGCATGTAAAATTCAACGACACTGATGACATGCTTCACTTTTTACAAGCCATCTCATCCTCTGGTGACTTGTTCTTCCTCATTTAACATGACGTCACTGCTCCCTAAGGATCCTATCTGAGCTTTTTGAGTAGCTTTTGTTAATTTTGTCCCCTGTGATGTTGCTATTGAGTTCTGCTGAGTCAGGCATGACTTTAATGACCATATGTACAACCAAATCTGTACAAATAACAGCACATAATAACACAGACTCTGTAATAACAGCAAAAACAATGTTGTTTATCTTAAAAAAACCTTCAGTGAATATTTTTGGTTTAAGATTTAAAGATTGTAACAGTGAGAAAAAAATTATTTTTATGCAGGTCAGAACAATGAGGTAGAAGCTGGAAAAAGATTCCATACTTTAGTGGGACCAAATAGACATAGGATATGGGGTATATTTGAGAGGGTAAAAATAAAGCTAAATTTATAGTTTCTCCTACATATGTTGTCTGTTCATTTATGGACTAATGAAGCTCTCTCCAGAACTCACTCCCTTCTGCACCCCGACAGTAGTGCAGAAAGTCTCCACTAGGGAGGAGTATGAGAAGGGAAATACACTTCAATTGCAGAGACTGATTCCTTACCCTATAGTATTTTAATAAAAAAAGTATATAAGTCGCAGAAAGGGCATGCATATTTTCAAAATACCCTATGCTAATTTGGAAACACAACTTCTCTGTATGACAGCTTTAAACAGCGTTTGCATACATGTATACACACAGTAAGCATATAGTTGATGTGACAGAGTGATCTCAAAGTCACGATACCCTACTCCTCTCGATTCCCATGCCTATTTAAACACCTATAGCTCCCTGAATATATCAATGAATATTTTATATTCCACTTCTAGAAAAATATGTATTATCCTTGATTAACTATCAAGGATTTTCTCATCCATTAATAATTAAACACCTTATCATATTTTTGCTTTGGCTACTAGGAAACTAAATGTAAAGCTTTGTTATGAAAATAGCTTAAATGTTTGGCATATTTTTGCATGGTTTTCATGTCCGTGATTTCAATCATCTCTGTCTATTAGGGAAGAAGTGTTTTGGTTTCTGTTTATTGGTTTTTTTTGTAAGACAACTCATGTCTTCATTCAAGGGAGGTTATACTTAACAATGTAGCAAAAAGGTTATTCTTTCTCTAAAAATGCTTAAACTGGCTTAATAGGGATTTTATCCCATTCTCTCTAATTCCTGCCTGCCTTCTTTCTTGCGATAGTAACTTGTGGTAAACATTCACCAGAAAACTCTCAGGCTAATATCAAAATGGACTTTTCAGAATCGTCCAGTTGAAAGAGCTGGGGTGTTATGTTCCATATCATAGCTTTTCACATACCACGCTGAAGATAATCATTTCTGAAAAGATGAAAGGGGCCTGACATGTGGGGCCTGAGAAATAATGACAAGACCAGAGTGTAGGCCAGATACCCAGAGGGGAAAGGGCTTTGTCAGCTTCCACACAGAGGCTTTGGTTCAGTGGGACCACTCGGAAGCGAAGATGAAAAACCACGCCAAGAGGAAAGTACATCTTTGTTCTCCTACTTGCCTTGATAAACAGTTGGCAGGGAGATGAAGGCCCCTCTTCCCAAGAACAAAAGGCCTGGTGCAGGCCGAGCACCTTTCCCTGGCTGGCTTCTCTCTCTTCTCGGCTCCTCTTCATTTCTTTCTCACATTCTGTGGGACATTATCGAGCTGTCCTGCTTATACCTCTTTGAAGTTTTTTTCACCTTGGTCCCACTACTGTCAAGTTTTTACCGAAAAATGACTGTACTTTGTTATTTCATCTCGTAGAGTTTGAGCTCTCTATAATTCTCCTGCCAATAAGCAGCTTGGCATCTCCGTTTCTCTACTGCTGGTGTACCTGAGATACTGCGTCCCTCTGCACAGGCATCCTCCTGCGTCTTGGCTTAGGCTGCGGTGCAGGACAGGTAGTAGGCATCCAATGATTAGTCTGGTTAACGCAAATTCTCTAATCCTTTTATTTTTTTTCTCTTTCTGTTCCTCCCTGGGTGGAATCTTGACAGCCATTTCCTCCGTTTCTGGGACATTCCAGGTCCGTATCTATCATTGGGAGATACCAGATGGGATGGATGGAGGCAATTTGTTAGAAAGAGCTGCACGTTTGGCTTCCTCAGTGATTTCTCCAGCTGGAAGCAGGGTTTGGAAATCACTGCATTTTCAGTCCAAGTTCATCGCCTCAAGAGCTACAGATGGTTTCCCCAAGCACCTGAGCAGCTTCCCTGGATGGAATAACTACAAGCTTCGGAAGATCCTTTGTTTCTCTACTCTGCAACTAAGACCCCAGGTCCTTTCTGCCTCGAGAGCGAGAGCAGGGAAAGGACGCAGTGTAGGAAAGAGCCCGAAGTTCGGGAAATGAATATTTAATGCTTGAACCTGGCAAGCTCCTCAAAAAGGGGAATTTATGACAGTGGTTCCTATGGGCACGTATCAGCAATTTAGCAATTTGAGGCAAATGGCTCTGCTCCCTTCTTCCAAAAAAAAGTGTGTGTTTGTTAGCAGACTTTGAATTGATGGCACTATTTTTTCATATTACAAATTTAGCAGGTTTTCTTGCCTTTCTGGTCTTATTAGTTTTGGGTCCCTGGCCACTATTCATTTCTGTGAATAACAGCCAGTAGTCAAATTGGCTGGGATTGATGTATTGGCATTAAGAGTGAGTGCCATTGGAGAGTTCTGCTATTTTTTTTAACCTTATCATTTTTCTTGCTGATCTCTCTCCTATTGTATATTTTCTTCCTCTTCACTCCTTCCTTGACCAACATGCAGGGTCATTTTGAGCCAGTCAGCTTGATCACAGTGGTGGGTTGGGGCTTTCCTTGCTCCCCCTGTTTGAAAACTTGCCCTTGAATTTTTATAATAGTTGTCTCAAACAATGTTGATCCTTTTGTGATTGACTTATGATGTCCGCCAGGCTCATTCGTGTTAGGAGGTGATTCAGAGTCATTATCATTCTTCAGTTTTGCACTCTCTTCCATCATCTATACACATCTTAGTTTGTCCACTTAAGTGATTCCTGTCTTTCTGCTACTATAAATGATACTGTAATGAATGTGCCTGTGTAGGCCTCTATAGGTGGTATGACCATTATTTCTCTAGGATATACCTAGTCATAGGATTGGTGGGTCATAAGTAATTTTGATTTCCAAATTTTAGAGGAAGTACCTGGTTGGAATTAATGAAGTGTTTCAGCAACATTGTGGGGTACAAGATCAAAATACAAAAGTCAATCAATTTCTGTATGCTAATGAACATAGCTCCGAAAGGGGAAAGGAAATCAAGAACACCCTAACATTTACACTAGCCACCCCTAAAATGAAGTTCTTAGGGATAAACGTAACCTGAGGAACAGAATTATATGAGAAAACTATAAAACACTACTATGTCACACCAAAAGAGACCTACATCAATACAAGAACATTCCTTTTTCATGGATAGAAAGACTTAACATTATAAAAATATAGATGCTACCCAAAGGGATCTATGAATATAATATAATGCAATTTAAATCCAGATACCAGCAGCGTTCTTTATAAAGATGAAAAAGCTAATCACCAACTTTATATGGAAAGTGGCCTTTCACTTCAGGATTTCAAACCTACTACGCAAACATGGTCGTCAAAACAGCCTGGTACTGGTACAATTGGGAGAGATACATAGACCAATGGAAAAAAGTAGAGAACCTAGCAATAAATCTACTCATGTACAGACAACAGATTTTTGACAAAAGATAAACCATATTATACAAATGATACTGGCAAAATTAGGCTTCTAATTGCAGAATAATGAAACAAGACTAATGTCTCACTCCATATACAAAATGGCCATTACTGCTGGGATGAGTTGGTGTCATTGTGGAAAATGTATGGTCCTTCATTCATTCACTTATTTATTTTTAATTGCTATCTTGATTTGTATCTCTCTAGAGGCTAATGATTGTGAGTGCTTTTTAAAGTGTTACTTGGCTGCCAATGAAGGGTCTGTTCATGTCCTTTGGCCATTTTTTTTCATCAAAATAGATGAAAGACTTACATATAAACCCCAGAGTTATAAATATTATCAGTGAAAATATTGGGGAAGACTTAGGGGCCCTAATATATGGCATAAACACATGATCAAGCAACAAATGAGCACCACCAATAGATGAAGTATTGTGAGAAATGCTCTAGGTGATTGAGTGTTTGGTACCTTTCTATAATTTTGTCTCCTAAATTTGCCATGAAAGAATGCCTTATCCCTTCTAGTAATAGAATTGATATTGCTCAAAACTAAATGTAGAGTCTTAATGTAGATTACCTTAATTCTCAACCTATACAGGTGTCTTCTATTAAAATGAGATGACTCCTTGAAATGCAACAGGACACTGATGCTTGGGGATATAGGGGCTGATAATCCAGAAATGGAGATATTAAGCCCTTAGATACCATTGAGCTACTCCAGCCACCCACATCAAATCTTCCATCAGAAAAGATTAATTCCTTCTCAAAAAAACATCGTCCCCATCACTCACACTTGAGGATATTAACCCCAACTATGCATGTTGGCTTATGGGTCAGACCAGACTTGATGGCACCTAAAAACAACAACATGCACGTTGACATCGCAACAGAGGCTGAATCTAGAGGATTGCCTCAGGCAGATGTGTCACAAAATACTGTTGGATTCTCCCGCAAAGCACCCTCTCCACCCATTAGTACCTATTAGAATTATAGGTCTAGAAGATGAAATGCAGATGATGAACAGTTTGTGATCTTCTTCCTGTTTCTTGTTTATCAACATATGTCAGGAGAAGCTTCCAGCTTATATCTGATCTATGGACTTGAATGGAAATTCACTTACATAATTCTAAAATCTGCATAAGCCGTTTCTTGATATGTATAGTATGTATATAGCATCAATTCCTTTCTGTACACATATACATACAAGCATCCCTGGTTTTGCTTCCCTAGAGAACCCAACCTAACACACTCAACTAGAGGGAAATGAGCAACAATAAATAAATAAAAATGGTGAAGTGAGGTCTATTGAGAGGTTTGATATGTTGTTGAATACTGGAATGGAGCCTTGCTGGCACTTATCTGTGAGATAAAAGCTGAACTTCTAATCTCAAGGTTGGTAGTTCAAATCCACCAGCCACTCTGTGAAAGAAATATTAGGTTATCAGGCCTCATGATAAAGATGG
The DNA here is from genome assembly GCF_000313985.2 of Echinops telfairi. Lineage (NCBI taxonomy): Eukaryota > Metazoa > Chordata > Mammalia > Afrosoricida > Tenrecidae > Echinops > Echinops telfairi. The sequence goes on along the minus strand of NW_022103906.1, from coordinate 83,350,902 downwards.
ACAGCCTCGGAAACCCTAAATAAGGTTGCTGTGACTCAAAATTCACTCCATGGCCATTACTGCTGGGATGAGTTGGTGTCATTGTGGAAAATGGTATGGTTCGTCATTTATCTATCTATTTAATTTATTTTTAATTGCTATTTTGATTTGCATCTCTTCAGAGGTTCGTGATTGTGAGTTCTTTTCAAGTTTGTTTCGGCTGCCCATGAAGGGTTCTGTTGACTTTTGGTTGGTAGGTGTTAATGTTTCTATATGTTTTAGAGATTAATCTTTTTTCTGATATTTTTCCAATGTGTTGGTTCTCATTTTACTCTTTTTTATGAAATCTTTTCATCTGCAAAAATGCCTGGGTTTTTTTAGGAGTTTCCAGTCAACTATGTTGCTTTCTGCTGTTTTTGTGTTCCCAGTTATGTTTCATAGTGCATTTACGCCATGCTTTAGTGCCCTTAGTTTGCTCCTAACTTTTCATTGATGGTCACTTTAGTTTTAGGTCTTTGTTCTAACCTGAGTTCATTTTTGTATATGATTTCTGTTATTGTTTAATGAATAGCTATATAAATCTTGGCTGAGTTTTGAGCCAAGACTATGGGTACTTGGAAGATGTAGTATGACAGACATCTTAGAATGCAGTGTAAGCCCGAGACAGCTGTCAGAATGACAGGCACCAGTTCTCTTTAGCATTGCATATTTATCTGTAAGAAGCCATCAGTGGTGTCTTTGTGCTGGGCAGAGGGGAATTCTCTTAGTTAATGCCTCTCAGTTGCTGATCATGGTTAGAACAGTTATGTCAAAGGAAAACTAGCCATTTTTCTGACCGATTGATAGTGCACATATCGTACCTTGTTTGTCTATCCAAAGCCAAGTTCTAATCATTACTATCTTCCTTTCCATATTTCACATGACTTCCTAAATCTGCTAAAGGTAGGCTTGCCTTAGGGCAGAATCGATTCTACCACATCAGGCAAGGATTAGCCTTGTACACTATAAGGGTGAGTAATAGTCTTGATAATCTTTAATTCAAGGGTCTTTTAAAAATGGATAGTTATTGGCTATACTGGAGCAGGTGAACTGGGATGAAAATGCACTTCTTCCTTCCAAATAGCCAATGGAGAAGGTGGCTGATCTCAATCCTGCCATAACATAAACACTGTCATGAGACTCTGTGTAGGAGGCAGAGGCCCATCCAGCTGTTGCTTGGCTAAAAGTAAGTGCAGAGAATAAATTTCATCAAGCTGAAACCAAGAGATTTGTCTAGTGTAGAATTATGATTTAGGAACATTGTACTGTCAATTATTTTCATATGAGCATAAGTAAAAATGTATTGCTATAAAATCATAAAAACCTATCTTAAATACATATGTGAAAATGCAAAGATATTGTTTCTTGACATATCCCCCATATAAATGTATACATTTCTGAGGGCAGTGTTTCCTTCTCTTTAACTTTTCCTCAAAGAAATCTGACTCTTCTATAGACAACAGTCAAAACAGCATTTGGGGCATCCTCCAGGGAGCCAACTGGCCGGTCTTTCTTTCCTTCCTTCTTCCTTCCTTCCTTCCTTCCTTCCTTCCTTCCTTCCTTCCTTCCTTCCTTCCTTTCTTTCTTTCCTCTTTCTTTCTGCCAAGTTATGTTTCTTTAAAATCTTCTTTAGATTTGGAATCAAGAAGGACCCAGAGGGAGCAGATCAGGACTGTATGGTGGACGGGGTAAGGTTTTTCCAATGAAATTGTTATAGGACATTCCTTGTTACCCTTGAATAATGAACAGACACATTATTTGGGGAGAAAACAATTCCTTATTGTATTGAAAATTTCCCCATTTTCAATTTCAATTCAGCTTTTAATTTTCTGAAAACATTCTCAAAATAAGTAACCATTATTGCCACAAGCCTTTCTTGGAAAGCTATCAAAATAGGCCTTTGAAATCTGCACACACACACACACACACACACACACAAGTTCACCATAAACTTCTGAGCCTTGAATTTAACTGGTCCAGCAGAACCCCTCAGAAGCCACACTTTATGTTGGGGCACATTTTGGAAAAACATCCAAACAAGATAAAGACAAGTGTGTAACTGAGAGAATTTGTCTGTAGCCATGCAATGATCACAGCAACAGTTTTAAACATATTTTGTTAGGACTAAACACATGCATGTATAAACTGGAGCTCTAGGAGCAATGTTATAAACAAATATGTATTCTCATATTCAATTACTTGGAAATTGTCATGGTAATTTTGTCTGCAGTGATCAATTGATTCCATCCTCAGATACAACTTCAACTGTTACAAAGGAAACCCATCCTGGTCTCCACAGGTTTTCTGCCTCAGATCTGGAGAGTGTGTTGCAGCACCCTTCGAGATGAAGACAGTGTGGTTGGGTTTTTCTGTTTTGTGTGCTTTTGTACTTGAAGCTCTGGAATGTGCAGCAAAGAAGATTGGGGATTCCTTGTCCCAGGGAGAGACAGGCATGTATAAATGATAAAACAACTAATAAGAAATAAAACTGTGAGTGAACTGATTTGGATATCTACTATTTGGATATATACTCCAGAGTGGATAAAATGCTTAAAATATTGTTTACTCTATTCCTTACAATAACAATGTAGTATGAACACCATTTATTTGTACTATGTGCAGAAGCACAGAGACAAACTACTAAGCAAGGATGTGTTCAGAGTTAGCAAGCGCTCAGAGATGGAAATGCACAGGGCCCATTCCAGTGCTAAGGAGGTTGGCTGGAACTCAGAGTCCCAGTGCTGGTGGAATAAGGCTGAAATACAGAAGAAACATAATGCTGCTCCATGTGCTTTTTTATATTCATGAATAAACTTAAATCCCTAATTTAAATCCAGATCTAATTGACTATAAATTATAATTTAAAAAAATTTAACACTTTTATTGACATATAAGTCACGTACATATGGCTAGACCAGAGCATATACATAGGTACAGCTAAGAACTGGAAGCACAGGAAATCCAGGACAGATAAACCCCCAGGACCAATATTGAGAATAGCGGACCAGGAGGGGGAGGGGAAAGTGATGGGAGAAAGGGGGAACTGATCACAATGATCTACATATAAAGCCCTCCCAGGGTAATGGACAACAGAAAAGTGGTCAAAGGGAGACATCGGTCAGTGTAAGACATGAAAAAATAATAATGAAAAATGAGAAGCTGATACCACACTCAAGTAGAAAGTGTTTTGAAAATGATGATGGCAACAAATGTACAAATGTGTTTGACATAATGTATGGATGGATGGTGATAGAATTGTACAAGACTCCAATAAAATGATTTTTTTAATATGAAAAAAATGCTCTAAAGTAGATTGTGATGATAATTGTACAACTCTTTTTAATATATTTAAACCATTGACTTGTATAATATGACTTAAATTATAATTATTTTATGACAATAATCCACCCCCAAATATTTTTTCACACTTAATTGCTTATAAAAAATTCACAAATTCAGTTGCACCTTACCTTTATCACCCTTACATGACTCATGTACCATTCTTACCTTATTTATAGATGAGAAAACAGGTGCTCAATCAGTTAACTGATTCACCCAGATCACACAAAAAGAAAGACGCAGTCTGATTTTGTTTTGCCTTCTTTTTCCTATTTTATACTGTGTTTCTGATAATTAATAGAAATAACTTTCTTTTGTAGAATAATTGCTTCTTTTCAGACATTATCTTAAAGGATTTACTTGGATTCTCCCACTTAACTCTCCCAACAAATGCAAGTGAGACCAGTACCATCACTGTGTCTGTGCTTTGAGAGAAACTTTCCCAAGGTCAGACAAGGAGGAAGTACTAAACCTGGTCTTTGATCCCAGATACACTGGCAGCAGAATTCAAATTGTATTCACAATTCTATGCTCTCAGCTGGCTGTCTTCTACATCTTTCTCTCTCTGTGTGTATTTGTGTGTGTGGAGTCCCACAGTTCTGTGGGAATATTGAACAAAGAAATATGAATTGCAGCAAAAGGGATCTTGAGGAACTTGGTGAAAGGAGTGACATTTGACCTCGGCACTATGAGATTAAGAATCCAAGGAACAGATAGGCTCAGTGACTTGCTTAAAATTTCATAAGATTTCCAAATACAGGTTTTCTGACACTGATATGGAGACTTCCTTCAAGAATGTGTATTATAGACCAATCTAGCTATTCCTTTTTCTTACCCAGCATCTTATTTTTCCTTCCCTGAGCACAAAGAAAGAAACATAAAATTTGAAAGGACAAGAGGGTCAGACCCACCAATGATTATGTATAAAAATATATTGGTGCCACTCTGCAGTGGAGTACAAATGACACAGATTGAAAACATACACTTGCTTTCACACCAGCTCAGATGCCAGGGGATCTGTGGGATATAAAACATGCCAGTATTTTAATTCAAAAGCACGAAATGTCCTAGCAAGCTAGTAGCTTCCATTCATGAAGTGATATAATGTAGAAATAAAGCCTGACTTTCTAGTCAGATTCTTAAAAGCTCAATTTTCATCCAGTTTTCAAACACATGTAAAACTCCTTTTCATGTAACATAAATATAAGTCCTGAGAAGTTTTAATTAGCAATCCCGGAGACATGCTGCACCTGATCCGATTCATCGGCAGAGATGAAAACCTCTCACCCTTTTCATTGGCTGACAAGTTAATAGACATTTCCAACACATACCAGCACACAGAGTTTTGCTGCTTTCTTTTGACAGACGAATAATAAAGCGACACAAGAATGTGGCAAATGTATGTGGAAACTCTCAGAGAGTGCAAATTTGCGACCGGTGAGGACATAACTCTCAATGTGTTGCAAGACTGTGCATGTATAGCTGACGCACTACTTTGTTTTTATTAATAGCTTTAATAAGGTGCAATTTACATAAGCATACAATTCACCTGCTGAGACTGTACAATTCAATAATGTTAGTACACTTGCAGTGCGGTGCAATCACCAGCATAATATAGTTTTAGGACATTGTGCCCCAAAGAAATCTTGTTCCCATTTATAATCACTCCCTTCCCCACCTCCAGCTTTAGGTAGCTGCCAGCATGTCCATTTGCAAAAAGGATATTGACTGCTTCATATGCTAGTAGTCTTGTGTATTGCACCAAGAAATAATTGGCTGACATTTTTATGCATTGGAGAGCCCAATGCAGCATGACTATTACATGCCCACACATGTCTGCCTGTGTTCATGTGTCCATATACATCAAGGAAGAGGAAGTGTGAGAAGTCATTAGTGACAAGAAGCAGATTTTGGAAATCAGCTTATGGTTTGGTAGCAAAAGCTGTTCACAGACATAGATAGATAGGTGTAGCAAGATGGATTTTACCGAGAAGGGAACCAAAATGCAATTAGATTATTAAAGCAAGGGTGAGATGAGATCATTTTCTCATAAAAGTTTCCATGGGTGTTTTATACTGGGGAGAAAAAAACCTTACAGTTCTTTTGTTAAAAATAAATATAATAAAGTCAACAGCAACAACAAAACAACTAGATGATGCATTTAGTGATGGGTGACAAAGCAGATCGTCCGTTTTACAGTCACAATTTACAGATGGTTTGTTTGAAGTCATCCGTTTCAATTACCTCAAAGTACCACTCTGCACCCCACTTTCTCCACGACTACCTATTTTTATCCCCCCCTTCTTTCCTCTCCCAGTGTACATGGCTAAATGTCACTTCTTTTTCTGACATGGTTGGTTATTCTGATTTAGTGGTAAGTTCATTTGCAAACCTGGAGAGTGACTGAAAGTCCTGGCCTTGGAACCCCATCAGTCTCAGCCAACCATTCAATCTAGTCTCTTCTTGTGTTGAATCCTGTTCCGTGTTTTCGTCCCATTCTCTCCAGGGCCATCTGATGTGAGTTCTCTCAGAGCAGATAGTCGTGGAAACTGGCCCTGTCTAGCCACAGAGTTTGGAGATTGATGTGTTGTGTATCATTAGATGATTGGACAGGTAAAACACCATGTGTCTTTGGTTTTTATCACGATTTTTCTTCTGGATGGGGAGACATCGATATTTGCACCTTAGATACCCGAACTTAGCTGACTACTGGAGTAAATGACTCTAGGCCCTATTCCCAAACTATGTGTGTGTGTATCTATCTATCTACACATACATATACATATATATA
>NW_022103906.1:83341125-83343569 GCF_000313985.2 Echinops telfairi | reverse complement strand
ACCAAAATCACTTAGCTAGATTAATTGAAAGTATCCCTACATTGTTCTAGGCACTTTATTTAGTTAACATTTTATTGTAATATTAAAGTTTAATTTAATAAAATATTTAAATTAGTTAAAGATATATAAGAGGCTTCATAAAGTTTGTAGAAAACTGGACTTAAAAGTTAATGAAAATCCCCATGAACATTTTGAAGCCCCTTCATACACATGTATAATAAATGCATTTTTTCCATCAAAAATTCCAATTGAAATACTTCAATATATACTCTCAAGGACTCATACTACCTCTCCAAAAATTCTTAGAAATATCATCAAAATCTTAGAACTATGAGAAACTTAGAAACTTTTGTAATTTAGTGTTAGCAGAGAATGCTGCCAAAATAATGGATTTAAATTTGGCTTGAAAGGTTATGCATCGTCGGGCTGTGATCCACATTGTCAGCAGTTCAAAACCACCAGCAGCTCCTGGGGAGAAATACTGGGTTTTCTAACTCACGTAAACAGTTACAGACTCAGAAACCCATAGGGCGGGGCCGTGAGTCAGCATTGACTTGGCGGCAGTGAGTTTGGTTTCGGTTTACCTGAATTAAAGTATATATCTGGTCAAAAATAGTAATAATACCCTCTGACTTACTGAACTGTCAATTCCAAGCTTCAGGTCACAGAAGACAATTTGAGAAGAGAACTAAGGAGCTGCTCCTCACTGCCACCCTCCCTCCAATCCATAGTGACCGTTTATGAAAGAAAAGAAATGGCATTACAGAACAAGGTGTTGGCTAGGAACTCGTCTCCGGGGTCAAAACTATCAGACACGAACTTCAACTCTACTACTTACTAGCTTAGATATTCTAATGATCTCTCTCACTATTGATTTTCTTGCCTATAAAGTGAGAATAATAATAGTATCTATTCAAAGAGATGTGATGGTAAAAGGAAGCAGTACACATGCTATTTTTAGCCCAGTACTCAAATACAGTTTGGATTCTATAGCTGTTCCTGCATTTCACTGATAAAACACCATTTTGCTTTCAGTTACCTGCTCACACATACAAACAAGGAAGGAGGAAAGGTGAAGTAGAGTAAGGGCAAAGGACTGAGGGTAGTGAATGAAGTGTGATGTGGCTTAGGGTTATCCTGAACGTATACAATTCTTAATAAAGATGCAAAGCAGAGACTACACTGGAGATAAATTGAAGAACTTCTATTTTATATCGCACACTTGAATGGCAAATTACAGATTGTCCAAGTCTTCTAAACAAACTGGTGTATATATATGATCATTGGAGGTAAAAAATGATTAAACATCTAAAACACCCCAGGGAACAGCAAAAATAGACTGTAGGGCCAGGCTGTGGTGCCTCATTAGTCTCAACTGGAAAGGATGTTTAAAGGACAACAAACAGACCTTGAGCTATTTGTAGGCTTCCCCCCCCCCTTTTCATTGCCTTTTTGTCGTTGTTGTAGCTATTGTTTTATTTTCTATTGTTGTTTTGTTTTGCTCAGGCTTGTGTTTGTGGATATTGTTTTCTCTGCCTCTCTATCTGGATAGGATTGGTGGGATAAACAAGCCAGAAGAGAGAACAACAAGATGGCAGTTCCTGCGTGGGTGTGGGGGGTGGGGTGAGGGAACATGGGAGAGGGAGATGAGGAGGAAAGAAAGTGGGTGTTCACAAACCCAGGGACAAGGGAACAACAAGTGATCCAAAATCAGTGGTAATGAGGGTATAGGAGGTCTGGTAGGGCTTGATGAAGGGCAATGTGACCCAGAGGAATTACTGAAACCCAAATGAAGGCTGAACATGATAGGGGGACAAGAGGAGAGTTAAAGGAAATAGAGAAAAGAACTAGGAGGCAAACAGCATTTATAGAGATTTTAACACAGGCATGGACATAAGTAAATATATTTATATATGATGATGGGGAAATAGATCTATGTACATATATTCATAGGTTTAGTAATAAGGAAGCAGATGCATATTGGATCTCTACTCAAATACTCCCTCAACACAAGAACACTTTGTTCTAATAATCCGGCATTCTGAGATGCTCACCTGCCTGACAAGATCGCTGAAGACAACGCGGGTGAGTAAGCAAATGTGGTAAAGAAAGCTGATGGTGCTCGGCTATCAAAAGATACAATGCCTGGGTCTTAAAGGCTTGAAGCAGCCATCTAGCTGAGAAACATCAAAGCCCACATGGAAGAAGCACATCAGTCTGTGTGATATGAGGTGTTGATGGGATCAGGTATCAGGCATCAAAGACCACGAGCAAAAAATTCATGATATGAATGAGGAAGGAGTGCAGAGTGGATGCCCAAAGCAAATCTGTAAGCAATTGGACATCCCCTTACAGAAGGGTCGTGGGGAAAAGACGGGCAATTCTGGGTGCAATGTAGCACCAATGAAACATACAGCTTTCCCCTGGATCTTTAATGCTCCCCC
>NW_022103906.1:83331182-83338055 GCF_000313985.2 Echinops telfairi | reverse complement strand
GCGAACACGAAGTGTTGAAGGAAACAGGCAGCAGACACCAAAGAACAAAAACCATCATTGTGTGACCACCTTCCACACATAAACGCTGAAGACGAATGTGTGCATAAGTAAGTGTGGTGACTTTTTTTAATTGTCCAACTGGTGGTGTGAGGGAGAGTTCTGTGACCGGCACATGGAAGATAAAGGATAGGGCTGATGTTTAGTAGCTTAGGGTGATAAGCAGAGCCCACAAACCAGTGTTACCTAATTCAAATGTCTGTAGCGGCGAGAGTGAGACAGTTTGTTTTAAAGGTAGGGCGTTGTAGAAATGAGAGGAATGGGTTATCAGAAACCCCTACAGCAAATTGAATCCTGCAGAGGATTAAATATAAAGTTGTTATTGTTGCTGTTCGCTGCCTTCAAGATGATTCAGACTCAGTGATGACAGGACGAAACAGTGCTGTGTCCTTCAGCAGCTCAAATGTAATCATGTTTGACTCCGTGCCGCAACCACCCACGGTCAATCTATCCTGTGAAGACTTCTTTTTGCTGTCTGTGCTAAGTCTGATGTCCTTCCTCTTCGACTGGTTCCTCCTGACCAAAGCATGTGAGACATAGTTTACAGAAACTCCCTATCTTCAATTTAATCTTTTATTTCTTTCAATATACATCTGCTCATGTTTCTGGTTTACCATGATATATTCAGTACTAATATTCATCACACCACAATTCAAAAATATCAGTTCTTTAGTCTTCCTTCTTCAGTGTCCAGGTTTCACATGCATGTAACCCTACTGGAAACACCAATGTTGGGGTCCAGTGCCTCTTAGGCTTCAAAGGAACATCTTTGCTTTAGTACTGCAAAGAGTTATGATGCAGCAGATTTGCCCAATGTAACATGCTGTTTGATTTCTTGATTGTTGCTACTTCCATTGATGTTGATTGTGGATCCAAATAAAATAAACTTATTGACAATGTCCATCTTTTATCCACTTACCATAATGTTGCTTATTGACCCATTTTTATGTATAATCACTTTGATACTATGGAGGTGTAATCCAGGATGGGGTCTATGATCTTCAACAGTAAATGCTTCAAGTCCTTCTAATTTTCTGAAAGCAAGGTTGTGCCAGTTGCGTATTGCTGGTAGGTAGTCTTCCTCCCATCCTCCTACCAGTTTCTCCTTCGTATACCGTACATACTGGAGTATAAGCCGACCAGAATATCAGCCGAGGCACCTAATTTTACCACAAAAACTGCATTAACAATGTGCTGAAAAACTTGGCTTTTACATGAGCATTCACTGTAGTTCAACTTCTTTTATTGTTTGCTCAGCATAGTGGTTGAATAAGTGTGGTAAAGCATACAATTTTGAAGCACAACTTCCCTGCTTTTAAACTAACCAATATGCCCTTACTGTTCTTGAATGATTGCTTCTTAGTTTATGTCAAGGTTTGGCCAAGGCTCAAATATGTTCTTGAGATTGTCTCTAGATTCAGATGGGATACCAGAATTTATATCCAAGGTTATGTTCCCAAGGTTATATTTTGGTCCTCATGAAGTAGTGTTTTAATTTTCTTCAGCATGAATTTGAACTTGCACACAAACCATTGATGGTTTTTTCCACAGTTTGTTTCTGGACTTGTTCTGACTGATATATTGAGCCTCATCATTTTGTTCCACAGATAGAGTCTATTGGACTTATAATTTATTTTATGAAGTTAATGTGTATAGTTGTTATTTATGTTGCTGAAAAAGGTATTTTCAGTGAATAAGTAATTGACTTTGCAAAACTATATCAAGTAATCTCCAGGGTAATTCCTATCACAAAGGCCAAATTTACCAGCTATCAACTTCATATTCCAATCACCAGTAATTATCAATATACATCATGATTATTTATTTGATCAAATTCATACTGTAGATGTTGAGTAGATGTAGATGATTTTTCTTTAATATCTTCATGCGTGACTTTAATGATTGGTATATAAATCTGAATAATACCTATGTTAAATGATCTTCTTTGTGATCATGTGGATAGTAATTATCACTCAGAGCATTCCACTTCATGGATAATTAATGTAATGACATTTCTTTTCAATTTGTCATTACAGCACAGAAGGTCTTGTTATTGTTTGATTCCAAATGGTCAGTACCAGTTCATTTAAACTCAATATTATCTAGGAAATATATATTTATATATTCCATTATATTTTAAGAGCTTCTAATTTTCTTAGAGCCAGACTTCATACACCCTGTATCTTTCTTATTAATGGCTGTTTGCAACTCTTCTCATTTTGAGATGTGCAACATCAAGGAATGAATACCAAAAGCTTTCTTCTATCCATAGCATTAAAATCGACTTTACCCTTAGAGGGCTACTTTCCCACTGTGATATTTTTGAGAACCTTCCAACTTGAGATGTTCATATATCAGCACTATATCAGACACAATTCCAGTGCTATTTATAATGTCGCACAAGCTGATTTTTTAGGGAGGGGGGCTGCTGAATTTAAAGAATAATTTTATTGGGAACTCTTACAGATATTGTAACATTCCATAGTTCAGTCACATCAAGCAGTGTTATACATTTGTTACCACAATCATTTCAAAACATTCTCATTCTGCGTGACCCCCTTGATATCTGTTCCCCTATATCCCCTCCCTTCACCTTTATTCCCCCCTAACCCTTAGGATTATATATATATAAATATATGCCATATCTTACAACCTAAAATTCTGTTGTCTGCACCCTGTGAGTAGGGTTATACCATCATCATTCCTATGAGCACCCTCTCAGACCCCCTCCCCCTGTTCCCATACCCTCAGGAAACCATTACTCCTGATATTTTTTTGGGGGGTGGTGGGAATACCTGTTGGCTTTCATGCATAGAAAGGTCTTAATTTTACCAATGACCATTCGCAAGTCTAACAAGGTTAATGACGTAGAACTGAAACAATAATAGTAGGAAGAGGAAATGTTAAAGAACTAGAGGATAGTTTGTTTCATCAGTGCTATACCTGACCCTGGATATATCATATTGTCTCTTCCTTTTGGCCCTTCTGTGAGGGACGAACCAATTATCTAACAGATGGGTTTTGGAGCTCCACCACATACACGCTCATTCACATCAATTTGGTTGCTTATTTTTGACCTTTTGATACTTATTCCCTTTGATACATAGTCATAATACAGGCTAGTGTGCTTCTTCTATGTGGGCTTTGTTGCTTCCCTGCTAGATGGCTCCTTGTTTAACTTCAAGCCTTTAATACCACAGAGTCTATATCTTTTAATAGCTGGGCACCATCAGCTTTCTTCACCACATTTGCTTATGCATCCATTTTGTCTTCAGTGATTGTGTCGGGATCGTAAGTATCTACAATGTCACATTGTTAGAACAGACTGCTCTTATACTGAGGTAAGATTTTAGTAGAGGCTCAGAGTCAATCTGCTTCCTTACTGCATTTACACACACAAATACACACACAAACACACCTAAATTTATGTATGTAAATATGTATGTCTATACATATCTATATATGTATTTATATACCGATAAATATATTTTTTCTTTCTCCTTTCTTCCTCTCTTTATTTTTCATTTCCTCCTGCTCCACTATCATGTTTTCCCATCATTCACCTCTTGGTAATTTCTCGCAGATACATTTTGATTGGTCAAACACAAACCCAATGTGTCACACACTTCTCACCATCTATTTTTGAACCCTTTCTATTCCCCTGTCCCCGTCATAAATGGCTCACGGCTCACCTCCCACATAAGTTGGGGTTTTTGTTTGTTTGTTTGTTTATTTGTTTTTTAAGTAGAGTTCCTTGACCTTCTTTGTAGTCTGTTTTCCATTGGAAGATAGTCCACTAATTCTAAAGAAAAGTACAGCAACTTGAAAATGACTATAAATAATGTACTATATTTAGAGTAAAATAACTTAGATGTAGCTTCTGTAAAACTAGTATATACAGAAAAAACAAACAAACAAAAAACTAGTATAGACAGAGAAAATAAAATTAAGAAACAATGAGGTTATAGTCAATAAGCATTTATCTAAACTGAAAGTTCACTTTTACATTATTTTTTTTAAGTTTTATGTTGTTCAGTATAAAATTAAATAAAAAAGCCCAGACACATATCAAGTATTTTTTAATTCAAGAATAAAAAAGGGATTAACCCACACTAAATTAAAAACAAAACAAAACAAAAACATTGGAACAATGTCAAATAACTTTAAGGAAAAAATATTTCAATGAAATCAGTTGTATTTTATTGACATTTATTATTATTATTTAGAGTACCATATTGACAGTCATATGTAAGAAAATACACTATAATTATGCTTTAACATAAGAAAGAAAATAACTCAACAAAGAAAGAAAAAGAGAGGTAATAGCATGATGCCCCAAGTCCTGATATCAAAGCCCCTGTGCTTGAACATCCATATACCTGAAGGTTTACTGTGCTGCTCATTGGATTGCGAACCACAGAGTCTGCAGTTCGGAATCACCATTTGCTCCATAGGAGAAAGATGTTCTGCAGGGTCTCTCTCAGTCAGAGCTGACTAGACAGCCATGAGTTTGGTTTTTGTGTTTGCCTTGAAATTAGTTGGTCTTAGGTACCATTATTTGGTGCTAATTCATAGTGACTCCATGTAAACAATGTAAGGAAACAACTTAAGTCCCATGTCATCCTCATCATCATTGCTTCATTTGATTCTATTGGTAAAGCCATGTATTGGCCTACTTCATTGACTCTATTGTTTTTCTTTCTTTCTTTTTTCATTGACCCTCTGCTTTTCTAAACATGATATTTTTCTCTAGGGATGAGTTCCCCTTGATGACATGTTCAGTCTGTGAGATAAAGTCTCATCTTTCTTGCTTCCTGGATGCACTTCTAACATTCTTAAACATTAAAACATGCACTCTAATGATTTACATTTTATTTTCAATTATAATTTAAATATTAATGTATCATTGGAAGTAAGATTATATATGCATAATTTACAAAGTGATTTATATCCAAAGTTTCAAAATTAAATAGCAAAGACTAATAAAATTGACTTACTTGAAAGGTGGAAAACTAATATCTGATTAATGTCTTTTATAATTGTATAAATTAATATTATGAAGAAATATTTCATACCTAAAATCTGTAAGCTCTATATTAAAAAGATGGTGTATTTCAAAATAATTAATATAGTTTAACATGAAAAATTGGAGTACATACCAGAAGAATAATGGAAATAGTACAAATGGAAAATATGTTAATTGAAAAACAAAATAATGGGACATAAATATAACCAGTTTTATCAATTTTTGTCATAATTAAATTTTCTAAGTAGCTTTCAATTGAAAGTAAAATATTTAAAAGATCAATATGATAAAGATAAATCTATGTTCTCTATGAAATAGGTTTTTCTGAAGTATATATTATTGTTTGTAATAGCAAAAAAAACTAAATTGAAAAAAACAAAAAGATGTTTAGTGCTTAAATTAATTTTAAAGGAATTAATTTATATGAAATAAAATAAGGAAGAAAGATGGCTTTCTGCCCCTTCAAAAGTTATAGTCTCAGAAATCTACAGGTATAATTCTACCCTGTCCTATGAGTCAGAATTGATTTGATAGCGAGTTTGAGTTGAGTTTGTAAAATGAATACAAGGAGCTCTGGTGTGTAGCAGGGCACAACTGAAAGGTCATCGTTTCAAAACTACCAGCTGCTCCACGGGAGAATGGTGACACTTTGAACACACTTAAAGACTCATCGCCTTGCAAACCAACAGGGACAATTCTCTGTCCTACGAGGTCACAGTACGTTTCTGGTTTTCGAGTTAATAGAATAAAATATCTTCAAGCACCACATTTTACCTGTATAGAACACAATAGTTAATAAGGTCAATAAAAGTAATATAGACCATACAAAAACAGATTATATATTTTAAAGGACCATTGAGGATTTACCTTAAAAAACATGTTTTAAAACACACATGCAAATATTATAAAATTCTGAAACTTAACATATAAAACTGATTCCAGAGCTATCACATAACATAACTTGCTATTAGGTTGTTGCTTTGTTAAGTGCTGTCAAATTGGATCTGACTTACAGCAATCCTATGTATAACAGACAAAAAAATTGTTGGTCTTGTGCCATCCTCACAATTATTGCAATGTTTGAGCCCATTGTTACTGACACTGGGTCAATCAATCTCTATGACAGTCTTCCCCTTTTTCACTGACCCTTCAATAAAGAATGATGACCCTCCCTGGGGAATAGTCCCTTGTGATAACACATGCAAAGTAAGGGAGGCCAAGTCTTGCCATCCTCATTCAGGTTGTACTTCTTCCAAGAAACACTCGTTAATTTTGTTGGCAGTTGACATTACTTTTTCTCTTTTTTTGTTCTTTGTGACAGTACTTTCAAAATTCTTCTATAACATGTTAATTCAAAGAGGTCAATTCTTTTTAGGTATTCTCTGTTCCTTACTCTGGTTTTAGTCAGCTGACCCTTTGTCCTAAAAATGACACCTTTTTGTTTTATAATAATGAATTGTATGATAAAATAACAAAAGTTTAAAGAGAAAAACAAAAATATAAAAACATAGTTTAATCTTAAATAAATTTTAAATGAATTGGGAATAATTCCATAGTAACTATACAGCAATCTAATGCACCCACAGCTATACTTAGGGGAAAATACACAGCTCTGAATACTTTCAATATTCATTAACAAATATGAATCCAGTAACATACACTTTCAACTTCTATAAATTAAACTTATGGATAACAGGAGGAAGAAACAGTTAAATTAATTGATTCAATATATTGAAAATTAACATTTGAAAAGTACACTTAAGAATATGTTATGTGTGGTCTATTCCAAC
>NW_022103906.1:83327600-83329563 GCF_000313985.2 Echinops telfairi | reverse complement strand
AACCTATTCCCCCAGATAACATCTAGCGTTAACAACATGTAGGGTGATATAGAAGACAAAGAAATAAGCGAAATAACATATTGTTTTAATTCAAGGGGAAGGTTAATCCTCAAAACCTATTAAATCGCAATATTCCTGCAGATTCAATGACCATTGAAGAGTGTATCCTACTTAATAAATGTTATGTAATAAATCACATAATAGACATGGAACAGGAGTCCTGATGACATAGTGAATTGCACATTGAAGTACTAAACCAAAGGTCAGCAGTCGGAACCTCCCCAGCCATTTTGTTGGAGAAAGATAAACTTTCCACTTCCACTCAGAGTTACAACATTAGAAACCTACAGGGCACTTCCACACTGTCCTATAGAGATTTCATGACACATAGTTGTGAGGGTGGTTTTTTTTTTTTTTTTGCAATAAATCTATGACAATTAATTTGGAAATGTTGAGAAAAAGATGCAGGGATTTTAAGCTGATAAAGTGATTTGCAAAGTAATAGAAAAATAAAACTATCAAATAATTACTTGTAAAAATGAAATTATTCAAAGAATTACTAAATGTTGAAGCCTTTGTTAGAATCTTTTCATATGATTTATTAAAAATAATTCCCTTATCATGCTATATATATCTTCAGTTAAAAAAGGATTGCTCATTAATTTTATGAAACTAATATCACTCTGGAAAGAAAATTATGATTAACATGACCTATAATATTATACCAATCAAACTTATGAATACGGTTTATAACATGCTATATAAACTACTGACAAAATAGTATATTAGTATATGAATTTATGACCACAAAGTGGGATTTGCTTCTTTATTAATATTAGAAAAATTAATTTACAGAAACTGCTGGATAAATGTAATTTGTCAACATGACATTTATTCTAAACTAACATTATATGAATTTTCATTTATAAAGCCACATCTTATGGCTAATAGCTATGCACAAATAGTCTGTCATGCTGTGCTGGCTTATGCATTGCTGTGATACTGGAAGTTGATGATGGGTATGTTCAAGAAAATCCAGGTCACCGAGGAAAACATGGGCTTCCACAGGAAGGACAAGCTAAGAAGGGGGATAGAGTTCATGTACACACTGAAAAACTTATGCAAAGCAGAAGTCTGACCATTTCTGAGTGACTGCCCACTGAAACTCTAAAATGTATGAAAGCTGTTTCCCAAGTGATGTCAGTTTTTTTCAATTATACAAGGTTTGACCTAAGAAAACAGCATGAACTCCTCCCTAATCTTGTACCTGCCTTTGTGGCCACAGCAGATCCTGTCATAGAGTTGATTCCATGGGGAAGACCGGAATTGTCCAAACTACTGAGAATGTTGGCCCAGCCAAGCTGACAGGAAAACTAACTTTTACGTGGGCTAACATGCAGTAGATTCTAAAGAAGGATACATGGGCCTTGTTTAAAAAAAAAAGTGTACTTCATTGTGATTGGGTGGAGTTTTCTCTATGTAAATATGAGTTCAAGTTTATTGCTAGTATTGTTAATTTTTGTTTGTTGGCTTGGGTTTGGTATGTGTGTTGAATTTCTCTCTAATTTCTCTGCTACTCGTTGAGAGTGCCATGTTAAATATCTCCTGGTAGTATTGTATTGTTGTTGTTCTTCTTCTTGTTAGATGCCAGTGAGTAGATTCTGAATCAGAAGGAAACACATCTTTTGATTTCTTGACTGCTCCTTCCATGAGCATTGATTGTTGATCCAAGCAAAACATATCCTTGACAACTTCAATCTTTTCTCCATTTATCATGATCTTACCTAATGGTCCAGTTGTGAGAATTTTGGTCTTTTTTACATTGAGCCCTAATCCATACTGTAGGCTACAATCTTTGATATTCATCAGCAAGTACTTCAAGGCTTTCTCCCATTCAGCAAACAAGATTGTGTTTTCGTGTGTCAGAGGTTGTTAACAAACCTTCATCCAAGCCTAATGCTAC
>NW_022103906.1:83325665-83326638 GCF_000313985.2 Echinops telfairi | reverse complement strand
AATAGACATACTTAGTAACTGGCAGAACCTCTATATTGGATCCTTGAAATGTGGAATAAGGCCAATTATGGTAGGCAAGCCAAAGTGGACACCATTAGAACTGCCATTGCCTAGGAAAATAGTAAAACAAAACAAAACATAAAACCCTAATACCGCATTCCTGGAGGGTGCTTGAAAGATGCAGGGATGGTGATTCCCACCACATCCCTGTTTAACTCGCCTATTTGGCCTGTCAAGACCGATGGATCCTGGAGAATGACAGTAGATTATCATACACTTAACCAGGTGGTGACTCCAATTGCAGCTGCCGTTCCAAATGTGATTTCATTGCTTGAGCAAATTAATACTTCAGGTACTTGGTATGCAATTATTGATCTGGCCAATGCCTTCTTTTCAATACTAGTCTTTAAGGAACGCCAGAAGCAGTTTGCCTTCAGCTGGTAGGGGCAATAATACACTTTCACAAGTCTCCCCAAGGCCTACATCAGCTCGTCTACCCTGCGCCATAATTTAGTCCAAAGAGACCTTGATCGCATGTCTGTTCCATAAAATGTCACACTAGTCCATTATATTGATGAGATGATGCTGATTGAACTCACTAAGGAGGCTGTATCAAAGACTCTAGACTCATTGGTACAACATCAGCATACAAGAGGTTGGGAAATTAACCCAATGAAGATTCAGGCACTGTCCACCTCAGAAAATTTCTGGGTCCAGTGGTGTGGGGCGTGTCAAGACATTCCTACTAAATTGAAGGATAGCAATTGCATCTGCCCCTCCCCCAATGACTAAAGAGGAGGCCCACACAATGCCTAGTGGGTCTCTTTGGATTTTAGAGGCAACAGATTCCTCACTTGGGTGTTCTACTTCAACCGATTTATCAAGTGACACAAAAAGCCTCCAATTTTGAGTGGGGCCCAGAACAAGAAAAGGCTCTGCAACAGGTTCAGGCTGCCGTGCAAGCTGCTTTGCC
>NW_022103906.1:83318788-83323980 GCF_000313985.2 Echinops telfairi | reverse complement strand
GACAGGACTTATAATGACCCCGACCCCTCAGGAATGAAGGTCTGGGTCACCCCACCAGGCAAAAAACCACAGCCAGCTGAGGTGCTTGCTGAGGCAAAGGTAATACAGAATGGGGAGTAGAAGAAGGTAGTTCTACATTTCAGTTTTGACCATGTGATCAATTGCAAAAATGAGTTTATTTCCTTTATATGTGCTTATTGAATGTCTTTCCTTTCTTCATGTATGATATATCAGATACAATTGGCCTCAGTATGTTTTCATTTATATGTATGATAGATATTTGATGTTAAATATAAGTGTGATTTTATTAATGTCTGGAATTATATATGGCTAAAGAATAGTGTACAGGTGCCAAGTTGGTAAGGGGTGGGTTATGATAGGTAGGTTTATTTTGCCTACCTGGCCAGTAGACACATGTGGGATTAATTGAAGGGTGAAGAGATAAATGGTTCGATGAGCCTCGCCTTTCTTGTCTCTTTGATGATTGGACCAGCGTGCGGCTGCCTTAGCTTGTTCTCTACCTCAGTTTGCAAGCTGCACTACCTATGGGACACCTAATCGTGAACTGTGTCACTGTAGTTAGAGGTTCCTTCAAGACCTGCTTGGCCACACTACTGGAGTATACATTGCTTAAGCTGGGACTGTCATACCCTGTCATCTGGCTGACTGTTAGTGACCTGCCTTGCTGTTTGCTGCCTGTGCCCGATTAGCCTGAATTTCTCTACAGAGGACTACCTGGCGGCCCTCAAGACTTGATGGACTGCCTGTGTATTAGCTGCCTCATGGAAGTGAGTTTCCCTGAGCCATTTGTACTGCTCTATGGATTAATTGTTTATTTCTCATATTATATAAATATGTTATGTTATATATATACACCCCTGTCTAACATAATGTCCTTTGTTCCACATTCTCTTCTGAATCCCCCCTGAACTTCTAGCAGTTCCTTGTCCATGTACTGCTGTAAACTGTTGTTAGATGATTTTCAGCCAAATGTTGCTTATGTGCAATGTCAAGGATATTGTTCCAATGTTTGAGCATTGGGTCTCCTGTATTTGGAATAGGCAAAAATAGGGTTTGTTTCCAGTTGGTTAGCAAAGTTGTTTCCCAAATTTCCTGGAATACTTGAGTGACTGCTTCCAGGGCTTCATCAGTTTGTTGAAACATTTCAATTGGCATCCCATCAATTGCTGGACTCTGAATTTTGACTAATTGTTTCAGTGCAGTTTGAAGTTCTTCCTTCAGCACCATTGGTTTTTGCTCAGATGCTACCTCCTGAAATAATGGCCCATTGACTGGTTCTTTTGATACAATGACTCTGTGTATGCTGTACTTGCTTGTCTTGAAGAAGAGTTACAAGCAAAGTGAGTAGGTGTTGACTGCCATCTCTGTCATTCATCCTGAGGCTCACACATTAAGTAGAACGGTAGGAGAAGGAGGTGTTACTTATGCTTGACTAGCATTGTTCTGTGATCCTCAACTTGTTTCTCTGAACATCTGGCCACCCTGCCTCTGTCCCAGCAGGTGTTACATGAAGTTGGTTTTCCTTTGCCTGTTAATGTTGCTTATTGTGTCTCTACATGACTGGACTGTCTCTCTTAATCATTACTGTTGGGGTTTTTTTCTGGCTCCCTTTCCCATTGGAGTTTTACCCAATTCTTTATCTTCTCATCTGATGTTTACGGTTCCATGGATTATCATCTGAATACTTTCCATTCTTTTTTTTCCTGATCTCTGTTTAGAGGTATTGGGCAAAGTATTTCACTAGAATCCTGTATGGTTTCTGTCTCCTTAACTTTAGACTGATGTGAACCCGTCTTTTAACTTTCAACTTTTTCTTTTCTGCTTTGCATAGATGCTCCTATTTTGTTCAATGCACTCTTTTTGTGAATTTTGTGCTGAGATAGATTAATCTAGTCTAAGATATCATCCAGTAATTAATTTATAATCCAATGTATGTTTATTACTAATTTAGCATGGCCTAGCTTCTCCTCTGGTTACTTCAGATACAGAGGTGAGCAAGAAATATACAGCTCTTGTTTTCATGGAGATTGTATTGCAAATAAACAAACACATATCCTATCAGAAGGTGTGGTAAAACTGTGGGTTAAGTGTCAGACTGCTAACCATGAGGGCAGTGGTTCAAGCCCACCAGACACATCATGGGAGAGAGGAGGATTTCCTATAGTATCTGTTTGCATATATATTTACAGCCTGGGAAACCTTATAGAGGGTTTCTATGAGTTAGGATTGACTCAATGGAAGTGAAGTGGCTTGGGTAATCAGGTGCTGAAGTATACCTGTTTATCAGAATAAAGAGAGAACAATGTTTGCTCTTTAGATGATAAAGGACAGTTTGTGTTTGTTTGTTTTTTTTTTTTAATGATGGCAGTCACTCAATGGGAGGAAGATGAGTCTATCTGCTCCTGTAAAGGTTTATAGCCTTCAAAACCGAAATAGGGTCACTGTGAGTCAGAATTGAGTGGAGATCAATGGGATTGGGGGCCAACACAGGAAGAGTCCGGGTGGCAAAAACAATTAATTAGCAACTACTACATGGCAATATCTGCAATGTATGCCCACCCAGGGGAACCTCAGGACAAAGGCCTGTTGATCTACTCCCCAAAATGTCACAACCATCAAACACCATGGAGTATAATTCTGCTCAGCAATGTCTGGGGTCAACATGAATCTAGATTGTGCTTCCATGAATCCAGCTTTATGACATTTATGGGAGCAATTTTTTTTTTAATTAGAGAATGCCTGAAGACATTTACCCTTTCCAGCTAAAAAGCCTTAGGGAAGACCATAAAAATTAGTTAGATTAATGCCAACTTTACTAATGAGAGCAAGCATATGCTTTCTTCTTTTAGATGGTAAAATGGTAAACACAGACACAACACATTAGTTACCATTAGCAACTATATCAAAATTAGCAAATTTAGGATGTACTTTAAAATTATAAATTTACATATAATATTTTAATAATAATTTTCCCAGTATGAAGTCTCAATGAAGCTTGATGGAATCATTTAAATATAGACATAGTCTTTCTATAAAAATCAGTTATAATAAATTAGCGGTAAGATGAGGAATTTTAGAACACAGCCTGTAATGAAACAAAGTAAAACTTGATTATGCTCCCACAAGAAGTTATTTTCTATGATATAAAAAAATTCTGAATGTTTTGATAATAAACCTGAATGAAGTTACTCTCTGTAATTTTCTTTGGATACATTATCTTGACTTTAAACATTATGAACTTTGACCCATATTAAAAAAGATTTAATTATATTCCTTATATTTTATGTAACTTTCCTTAATAGATCATTGCATATTAGGATTTGAGCATGTGCACACGTGCATGCACATGCACACACACACACATATTGGACAGTGAGAGAAGATTATAAAGCTGAAGATTGTGTTCTTTATCAGCAGGTTCAATGATAGAAATTTTTTAATTGACATTTCAAAAATGTGAATGACATTACTTTAAATAATCCCATTACTATAATTGATATAAATAATGTAATGCCTATATTCTTATTAAGATATGTTCTAATGCCTTGTAAATAGACACTTGAGATTTCTTACACAGACACTATGCTTCATAATACTGTCCTTAAAATGAGTGACTAGAAAATAAGAGATTTATGATGGTTGAGGGACAAAATAGGTAGCTCATTATTCTACATAGTTTAGACCTGACGCTTCCTGGCTTCAGATCTATTCCCTCCTGGGGATGCATCTTACCCCTAAGGGAACTTTGCCAGTAGAACCACACATGTCTTAGCTACTTTCATTTGGTCATTGTTCTCATTAGCTTGGGTTGTATAACAAACCAAGTACAGTTGGATTTTGCTTCTGTCACTCACAATTGAAGTAGGGTGACATGAATCTTTGAACACAGCTTGAGGGAATCTTCGTATCATTCAATGGAATTGTCAATAGCATTTCACACTGAGGAGTTGGTTGTGGCAAAGGAAATTTTAGAATTCTGGCTTAATTCCCGAAGTAGGATAGATCCAAGAAGCATATACTGATCATAATCAAATTGATTATTCTATCTTAATTTTCCCGCAATTTGGTGACATAATATTAGGCAAGGGACATATGTGAAAGTAGATTTGTTTAAAGAATTAATTCAGCATGCATTCATCACATGATGTCATGGATTGAGCAATATGGTTACACCCAAGACTATATATTTATTGATCATATACAATATATTTGCAATGGATCTTCTAAATATTGTTATCAAGAATTAATAGAGTTTACACAATCATGCAATACCCCAAATTATAGTTATTTTGTTATCCATGAGAGAATATTGATATAGTAAATGCTTGGAATAGAGCACACATATCAGAGTGCAGAAATTTGGCAGGATGGTAGATTCTGCTTGTCTTCTGGGAAACATATCTCAGTGCTGATGAACAATATGGAGTGATAGTCTGCAGTTATTCACACAACACAATATTCTACTTGTGCTCCGTTTCTCTCTGAGGAGAGTAAACAAAGGCATTCTTTGAGATTAGGTTATACAGCTTCTTCCACAAACCAACCCTCTACCCAGGCCAAAGTGCACCATATGTGACCTGGAACAGGTAATAACAACAATCTCTGAAGCATCTGGGCTTGAATTTAACTGAAAAAGAAGAAGAAGAAGAATTGTAGTTGGACTGTAAAAATCCAATTCCAGTCAAGTCCTCTCTTTGCAGAAACATAGTGAGGAGGAATAATAATTATCAGGGGAATAGTGATATTGTGCTCCTTTTCAGGCCCCAGTCTTGAAGATATCAGAGCACGAGTCCTTAACGAGATGCTAAAATAGTTTTGTTTTACACGGATTCATTCTCTTCTTCACTACACTATGAAAAATACTCCCTGCCATGTAATGTAGTCGTATTATGTAATCTAAGTATATATGCTGAGTTTGCCATTTTGTCATAAATTTCGTAGAAAATTGTCTACATTTTTAGTAGTGAGTTTACTAAGAAAGTGAATATCGAAATTGAATCAATAAATCAGTAAGATGCTCAATTAGAATTGCTCATAATCATCTCTTCTAAGTCAAGTGAACAAACGCCACATTACTAAGTTTCAGCAATTGGAGAAGTTAAAATTTATAGGTGTCACTATAGCACCGATGAAACACACAATCTTCCTTTTGTTCTTTGATGCTCCCCCCC
>NW_022103906.1:83292085-83318485 GCF_000313985.2 Echinops telfairi | reverse complement strand
GGGGAAATAAGAAGCTGATGCTAGGGGCTCGAGTAGAAATAAAATATTTTGAAAAATATGGTGATAACATATGTACAGATGTGTTTGACAAAATGGATATATGTATGGATTGTGATAAGAGCAGTAAGAGCCCCCAACAAAATAAAATTAAAAAAATATATATAGTTGGTAAGTGACTTTTCTAAAGTGATATAACTTTGAAGATATAAGAATCAACTATCGGGATATACTTTACTAATTTCATTGAATCAGTCACTCATGTGGTGGAGCCTTTGGGAATCTCTCTTGACCACGTTGTTGTTTGTTGTTGTTTAGTCTTTTATGCTGTTCTCTGAATTTGCTCATGTTACCACCTATATCTTGGGTGTATGGTAAATCTCATTTCTGAAGATATGCTTCACTAGTCTATTAAAACCAATCCCTAAATCAAGTAACGCTACATATGTCCAATGAAGGTAAGGATGCTTATTAGGCGGTTAACGAACTATGCCAAAGCTGACACTCACACATTCTAAGAGTGTACATTAGATACAGGATTTGAATCTAGAACTTACTTGATATTTTATACAATTTAGGCAACTGGGGCATAAGTGGGTACTCCCATACAAAACCCCCCACAAAAAACAGTAATAATGGTGGACACAGTGGAGCTTTCATACATGGCATTTTCCCCAATAGGCATGCATCAAGCAACTTGCTCTATGTTAGTGCACACAGTGGCATTGCCTGGGAAGGGTTCTCTCTGTTCACAGCGAATTTTTTTATAAAAGTAGTTTCACTCAAACCTTGTTTTATTGTGATGGTCAATTTAAGAGAACAGTGTGTGGATGTGAAATTTTGTTTCCTGCTTGGGAAAACTGTGGTGATGTTGAACACAGCTTACAAGGGCAGTGCTATGGGCAAAACCTCAAGAATTTTCTCATTTCAAAAACAGTGAACTGTCAATTAATGACAAACCTTATTCTGGACGTCCAAACACTTCCCGAATGGATGTAAATGGTGACTCATAGTGCATTTGGAGTTCATTCCACCAGATCAGACTGTTATTCTAGCTTTCTATTTAGAGGTTCTGAAAATAGTGCATCACAGTATGAGACCAAAAAGATCTGATTTGTGGCAGAACGGGGACTGGTTTTGCCACCACGACAATGCACCTATTCATACAGCTTTCTCAGCACACCAGTTTTGTCAAAAAACAGCATGCCTCTCTTGCCCTACACACCTGAATCACCTGGCCTCACTACATGAAACATCGTTTTGCTTCCACAAATGCAGCTGGACATGAAAGGACTGCAATCTGGTGAAGTAGAAGAGGTGAAGGAACTAAATTAGGGAGGTGCTGTCAGTCACCCAAATAGATGAATTTGAAAAATGTTTTGAAAAATGGAATCCCAGATTTGAAAAATGTATTCAGAGTGATGGAGAATACTTTGAAGATGATATGTTTGTTTTGTGAAAAATAAAATTAAATGCATAGCTTTGGGAAAAAAATCCATTTGGAGGGGGTGCCCCCTCATATTTAATGTGACGTATTGAGGGAAAAGTGAATCCAGGAGATAATGTTTACTACACAAGGAGTTCAGAAGTAACAAAATGAACAGAAATATAGCGAAAGGAAAGTAATTTAGAGTAACTACAGAAAGAGGAAGTCTGACATTATACAGAAACATCAGAAAGTGAGAACTAGTTGAGGAATCATAGTGGCATGTCAAAAGGACAAATTTCATCTTGAAGGAATTCACACTGATGAAATTAGGGACAAGGTGCCCCTACATATAAGAAAAATTATAATAAATTATATTTTAATGACAAAAATACAAATTTATAAAACCATGCTTATAGAAATGATAAATGAAGCAGAAGAAAATGTTCCATTGTAGTGGAATTTTACTTAATATTGTACAAGAAAAAGAGAAAATCAGAAATGGATGCTGAAACTATCATGTGAAAATTTGAAGAAATTTATGGTCTTTATGTTGCTTCATAAATTTCTTTTATATTTTTATTTAACTATTTATAAATAAGTAATGCTGAACAGTGATTAATATTAAAGTTATCAACTTAACCACGTGATGAAAATTACTTTCATTCATATTGAGAGAAATGGACAGAGTGTGCTCACGTGTCTATATAAACTATGAGAGACATAATATTTTATATGAAGTGCTAAAAAATGTAACTTGAATTTAGATATTCCTAATTATGAAATCAAACTAAGCACTATTCTACAAAATAACTGGCAGCTGATTTTTTAAAAGAAGAGTATTCACCTCAAGAAAGGCAAAAGTTGATTGATTAATAAAATAAAGGTTTTACAAAATTGTTCCAGGGTAAATAGAACAAAGGGTCATAAAACTAAAGTGATTTGTGACTCTAGATCACACTAAACTAGGGAAAATAGTTAAGTGGAAAATAATGGGAAAATTGGTGCTATTTAATTTGCCTTGTGGATTACATTATGTTATTGCAATTTTTTTCTTTTAATTTTAACAACTGTACTATTATTATCTTAAAATATGTAATTGCTTTTAGAAAACACACAGTGAAGTATTTATCTAAGGGCAACTATACATGATGTCTTGAACTTACTCTCAAATATATCCCAAATAATATGCATACATCATGATGAACGGAGAATTTCACTTTACTTGGGTTCTACCATCAATGCTCCTAAAAGCATCAGTCAAAAAGTCAAATGACATATTGTATTGGGCAATCTGTTGTAATCAACCTCTTTAAAACATTAAAGAACAAAGAGTTCACTTTGAAAACCAAGAGGTATATGATCCACGCCATTGTATTTTTTCACTTGCCTCATATGAATGTGGAAACTGGACCATGAATATGGAAAACCAGGTAATGATGGATTGCATTTGAATCATGGTGTTGGAGGAGAACATTGGAAGTATCTTGTACTACCAAAAGAAAATTGTGAGACTCTGTTTCACTTATTCCGGACTTATTATCAGGAGGCAGCAATCCCTGAAAACGGAAATTATGTTTGCTAAAGTAGAAGGTAAGCCAAAAAAGAGGAAGGCCCTTAATGACAGAGATTGACATGAGGGATGCAACAATGGTCTTAAACAACACAATTGTGAGAACGAAACGAGGCATCGTTTCCTTCTGTTGTACATAGAGTTACTATGAGTCAGGATTAACTGGAAGAGTCAGGATTAACTGGAAGGCACCCAGCCATGACAGCATCTGCAGAGCATACTGTATATGAGAGATGATGGAGTTTTAAAATGAGCCAGGAAGGAACCCTTAGACTATTCTTGCAACTTTCTGTGAGTTTAAAAATGTGTCAAAAAGTTTAAATGCAAGAAAAATAATACACATTATTTGTGGAACTATGATTCATCACACAAAATCATGGAAATCTCTGCTTGAGCTGAATACCTCTAAGCACAGAAAACAGTAAACAATTGTAAGAAAGACTAAGGATTAAATGATATGTGAACAGTGTTCACTGGAGTCAGACAGGCAAGTAAGTTTGTGTGTAAGACAGTTTGTAGAAACAGCATATAATGGCATAACATATTTGATGCCCAATCACAGGAGCCGCCATATCTTACTTTCTTCGCTTGTAAAACAGGATGCAATAACTACGTCGTGGGGGATTTTAAAGATTTTTTTTAAATAGCTGTACAGCAGCTAGGCTAGTGTCTGATACACAATATGCGCAGTAGATATTGTCCATGTAGCATCCACCTCTACTGATTTTCCAGATATCCTTTGGATGCTAAGTATATATTTTAATTCCACCTCAAGGACATGCAAACTTGAGCTGAAGGGAATTTATTCCTCATAACCAGACTATTATTTCATGACCCAAGAGATGCAGCTCCTATCACAACCCTCAAGGAAAGAGACATAACACTTGAGACTCCGTATAATAATGAACACTTTCTTTCTATTTCAGAATTATTCAAATGTCTAGTCAATGGATCCCAGTGGAAGCATATTTCTCTCTTTAATTTCTGCCTGAAGACTTTGCATCACGCTTCTCCCTTAGAACAAACATGGGAAGAGTGTTCTGGGAAAAGGAGTATTTTAGTGAATCAATAAGCAGAATGTTTTCTTTAAAAGTGCTACAAATGCTCTCCATGATTTTTCTCCCCTCCTTTAGAAGCATGGCGCACATGTTTAGAATCTAATCAGCCAAATTAATAGACTCCAGTGGCAAAGAAATGAATTGAGATATAGGGTTCTGGAATTTTTATATTAGTTTCATAATAGAAATTTCTCTTACTTGGTGATATTTTAATTTTATCTCCCAGGCATAGAGAGACTACCACTGAGCTAACTAAGGGGATACATTGAGAAGTAGAAAGATACGTAATAATGTGCATATGATAGGCTATCATTCATAAATTATGTATAATGCACTGTGATGAAGAAGAAAAATGAGTGATTCATAATGCATGATCTAGCTAATCAGACATTTGAATAAATTAATTGGTGAAGTCAACAGAATTTAGGTCTCTACGAGGAAAGGACTTAGGTTAAGGTCAGGGGTTTCAGACACCTGTTACAGGGCCAACTAGAGCCTTTTCGAGTAGTTTCAGCTATGTTATTCCAATTGCATAAGCATTAAAATTGTATCTATTCCAATTACGTAATTTGTTCGTTGTATGTTCAGCATGTCTGTTGTTACTTAAGCATCAGCAACCTAACGTTATGCATCAACATACTCGATTCCTTTTAAAGGTTTTCTGCAAGGTTTCATTTGTGGAGATCAGTCGAAACCACTAGTCAATCAAGTAACTAACATGGGGGAAATGAAACGCAGTCATGTGTTTAATAAATAGTCATTGTATCAAGTTGGAAATAGAACTAAGTTTATACAAATAACCGGAGTTGCAATTTGAGCTCCACCACTCTTAAGTTTGTGAATTTGTAAATTCGTCTGCAATTATGCAATACTGCAAGTGCTTCCCTTCACCATGACTGACAAGGAAGGTAGAAGAATTGCCCACTGGATTGACTGGAGGAGATGCATGCCAATTCTGAAGAAAGGCAATACGTTGGAAATGGGAAATGATCAAGTACTGTGATCGGTATTAAGTGCAAGTACAATTCTGCTGAAGATAACTGAAAAACGGTTGCAAAAGCAGATCAATACAGAGTTGCCAGAATCCAAACCAGACTTAGGAGAGGAGGAGACGAGCGCTGCTGGTATTAGATGAATCTTGGCTGAAAGTGGAGAATACCAGAAATATATTTTATTTTAGTGACTGCATGGCGTATAGTTAATTCTGCATAACGCTGCAAAGAATGGGAATTCCAGAACTCTTAATTCTGCTCATGTGCAGCCTGAATGTCGATCAAGAGGAAGTTATTTGAACAGAATGAGGGAATACTGTGGGTAAATATCAGGAAACGTGTGAATCAAGGTTATATTCATACAGCCATACTTATTTACCTAATTATTTAACAAAGAATCTGAAAACCTAGACTCGATGATGAAGGATATGGCATGAAACGTGGAGGAAGAATCATTACAAGGTGCGATAAGGAGAGAGCACCACCTTGCTTGCTGTAATTGAAGAGGACCTGATTTTCTTACTGATGACAATCAGGATATATGGCCTTTATTGTGGTGGTACCATGTTATAGAACCAGATGTCTTCACAACTGGACCAATAAGCAACATTATGATATATGGAAAATATTAATGCTGTTAAGGGTTTTATTTTTGTGGATCCACAATCGACTCATGGAAGAGCAGTCAAACAATCCAGAGACATATTATATGGGACAAATGTGCCGGACAATACCTATTTATCGTGTTAAAAATCAAGGTTGTCACTTTGAAGACCAAAGTGGACCTGGTTTATTCTTCCATCTCCCGTGTCTGTGGGTCTGGACAGTGAATCAGGCATGCTGTAGAAGAAGCAGTGCCTTTGCATTATAGTGTGAATGAAGAAGATTACACATATCACACGCTACCCCCAAGACCCAAAAAAATCTATCTTGGAATTACAGCCAGCATGTTCACTAGAAGTAACATGATAATGTGCAATAGTTTGGACACACTATCAGAAAGGATCATTCTCTGAGAAGGACATCCTACTTGGTAAGGTTGAACGTTAGAACTAAGAAGGAAGAGGAAGAGGAAGAGTGAAAGGAGGAGAAGGAGGAGGAGGTGGAGGAGGAGAAAGAGGAGAAAACAAAACCATCAATGAGATGAGTTGACACAAGGCCTGCTGCAAGCAGGTTCTCAATGAGTGAGGGATGGCACCATCTGTCATGCTGTTGTGTTGTTCCTCGGTTAGGAATCAGAATCAGGGCAGTGCAGTGAATAACAATGTCTATAGAACCAAACCCTCACAGAACTATCATGAAGTTAAATCCTTGCAAATTTATTTTCTCAAATGTAATGAGATGTTTCTGTGAATCAGGGGGGAAAAAGTATTTCCGTAAAATTCTGTTGTTCATGTTCTTCATTACTATAATAGTTTCTTTCATTGTTTCCATTATATATTTAGTTTACACAAGTGACCAATACATCCGTGAGCACAAAGCATAAAAACAAAACAGTATAATTACTTTTCAGAAATTGGCTATACTGTCTCCCAACTTATCCAGGAAGGTTTTTTGAGACTGAAGGCAAGAAAGACCATGAAGAAAAGAACCCCTAAAGTGAAGTACGTGGTCTCAGAAGAGTCAACTCCTGTGTAGTACAGGAGCTCCCATGTAAAGTTGTAGCAACCCCCGCCACTTGGGTCACTTTAAACCAATCCTACTGGTATAGTAATTATTACAAGTGCAAAACTCAGTAGTGTTTGGAATGGCTATGAAGGAGGCCAGTTTTCTCTTCAATAAAATATCACTAAAATGTAAATGCACCGGAAGGAGAATATTGTTTAATAACCTAATACGGCGTCAACACAGAGCAAGTTATAGAATTAGTGCAAAAATTACCTAGGTTAAAAAAAAATTGCTCCATGGGTCAGTCACACTGGAGAGTAACAATCTGATATGAAAAGTTCTTCCCTCTTGAAGGTATGAAAGTTAGATAAACACTCAATATTACATATTTTTAAGAGGTACCCTGAATATGTTTTTATAAAAAATACTCTATCAAATACACCTTAGTATTCCCTTATCAATATAACTTAGAATCAACATAACTTAGACGTTCTGTATTTCACTGTGAACTCCAAAAGCCTAATTACTACAAAATCAGAGACAGCTCTATCCTGGGTATGCAGTCTAAAATAATTGTTTTCACCTAAAGTCTTCCAAAACCTCTTCCACCATTGCAGTGCAAACATTTGTCGAAGCCTGCATGCAAGCACTCTGTGGAGGGCATTAGGAGAAGATTTGTACTAGGAAAGTGGAACCTGGACTGAATTTCCTGCTTCACAAACTGCAGCCATTAATACCAGATACGACTAGAGTAGTAGAAACCGTGTCAATGAGGTGTCATGTAAACTAACATATCTGTACTTTAAAAACGGAGTTTTGTAATATATTCTTCTTCAAGGAAAAAAGAATGTAAAAGTATTGTCATAAAAGGAACTATTATTCCAACTGAATTAGTAAAAAGGCAGAATTTTGAAATTAAGAATCAGAAAAAAAAAACAAAATCCAAGTCTAAACAATTTCATTAAAAGTATCGGTGTTATAGTCAATACAATACAAGTTTCTGTTGCCATCACATATAATTTGGGAGGGTCTGAATACTCTCCAGTCATGTGTTTGGTAAAGAACCTAAAATACACAGAGAGGAATATGTACTCAATCATTATAAACTAGTGTTTTGTCATTTTATCGTGCGGTTCTACTTTGAAGAGGAACAAGATGGAGTGTGTTGAACCACAAGACGCACTGTCTATGCGCATGTCAGTGCTGAGCTGCGCACGCCTCAGTCCCTTTAGTGAATGGTAATCGGGTGGAGTGTCCTTCCGCCCCTAGATGTCCCCTTGGCCACAGACACAGATGTAGGCAGGTCTCCTCCCTATTTTCCCTACTACCGAAATGCACTGATCCTTCAGGTACCCACTCAAATTGCGTTTAATTGGCATTAGGTTAGGAAACTGTTCTTTCTTCCTCTCTACTGTTGGGAGATATGCAATAGAGCAACAGACAAGCCACCTTTCCTCTGGATGCAAACCAAGAGCCTTGAAAATGACCGCCATGACACTTGAAATTGAAGGAAGCTTCCAGGGCAGTGGTGCTCAGCCTTCCTCATGCCGAGACCCTTCAATACAGTTCCTCACCTTGTGGTGACCCCCCAACCATAAAATTATTTTCGTTGCTACTTCATCACTGTCATTTTGCTACTGTTATGAATCGGGCGACCCCTGTGAAAGGGTCATTTGACCCCCAAAGGGATCGCAACCCACAGGTTGAGAACCACTGTTCTAGGGACTTAAAGGGGTAGATCAAGTGTTTGATAGCATGAGCTAGAGTGTCTCTGTCTCTCTCTCTCTCTGTCTCTCTCTCTCTCTCTGGACTCAAAATCCAGGATTGAAATGACAGAGGAAAAGGCATTATTTATAAGTGCATTATTTTCTAGTAGCAGCTGCTGCATGTTGGCAACTATGTTAACTGTGAAGAATGAATTCATAGTGCATTCTACATAGGTTCTTTATTTTTTTAACCACGTAGGAATAAATGGTAATCTCTGAAGTTAGCTGCTTGGACCATATCATCAGGGTGTGATTGGAATGAAAGCACGGGTCAGCGTCATCTACTTATAGAGCCATTTCTACTCAGCTGTCTTGGATTCGCCCCAGTGCCCCGGACTTGCTCCATAAAGCCTTCCCTGACTACATGGATATGCCTCCTTTTAGATTCCAGCTGTAGAGCTGCTGGACCAGGTGGAAAGGTGCTACATGCAATGGACCTTGCACTACAAGGACCCCGACAGTGCAATGGGTAAGCGTGTAGCTGCTAACTGAAATAGAAACACCTCAAACCCTGGCGATCTGCGACCATCCAAGTTACAGCCCACAAAAACCTTTGAGAAATGTCTATTCTGTTCTATAAGGTGACTAGAAGCTGGGATTGATTGATGCAGGACACAAAACAACTTGGTGGCATTTCTGTGAGGTATCAGCAGGCCAAATTATTTAAGGGGATTCATGGATATAGATGTCTTATTCAGATGTCTTATTCATAATATATAAATATTATATACAATGCTGTAACTAATATATAGTAAAGGGTTTATTTATTAGGGTTAAAGTCTGCTCAGTGAATGTACTTGAGATCTACAGAGGCCTGATGCCAATTAAAGCAAAGTGGGCATCCATTTGGCAGACTGAGCAGGCACGAGGAGGGCTCCAGCTTCCCTTCTTTGTAAGATTGTTTCCATTCACTAACATTTAGAGTCTAAACTGAGATAAAGGAAGGTCATCATCAAAATCATGGCTACACCTGTTAACCTCATTGTCTATAGTAGCGTTCAAGAAGGCAAAAGGATTTGCAGTCATGGCTGAAGGATATTGATATATTTATTGCCCACCCCCAAACCTTTAGGAAAAAGCAAAGAGGTAGTATTTAAGATTATCCTCATTCACACTGAACTTCTGGGACATCTGTCTAAGGGTCACGCAGACCTGCTGGAAAGCATCAGAGAACATTCAGACTTTGCTCCAGAGTCCTGGTGTTGGGATATTCAGTTCTGCTGGAGGGGATGATACAAAGACGGACTACCCTAGGAAAGATACATGGTTGCTTCGTTTTTCCTCTATTGAGTCTCTACTTTGATAAAAATACATATTAAAAGTAAACCTGAAAATATAACAGAATTCATAAGCATTTCAGGATGATATTTTACATATCACCTAATTAGATACTTTATGCATCAAGATGTTCAAAAACCCAAAAGGGGAAAATAGGTTTGGGGGTGAGGAGAAGAAACCAAGAAGCCACATTCTTACTGAGGAATTATATGAATATATAGTCTGATCAGAGTATGTGGTACTTGGGCAAAATAACAACTAATTACATGGTCTCTGATATAAATTTCCTACCATTATTTCAGTTGAATATCCCTTGTTAACTTGGAAAGGGTATAAGGTATTTGAAATTCAAAGGAAGGCCTTACCTGCTGTCTTGCACAAATCTCTAACAATTGCAAATGGAACATACGTTAGTCAGATCCAATTGCTTCTTTTCAACCGTGTTGGGTCCCAGGAGTTGTAAAGGTAAATGTATGGTAACTTTATTGTTTTCTTGGAATTCAAAATTGTACATATTCCAGCATCTACATTGTGCAATCCTTTGCTTATTGTTTTTTCCATCGCCGCTCTCCTACCAAGTATATTACAGTTAATGGTGAGAGGTGCTTAAAAAAAACACACACACACAAAAAACCCTACTAATTCCAACTGAAACATAACAACGCATTCTTTTAAAAACAAGTGAGGGGGACAAGTATTAACCTTAAGCCTACTATTCATCACAAGCATTACAAATATACACAATATTCAATTACTAAGGCAATTAGCGTTGATTGACTATTGTGAGATTTTATATTTATGTCTGTTTCAAGTTTTCCTGAATGCAAACCCATTGAGACTGCAATTTGCATACTATTAGTAGATTGAAATGAACTTAATCAATCTAATAAACATTTATTGAGTACTCACCCTGCATTAGGTGCTGGGTGAGGGAAAGTCAAGCCTAGACCCTATCAGTATTTCAAGTGAGTTGGGGAGATAAATAATAACATTAGCCAATTAATATGTATTAGGTTGCAAGGGGTATGGCCAGAATGACTGTCTGACAATCACAAGCTAGGTGTGTTGCACAGTTAAATCACCTGGGGTGGTTGGTAAGAGTAGAGGTTGCTGACACCACACCAGATTTACCTGGGAGTATTGTTCATGAATATGTATTTTAACTTGGCTGATCCCTGGTTGATAATGATGATCAGCCAGTTTAGGAAACCACAGTTAGAATGGACTTTTATGTCTTTGGGAAGTTTGGGAGTCTAGGATGCTAAAATTAAACTTAAGTAAAAAATAGATAAAAATGTAGTGACAGGAATCTATGTATATATAGTCTCATAATGAATGAAACATGAAATATTCTTCACAGCCCATTTTCAACGAAGTCAAGAAAATTCATATGTTTTAATAATATCCCTACCACCCCCAAGAGGGCTCTCCAGAAAAGAAAAATAAAATAAAATAAAAAGAAATAAGAGGACCAAAACAAATTATTGTTAACCTTGGTTTATTTAGAATCCTCGCAGTGATAAGTACTTCAATGAAAAATACTCACAATGTCTTTAGGGTAGTTCTTGAACACTGTCACACAGGCTGGGCAGAAATCGCAAACAGACTAGTGATTCAGTCTATAGCTTATTAAGCATAAAGTCAGGGGAGATTATTAGAATAAATGATAACCATATAACATGACAACAAAATCTTGCCTTTATCATCATCTCCATTTTCAATCTTTCCCCCCTCATAGGATCCAGTTATATATAGTTCATCCTTTTTTATGCCTGTCATCCTAGTACAATCTAAGATTAGGCAATGCATAGAGAGGGCGTGTGTCATCCTGAATGCCCTAGTTTATCTCAGTGATCTTATTGAGGCACCAATGATGTCTTGCACAATTAATACTTCCCAAGTATGTACCTAGGATCCTTGTCCCAGTTTTCTTGTGACACCTGTCTAGTATTTACGTCCATGGAAATGCCAAGGTGTGGGCCATTCTAGGGGAGAGTTTGACTGCCTCAGTCATTCTGCATGAACAGATCATTTAGGATCCACAGTCACAACAGCCTGCCCTCACTAGTCTGCCTCTTACCTGGAAGTTCTTCAGCTGCTGTCTTTTTCAGAAGACTCCCTGGCTCTAAATTCCCCTCAGGTGAAGATTGAACACATTCAATAGCCTTTATTCTTCCATGAAATGTCTCCTGAGAGCAGCCTCGGTGATGCATGCTCACCTTCCTCCTCCCCCTGGGCCTATGAGATGCAGCTTCTTAAGCACTTAGGGCAGTTGTACAGTGACCCCTTTCAGAGGATGAGTTGTCTGCACCTACGTTCTAACCATCATCTGACTCTTGATGCACCACCGTTATCTAGTTCTTTGTTATAGAACTGGCTGCATCAAAATTTGATTGGTGCTCAGAGCTTCCTGAATTTCACCTGGTGTCCATGTCCTCAGGGCATTGATAGAGGTCCCTGATTTGCGGTTGGAATAATCTGAGTGTAGAAGAGTACAACTGAGTCAGAGTTTCCCTCTTAAAGCAACATCCAGGATTGCAGTTCCAACCCTGAAAACACTGTGTTCATGAACCCAAGAGCCTGCTCTGCCACGAAGGACTGAGGATTCACCAAAGCTCAGGGCCTCCTGCCAGGATGCTTGGAGGCTGGTTGTCTTCTTACCCCAGCAAAGCCCAATTTGGTTCATTTTAGGATGCCATTAAACTTGCATACATTCAAGGCCTATCCATTGCCAACTCTACAGTGAGTTTGAGTTGTGGGACCTCAAGTGATCTATTGTGAGATGTCATCAAGTCAGTTCCACCTCAGTGGCCCTGTGCATAAGAGGACAAAATACCATCTCATCCTGTGCCATTCTCACAATGGTGTTCGTGTTGGAGCCATTATTGCAGTCAGTGTCAATTCATCTTTTTCATGGCAACTTCTACTTTTCTTTTGCCAGGGGCTGGTATCTCCTGATAGCATGTTCAGGTGTGTGAACTGAAGGCTCACCAGCCTTGCTTCTAAAGAGAATTCTGGCTATACACCTTCCAAGACAGATAGTTGTTTATGTTGTTGTTGATGTTGTTGTTTTTTCCCTTTTGGAAGTCCATAGTACTTCCAATAATCTCCACCACCCCGATTCAAATGCATTGGTTCTTATTCTGTCTTCCTTATTCAATGTTCAACTTTCACACACACATACAAGGCAATTGAAAAAATATCATGGTTTGGTTACGGCCTACCTCAGCCTTCAAAGTAATATCCTTTCTTTTCAAGACTTTAAGGTTGACTTGTACAGCAGATTTGTACAATTAAATGTGCCATTTCATTTCTTGACTTCTACTTCCATGAGCATTCATTGTGGATCCAAGCAAGACTAAATCCTTAGCAACTTTAATCTTTTTTCCCCTGATTATCCTAAAGTTACCTATTGGTTTAGGTGTGAGGATTTTGGTGTTCTTTACATTGAGTTGGAATTCATACAGCATTCCTTGATCTTCATCAGCACTTTTGGCAAATTTGTTTGTGTGCTCTGCATATTGAAGGTCGTTTAGTCTAAGCCTGTCTCCAAGGGTGATACTGTATTCTTCTTCATATAATTCAGCTCCTCTAAATACTTGTAGAGGTAAGTTATACTTAGGATTTACTGTGGTGGATTATATATTCCTGTGATGCCGGAAACTATGTCACTTGTATTTTCAAATATCATCAGTGTCACCCAGTGTGAACACGTTTCAGAAGAGCTTCCAGAATAATGACGGGAGATGAAGAAGGATTAGCCTGTCCTTTTCAGAGGAATTAGCCAGAGCAAACCTCAAGGAGAACATAAACTATTGTGAGATACTGAAAGCTCCAGCCACCTAGCGACCTGAGGGAAGCTGAGGACTAGTGTCCAGTTGTGAAGTAGCAAGGCACATTCACATTCATCCCGGAGGCCATGGCCACAGAGGAAATCTGTTGCCTTTGATAAGAGACAGTGGTAAAGGACATGGGCCCATGTTGCCTAGCTTCCTATAGGCCACTCAGAGATATCACTTGAGAAAGGACATCCTTACCACCATTGCTCCCATCCCTGCCACCTTGTTTGTGCACAAAATAGTAGAATTTTTAAAGTATTGTGATAAACATGAAATGATAGATAATGAGAGAGTAGATGGAGTGAAAGTTAAATGTGTGACACAAAGGAGATTATCTTTGTGGTTTCTTCTAATTATGTGAGCCCTTTAAAATGGAGAGGTTCTCAGACTGTATGCAGAAGCAGGAACCAGAACAATTCCCAGGGCAAAAAGGATTAGATACGCCTTACTTGTGTGAAGATCAATGGTCACCTGAGATGGATGGTGGTGGTCTCAATGAGCTAAAAGAGACCCCATCTGCAGCAAGCAAAGCAATTAAGAGCTGGGTCCTACAGCCAATGGATTTGATGTTTTGTAACAACTGGGAGGAAATAGCTTCCAGGTAAGGACCCAGCCTTGCTGATACCTTGATTTTTTCTCCTTTTGAGTCTCTAACTCACAGGACTCACTGAGAAATATGTTACGTCATTAATGCTTTTTTTTACAGAGCCATAGACAGCTAATATACTCTATTTGGACATATTTGCATTGTGACTAGAGTTTTTGTTATTTATTTTTACCTGCTACATTAGTTCCCAAATGGGAATTATACAAAGAGTAGCAATATTGGATTGTATGTAGCTTCCCGCTACTTTGGATATCATTTGGGGAATGTGGGGGGGGGGGGCCTGGCACAGAGGCTCCCACAATATTTCCTCCAGTCTCTTTGAGTCCTAATTACGTGCATAAGGGAAGTAGCAGGAGCTCCAGAGGAAACGCATGACCCAAATCCCATCATCTCAGCTTCATTTTTATCAGCCCACATTTGCCTTATTATTCAGTGATTGGAAATCTTTCCGGGAAATGTACCATTTTAATTTGAATTGATTAGTAATAACATAATCACATATAACTGATTCGCCTATGTCTCCTTTACTAGGGGAGTTGGCGCTCTGTGTAGAACTTTCATTCAACTTATTTTTAATCTGTGGAAAACTTGACGTTGTTTTGGGAGCCCGCAAGGACAGTTCCATAATTTTAAAGCTTCCATAATAAACATTCCAGATGGTCTAACCATTTAGGACAGGAAATGCAGATCCGTGCCACGAGAATTTCTGAAAGCCCTGCCATCATCTCAGGATAAGGCTGGGATGTGGGCCAGACCCCTGAAGGCTTAGGCTTCTGCTGATACATCTTCTGCCTTGTTGGGCTGCCAGATCTGGAGGAAACGCTGTTCTTTCCTCTTCAGAACGCAGACACACCGGCAGGCTACAGCTTTTGTCATCTTAGGGCTCTAACATAGTGTAGCTGTCTTTTGACTGGAGCCGGCGATATGTCTTCAAAATCCTCACTCTTTTCAGTTCTTGCAAATGCAACTCTTTCTCCCTTGTGATCCTCCTTTTGCCAGAAAAATGAACACGCCCCGCTTTGAACTTTTGACCTGGGGCTTTCTGTGCCTTTGAATCTAACCCACGCAGGGAAAATG
Source organism: Echinops telfairi (assembly GCF_000313985.2). NCBI lineage: Eukaryota > Metazoa > Chordata > Mammalia > Afrosoricida > Tenrecidae > Echinops > Echinops telfairi. The sequence goes on along the minus strand of NW_022103906.1, from coordinate 83,303,264 downwards.
GCCTTTGCCTTCACTTTTTCCTACTCATCAGCTGACTGTAATGACATAATGGTCTCCCTGCCAGGCAGTACGGTGTGTACTTGATAAAGGCAGGAAAGGACTGTCAGACGAACATTTAGACATCTTTTTTATACCGTAGGATGGCTTCCAACTCCCAAGCCCCCTGATGTGACCTACTGAACAAATATGGGCCCTGGGGCGTTCCTGCACCTGAGACTTAGGGACCTTTTGAAGAAACCCCCTCTGTCCAGTTGTGAAAGCTGTTTTTTGAAAGTTGTTGGAACTGTGCATTGAAAAGGCCTTGCTTTGCTGTTTCATGGAGTTCAAAGAGGGAGTGGGCTCTTCTCTGTTGCTCTTTACTTTGGCTCTGCTTGGTAGAAAGACAGTCACAAACAGTCAGCATGGCCTTGACCACAGGAGCCCAGCCAGGGGGCAGCCTTGGAGGGCAGGAGGGAGAGGGAGGAAGGTTGGCAACAAAATATCAAAGAGTCCTGCCCATGAGCTAGAACCTGGTGTGACTTCTACAATCCTTTTTTTTTTTTTTTGTCTTTTTGCAAAAAGGAAGCATAGACATTTCTTTGTCTAGTTCAAAACGTCACAAACTGCTTCAGAGGCCTTACTTTTGCTTCTGAGTCTCAGGGGTGTGGATGTGAAAACGCACATGCCTGTGCAGGGAGAGGCACCTCTTCTTGGTTGACTCAGTTTCTCTTGACAGACCGTGCACTCAATTACCTGCGTGATTTCAAACTGTTTTGAATCAACACTCACCTGGATTTTCTCCCCAGCCACCAAGCAGTCCGCAGGGAGATCAAGTTACAGGCAACGGGCAGCAGTGAAAGTGCTGAGGCAGTTGTTGGTGTCCGTGAAGTCCATGTAACATAATTTAGTTTGGTCAACATTTGGATTAAAAGGTCGAGCCACTTGGGGTTTAAGTTATTTCCTGATAGAACACTTTGATTGGTTTCTACGCTTTCATCCTTGGGCATTTTCCGACACTTTTGCCTTTCCTGTCAAATGGTTAGCCAAGTCTTTTTTGCTTATGAGTTCGCAAAATATTCCGTTACTTTAATAAAAACTTATATGCAAACTATGCAGGGTTAAAGACCCCGCAGGCTTCATAATAGAGCAATGGATTTCCTAGTGACAAAGTAACTTGACCACATATTGAAAGGAGCCCATGTTCTGAGATGTCAGTTTCAAAGAAGGAGTTTTATCAGATCCCATAACGTAAGGCGGAGTCTTTCTCTTGGAAAGACTATTAAACCGGCAAAAGTATTACGGAATAACAGGGAAACATTTTCCTTAAGAAAGTGGGTTAAAAATAGAAGAAGCAAAGAGACAAATATGGTTTTGATTTTAAGAAAAAAAAATTTGGCCTCTCTGGGTTTGTTTTCAGATCTGTACATTTGGATTGATGCCAATGGCTTCAGAAAATGGTTAGGATGCTTAAATAAAATAGCATGTAAAGAGAAGCTTTCAAACCCTTGCCACACCACTCATCATGGGATAAATATTAGCATCCTTAACTTAATAAGTCTCTGCTGAGCATGCTCAGTGTGCCAGCCACTTGGAGAAAATAAGAGTACACTGTGTAGACATCAACTTTGAATTGTTTTCAGTTGACTCAGAGATAAAACACATGGGAGAATACAGAAAGAAGAAACCCTTCCTCAATTTATACCCTTAGTTTTCCCAGTATTGCAGTGAAGTATTGACTTCCATGTCACATTTGCAATGGCATGCTTCTCTTTCTATAAAAAGGAATTCCCAGTGCTGTGAAGAAAAAGCTGCCCTGTGGACAACTTTTGTTTTCATAAGGAGTCTTGGCATTTGCCATTGTCCCACAAGTCATCTATCGTGAGTTCGGCACACTATAGAGCCCCTAGTATGTCACACGGCGTATACCCTGTTGGTCGTCATTATAATATTCCTTTCATCATATGCTTTCTATTGTTTTTATTAATTATAAGACAGAAAAGTGATCCTGGGGCAGTACCCAGGGAAAATATTTGTTACTACAATATTTACCCATTCAATTCCAGCCTTAATATTGAGTCTTGAGATTCCATTCAGAACTTCTTAATACAAAGGACGGTTTAATCCAAAAAAAAAAACCACTGTCACTGAATCAATTTCAACTCAAAACTAGCATAAAGGGCAGAGGAAAATGACTTCTTGTGGTTTCTGTTATTTGAAAATATCATGAGAGCAAATAGTCTCATCTTTCTCCCATGGAGGGAATAGAGGGTGGAGCCACTGGTAAATCAGTAGTTATCTCACAACACCATCATGACCTCTTCCACTAGAAAGGGTATTATTGTTGTTCGCTGTCAGCAAGTCGGTTCTGATCCAGAGCCACTCTATGCAACGTAGAAAGAAACGCTGTCCTGTCCTGCTCCATCCTCACAATTGTTCTTGTGTTGGAGCCTGTTGTTGCAGCCACTGCATCCATCCATCTCCTCTTTTTCACTGCCTCTCCACTCGATGTTCTCTTCTCCAAGAACTGATCTCCCTGACAACACATCCAAAGTATGTGAAACAAAGTCTTGCCATCCTTGCTTGTAGGAAGCTCCCTGGCCACATGTCTTCCCACATTGAGAGTTTTGTCCTTTTAGCAGTCCCTGGTGCTTTCAGGGTTCTTCTCCAGTGCCACAATTCAAATGCACCCATTCTTCTTTGGTTTTCCTTATTCAGTGTCCAACTTTCATGCATGTGAGGCAATTGAAAATATCATGGCTTGGGTCAGGCACACCAAAGTCTTTAAAGTAGCATCGTTGCTTCTCATTTCTTTGAAGAGATCTCCTGCAGCAGATTTCCTCAATGCAATGTGTCATTTGATCTCTTGACTACTATTTCCCTGAACATTGATCGTTGATCTAAGCAAGACAGAGTGTTTGACAGCTTCAATATTTTCTTCTTTTATCATGATGTTATCTATTGGTGCAGTTGTGAAGATTTTGGTCTTTTTTACACTGTTTTAATTCATAATGAATGCTACAATCATTGATCTTCCTCAGCAAGTATTTCAAATGTTCTTCATTTTCAGCAGCGAGGTTATGTCATCTATATTAATACGTTCTTCATAAGACTCCCTTTAATCCCGATGCCACATTGTTCTTCATATAATCTAGTGACTCTGATGATTTGCTCCACATAAAGATTGAACAAATATGGTGAGAAGATGCAACCCTGACACACCTTTCCTGAGCTGAAACCATGTAGTGTTCACTTGTTCAGTTCAAACAAATGCCTCTTGTCCCAGGTATCGGTTCCATATGAGCACAAGAACCCCCATTCCTCTCAAGATCGTCTGTAGTGTTTGATCCACACAGTTGAATGCCTTGGCATAGTCAATAAAACACAAATCAAGATATTCTCTGCTTTGACCCATATCCATCTGATAGCTACTGTGTCACTCTATCTTCTTGAGGGTGTCCCTTCTTTACACTGATGCTCTACTTAGAAAAAAAGTTTTATTGGTATATCATTCATGCATCATACAGTTCAATGGTTTAAATATATTAAGATTGTGCAACCATTTCCACAATCAATCTTAAAACACTTTAAAGAGATAAACATTTTATTGAGAGCCAATACAGATCATAGCATTCCATAATTCCATCATATCAAGCAGTATTGGATAATTGCTACCAGAATCAGTTTTAAAATATTTTCTTCCTTCTTCCACAACTTGATGTCAACTCCCCTTTACTCCTGGCCCCACTGTACTTCCCAGAAATCCTTATTCTACAGGTTTCTCTATGGGTTCATCAATCCTGGATGTCATATACTGAAAAACATAGAAAAAAAATTCAAGAACACAAAAACATAGAACTCACAATGACAAAACACATCAGAGATAAACCCAACAATTAACAGATTTTCTTCATTCTTGTACCCATTATTCTGAGCAACCCGTAACCCTACTGTTGTTATTGCTTTGTTGTTAGATGTCATCAAATTGGTTCTGACCCATAACAACTACACACAATAGAACAAAACACTGCCTGGTCCTGCACCAGCCTCACAGCGGTTCCTTTGCTCGAGTCCGTGGCTGAGCCACTGTGGCATTCCATCTTGGTCAGGGTCTTCCTCTTTTTGCTTCCCATCTATTTAACCAAGCATGCTGTCCTTCTCCAGGAACTGGTCTCTCCTAATAACACATCCATTGCATTGTTATGGCCCAGTTGTTACGTGTAAGTTGGACAATCAATAGGAAAGATTGTAGAAGAATTGATGCATTTGAAATATATATGATGGTGAAGAATATAGAAAGTACCATGGACTCCCAGGAGAATATACAAATTTGTCTTGGCGACCTCAACTCACTGCCACTGGGTTGATTGTGTCTCAAAACAGAATGGAGGGCAATGAATGTACAAATGCGCTTTACACAATTGATATGTGTATGGATTGTGATAAGAGTTGTATGAGTACCTAATAAAATGATTAAAAAAAAACAGAATGGAATTGCCCCTGTGGGTTTCCTAGGCTGTAAATCTTTATTGAAGCAGATTGCTCCATCTTCCTCCTGAGGAGCAATTAGCGGTTTCCAGTGTTTGACACTGTGGTTAGCAGCCCTACTTGTAACCCACTGCTCCAGCGAGAAGTACAACCAGAATGTTCCTTAGAAATTGTCTCTGTCATTTAGCCTAGACATATCAAGAAAATTGTTCAAAAAACAGCATCAAAATAAAAGACAGAAAAAAACCCAAAATCCAACAGAAAGTAGAAGATAATAGAGCCTGGAACAAATAAATACTAGGTCCCAAGAGAAAACAAATGGTAATATGTTGAATTCTAACATAGCTACAGCTGAAGTGATTCACTTTCTAGAGCACTCAGACTGTTAGACAGGCTGTTTACATCTCTTGTCAATGGCCTGAGTGAGTTTAGTGAAGGCTTAATCAATGTGGGCATACTACAAGTAGATTTTGGGTGTTCACTGTCATTTAGAGCTTTCTACAAAATGGGTGCTCAGAATTTAAGCTCTAGTAGAATTCCATCCTCTGATATTGGATTTTACTATGTATAAGTCTTGGAAAACATGGGCTGGTGTACTCTTCTGTGTGGACTTAGTTGACACCTCTATTAGATGGCTATTTATTTTAAAACAAGCCTTTAAGACCGCAGACACTATTCTTTCTGATAGCTGGTTTATTCACAACACTTTGCTGCAAAGCAAACATATCTTCAATAATCACTCCTGAGGGCAAATAGTGGGCAAGGTCACATCTTAAGAACTGATTTTTCTTAGATTAGGGCTTATAATAAAGTGAGAGCTTAAAACCTATCTGTATACAGTTTATATATAGATACCTCTGATGCACATAAGGAGCAAGCTGCATTGCCAGCTTGTTGAGAGATCATTTAAGTAACATTTATGAGATATTTGGTAATTATACTAAAAATAATATCATTAATCTCTCCAATGGTAAAGATTTTAAAGCACTATTGAAGAGGAATATATACACATCTGGGGAAGCTCTTTAGGCTAAAATAGATGATACTTAGCACATAAATAGTACACAGATACTTATGTACACAAAGTCAACACTTAATGAAACTAAACATTGCTTAAGGAAAACAATGAGGGTTAGACACAATGGAAACTTTTCAAGACATTCACAAATACGAAACTATGTCTGCCAGACTAGGACATATAAAAAAAATCAAAAAAAAGGATGGAAATAGCAAGTATATTTTAGTCCTAAATTGCCAATTATTAGCCAACTTCAAAAGCAAAAAATATGAACCACAGTTCACTAACTTCCAGTTCTCCAACCTCGGGATAGCAGTCCTCTGCTTCTTTTCACATATGTTTCAGTTTTATGTTCAAAGGAGAATTACAGTTCCTTTAATCTATAACAGATTTAAGGTCAAGTTCAGTTCCCTTACTTGGGTTTCCAAATCATAGAATTCTGATAGGGTCTATGAAGAATACTTGGGTCGTGAGCACCTTACTTCTCAATGTGACATCTTTCCTCAACATTTTCGAAAGGTCTTGGTCAGCAATTTTCCAGTGCAATGTGAATTGAAATCTATCTTTGATTGCTTCATCCATGAACACTGAGTGTTCATACAGACAAGAGGAAATCCTAGACAGTTTCTGTCTTTTCCCTGTTTTCTGTTGGTCCACTTGGAAGGATTTCGGTTTCTTTACATGGAGTTGCAATACATTCAAAAGGCAGCAGTCTTTGATTTTCATCGACAAGTGCTTCAACTTCTTTCAGTAAGGGATAACATTCCATGTGCATATCATGGGCTGTTAGTGAACCTTCATTAATCCTGAGGCAGTTTTCTATATATACTCTAGCATCTAGGATTATTTGATCAGCATGCAGTTTAAATAACTATGATAGAAGGATACACCTTTGAAGTACACCTTTCCTGATTTTAAAGCATGTAGTATTCACTTATGCTGTTTATCTGACTTCCTCTTGTTCCATGTACAGGTTCCACATGAGGACAATGAAGTGTTCTTGACTTTCAGTCTTTTCAATTTTAGCTATTATTTGTTATGATCCACAGCATTGAATGATTTTGCATAAACAGTAAAACACAACTAATGATTTTTTCTCATATTCTGTTTTCTTTCTGATAGTCGGTTTATTCACAACACTTTGCTACATAGCAGCCATACCTTGTGCCATGTCCCTTCTGAATCCAGCTTGAATTTCTGCCACAACAATGTCAATGTACTGCAACTACTGATGTTGAATGATCTTCAGCAAAATCTCATTTGCCTGTGATATTAAAGACCTTGTTTGATAATTTCTGCATTCCATTGGGTCACTTTCCTTTGGAATGAGTACAGATATGGAGTTTTAAAATCTATTGGCCAGCTAGCTATATTCCAAATTTCTTGATATATTTGGCTGAATGTTGCCCATGTTTTATCCCCTTGTTAAAACAATTCAATTGGTATTCTCTCAATCCTTGTGTGTCTTTGCCAATACCTGCAGTACACCTTGGACTTCTCTTCCAATTTGACTGTTTTTTTTATTATATTATATTCTATCTCTTGACATGGTTGGTGATTGTCAACTATATAGATATATAATTGTATTTCTTCCACATTGTTTTCACACTTTCTACACCATTGAATATTTTTGTCGATAGCATTCTTCAATAACAAAAGTCAAAGTTTTCATTTTGAATTCAATTTTCTGAAACTTAAGATACAGTGAGTATGTTCTTAATTTGGGCTTTCTATCTCCAAGTCCCACATTTCATTATAATACTATATTTTATCTTCTCGTGCTACCTTTGGAAGTTTATGTTCAACTTTTTATGTTTATGTTTATTCATTTTTTCCATTTACTTTAGATACTCTCTGTTAAAGAGCAAGTTTCAGAGTCTTCTGATAACCATTTGGTATTTTCTTTCTTTCTAGTGACCTTTGTTTTCTTCCTACATGATGCTCCTGATGTCTTCCCACAGGTTTTCTGCCATCAGTGTTCATGTCACATCTATTTATGAAATTTTCTCTAAATATAGATGGGGCATATTCAAGGTTATATTTTGGTTTCCATGAACTTGTGTTCTTTTCCTTCCAGTTCAACCTCAACTTGCATATGAGCAATCAATGGTCTGTTCCACTGTCAAAATCTGGGATGATGTTGGCTGGTGATGTTGAGCTTCTTCAACATCTCTTCCCATAGATGTAGTCAGTTTGATTCTTTTGTATTCCATCAGGCAAAGTCTGTGTGTATAGTCACTGTTTTTGTTTTTGACAAGCAAATATATTTGCAATAAAGAAGCTTTGGTCTTTCCAAGTCTATCATATAATCTCCAGCTTTGCTTCTATTGCCCAGGCTTTAGCTTTTGTGTTAGGTAGAGTTCTCTAGAAAAACTAAACAGGCCACTGATGATTATAGAAAGTTAGATGATTGATAGATTTATGCATGGAGAAGTAATATAACAACTAATTAGTCCACACCACAGAGCAGATTGCTCAGTTCAACTCACTTTCATGGGACAGTTAATATACTGAAAGTCCTTCAATTCATGCAGATGGCCAGTCCAAGGTCAAGGAATCAGACAGTGGAGTCCTCATTTAGGCAAAGCAGGCAGAGTCTACCTGCATGCATCAGACAGCAACAGTTAGTAGCAAGGGAGCTTAGTGAAGCAGGCCCCGATGGGATCTCAAGCTCAAAAGAGATGCATCGTGACAGGATCCACCAGATTCAAGCTCAAATGATGTGTGTTCCAGCAATATGGCGAAGCAGGCTTTGAAGGAGCCTCAAGCTCTAGTAACAGGATCCATGGGCTGGGTTGTCCCACAGGTAGTGCAGCACACGGTGGAGGCAAATAACTATCTCAAGCAGCAGCATGCTGGCCCACTCACCAGGGAGGAAGAGAGAAAGGGGTGGGCCTTACAAAGCTATTTGTCTTGTTACCCTCCAATCAAGCCACGACCTGATTAAACTCCACCCACATGTTCCTATTGGCCTACTTAGCACAAAAAAACTATCACAGTTTCCAACCACTTTCCCTTCTGTTTTATAATTCTCCAATCACTAATAATTATCAGTCCTGATTACATTATGGAACAATTCCAAGCTGAAGACATTAGTAGAATTCTATAATTGCTTCATCACTGTCTTTTAATATTTTTTCTATAATTTGAATAATAGTTCTATTAACGTGTACATATTATCTAATTACAGACAACGTTGTTAAGATAGATCTTAAAATGTTACTTTGGAAGAAACGGTATGATTTTCTGACTCAAATGACCAACACCAATCCATTTCAGCTCACTCATGCCTACCATATTGATCGTTTTTGACAACTTGCAATTTTTCTAGATTCATATTTTGTATATTTCAATGTATGACTATTAGTGGATGTTTGCTGCGTTTTCTTTTTATTTTGAGCTGTGCCCCACCAGCAGATTACCTTCTTGGAGGTTTTGCTCCATCCATACTCAATGTCAAATATAGTTTGAGTGCCTTCCAAGTTGAGGGGCTCATCCTCTGGCTTCTTATCTGTTCATTTTCAGCTGCTATTTATAAGGCCTGTAGTGTTTAATTCCTATTTCTTCTTCATAACCTGTTCTTATTCTGTAAGCTCTGCAGAAAGCTGATCACCTTTAGTTACCCTGCTGGTATTTGAAGTACCAGTAGCATAACTTCCAGATTCACATTTCTGTAAGTGAGGGACCACCAAATAAGCATGATTAAGTCGTGAAGAAGTAATTTGATGCAATGGCCAACACTGATGGGATAGCTTTTCAATCTCAAACAAGATTTACAATAAGCGCACATATATCCCGTGTATTTATCCCTGACCACTATATAGCAATACCATTCGTGTATTGAGTGGTAATTTTTTAAATCAGAACAATGGTATTTATAAAATCCTTTTCAATACCAGGAAAATAAATCATAACTAATAATAATTGAAATATGAAAACACAATAGAATGAATAACTAATATTTTGAGGCTTTACTATATTCCAGTGACTGTCCTGCATAATTTTGTACTTATTAACTTTCAAAATTCCTACAACTCCATATTTTTAGAGGTAGAAAGTGTTAGAGGTTCAAAAAAAATTGAAGCACAGAATGTTAAAGTAACTTACTGATGATTATACAGCTGTAAGATGAGAGAGCAAGGTTAGAAAACTGCCCCAACATGTGAAAGTTGGACATTGAATAGAGACAGAAGAAGAAGGAGTGCATTTCAATTAAGGTGCTGAAAAAGAATATTAAAAGTACCATAAATTGCCACAAGACCCAAAAAATCTATCTTGGAAGAAATACAGTTAGAATGACCTTCATCTCAAGAATGGTGAGATTTTGTCTCAAGAACTTTGGATGTCTTATCAGAAGAGACCAGTTCTGGAAAAAGGCATCATGTTTGGTAAAATAAAGGGGTTGAGAAAACGTGGAAGACACTGGACAAGATGGGTTGACACATCAGCTGCAACAATGGTCTCAAATATAACAGCAATTGTACGGATGGCACTGGGCAGGACAGTGTTTTATTCTTTTGTACAGAGGTTCCCTATGGGTGGAAGCTGACTCTTGGTCATCTATCAACAACAGGAGAAAGATTTTACCTTAGTCATCTCGAATCTTCCATTACTTTGAATCCCAAGTATTTGGAAATTGCACATAATAGGCATTAAGTAATTTGTTATAGTCAGTGAAATGTTGATTGCCTATTACAGGTTTGATAAGACAGAAATTTGGCAAATACTTAGTATTATATTAAATCAAGAAGTGTGCTGGTAAAAATAAAGAAAAAGCAGTTTCTATAATTCAATCAGTCCTACTACTTTTCATTCTTACAATTCTAATTACAGTGAACTTTGTGGTTATAAAAATGGGCATAATATATAAATATTTAAATGAAACAAAGAAAAATAAATTATAAGTTAATTAATGGAGTTAATTATCTACTTATATAATAATGGAGCATTATGTCAAAAGTGCTTCATTAAAAATAAGAACAGTTACCTATAATTAAAATTTAAATTTGATTGAAGACTGTAGAATTCATTACCACATTGAGGAGTTCCCAGGATTGTTCTCTTTTTATATTAATTATGTTTCATTAGGGATAAGGTTTCATTTTATTTGTAAACATTTTTAATTTAAAAACAACATTTTTTTAATGATACTCATTCAAAGACTGACTACGCCACAGAAAAGAAGTTCCAATGTTAAATAATGAAAGGGTTTATAACGGGTATAGGAACTATTTGGGCTAGCAGCTGCTGTCCTCACAAGGGATGGCTCTATTTGTTACTCTCTCCGTCTAAAGCAGGGATGGGATGGGGAATGTTCTTTCTGCCAAGGGCTAGTTGGAGGTTTATAACCTCATTCTCAGACCATATTGGTTAAACATGTAATTAGCTCCCCCCTAAGGTGATGGCAAGAACTGCTTCTTTCTGGTGAGTTGTGTGATGGTAGCTAGCCTTGAAGATTGTCAAGGATCTTAGATCAGACTTTCTACTTCTGTAAAGAGTTACAGTCTCAGAAACCCCTGAAGGCAGTTCTACCCTGTCCTGCAGGGTGGCTTGAGCCAGCACACTGAAAAATGTGAATGTGGACCGAGGAGGAGTAAAGAGTTCCAGTCTCAGAAACCCACAGAGACAGTTCTACACTGTCCTACAGAGTCACGAGGAGTCAGCATTGGCTCAAGCAGAGTGTAAGAGGATGTTTTC
>NW_022103906.1:83282507-83291985 GCF_000313985.2 Echinops telfairi | reverse complement strand
TGTAAGAGGATGTTTTCTTAACATTGTAAGAGGATGTTTTCTTAACATTGTAAGAGGATGTTTTCTTAACATTGATAGTTGAAGTAGGTTGGGAACCCATCACCACCAAAAAAGGATGAACAGAATTTGGAAAGTTGGTACAGTCCACCCAACTCTTCCATGAGTCATTTGTGAGATTTACAACTTTTCTCAGTCTTATGCTTCCTGAGACGTTATCCACATCACCTTACAGCATGTCTATATCATTCAAACTAGTGATACATGTGAAACTATATCTTAGAAGCAATAAAATATTGTTTTTATAAGTTAACAGATCAAAATTTTATCTTGAGCAAAAACTAGTTTGATATACAGCAGCTTAAGTCGTGAGGCCCGGGTTATGATTTTTATAATTCCAATTGCCTTTAAGAATTGTTGATGACTTAGAACATTGATTTTTCTGATGGTGTTTACATGCATGCTTTCTGCAGCCAGCTGTGGTCCTTGGAGAATTGATAGCTTTATGCACCATGTCAATGAGATTATCGATTCTTTAAAGGCCCTAATCTAAGAAAACTTTTTAAATGTTTGCTATTGGTTTTTATTGACATATAGTGTAGCAACAGGATTGAAAATTCAAGTATTGTGTGATTGTCTGGACATCTCAGAGGAAACACCAATAATACTGATCTATTGAACAAGTCATGAAGTACACATACACATAAAACTCATTGCAGGTCAGTTCACTGTGTGGTGGACTCAGGCACCTGAGCTGGAACCTAGCATGTACCTTCAGGCCCACGCATGGCCTGCCTCTGAACCGTTCTCTGCTTCCTCACCGACAACTTTCAAGTTCCTCCTCTTTCTATACAGACTTCCTCTAACGATCCAGCTTACTGGAGACCACCATCTCTCAGGATTGTATAATTGTGCTTGAAGAATGTATCTAATCATCCAGCCATAGTAGGAGATGCAGTATCTTCATTAACATAAAACTAGTTGATGTCTTATAATGTCCAGGGCAACATGCACAGAAGAGTCACATACAATATTTTTAAAAACTAAGATAACTAACATGCAAATGTCCAAAGTGAAAGTGAATCATACAAGAAGTTCTACAAGGCACAGCTTACTTACCACAAAATTAACACCTGAAAGAGTGACCCACAAGCATCTCCCTCCCTTTAGCTCATCCTTTTTAATTAACCAAAATTTGTTGACACCTCTTTTTCTTCAGACCTCAGACAGAGAACACACAATGAATCATTAAATAGTCATATCTTTTTAAAAAAGCATTGATATAGGCAGGAGAAATTAAAAGGTAATTTAGACAATCATCTATTCACAGTAAGGAAAATCTCCCAAGTAATAATTTTGGAATTCCCACTAAGTTATCAAAAGGAAAAGAAACATCCACTTCCATTCTCTTTAAAATCCATTTATCTCTAGTCTATGGGAAACAATGAACTGTACTATTAAGGCAGATAAATCTATGTGTCCCTTGGTGATAATAGAGCCACAAGGGGAACTAAAACAGGGAAATAAATAGGATCACTTTTATATCCACATTTCAAAATGGGTAGCTAAAGGGTGCTCAGTGGTTGCAATATATACTCTGATTTTCAGAAAAGGATGTTGAGCCAATCTTCAAAGTCTTAGAGAGTTCCTCTGAGGTTTGGGCATCTCCTTAATAAGAAGGTAGCAAGGTATCTCTCAGGCAATATCTCTATCCTTGAGGTAGTGTCTCTGCCAGGTTTACCTAATATAACACACACACACACACACACACACACACACAACATACATCTGGCAACCTTAACTCTCCAGATAAAGTAAGAGTAAGGTGGCAATCTGCAGAGTATGGAGACTTCCAGAAAATCTGTAGGTAAGTGCCAAGGCAAGTGACTGTGATGCCCATGTAGCATGCCCCCTTTCTTCCATAACCACTGAGTGAGAAAAAATAATAGGCATACTATGTTTTGAGCATGTGCATTTTAAATCTTTCCTCAGAAGATTTATGATTTTTGTCTCTACCCTATTCAATCTCTTAAATGTAGACTGCAGAAAGCTATTAAAACAGATGAGCCTGAATCTTGCTACCTTTTTTTACACGTATACAGCAACCGCAGAAATGCTAAAGCAGTGGTTCTAAACCTGTGCGTCGCGACCCCTTTGGGGGTCGAATGACTCTTTCACAGGGGTCGCCTGAGATCATCAGAAAACACATATTTCTGATGGTCTTAGGAACTGAGACACTGCTCATCTATCCATCTCCAGGCGAGTCCACCTACATGCACATACGCCCCCGAATGAGTACCGCATGAAGACTGTTACCCATGCTACACCATACTTCAAGACAAAATTTCATTTATTTGTCATTAGAAATAAATATTTCACAATATAGAATTACATATTGTTTTTGTGATTCATCACTATGCTTTAATTATGTTCAATTTGTAACAGTGAAGATATAACTGCCTACCAGATATTTACATGACCATACTCCTAAAGGCCAATGATCCTTGAACTAACTACAAGCTTTTCTTTCTTGTGTTTTAATTTGTTCTTTGTCAGTGGTTTGTTATTTTTGTTGCTTCATTGTATATTGTTGCTTGGTTTTGCACACACAAAAAAATGACAGTGATGAAGTAGCAATGAAAATAATTTTATGTCGCGGGTCACCACAACACGAGGAAGTGTATATTAAAGGGTCGCGGCATGAGGAAGGTTGAAAACCACTGCTCTAAAGTGAAAGGTCAGCCATGCTAATAGCTGAAGTAGAGGGTGAAGGAGTGTGGTGGACAACATAACCAGGTGCTGTTAAATTGATCCTGAGTGATGGTGGCCTCACATATATAAGGCAAGCATTGCTGCGAAAATTTCCCATGGCTGATTTGTTTGGAAGTAGACCGCCAGGGCTTTCTTCCAAGGTTCCTCTGGAGGTACTCAAACCTTCAACCTTTAAATTGCTAGTTGAGAGCTTGACCTTTTCTAATTTTTTAAACTAGACTGACTATACAGTACATACTGGGATGATATGAAGATCATAATGCAGTTCCCTACAAAGAACTCTGCTGTGATGGTTCAGGAAGTTTGGGGGGATGTCGGAAGGAGTCAGTAATACTGATAGATTTTTTTTTTCCCCCACAAGCCATAGGATGATCAAAGGGGCTTATTAGGAACTTTTAAGAGAATTGAAATTTATGTTGGTGAGAAATTGACTAGGAAAATCTGCCAAGATTTTTTTTTTTTGCAATAGCAATGCCTTACCTGCTCATTATTTAATGGCAGCATAGAAAGGGGTGTCCTGTAATAATTTCCATATGAAACTATACTGTATGCACCCTGTAGCTATGATCTTAACCCCTGAAATTTCTTTAGGTTCCCAAAACTCAGAGAATATAAAAAAGGAACATACCTTGAGTCCCTCCCTGGTATCCAAACTACCATTTTGATAGAGTGTAAATAAAACAGTGCATAATTATCCCAGGAAGAGTTTTACGTAAACACCACCTTCAAAGATGTGTAGCAGTAGATGGAGCTGTGTCAAGAATAATAGCTTCACATTTTGATATTTTTATTTAATAAAAGTTTCTGTAATTGTATAGCAATATTTAAAAAATTATCCTTCTATGTATGGTTATAGTTTAGAGCACAGGTTTCGAATCCTAATCCCAAAGCTTCTTGATGTTAAAACAAACACACAAAAGCCTCTTACAGCAAATCCTGGGATTAGTGTACAGATAGCAACAAGGAGCTTTTTTGTTATCATTGTTATAGTTAGTTGCCATCAAGTTGATTAATACTCATAGCATCCCCATGTCAGCCAAGTAGAACTACTCCATAGGATTTTCAAAGTTTTGAGCTCTTTCTAGCAAATCACTCTACTTGCCTTTCAGGAATAAAGTGCTAACCGTTTAAAAGAAGACATCATTGCAATTTCAAGGGGAAAAAATCAATAGACTTCCTGTGTTAGCAGCACTGGTGAAATTTCTCAACTCTAGTTCATATCAACTCCTCATCAGAGAAGAGTTGGACAATTTGAATTTATAAGTACTACCAATTGCCCCAACCAGCTACCTTTGGATAATCTAAGAATAGGAAAGTTTACAAACAAGATTACACCCATTTTCTCAGGCTGCCAGAACAGAGTCAGAGTAGCACAAAATGATGGGGCAAAAAACAACATTAATTTGTTCTATTATATTCTAGAGGCTAAAAGTCTGACATCAAGATTCAAGCAAGACTCTGTTCATCCAAAGTTTCTAGAAAATAAATATTCCTCAATTCTTGTAGCTTCTGATAGTTTCGAGTAATCCTTGAAGCTGTGTGGCTTCTTACACACAGCCTGTGTCTCCATTTTCACATGGTACTTTCCCCATTCTCTGCCTCTTAGTCTATGTAAATAGCATGTCCTATGTGTCTCTGTGTTCAAATATTTCTCTAGTTACTAACTTCAAGATTTAGGGCTCATTCTAATTCACTATGACCGCATCTTAATTTGATTACCTCTGTAATGACCGTATTTCCAAATAAAATCATAATCACAGGTTCCGCAAAGGCTAATGATTTGTTTGCTGGGGAAGTGGGCATTATTTAATACAGCATAGTGGTCTTGAGTTCTAATACTGTGATTTTTTTAATAGATCCAACAGTTATTTTGTCAATAAGAAAAATTTGACAGTATGACAGAAAAGTAGGGAAAAAAACACTAACATTTTGAAAGAAAATTACATTTAGAAAATCGAAGAAATATAGATCAGGATATTACTTAAGGAATCACAGGGGATGGAGATGATCAAGGGCCAATTGTACTGATCAAATGTCATCTGATAATATTCCTTTAAAAAATAGATAACAATAAAACTACACTGTAGGGTATAAATTGCTTGAAGGTATAATGCCTTTGATATTGGGCTTTATCAAAACTATTGGAAGCTCCTTGAGATATTGAAGACTTCAGAGAGAGATCAGTTATCTTCTACAGTGGACAATTCTGAATGAAAGGCTACAAGATCAGCCATTCTTTAGGGAAAGGAACTAGATACCTTCTAAGACTCAGGAAATGCTCTGTTTAGTCAATTTTAGAATTATTTCTTTATAAATGGCTCCTATGATTTGTTTAGGATCTAGACATCAGACCTCTTCTGATTAAGGGCACCACCCCCTTCTTATTAAGGGATCCCCCAAAGCTCAATTAAATGGTTCCTATCTTAAGAAAGCAAAGAACTGTGTAAAGCCTAATTGTTCTTTCAGATCAGTAATCTAAATAAGACTTTGTAATGACCTTGGTAAAAATGTTTCTCCTGGAGGGTGAGATATCAGAAGAGTCACAAATGACACCGTGACCTTGAGCCAATAAGGGCCACAATGGTAGATGAGATAATTAAACCTCCGAAGGGGGCAGACTCAAATGTTACTACATGGTCCCTGACAGGTTGGGTTTTATAGGGAAGCAAAACCAGTGATGTGTGTGTATGTGTATAAAATAGATAGTAAAATAAAAGGAGAGAGATGTTTATATAAAGAATTAAAAAAAATGGCTCATATAATTTCAGAAAAGGGCCAGTCTGAATTTAGGCATGTTTTATGTCTATGGATCAGATGCTCCGCTGGAGGTTTCTCCTGACTCTCCAAGCTTCAGGGGCTGGTAAACTTAAGATCATCAGGGATATCAGAAGTGGGTGGCTATAGAAATGGGTAAAACTGAGGTTAGCAGGCCCAGTTTATAACTGAAGAAGTGAATGAATCCTAGGTTGACAGGTCCGAAAGCAGGTCACTGAAGGATCATCCCCAGGCTTGCAGGCAATTGGCTGAATTCAAAGAGATGGAGGTTGATGGGCCAGATGCAGAATCCAGACCTAGCAAAAACCAAGCAAGTTTGTCAAGCTGGACTACTTAATTTGGACATATGCCAGAGCCCTGAGGAAAGTTCCTTTTATTTGCATCTGGGCTTTGATCTGAGTAAGGATATTGCATTCTTCCCTAACCTTGCAGCTCATTGGCCACTCAATGTGGATCCTATTATAGAGCAGACCCATTGTATTAGGTCACGTTAATGGGGATTACTAGGTCTCAACTGCCATACCTCTGAGGATCCTGACCCACTCATGTTGACACAAAAGTAACCGGATATGCTCAAGGATAAGCCAACCCGAATATCAGCCGAGGCACCGAATTTTACCACAAAAACTGCATTAAAATGTGATGCAAAACTCGGCTTATACTCGAGTATATACAGTAACTATTGCAGTCCCAAAGCAAGGTGAGAGCAACAACAGCAAAAATAAAACAGTGTTACTGGTTTGAGTGCCCTTTTTAATTGGTGCCTGGTCTGTTGACAACTTTTCTCATGCTAATTTATTGAACTCTAATCCATCCTGTTTCCTTACATCCTGTGCATTACCCTGTGCACTCTGCCAAAGTGTTCTTTCAGGCCACCAGGAGTGTTTTATCAGTCAAAACAGTGAGATGTTAGCATTGTTTATCTTGCTAGATCTTGTTTTATTATTTTTTATAATAGCTTCTTCCTTTTATTTGATGGCAACTAGTAATAGCAAGGAGAAAACTACTATTTATTGAGTGTTAAATATTTGTCAGCCATTATGCAAAATATGCATTGATATTCCTATAATTTTTTTTTGGAGGTGCAATGTAGATCAAGGTAGTACCCTGCTAAATACTAATGGATGGATTCCTGGGGACAGCACAATATGCAATCATGATTTAATTACAAGACCTAATGTTCCTGAAAAATGACCTCTTGTGTTTCTTGCTAGTCTTGTCTTTTGTAATCCCCACCCAATAAGTTTGTGTCTAATAGCAGAGGTGTGCCTCATTGTTGTACCTTCCATCTACTAGATTCTTCAGCATACTGCATTTTGTGTTTTCACTCAGGTTATTGCTTCTACCTTGAACACATCTTCTCCAACTCTTCCTTCCCAAATCATCATCTCAGCTATAGTACAATCTTTGTCTTCTATAATATCAGTTTTTCAGGGCCGTCATAACAAAGAACAGTGACTGGCATAAATTAATATAACTTGCTTGTCTCACACTTCTGAAAACTAGCAATTGAATTAAAGATGCCTTAGGGGCCATGGTACATTGAGGTTCTAGAAAGGCGTATGTCCCATGCCTCTCTGCTATCTTCTGGAATCCTGGAAATACTTCTTGGAATATCCTTGGATTATAGTTGCATCACTCAAATCTCTGTCTTCATCTTCACATGCTTTTCTTTGTTCTAAATCTTTCTAGGATGGATCCGCTCTCCTATTTAATAAAGACCCTACTCCCATTTGACTAGGATCCACACTTCATCTGTAAGACCTCACTAAATTTAACTTACAGCTTCTTTAAAGACCCTGTCTTCAAACAAGATAACATTTACCAGTACCAGGGGTTAGAATTTGAATATATCTTTTTGAAGGACACAGTTCATTGCATATTAGCTCTTACAATAAATGGTGTTTATATCCCAGTATACCTCGCTTCTGCTTTCGGTGGTGTTGTCAGTTTCCATAAGGCTAATGAAGTTGATCTATTTTTAGTTTGGAAATTAATTATTTATTAACTGTCTACCCTAATAATGTATGAGTTCCTTCAAAATTACCATCAAACAACCTAGTTCCTGAAATGAAGTGTTACATATTGAATTTTGTACCCTCAAAATATATGTACAATCCTTGTACATGAATTATAATCAATTAGTTGAACTCATACTCATATAGCCTAAACCTAACCGTTTCTTAGTTATATAAAGAGAAACAGAGACACCGAGGTATGCTTGAATGTGCCAGTGAAGAGAGATGCTATGAGGACCATCTTCAAGTGAAGGGCCCAAGGGATATCCCCTCTACCTACAAGGAAGAAATCAAGACTGTCGAGACCTTGGACTTAGACATTCAGCCTATAGAACTCTGAGAAATAAATTTCTGTTGTTTAAAGCCACCCATTTGTGTTATTTCTGGTTTAACAGCATAAAAAATATAATAAGGGGACTTCCAGGAAGATGGCAACAGAGTAATGCATACCAGAGGGACTCTCCAGAATCACACCAAATGAGAGACCTGCTGAATACATCAACCAAACACTCCAAAAGATGAGAAAAGAAATCACAGCCTCAATAATTATAGTAGGTGACTTCAGTACACCACTCTTTGAGAAAGATAGATCCCAGGGAAAGAAACTCAAAAAGGAGGCTACAGATCTAAACACTACAATTAGAAAATTTGACCTGATAGATGTTTACAGAGCTTTTCATCCAAATACCAAAAGCAATTCACATTCTTTTCAAGCCCGTAAGGCATATTTTTGAAGATAGACCACATGCTGGGGCATAAGGCGAATCTACATAAATTTAAGCACATTGATATCATACACACCTCTCTCTCTCTCTCTGACCACTGTGCCATAAGACTGGAAATCAACAAAAGCAAGATGAAGAAAACAAGAGCAAATAATTGGAGGATGAATAACTCTCTATTGCAAAAGGAGTGTATACTGGCACAGACCAGAGATGAAATTAGGAAATTTCTAGAAACCTACAAGAATGAGTACATGGCATACCAAAACTTACGGGCCACAGCAAAGGCAGTTATCAGAGGAAGTTTCATAGCAATACATGCACACCCGAGAAAGGAAGAGAGGCTCATGATTGATATGCTGGCACAAAATTTACAACAACTAGAGCAGAGTCAGCAGGAAAATCCTACTAATAGCAAAAGAAAATAAATTCTAAAAATCAGGGCTGAGAATCAGGAGAGGGAAAATAAGAAAACTATGGGAAAAATTAATGCTGCTAAAAGTTGGTTCTTTGAAAGGAGAAACAGAATTGACAGACCACTAGCAAGCCTAACCAAAGAAAGGAGGGAACAAATTTCAACAGCAAGAAGGGGGTTGAAAGAGGGGACATTACAACAGACCTTAATGAAATCAAAAGGATAGCTACACAGTACTATGAAGGATTGTGTTCCAATGAATTCAACAACTTGGAAGACATGGATAAATTCTTGGAAAAACAACCCCTCCCTAGACTATCCCCAAAGGACCTCCAGAAACTCAACAGACACATAGCAACAGAAGAAATAGACAAAGTTATCAAGAGATTACCAACCAAAAAATCCCTTGGACCAGCCAGCTTACAGGAGAATTCTTCCAGGCATTTAAGGAAGAACTAACACCAATCCTACACAAACTCTTCAAGAGCATAGAAAAAGGCAGCAAACTCCCGAACTCCTTCTATGAAACTAGTATAACTCTGATACCAAAACTGCAAGGGTCCCACAAGAATCTAGAATTACAGACCAATATCGCTACTGAACATTGATGCAAAAATCCTTAACAAAATACTGGCCAATAGAATACAAAAGTATATAAAACAAATAATTCACCATGACCAAGTGGGATTCAAGGATGCAGGGATGGTTCAACATATGAAAGACCATTAGTATCATTTGCCACATTGATATGAAAAACTATAAGAACCACATGATAATAT
>NW_022103906.1:83280435-83281464 GCF_000313985.2 Echinops telfairi | reverse complement strand
TTAAACCCCAAACTATTAGAGCCATGAGGGAATTGGAACCAACCAGAGAACTTTGGCACAGGGAATACATAGGGAAGGACACAAACACAGAAATAGGGAAGGACACAAACACAGAGGAGGCATAAATTGACATATGGGATATACTGAAGATAAAACACCTGTGTACATCAAAAGAATTCACCAAGAGTGTAATAAGAGAGTCCATGGACTGGAAAAGCATCTTTAGCAATGACACACCAGACAAAGGCCTTATTACTAAAATCTACAATACTCTGTTAGCTTCAAAATAAATAAATATATCTATATATATCTATATATATTGCCCACTGAGTAGGTGGGCAAGGGACCTGAACAGAAGTTTCACAGGGGCAGAAATCCGAATTGCCAATAAACATATCAGGAACTGTTCCCGATCTTTAGCCATAAGAGAAATGCAAATTAAAACAACTATGAGATATCACCTAACACCCTCAAAGATAGCACAATTCCAAAAGTCGGAAAGCAACAAGTGTTGGAGGGGCTGTGGTGAGATAGGAACTCTCATCCACTGCTGGTGGACCTAGAGGTATATACAGCCACTATGGAAGTCGGTTTGGCAATTTCTAAGACAAATGGAAATTGAGCTACCATACGACCCAGCAATCCCCCTACTAAGCATATACCCAGAAAAGGCAAGAAATAAACCATGGCCAGGCATCTGTGCTCCAATGCTCATTGCATCACAGTTCACAATCGCAAGGTTTTGGAAGCAACCCAAATTTCCATCGACAGACGAATGGATTAAAAAACTGTGGTACAGACATACAATGGAGTGCTATGCATCGCTAAAAAGCATTGATGAATGCATAAAGCATATCACTGCAAGGAAAGAACTGGAGGAAATTATGCTAAGTGAAGAAAGCCAAGCACAAAAGGACAAGTACAACATGAGCCTACTGAGGTAAATTTATTAAAAAAGAGCAAAAAAGAAAGAAAAAGAAAAATGCAAAAGGGGCACAGGGAAAAAGCTACTGTATACAAAAACTCTAG
>NW_022103906.1:83265090-83277765 GCF_000313985.2 Echinops telfairi | reverse complement strand
GAAATTGACACGAGTTTATTTTTTAACGTAAAAGGCAATGCATAGTCCAAAGCAAGGGTTGTCAAAATTCAACCTGTGAACCCAACGTTTGCATTTGTAAATAGCATCTTATTTTAACACCGTCATACGTACGCATTTATAGTCCATGGATGCTTTCTGTCTAAACCATCAGAAGTGAGTAGCTGTCACAGAAAATGAGTGGCAAATTCAAAATTATTGTTAACCTGATTAGTTATAGGAAAGAGTTTGCCAGCATTTGGTATTATGCCTGCGCCTAACTAGGTACTACAAATCAAACTTGGTTCGGGAAGGTTTGATGGCTGAGGGTGGCTCTTGCAAAATGCGAGGTGTGCAGCATGCAGGGCATGCGGTAGTGTGTGATCTGGAGGGCAGGAAGCCTTAAGGTCTCAAGTGATCAATGAGTTTTGAGCATCTCTCCATCAGTTACTAGTGTGACAGAAGAAAATAACCCAGTTCTTCAGTTTGATGGTAATGTTAGGGGATGATATTAAGAAATAACTCAGTAGGCAAGCTGAGATAGCAATAATAATAATAACAATTTAAACATGCTTCCTTCATAAAACTAATTGTTCTTAGATTACCCTATAATAAAGTCCAATCTAAAAATACATTCATATATCTATGGTTTATATATGTTTCTGGTTGACTTTAGAGACATCATTATCCTTTTATTGGGGAACATTATATATCTTCCCAAAAAGGCATATAGTAATTTGACTGATGATATGATTCATTCAGCCCATGGTACTGAATTTAAAGAACTGTTGAGAAAATAAATTATACATATATAGGGCAGTTTTCTAGACCAAAATACATGGATTGTTAACACATACAGATTCAAATTTTAATATATGGATGCTTAAGGAAAGTGTGGTGAATAAATCAGATAGTGCCTAGCTATCAGAAAGAAAAATCAGTATCTTGAGTATTAAAGATTTGTCTTAGTGATCCAAGCACTGTAAAGAATAAAATCTCAGACCACAGGAGGGAGAGGTGTGAGAGCTTAAGTTCTGAATAACTCATTTGCAGAAGGCGGTGGGCCACAGTGGAAGTCCCCAAGACATTTTTGGAGCCCTCTCGTGGATTAAGCCCTTCTGACCATAGGCCTGGCATGTGACTAGCCGTGCTGGCAGACAGGGTGCCTCAGAGAGTGGGCTATTCAGACATCTTCAGGTAAAATTTAACATCTTATCATGTGATCTCCTTTTTGGCCCATTTTAAATTTGTTCTGGTTTTTAATATATTCTGCTTTCTTTTCTCTTGATTTTATTTTGTTATTGCGTTTTTTGCCTTCCCTCTGCCATGCTTTTCTGTATATGAAATCCAGGACAGGTCAATCTGTAAATAAAATAGATGAATAGTTCCTTAGTGATATGGGTGCAGGGATTAGGTGGAAATGGGGAACTGATAATAATGAGTACAAGAAAAAAGTTCCAAAATTGATCATAGTGATGATTGCAAAAATCTGTTTATTTTGATCAAACCATTGAGTTTTATATGTAAATTATGTCAATAAAACTGTTAAAAATATTTACCTTTTCCTATTTTATTTCACTATGCTAGGTATTAACAATAACAACAATAACCTTTATTTATTAAGTGCTGACCAACAACTGTATGAAGCAAATTATGTGTAGTATTTAAATTCATCTTAAAATACGCTAGTGAGGCAAATCTATTTCCAAATCCATTTGATATATAAAGGTCTAGAAAAGAAGAAAGGTAAAAGAAGTATGCTAAATTCACCACCTGCCAAATTTTGAAGTTGAAATTAAAATTAGAACAAACTAATTCCAGAAAATCTCCCTTTAGTTATGGCCCTAGCAAGGCAAACTTGAAGCCCTGGATACATACTGTGTTATACATTGGCTACTAACTACAAGGTGCACAGTTAGAAACCCCTAGCCACACCAGAGGAGAAAAAAGAGGCTATCTACTCCTATAAAGAGGTACAGTCTTGGGAACAATGCACAGAGGTTGTTCTACTCTGCACAATAGGGTTTCTGTGAGCCAGAATCAACCTAATAACGAAGAAAAGCGTTGTGCCCCTTTCAAATTGAAGTGCTCTCCTTAGATAGTGGGGGAAGTTAGGCAAATAATATCTTGATATAGACAATAAGGTATACTTTATATAGTGGTGAATACAATTCAACATACATTATATCGTGGAATTTAAATAAAGACTCCCAATAGAGGTGCAGTCTACCAAGAACTCTCCCTCCTCCCATTGCGTAAACACAAGTAAACAGTACACCACTGATTCTAAATCTCAACATCTGCTGCTGCTGGTGAGATGGTTCAGCTCCTCTTTGTCTGGGCAGCTTTGTGAAGGGGCCAAAGCCCAAAGATACTAGCCTAGGAGAAGCAGAGACCGGGTGGAGAAGAAGCAGGCACATTGCCGTACACCTCAGATGGGGCATTTATTTCAGTACTGACCCTTCCCATTCTGTCTTGCCCTGGGGGCCTTGGCTCTGAATTTTCATGGCCACCAGGAGAACAGTTTTAATCCAAGGCCAAAATGCATCCACTTTGCACACAACTTCAGTTTACTTTTTATGGAGCAAAAGCAAATCACAAAATCAGAAGTGTCTCATTAATACGCAGAGGAAACAAGGTTGGCTTCTGCCTATTGACACTGAGGGACTGCTGGTGGAACAAAACATTATGATTGATGTAGTATGCGTGGAAAACAGCCACGTGTTTGGGGCTGGCACAGACTTGCAGCCGAGATCCTAAACCGTAGAGGCTGTGCTGCAAGCACAAACCATTCCCCTCATGCTTTGGGCCCCCCCTGGGTCATTAAGGCAGTTTCTTTGTAGTTTTCATTAGTGTGGATAATAACTCGCTAATGTGTTTGTTATATCATGCTCCAATCTGCTTCACGTTTTCTCTCTCTTGGTCTCTAATGATATTTACTGGAAATACCTTCATGTCCAACTGAAATAAAATTTCATTAGATTTGTTTCCATTTAAGGACATTACTTTTTCAGAAGAGTAATCTATTCCACTCAACATTCATTTATCAATGCGACCATATTATGTTTTCCCCCTCCATTCATTTTAACGGAAAGAAATAATGAATTCTGAGAAAATCAGTTTGCAGCACATTCCTTGATCCCATTCCCTGAGCTTTGAGGGATGCACTTCTCAGCCATGACCCACTGAGGAATCCACAGCCCTGCGCAGCATACCTGCCCAGCACAATCAACTGCGAGTGCACAAGGGTCAAAATGCAAGAAAATCCAGATTCTCTCTCTTTTTAATCATCTCGGATGTGTTATGCCTTGGTCCATGTACTACGGACTATGTACACAGTACATAAAGTACTATGTAGTTTAGGTTATTGAATCTTCACAACAGATCTGCCTGGCCAGTTCCGTGACCTCAATTTTATTGTTTAGAAAACTGCTCAGAGAAATTAAACAAAATTCCCAGAAACGTGATGGTAAGAGGCAGAGTCTGTGTTTACACTTATGTCTGTAATACCCTCGGTGTTGTTCTTTTTACAGTATGATACTGTCTCAGAGTTCCCTCCACTGGGAAATGTCCTGGGCATCAGGAGTTTAGAAACCACAGTTTCAGTCTAAGGAAATGTGTCTTTTTTTGTTAGCTGACTCGGAATTTGCTCCAACTCCCAATGACCTGATGGGTAACAGAAAGAAACTGTATCCAGTCCGTCAGTGTCCTTATAAACTTGCTGTGTTCGAGCCCCATGCAGCCACTGTGATGATCCATCTCATCAAGGTTCCCCTTCTTTTGTTCTGACCTTGGACTTTACCGACAACAGTATCCTTGTCTAGTGATTCCGGCTGTACGTCCTTGGCGAATTTATTCTTTTTTTTCTGACTCTCTTGTCTATTCAATATGCTCTGTCCACACTGAAATTAAAATGTGTATATTCTTCTAGACACACACACAAAATGTAATTCACTGAACAAAACACTGCATATCCCATGATGCAGGGTGAAAACAATTCGAGGACATAAAGATGGGAGAGCTTCTATGAATGGGGTGTCCAAGAGTTTGGATTGTATAGTACATGAATCAAGGTTACCTGAACAAGAGGATGGGTGTCACTTGGATCAGCTCACAGTCTTTGGAATCAGCTAGAGACTAATAAAATAAATTAATGAAATAATGATTGAAAGATAAAGAAATAGGGGTCATGGCTTAATAACAAGTGTTAGGAAGATGAGCGGATTCCGGGAACCCAGGAGGCAAGAGAATTTTGGGAATGATGAGGGCAACAAATGTATAGATGTGCTTTACACAATTGATCTATGTATTGTGATAAATTGTATGAGCCCCAATAAATTGATTAATTAAAAAAAAAAAATAACAAGTGTTTTGTTAGTGTTGTTCTTATTTGACTTTTAACTTTGGGCTTCTACAGAACCTTTAATATTCTGGCATGCATTATACACAGCAAAGATAGGATTTTCCTAAAATAACATATATATATATATATGGATGTATGTGTGTGCAATATGTTAATATTTGATAGAACCAGTGTTTCATTGAGTATATTTGTGGCAAAACAACACACTAAGTTAATAAAATGAAACAAAGTTCATTGTGGTCTAGGTAGTTTATGATCTTTATGTCATTTTGTGTGGTACATACAATGAATCTAGGATTATAGATAATAAATATACATTTTGCCTTGAAGAAATTGCTGTGCTGATGGCAATAACTTGCTAGATTTGCTAATGGATGAAGTGTAATTTATTTCCCCTCATAGGTTTGAAGAGAATTGCATGTCACTAAAGACTAAATCCAAGTCCAAACTGTTACTTAAATGAGGCCTTATAATTCTTGGTCCATAACAGAGGCATGTTATGAAGAGCTCTGTAGATGTTTCCACAGAGGCCGCTGTGGAAAGTATATCTACTATACAAGAGAGATCACAGTTCAAACCAGCAACTATTTCATGGGAGAAAGATGGGACGGAGTGCTTCTGCAATGAGCTTTAGAACACTCTGGGTTGTAGCCCACTCTGTGCTATACAGTTGCTGTGAAATGGAATTCATTCAATGGTAGTGTTTTACTTAGTGCGTTGCTTTTATTTTACAGATGTTCGCCATAATGTCCTATGCCACTCTAGATTCACTGTAATAAGCAATTATCTTCTGCACAAAAACACTGAATACTGTCCATTACTTTCCATCCTTTTCAAAAGTTCAATTAAAAATCCTTCAGATCCAGCTTACCTGTCTACATAGGCTTTGTGTGCATGCAAAATAATTGATCCTGATTCCCTTCAGTACCTCCTTTGGCTCCCCAAGCACCCTTTCTTTCACCTTTGCCTCTCCTTCCAGGAATCCCCTTTCCTTTCTCTAAGAGCACTTCCTTTTTTAGAGAGTGTCTTAAAGCAAGCAAACTCTTTTGCTACTCAGTTTTAATTTTTCTTTTCCTCCCCCTTCTAATGATTGACTGATCGCAGGCTTCTGTGGGACTATACCTGAACGCTTAATTATATATCCTGCCTCACTGAGTGAAGGTCGGCCAGAAGGATGACCCTGGCTAAAGTGTCCATCATCCCAGAGAGCAGATCAGGTCCCCTGCATTTGCACATGGCTGATAATCAACTCTGCACCTAAACAGGCAGACGGATGAAGGATGAAGCCCACTATCTAAAAGGTGCCAGCGGCCTGTTAGCATCTGTATCTACCTCAACTTCACGCTGTCCTTGCAGAGTCAGCAGCAGGCTGAGCATCCTAGACCCTCTCCTGGTGAGGATGAGTCCATTGCTGCTCCCTGAAAACTGCCAATCCAGCAATTACTCGGAAACGACCAGAGAATCCACGACTACCACGAGTGATTGTATCGATAGCTGAAACACCTTCCATGGCCTCATATGAAACCTTTTCAGAATGTTCCAACTGAAAATTCTCAAGATGCCTAAGATGCCGTCTTGAAGCAGGGTTCACTTATTGGGCACAGACAATAGTCTAGGCACAGACAATTACTTTAATGTTTTATAAACTTGGGGCCCATACTGATACCTCCTGGAGTCCTGGTGGCTTAGTAGTTATTACATATTAGTTTGCTAACCATAAGGTCAGCAGTTCAAAACCACCAGTGGCTCCGCAGGAGAAAGCTGAGGCTTTATAGTCTCATAAAGAGTTATAGTCCCAGAAACCCACAGGCACACTTCTACCCTGTCCTACAGGGTCATGATGAGTTGAATTCAACTTGATGTCAGTTTTGTTTTGTTTTCAAAATGCAACCTCTGTTCCACTATGCTGCCTGTTAGGAAGAGTTTCCTAATCCCTCTCTGATTCCTGGCTATGGTCCAGATAAGTGAGACCATTGGATAAGTGACCTTGACATTAAAAAAGAAAAAAAAGGTGCTCTATGAAATATACTACCATTCATTCCACAAACATTCCCCAAGTGCAAGCCGGATACATAATGCTGCTCGAGTCACTGATGCTATTGAGTTAAAGAAAACAGAGTAAGTGTTAGCAGGAGAGATATAAGCCAATCGAACCACAGATAGAGGCCTATACAGAGGGCATGGAGAACTTCAGCATTATATCTGCATATGTTTAAGAAATTCCCAGGTATTCCGTAGGGTAGAATGGTGCACGGCAAACGAGTCAAATGAAGAGGGGTCGGGAGCACCCTCTGATTTGCTGACATTTAAAAGAATGCACCTTCTTGTACTGCCAGGGGAACGGACATCATGGCTGTTCAGTTGTATGTTCACCAGCCTCCTTAATGCAGCTTCAGCGATTAACTGTTTCCCCATAGACAATGCAGGTGTCACTTCTGAGAAACGGGCACACTCTGGTAACGCTAAAGGTGGCAGCCAATTCTGGAAGGATAATTGGAGCTTTTCTTCTCCATTCCAGTTGCATGATTTCTCTTTCTCTTCAGTGACTTCTCCAACTTTATAAATGCACCCAAAGACTCGGTTTCTTGTGATGGCATAAGCATTTGCTTAATCCCTTTAGCCATCTGTAAAGCAGGAATCATACACTTTATCAACTCATCGGTTGCACTTGTGCAGTGGGCACACATGCATGTACTCATGTGGGCGTGATGCAAATAGTAAATCCAATGAAGCCCAGGTGAATGCACCTTTGTGCTCATTTAGGAGCTCATCTAGTGCAGGGCAAAGCCACTGCTTTTGACTCTAACATAACCCACAGGCCTGCTTATTCTCCTTGTCAATTGGCGAATGCAATGTGACCATGTGTGTCTCGTTTTTGCTCTCTATATACAATAATTCACCCTTAAGCAAGGATACTATACCCAGTTCTAGAATTTGCTCCTAGCCGGATCCAAATTGTATGTGGTGTTAACTCATTTGTTTTTCATTAAGTTCTTTATTAACAGCCAAATCCCTTGATTATTACACTTCTCTGAACTTTCCTGTTAATCTTACTTACAAGTCACATAATGCCTGAATACATTTCTCTGAAATGTTGTCGAGATAAAAGAGCTGACAGTGACAGTAATTAACTTCTAAATAAATATTAAAATAGGAGGGCATTTTAAATACCCCAGTGCAATGGATACAGGCCTCAGTCTCTAACGTGATAGGCACCCAGGCTGTCACCATGTAAGTTCAGGACAGCTTTGCTACCGATGTGGGGAGATTTTAAAATACATTTCTTATTTAGCCTACTTACACTCTACTTTTAGCTCTTGATTTTAGCTGTGACTTACATGTTACAGTTTGCTTTTCACACATTTGGCTCCTTAACCATATGCTCTTCTGTCCAACTTTCCATAGCCTACTTGCAAATGTCAATTCTTACAAGATGGGACCCAAACCTTGGGAGAAAAGTGGGGCTTTCTACTCCTGTAAAGAGTAGCTCCTGGTAGCTCATGGGGACAGTTCCCCTCTGTCCTACAGTGTCAGTGTGATCAGTATATAATTTTAAATCTGATGAACAAAAGCAGCGAAATGGCTGTGTGAATGGATGAGAACGTCTGGGCCATTGTAAGGCTGAGAACATGCTAAGAAAACAGGAGATCTGGCATCTGGCTGACTGGATTCAAATACTAGCCTGGATGCTGATCAGAAGTGTGGCTTTGGCCAGATGACTTAGCCTCGCTGAATCTTCAATTTTTCATGTTAGAATGTGTATAAAGCTACTCCCATAAAGATATTTCAATTATTATGTGGAATAACTCAAGTGAAGCACCTTACCCAGAGTTCCACCATGAGTACAATTAGAAGCATTACCAATTGATTAGATGAGAGATCTTAGAGTTCCGGTTCATTGGGGAAGATACTTGAAAGAGTTACATGCAGAGTAACTTCAAAATCCTAGAGTTGCTTTAAAATTTTAACTAGCTTTATTAGAAAATAGTACCCACAATACTTGGTGAAGCTGCAACTGTGTTTGTGAGAGGTTTTATCTTTGACTGCCCAGAGAATGATATTCTCTTTCTGACCCTTACACATGACTTGCACCATCTTCAGTAGAATAGCTATGGCTGTTGTTAGATTTGGGGCAGAGGGCAGCTACAGAGGGTAAATGTCAGGGATGTTTTCTAAGGAGTGAACATAAAAAGAAATGCATTCATTTCTGCGCAGCTAAAGTCTACAAAGCCTGAACATGTATTAGGGCAAAACAAGCAGCGCTTTAAGGAAACTAAAATACTGAAGATAAAAATCTGAGCAGATAGGGTGGTGACATCCTAGACAGTCTGTAGAAATGATTGCCTGTGATGACACTTTGATGGTCACCTGCTCCTTGGCATGGGTTATAGGGGGTGATGATGAATATTTAAGACATGCTCTGTGAACCTGCCCTTTGGACCTCTTTGACGCCAGGGGCTAGGCAGTTTGAGAGTAATCTGATTGCAGATCTTAACTAGCTTGAATACTGTGTGTGTGTGTGTGTGTGTGTGTGTGTGTGTGTGTTTTATTTGAAGCACAATGTACTATAAAGAGGTCACAGGGTCTCCTTTTCATGTTGAACACTAGCTTAATCATCCAAGCTAGGAAATGTCGGAGCAGCTAAGCACATACACTCAGAGATTTGTTCTTCACATAGTGTGTAGGGAGAAGTGCAGTGCCAGGCAGAAGCCTCGATGGCAGTGAGGTCACCCCAGCTTTGGTCCTGGCACAGACACTCCTCGTTGCATGATATTGATAAGTGGTTCTCAAAGGGCGCTCTTGAATCCGCAGCAGCAGCATCACCTGGGAATGTGTTAGAAATAGTAATTTTAGCATCTCAGCCCAGACCTTTGGATCAGACTTCAGGGGTGGGGCCATATCTCTTCGAAGTGCTACAAATAATTTTGATTCCTGATGAAGTTTGAGGGCCATTCGAATGTGAGAAATATTGGTAATGTTTCAGTGATATTCTATGTATATGTATTACCTCTATGGGCAATTGTGTTTTCTATGGATATGAAATCAGGGAGATTGTGGGAGGCAGGATTTTGCCACCATTGATGAGAACAGTTCTTCTATATTTTCTGATCTTTGAAGTGTCCTTCCATTATTGCTCCCTTTTATTATTTATTAGGTTTCAATGCATTGTGCCCCTATATACAGAGGAGAACTGTATTTTATAGGTTGCTAAGCTTGTAATATTTTAGAAGGATATCACCAGCCCTGTTTGCCAATGCTTTTTTTAGGTAGGTTAGATGGCCACCATTTTGACTATTAGTCAAGTGCTTATGCAAATTTGTCACTACTGTATCTGTACTGTATTTGTCACTGCATGCACAGGAAGGACAAAGTGACGAGGAGCCAGGGCTCCACATCTGAAAACTAGATGTGGGAAATAGGTTCTCAGATTTCTGAGACCATTTTGATCCTTCCTTTGGAAAGCATCATGCCATCAGTAGTCTAAGCCTCTGTGACTCAGCCAGTGACTGCAGCTACATGGTGGATTGGCTTTCTTCTTCTTTCCTCCCTTCCAGATGGTGACCAGAGAGCTATTCTCAAAGGGCCCCAGATACTTGCAGTCAGTAGTGGTATCAAGGCTTCTGTTTCCCCATTCATGTGGTTGTAGTGTGAAAACAGGAGATTTTGAAGAATTTTCGATTTACAGAATTTAGAACTTCTTTGCATACTAAGGGCTTCAAATTGTTTCTGAGAAAGTTAAAGTAAAGCACAATTCATTTTTTCCCCGTGACTTTTCAAAGGCTCCTTGTATATAAAGAGAAAATAATCCATTGGTCACATAATTAAGGATGCTTGGACAACCGTGCTGGGAGGCTGAGAACAAGGGAAGTGAGTGGCTGAGTCTTCTTCTGTGCTGCAGATCTACCATCTCGTCACCACTCACTACCACCAAGTCCCTTCCAACCCATAGTAACCCTATAGGACAGGGTAGAGCTGCCCTGGTGGGTTTCCAAGAATGTAACCATTCAGGGGAGTAAAAAGCTGCATCTTTCTCCTGGGTCTTAGAGGGACCCATTTCTCATAGAAGGAATTCAGACTGGCATTTTCAATTTCATAGCTCTCTCCTGTCATTGCCTAGGATTTATTTCTTCATTTTCCAATCATGGTTCTCAAAAATCAAATAGTTTCCCAGTCTAACCTGCAATCTTTATGGGCAACTATTTATAATTTTTCATTTTTCTCCCAACATTTTTCTTTCCCTTGTGTCATAATCCCCACTATTTCCCTCACTGCTCTTTCATTTAATCGTGTTTATAATTTATTCTGTACATGTGCTCCTGGTGATAACCTTATATGAAATGCCATTTCTGTGATGACATTAAGGCAAACACTCAGGAAATATTATTTCTACTTCTCTGTGATCAGCCCCAATTATTCATACATAATGTTGATTAATTTGTAATCAGAAGTTTAAAAAGCAGCATTTCAATGGCATAAATGGCATAAAAAAGTGCAATTTTAGACCATTTTGCATTGACATGCCTTCTTAAAATAAAGAATTAAACCTGCTTAAAACCAATGATGGAGGTGCTTTTGAAATCAAACAGATGCTTTGTTTTCAGATTATTTATTCACTTCCTGCATCAATATCTTCAAATGACCATGTATAATATATAGGATAAAATTGTCCATTGTAGGCCATAGTTTTAAATATATATAATTCATTTATTTTGCAGACATGCTTTTCGTGCCTACTGGGAGGTCTTAGATTTCAGGGCAAAGATTACTGAGCAAGAGACAAGGGGACATTTTCTCTCCTGCTCCCTCTCCTTACTTGAATGAGTCCTTGAATGCCACAGCTAACTAATAAGCACTTGATTATAAGCTGGAAGATTGGTGGTTCAAACCCATGGAGAAACTTGGTGATCTGCCTCCTTGAAGGTTACAGCCTTGAGAACTCCATAGAGCACAATTTTCTTCTACGAAACATAGGGTCAGCATGCTTCAGAATTCACACAATGGCACATGGTGTGGTCTTTACATGATCTGGTGTCAATTTGGGATTTGAGGGGATCAAGAGTGAAGGGGTGGAGTCTAGTCTGTCCATCAGATCATAGCCAATGAGGCCTCGGTGTGGGCATGGCCTTCTCCTGAGAATTGTGGGAAATCCTGAATTCCCTTTTGGAGATGGGAGTTACTATCTCTCTATTACTCACTCCAGGAGAGACTCTCGACTGACAAGACACATGCATCTACACTAGTGCCCTGACTTGGAAAAGCCAAATGGAGCCCCCCGCCAGTGCTGAGATGCTTACAACACCACTGGATGCAAAGACCTTCCACCCACAGACCTGTGATCATCCTGCATTCGGTGTCATTGCATGTGTTTCATGAATCTGAAGGGGACTTTATAGATTGGCATCAGACATATGGGCTAATATTAGACTTATGAACTTGATCTAGACCAGGCTGGGATGTTTTCTCAATATTCAATTTCTTTTGTTTAAACCTCTTTCTTATACACATATGAGTGTGTCTATGAATTTGTTTTTCTAGTCTATTCGGACTAGCACACGTGGTTTATTACTCCTTATATGATATATGAAGTTAAACGAGTAACTGGCTTGTCTTGATATCTGATTTTTTCCTAACATGCAATCTGTCAAGCTTACTTCCTATAATTTAAAGGGATCAGATAATGCAACATACATGAGCGCTTTGAAAGTTGTTTAAGTTGTTACACCCAATTCTGTGCTGGACAATAACACTTGGAGATAATGACACCCTGGCAAAATCCCAGGAATTCATGACCCCCTTCCCCAAATATCCTCTCTACCTTCCTATTTTAGTACATGATATTGCCACTGCCAATGTAAACTATGATGCAACCTTGGGGATTCACTCATCTGCAATGATCATAGCTAATCAAGCATTGACTCCTATGAAATCTACTATCTAACTCAACCTTTCATTTCTATTCTGCCCCCCTTTGTTTCAGTGGACAGTAATCATCGTAGTCACAACTTAGTTATTCTACTGCATATATTTCTGGAGCATCTTTTAAACCTTTGTCATGAACTATAGTACTACACCCTTCAACCCCCCCAACAAAAGGGTTCCTTTCACACTTTACATATGATCATGTTATTCCTCTTTAAATTTGTCTATGGCTTCTTTATGTTTTTGTGTTGTTAACGTTTTTTTGAAATGAATTTTAAATTGTGGATTCGGTGGTGGGATTATCTTTCAAACTTTCAACTCTGCACTCAACAGTTTAGATCACTCATCACCAACACCACCCTATATGTTATCACTGGCCCCCCTTTTTTCTCCCT
>NW_022103906.1:83260192-83263224 GCF_000313985.2 Echinops telfairi | reverse complement strand
TTAATTTATAATCAACAGTTATGAATGACTTTAATGATAAAATTCTCAGTACAACATTAGATAAAATTTCAAGCATAACAATTCAATTTCTAAGCAAATCTCAATACGGATTTTTTATAGGCTTCCATGGGGAATTTCTACAATAATTTGAATCTATAAATATTATATATTGTTAAACCTATAATCTTTATTTCTGAGTACTAATGGCATATCATTGATGATATACACTTGGTACATCATTGGTTAACATAAATGTAAAATGTAATCACAAAATTTCTTTATTTTCTATGTATGAATCCTGATTCCAAATTTCAGTCTGTATTAGGGTCACCATAAATTTCCTATAAGTGTCAGGCAGTACATAATGTAGGCTTTATAAGATGTATAATCTGTACATCAACTATTGTTGCACAGAAGCAGCAACTAATCACATAGAAACAAATTTATATGGCCCTGTTCCAATAAAACTTTATTTACAAAAACACATCATGATGGATTTGGATTATAGATTGCTGGTTCCTGCTCTATGCAATTATAATAAAAATTATGCCAAGAGACTTCAAAAATCTAAAGACCCCATTATTCTCAATTATATTTTTTCATGAACTTTTTGAAGCTCATATATATGAAATAGATTATGGTACATCAAAAAATATTGCAACAAACAATATAAGTATTGAATAAAAATATAAAAAGTTGAAAAATGATAAAGTGGGAGAAAGATAAGGCTAACTGATCCTGCTAAGTTTTACAGTTTTGGAAATCCTGTATAGGGTCCCTTGAGTTTGAATTCAATCAGGGTCAGGAGGTGTGGTTTGGCTTTCTAGTTTCTCATCTTACCTTGTATATAGGTCTGTATGCGTCCAATGGTTGTGTGCAATTGACCTGAATAAAATTCAATAGATTAAGGGTGATTCTAACTTGTGATAACTCCATGTGCTCCAGACAGTCTTATGGCACCACCCATTAAGGAACTTGTTCATCTGACTTTTCCGTGGAGTTGCTGGGTGAATTTGAACCACCAGCCATTAGGTGAGCAGTCAATTGTAATCCACTTTGCCATCCCTTTATTATTCTATTCCCAAACTAAAAACATCTTAACTCTCTATTTCTGAAATAGAGAGTTAAGAAAGAATTAAAGAAGAAAAATTTTAAATTACTCAAAGTAAATAAATGTTATTTTTTTAGGGATGATGATTTCCATTATTAGGGATAGTTAGGATAGACACAACCACTCTATGGATCATTTATTTATTACTTCCTGATTAGGGATATTTCCTTATGGTGAGTCTTTATTCTTTTGCAGTGTCTAAGTCATGTTACACCCAACTCCTTGACTTCTAATATCTATGAAGATGTTCACAGGTCCCCAACTGAATTCCAACTAGTCTTTTGTACATCAAATCTTTGGAACTATTTCTAATTCCTTTTGAAAATCCAATCTCCTTGAGCAACTTGTGATAAAGCAAAGCTATCATCTTTCCATCAAGACTGACATTCCTTTGTTCTTTTCCTATTTCTGTCAATAATCATCTATTCTCTCCATTTCCCAGGATGTTCACCCTGTAATAGGTCTTGGCCCACCCTCATGTGCTATTACTTGCCACCTCTGTATCTTTATTGCTGACCCTATTTGTCTCTTATCCACAGTCACTCTTCCAGCAGTGTCAGAAGTCAAATCCTTATGTCGCAAGCCTAAATTCAGATCCACATAAGTGAACATTAATAGCAGTCATTCCATTTTCTTCCATGTGGTTGATTAGCATCAGGCACATAATTCAGCTGGAGGTTTGTTTTTTATTTTAGCAACTTATTTTTCTAAAAATTAAGAAGAAGGACACAAATGTAGTTCATTCCCTTTATCTGTACGTGTCTTTGGGTCTTCAGTGAAAACGTGGTTCTCAGAGCCATCTTGAGCTCATTGGGAGAAGACAAGCTTGAGGACAAAGCTCAAACACTGAGAAGGATGAGGGACAAGGAGGAGGAAGCTTCAGACTGAGCCACAGCGTTGGCCAACCCTCTAACTGCCTGGCCTTTGCTTCTCTACAACTTCCCGAACATGGGTCTTTTCAATTCATTCTTTGATCTCCGGATTACAAATGCAACCACAGTGTTGTAGGAAGACAATAATTCTTATTAAGACAAATGTCGTTCAAGCCATAGCTCTGCAACTTAAAAAAGATGTAATATTGGGAACACTGAATTGCTTTTTTATAAGATTCTATATTAATGAACTAGGAGTCTTATCACTTGACTATCTTGTTGTTCTAAGTATAAAAGAGAGAATATATGTAAAATAACTTTGAAGTGGTACCTTTCCCTAACTATAGCAATATAAATATATTTATGAACTATGAATTTGATTGAGCTCATTTTGACTGTCATATTTTACAATAGACTTTAAAGGTTGCCTGTACATATGTACTTGCATTTTTAAATATATTAAATCACTAGACTAATATTTATATAAAAACTCATATTTTAGAAATAAGAATGTCATAGATCATTTATGTCTTTTAATTATTTGATTTCATCATAAATATTGAACTCTATGTCCTATATACAGGCAATACATGATACTCAAAACTGAATTTGAAATATTTCGGTATAATATTGATTGCATTTTAGGAGATGAAGGAAATCTGAATTAACTATGCACAATAAATACTGTATACATAAGGATATAAAAGTAGTAACCACATTGAGTATATTGCACTCAGGTACTAAATGAAAGGTAGGAAGCTCACGTCTATATAAATTGTCACAAAAGAAAAGTCTAGAAATCTACTTCCAAGAAAATCAGCGTTTAAAATTCTTACAAAAGTCTTACATAGGCCCATAGTTTATCCTGACTCACATGGAGTTGTCATGAGGAAGAGATGGTTTAACAGCAACTGGTTTAGTGATCACTTACTAGTGGACATACCACTTTTAGATCATGAGGCAATGGCAAAAAAAGAAGCACTCTACAGAACAATGATCTCACCAAAGACTAAAACAAACTGTGATGAATATCAGTCTTGACTATGTAC
>NW_022103906.1:83257262-83259908 GCF_000313985.2 Echinops telfairi | reverse complement strand
GTTCACGAGGGTAGCAGGATGGAGAAGGGAGATCAAAAGAGAGGAGCTGATACCAAAGACTCTTGCAGAAAGAAAATGTGTTGAAAATGATGATGGCAGCATATGTACAAATGTGCTTGATGCAATTAATGTAATTATTATAAGAGCTGTAACAGCTCCCAATAAAATGATTTGCAATAGAAGGCAAGGAAATAAGAAAGGTAATAAGCAAAGCACGTGCAGGTATCCATGATAGAGGAAGTCGACTCATTGGTAAGCAGGAGGTGTGCATTCACTTTGGAAAAACAGAAAGATGCCCACAGTCTCCATGAATCGGAATAGACTGAAAGACAGCGTGTTTGTTGGGTTGAGCTTAGAACGATAAATGAAACCTTTAGCTTCAAAAACAAGTTAAAGATATATTAAATCCCAAAACTTTAAACAGCACAAGGAGTTCTGCATTCAGTTCAGATGCAAAAATTGCAACAGATTGTGGCTATCCCCATAAAGACCTAACCAGAGAACATCTGGTTTCCAGTCCAATCTGCTCAGAGCCAGGAAGCTGTCAACTCTACCCTCACAACAAAAATAAAACTCAGCGAACTGAGGATCTGCAGTTTTCTTAGAGTCACCAGAGAATTAAAGTATTTTAATCTTTATAAACACAGAGAGAACATTAGAATAAAAATAAATAAATGTGAAATACAGTCTTTCATTATGTTTTCCTTAATAGCTTTAAGAGAGAGCAGTTCAAAATAATAATAAAAATGATTACTTAGTTCCTTATACCTTATGCATAAGTGAAATGAATGGCAGTCATGTTATAGTGATGGGAAAGTGGAATTGGGATTCCTCTCTAACATGTTTTTGTACTATCTGTGAAGAGACTCTGTGTTATGTTAAAGCGGCCTTAGGTATCTTGTGATACTGCAAATTCAAAATAAGAATGGTGAGACTTCTCACATATTCTGTACATGTTATCAGCAGAGATCAGTCCCTGGAAAAGGACATTATGTGTAACAAAACTGAGGGTCGGTGAAAAAGAAAAACACCTTTACCAAGATAATGACACAGTGAGTGGAAAAGTGGGCTCAAACCGAACAACCAACGGCTGGGAATACGTTGCAAGGGCAGGTCATGTTCCATCGTGTTTTACAGCTTCACCATGGGCTGGAACTAACTCCACGGAGCCTAACAACAGCGACAACACAAGCCTTAGAACAAGTAAGATATAAAATTCTGACATCATCAAATGTTGGCAAAACTTATGGCTAGAATTCATTGTTGGTGGAATGTAAAATTACACAGCCACTTTGCAAGGCAGACTGGTCATCTTTTAGAAGTTAAACCTGGTAGATGATGGAAGCTTTCTTCTTTGTTGGTTACAAAGGGGAGTGGAAAACATATGCCCAACAAACACATGCACACTATTGTTTATAGAAATGTTACTCAGACTTTCCACATTTGATAAGAAATCAAATATCCCTCAATAAATAAATGAGTAAAAATGTTACAGAGTCAGAGAAGAATATTATTCTGATATTTTTGAAATGAGCTATCAAAGTTATAAAAAGACATGAATGAAACTTAAGTCTACATTGTAGTGAAAGAAGCCAGCTGAAAGGCTACTATATAATTTCAGAAGTATGACATTCTGGAAAAAGCAAAAGATTAAAAATTAATTCAGTGATTGCCTAGAATATGGTGGCGGGAGGAAAAAATAAACGGGTTAAATACAGGGGATTTGTAGGGCAGTGAAACAACTCTATGTCATACAGCATACATGATGACAGATACATGGCATGTTGCACTTGCCAAATCCCATGTTGTTTTTGTCAGTTGCCATTACATGGCTCCAACTCATAGAGCCCGTATGTGCAACAGAACCAAATATTGCCAGTCCCACAATTGTTCCTCTGTTTGAATCAATCCATCTCGACCAGGATCTTAATTTTCCCTCTACTTTAAAAATCATGGTGTTCTTTACCTTCGGCGGTCCCTGCTGACAAGGTGTCCTAAATATGTGAGACAACGTCTTGGCATCCTTGCTTCCGAGGGCATCCTGACTGTACTTCTTCAAAGACAGATTTTGCTCATTCTTTTGGCAGTTCATAGCACTCTCACTATCTTCACCACCCACCATAATTCAAATGTATCCATTCTGCTTCTGTCTTCCTTGTCCAATATCCAACTTTCAGATGCATGTGAGGCGATTGAAAATATCATGACTTGGATCAGGCGCAGTTTAGTCCTTAAAAGAACACCTCGCTTTCCAGCACTCTATATGAGTCTTGTGCAGCAGATTGACACAAGGCAATATCACATTTGGTTTCTTGACTGCTGCTTCCATGAAAACTAATTGTAGAAACCAGCAAGATGGAATCCTTGACATCGTCCATCATTTCTCTACTTATCATGATGTTACCGCTTGGTCCAGTTGTGAGATTTTGGTTTCCTTTATATTTATTTTTTAACATACATTGAATGCTGAAATCTTTGATCTTCATCAGCAAGGACTTCATGTCCTCTTCCCTATCAGCAAGCAAGGTTGTGTCATCCGCGTACCACAAGTTGTTAATTAGACTTCCTCCAATCCTAATGTTTCACATTACTTCATATAGTCCAGCTATTTTTGTAATTTGTTCAGCATACATATTGATTTAGTGT
>NW_022103906.1:83255767-83257162 GCF_000313985.2 Echinops telfairi | reverse complement strand
AATTTCCAAATGTCACTAGAGTGGGAAGTCTTTGGGAAAAGGGCCAGGCTGCTGTCTTTTCTTAATGTGCATCAACCTGTCTACTGTTTCCATAGCTATCTGTGTGCCGATTTAGTGTCCAGAAGAATGCTATTTCCTCAAAGGCGGGGTCTATAATGGATGAATTCCAGTCCCATCATCCTGGCTCTTGAAAGATCCCTTGACTTGTCCACCCCTGTCTTCACCCAGATATGTTAACTTAAAATCTAGCCATCACAGTATCTAATAGCAACTATAGTCTTTGCAGACAACATTGCCAGATCTTTCTCTGATGAAACTGGTATGTAGTTTTCCACTTACAAGCTTTCGGTCTGTAATCATGTGCTTAACTTTGTGCTACCAGCATTTCTTTTCCTACTAAAAAAACCTAAATTCCTCCCCACATACCTTTACAATCACAGAGCAACCCCTAGTGGAGTGGAGTGTTAGAAAATTTGTCCTATCAAAGACCCCCACCGCATGCCCCACATTAGTGGATCTGAGGGGCCTGTGAACATAGAGATGAGATAAAGGCATTCTAAATTCTCAGAACTTTTGGGGTGATAAGGTGTAATAGAGCTGAGTGAAATCTCAAATTCCATAATTCAAGACGGTTAGCTATGGATGTTTCCAGGGCATGGAAGCTAACTAACCATCC
This sequence comes from Echinops telfairi, assembly GCF_000313985.2. NCBI lineage: Eukaryota > Metazoa > Chordata > Mammalia > Afrosoricida > Tenrecidae > Echinops > Echinops telfairi. The sequence continues at coordinate 83,256,486 of NW_022103906.1, read as the reverse complement.
TGGGGGTGGGATAACAATAACTAGGATAGGCAGGATGAGGCCTTCTACAAACTTCTAATATGTGAACTGTGTGGTGGGGGGGAGGTCATGTGGTGGCACAGCTGAACTTCTCCATATTCAGCAGGAGGAAGGAGAATCCTACTCCACACAAACCCAAGGCTGACGTTAGACAGGCCCCCACCCACCACCCTTCTTTATTCTGACATGCACCGTCTCTACCAGGGCACTCTACTTGGCTGGGTTCAATATTTCATTGCCAGGGCCACAGCGAAGTCACAGACAATATTTGCAATCATGGGGGTATATTAGGGAAGCTACTAAGTTCCACAAATGGTAAGGACTGAGTTCTTTAGTCTGCAGCTCACTTCTCTGTCTGACTGGCAGCCATGTGTCTCTGTTGATCAGTCTATTAGACAATTGCCCTCTAGCTTGTTCCATGAGCTGAGAAACCCAACACTCTGCCTGGTCTTGGTGTTGAAGTCACTGTTACCATTTGTGCTTATACTTCTGTAGGCATGTGCTTAGCTCGTGGCTCTTCTTTCTTTATGGTCATGGGATTCTCTCTGCTTCTGAAGTGGCTCGCTCTTATGTACTCAGTGGAATGGCACAAGTAAGCAATCCCAACTATTAGTGTTTCACACACCCTGTGTATATGGTCACACCTAATGACTTGGTGGCAGTTACAAGGACATGAAGCAAAGAGACATTCCAAATGATTA
>NW_022103906.1:83254006-83255443 GCF_000313985.2 Echinops telfairi | reverse complement strand
AACACATTCAAGTGATAGTTTTATCATCCTCATGAGATTTAAACATGTTTGTTTTCAAAATTCTTGAGTTTGGGAGAACAAAAAGAAAGGGAAGCTGCAAGATCAGGGTACAAGGGTAAATGGGGTAACATTTTGTGATGATTCTTGTAGAACAGCTCTTGATATCAAAGAAAAAGAAAGTACATTGCTGTGATTGAAAAAAAATCCTCAGTGTAATTTTTCTGACCTTTTCCTTTTCAATATTCCGTTTTCTTAAAGTGTCCTCATAGTAAACATCCATGACCAGCCTGTGTCTTACAAGAAAATCTTCAAAATTAAAAAAAAAGCGTTACCATCATCTTTTGTGCTGACCTCTTAGTCTTGAATGTGAATGACCTTCCAGATTCCCTTGAAAGTTGCTCACTGTTTCAATTAGATATTTTTGAAACCCCCCAGAGTAGGCTAAGACAAACTTCTGAAGCTCTGATGCCATCTCTTTGTTATCAGTGTTCCTGTTGTCAGTAGTGCCATCCAACCAGCTGCCCGCTACTTCTCATAGTGACAACATTATAGAAAGATAACAGGCACACAATGACCAAGAGCCTCACTTCTTACCAGTACTTAAGCCACTAGTCAAGAGAGCGCTTTGGGCTTTCTACTCCCACAAACAATTACAGTCTTAGAAGCCCACATGGGGTTTCCCTGAGTCAGCACTGACTGGATGGCAGAGAGTGTTGTTTTGCTTTGGCTCATTCGTGGAAAAGCTAATATCCAAAGTGCTAGCCCCTAAAAAAGCTATTATCCATAAAGTCGCAAAGGTTCATTTAGATTTGCGGAAGTTCTAGCTTTGCTACATCACACCATGAATTAGCCATGCTCTCTTAACTAATGTAACAGACATCCTTACTTCCAGAGACAGAAGAAGAATTCATAGAGACTTTAGGCATAATCAGAAGGAGGAACCCATCTAGAAAACTCATCTTTATCACTTTTCCATTCCCAGTACCAAAGGTGTTAGATAGGGTTCTTTCTAGAGAAGCAAAATCACCAAAGCTTGTGTATGTATGCATATAGAAAGAGGTTTCTGTCAAGAAATGGCTTACATCGTTGTAGAAGTAGGCAAGTCCAGCCCGGTTCAAATCCACAGGTCACTTGTAAGCTGGAGCAGGAGCTGGCAAACACGAAGGAGGAAGATGGCTCAGGAAGACCACAGGCTAGTGGATACAGAGCTGAATGAAACTGAGGTTGACCAGATGAATCCAAGGGCAGTGGTTCACTGATGGCTTCTGTGATTGCCAGGTGATATAACAGGAGATCAACATACAAGACGTAGGGTCTTGATTCAGCAGACGGCAAAAGAGCCAAGAGAAAGGCAGCTCTCTCTGAGCAAAATCTCTCTTGTACAAAAGACCACGTTCTCAAGGAGGTAACATCAGCCTGAATCCTGATTGGTACATT
>NW_022103906.1:83237870-83252309 GCF_000313985.2 Echinops telfairi | reverse complement strand
AACTAAAAATTATCTCCTCAATCAATCATTTGGTAACAAATACAGATATCAGAAATGCAAATTTAGGGCTCCGTTTGCTATATCATTTTACCTCATTTCAATCCATGAACATGCATTCGTTGCTAGGGGTCGAATCTATGGGTGTATTCCTTTTTCAGGAATCAATCAAAAACTTGGAGGTTTGTTTTCAATGGCGAGGAGGAGGCCATGTACACACAGTCAGAAATGGACTAGAACTGGTGATATAAAAATGTTGTTCCCAGATGCATGTCCCACTGTTCCTATCTCTGCAGAAATCAGGGATTCGTTCATACCTTTATTTCACAACTTATGCTTTTACTTTCGTATGAAATTGAGGTGGAGAAAAATTCAGAGAGGTAGACACAAGAATGTGTCGCTCCAGCGTGGCTGAGGGCTCAGGGCAGTAGGAGAGTCCTTTTGGTTCCTTCTCCTCCCAAACAGTTTTGGTGCTTACAGGGATTCCAATGACTTTACAGGATAGCAAACCCTGATAAATTGTCCAAAAAGAGACCTCCAGTACATCTCCTACAAACTGCAAATAACGTTCCATTTATTTGAACCCGGTGGTAGTATCAAATCACATTATGTTCATGTAGGTAGTAATTGAAAGGCAACTCTTTAGCTCTGAATTCTGAAGTTGGTCAAAAGTCTTATATTTTCAAAAGCTGTGTCATTTGGGAACATGAAGAGAATTACACTTTTCTATCTTTCAAAAGAATCTAGCTGTATATTTTAAGGTACTTTGGGCTGTTGCTATGATATTGAAAAGACAAATAAAGGAAATAAGTTTGAAAGTACAATGTGGCAGATTTCATACAGGAGTGCTGAGCATTTTACCATTTCCTTTCAAGTGAGGATTGGAATAAGATAAATGTATTGTGAGGAAACAATCGAAAAGATAAATAAGGTTATGGAAAGCAGAATTCAAATATGAGCCGAGGTCAGGGATGCATGTATACATGTATTAACTCATTTTTTAAAATACCAAATGCCTTACTGAGCAATGCCTGAGCCAAACACCATACTGAATCCTCTTGGAAAATCAGCCATGAATAATGCAGCCAAGGCCCATGAACCCACAGAGTTTAAAGACTAAAAAAGAAGGAGAATGAAGTGCAGGGACTTTATCAAGGGTTATGAGTAATTTCCAAATGTCACTAGAGTGGGAAGTCTTTGGGAAAAGGGCCAGGCTGCTGTCTTTTCTTAATGTGCATCAACCTGTCTACTGTTTCCATAGCTATCTGTGTGCCGATTTAGTGTCCAGAAGAATGCTATTTCCTCAAAGGCGGGGTCTATAATGGATGAATTCCAGTCCCATCATCCTGGCTCTTGAAAGATCCCTTGACTTGTAATCTGCAGACATTATACCCTGAAAGGTATTTATTATTATATTTACTGTATTGGCTATATTATTCAGCAAAAATAGCATTAGGAACAAAAGTCTGAGTTATTTAATGTCTATCTCAGATTTCATTTTTCCATCTTTCCACTCTGACTCCCATGGTCACCTGCCCTCTGAGCCATTTGTCATGACTCAATATGTCATGCCTCTCCCATTGGTTTGGAACAGTGGAATTCAGCTATCTTGGGGTCTCAATTATTTGATGGTATTTTTCTGTTATATATATTCCACTAAATAATGTAATTCAGTTCATTTCTATTTTATTCCAGCTAGATAAAATTCGAGTGATTACTACATAATATGTAGCCCTATAAAGATCCCTGGATGCCCTGTCAGATGAGTGTTGGCCAGTGAATCTCAAGAGCAGAAGTTTAAACCCACTGGAGAAATGAGGCCAAATACTCATGAAAAGTTTTCCAGTCTGGAAACCCTATATAGAGTCATTATGAATTGGAAAAGATTCAATGATAATTAAAAATATATTTTAAATTTTTATGCATCTATCAGCCATAATTAGAATGCCTTAAAATTAGCTCTCAGGTTTATGATAAAATTAGTCCTCAATTATGTCTCAAATATCAATTTTTGTTGATTTACATAAGCTTCTCCTTCTTGGCATATTTAAAATTTTAAATGAATCATTTTAACCCATAAATAAGAACCTACTTACTTATTCAGTTAATAAAATGCATAATATGTAAACTACCAGTATTGGACCTGTATTTCGCTGCTTTAATAAGCCCCTTGTATTCAAAATTGTACTTTACTCCATGTAAAAGTCATATAGAATTACAAACTGCCATTAACTTGTCTTACCACTTTCATAAAGTATTTTATATAAAATTAGACCTGGATAACAGACATAAAAATAGGTCAACTTCAATGACGCATAGTTTCCGCAGTGGGTGTTACATCTTGGAGAACAGCACCGTCACTGGCCTTGGTTTCTTTGTCTCCCTGTAATACCATGTTCCATATTCCAGGGGAGTACAGGACTTCCCAAATGATATGTTTACCGGCTTCTGAATTTTGGGGCAACTATTTTCACCATTTTCTCTGCCAACCAATGTCTTTCAACATTTTCAGCCCTAATTCAAATTTGATGATGGTATGCTATGGTGAAAAATATTCTGGGGGGGAAAAAAAGGAAAAAATAATATGGCCTTTAGAAACAGATGTACCTAAGCTAATCCTGAATTCATCATTTTCAATGTAATTGGACTATTAGTGACGTTGTTAAATTAATGACACCCTTTTAAGGAGAAAAAGGATTCCATATTTTTAAAACAGAGATAATACCTACCTTGCACTTTGTAGTAAATCCTGACACACTACATTGCAGTTGATTTTGACTTATATCAACCCTCTAGAAACAGCAAAGAGCTGCCCTTGCAGTTCTCTAAGACTAAGTCTTTATGGGAGTAGAAAATCTTGTCTTTCTTTCATAGAGTTGCTGGGGTTTCCAAACTACTAACCTTGTGGGTAGCCACCCAACGTGTAACCCACTATGTTTCTAGGACAAATAAAGTAGTTATAGATCACAGTTTAGTGAAAATGATTATAAAAATGCAAAAGGTGCTAGGTTCAGCTATGCTAGAATTAAGGAATGTCATGGTCTTACGGTGGATTCTCCAGAGAGGTGAAATTAATGAAGCTTATCTGGTGAAATTTATCCCATGGGAATTACTCACATGGTTATAACTCAAACAACAACAACAATAGAAAAACAAAACAACCCATAGTTACAGAGATTGGCAAATTTCAACTCTCTGGGTCATATGTTAGGCTGGAAGCTGCTCCTGACTCAGGTAGCTCCATAGATTGTTTTACTCAAAGTCATCATGTCAAACAGCAGGCTGCTGACTGGAGAGGGAAATGAGTCTAAAGGCATCAAGTAAGACAGCTGATGATTCTTAGGATCAACAGGCAAGATAGCTCAAGTCCGAAGGACGGGAGGTCTGCAGGATGTAAACCCTGAAAAAACAAGAACGTTGTGCCAGACAATCAACATATGTTGGACTCAGGCCATATTCCAGAGGGAATTCCCTTTCAATTGATGGGCTGCTCATCATAGATCCCATCAAGGAAGTGATTACATTCTATCCATTGTTGCCATAGGGGTACAACTGCATCATAACTGAGAAACTGCTGCATTTCATGGTTCAGCCAAATTGACCCACAGCCTTCATCATGAAGATTATTTTTCAAAAAATCAATCGTGACTCAAGGTAAAGTTACAATAACCTATACATAATCATCGTCTTAAAGAAGAAGTTTGTTCAGACAGAAAAAATGTATATTTTGGTCACTTTCATTGTTATCTGATAAATTTGCAATCAACTTGAGAGATGGTGGATCTGTGTCTCCGTCCCACAAACACACACTCTTTTAGAGACAGTGTTCATGCATCTAAAGCCACTGCATTCCTGGAAACGCCTCCCTTCCCATTTCTCTCTACCATGACCTCAATTTACATAATCATTCTGGGATTAAAAGACCAAGTTAAAATCATGGCTGAGAGCCAAAATGCTTAATTCTTTTCCTTTAATGAATTGTAGGAGTGATACATTTTGTTTACAATTTTAACATATTAATTCTAGTAAGGGATAACTAACTGCGTACACATTAGGTCCTTCCACAGATTAAAAATGAAGCAAGAAATAGAATAAATATAAAGAAATAATAAACATTCATTTAAATAAACTATGTTTATTTTGAAACCACCAGCCACTCTGTGAGAGAAGGATGGGGCTTTCGATTCCTGTAAACAGTTTCAGTCTCAGAACCCAGAGGGGTTGCTCAGAGTAGACTTGGACTTGATGGCAATGGATTTGGTGTTTGGAGATCCTGGGAAGTGTAAGGTAATCATCAAATTTGGCCACTGATTGCAGGGGAGGTTCCAGTTCACTCAAGACTGCTTTGGAAAATGTCTGGTGATCAACTTCTGGTAAAGAAGCCATTGCAAACCCCACTGAGTATCGTTACACTCTAAATTACAGGGAACCCCCGCGAATCAGAGTAGACTGACAGAAACTGACACTGGGAAAGAGTGGAAATTGGTAGGCAGCTATGTCTAACCCTTTATCTTCCATTAATGATATTAGAAATAATAAAGCTACAACTACTCAGTAAAATCAATTCTTCTACCTAACCAATGGATTGCCAAACATAAATTCCAGCTTGCCCTCTTTCAATTTAATGAGTAGATTTAAAAGGAGTAGAAAGATACCTTCAGAGAAATTTGACAAAGCGTATGTTGTATTTATTTTAAGAAGCAGAATAAATCTAAAAAAAGTATCAGTGTTACTATATCAATAAAGTAAAAAGACATGAATGAGAATAAACCCATTCCTCAATATGGTTGTCATGGAAAATTAGCATTATGAAAATAGATGATGCCTATATCATAGCTGAAAATGTATGATGACTGCTTCATGGCATAACTACCAAACTACATTGCTGCATAATTTCTGAGTCACTGAGAATCATGGGAAAACCAAGATGATAGTAACCTTAACCATCACAGCTAGTGTCACTCTTGCCTAGCATGTCAGCATCCATTATTAACACATGCATGCTATTAATGCACAAAACCCACTAATAGTAGATATTTCACTATTGCTATATTGTGAAGTATCAGATAAAGAGATGATGCAGAAGTAGGAGAAACAATAAAAACAACAAAAAACTCACTCTCCTTGGGCCAATTCTGAGTCATAGAAATGTTTCCAAGACTATAAATCTTTACAAAAGTAGGCCATCTCAGCTTCCTTATACGAACCAGATGGTGGGTTCAAACTACCAATCTTTGATGAACACATCAATCCTTAACCCACTATTGCACTAAGACTTTTTAGAATGGGCTAGATAAATATGAGATAGAGACACAAAATAAAACTAGCAGACTTGGGGATATTCTGTATGCCCGGATAATCCATTTATATATTTTATCCTACACTGACCTTTTGTTTTGTTTTGTTTTTCATGTCTATCTTACCTAGTGCTGCTGTAATAGAAATACCACCAATAGATGGCTTAAACAAACAGAAAAGCATTTCTCATCGTTTAGGAGGGTCAAGTCTGAATTCATATTGCCAAATCTAGGAAAGGGCTTCCTGTCTTTTTCCTCTAGAGGAAGGACCTTGTCTCTGTTGAACTTCCACTCAGGGCTAGTTTTCATGTGGCTTGGCATTTCATCCATCTTCACACATCTCTCCTTGCTCTTTTAAAATCTTATGAGAGACAGGCTTCAAGCAGGCACCACACTAATTGTGTCTTATTAACTTAACAGACAACTCAAGGGGGGATATATCCATAGGCACAGGGAGGACATGATTTAAAACAGATATTTGGGGGGCACAAATCAATCCACAAAAAGGATTGTAAACAGAATTTTCACCTTAATTTGGAAACAGGATTCTCATCATTGCTACTGATGTTGGACTTTTCTATGTGTTGATTGTTCTGAAAATGTAGCCTATTTTATATCTTGCCAAGTTACCCAAAGGTTTCTGTTTTATATCCTTTTTAAATTTCCTAATGTTTGTATAAAATTATTCTTTCATAATAGTATTGTCAATTCAGCTAACCATTATTGAGGGGGAAAAGTGGATGCTGTTTGCAGCTTGATCTAATGACTTCATCAGATAGTAATTTTGTATGTAAGAAAATAATAAATGTTACTATTAAAATATTATAAAGATTAAAAATAAATTAAAGAGGCAGTTTTGTATGTGTGAGAAAAAATAAGCTAAGTGGAACACCTAATTTCCCACTGATGATCATTATAATGAGCCATTCTGTGCTATGAAAGAAAGCTTTATATAGGAAGTTCTTTCTGAGATTCAAAATATAATTTAAAATGTGGTTCATAATTTATTTTTTCTGCCTTATGATGCTGAAGAAAGAGATAGAGGGTGTGAATATTTAATAAGATGTATAGAATTACAGTAAATACTTCTACTATTTATTCCAGGTGTATTAGGGTTAGTGTTTAAATATAAAACATTTATTGTTCTTTAAAAATAGAGTTCATCAAATGAGGCAAGAGTAACTAGAAAAGCATTCGTTCTGACCAACATTTCAAATCCATTCAGAATCTTGAAATTTGTAGTGTTAAAATTTTTTTCACAACCTTTGCCAAGTGGGATTAAAGTGTAAGCAATATTAAAACATTGGATGTGTGGCATTCAAATATGCTAGACCTTTAGAGGGTGTTGCATTCTCAACATTCCACTAGTGAAAATATTGATCATTATTATTGCCCAAAGTTGTATGAAGATAACTAAGAATAACCACACTTATCTTCAGCACATATCACATTTTGTTGGAGTTGTTTTTAGGTACTATCAAATCAGGTCTTACTTTCTGCCTGGTCAAGTGCTATTCTTAAAGTTCCTATTCAAGAACTCAGAATGTCAATATATCTTCTTTAGAATCTTCCTCCTTTACCTGATACTCTACCAAGCATGATATTCTCCAAGAACTGGGCACTCCTGATAGCATGTTTAAAACACATAGTCTCACCATCCTCACTTGTAAGGAGCATTTTAACTGTACTGCAAACACAATTTTTTTCATTCTTTGGTAGTAAATAGTATATTTTGAGTTTGTCACCAGCACCATAATTCAAGCACATGAGTCTCCTTTCTTATTAATTATGAAGTTATTACATATTTATGAAATGATTAAAAATACATTGCTTGAGTCAGGCACACCTTAGTGTTCAAAGTAATAGATTTGTTTATTCTTTAACTCCTTAAAGAACTCATTTCATAGTATTTGTCCAATGAAGTAAACCACTGGATTTCTTAAAAGGAATTTTTACTGATATTAATTATAGATTGATGTAAAATGAAATCCTTGACAACTCTAATGTTTGTGTGTGTAACACGTAACCTACTGTCTCGTTAGAGTGGTTTGGTTTTCTTTACGTTGCGGTGTCGTCCATTCTGAACGTTAGTCTTTGATCTGCATCAGTACGTGTTTCGAGTCCTCTTTACTTTCAGCAAGACAGCCTGTGTCACCGGCCTATCTCAAATGGTTGACCCGCCTTCCTCCAGTTGTGATGTTACATTCTTCTTCCTAGGCTTCAGAATCTCAGGCTATTTTTTTCAGAATTCTTGTTGTAAAGTGTTCTCGAGCTATCTATGATAGATAACAACTTTCTGCACATTAGAATAAAAGACAGCCTGGTCCCTTCTGATCCACAGGATAGTTACTACTCGTGACTTACTTGTTGTGGTGATCCTGTCAAAGCATCTTGCGGTTGATCTCCTTTTCCATTGACCCTGTAATTCACGAAGCGGGACGCCCTTCCCTCGGCACACTTCCCTGGTAACCTGCCCAGATACATGGAGCAACGTCTCACCACCTCCTTTCTAGGGAGCGTTCTGTCCACACCAGACTGGTTTACTCAGCACCCAGATTCGATATGCATGGTGAGAGGTAGGATCTGGAGGCAGCCTTCCTGACTTGAAGTCAGGTGCCATCCGCTTGCTCAGACAAGTTCCTCATGGTCCCAATGAAGTTTTCTATGACTGCCACTCTTCACAAGGTCATCCATAGTTTTCTAGGATATATACAAGTAAATGGTTTTTCCATCGTTAATAAAACAGAAGTAAACATTTTCCTGGGATCCTCTGCTTTCAGCCAAGATCCAGTTGAGGTCAGTATCAATGGCCTTCATTCCACATGCTATTCTGAATCTGTTTGAATGTCTAGCAGTCTGTTGAAACAGAGTTTTAATGACCTTAGGCAGAATTTTACTTAGGGTAATATGACTTCTATTCTATAAATTCCCCAATCTTTTGGATCGTTTTTGGAGTGACACACATGCACATCTTTTGCAGACAGTTGGTCAGGCTATGGTTGTCAAAGATTCTAGGCATAGATTCCATCATTGCATCCGCTTCTGAGAACATCTTTATTAGTACTATACCTGCAATTCATGGACCCTTGTTTTCTGCCAATGCCTTTAGTGTAGGTTGGAATTTCCACTCATTACCATAGGTTCTTGATCACGTGCTATCTCCTGTAATGGTTGAATAGTTACCCATTATTTTAGGTGAAGTGACTGTTTTATCTTTTCATCTTCCTTTGAGGCTTCCTGCAGTACACACTATTTTGCCCAGGTTGTTGTTGCTTGTTGCCGTGTCAGTTCCGATGCATGGCTCTCCTGGGCACAGCAGAATGCGACAATACCTGATCAAATGCCATCCTCACAATTACTTGAGCCCATTGTTGCATCCACTGTGTCAATCCATCTCCACAATGGCCTGCCTCTTTTGTCCTGACATTCTGCTTTATCAAGCCTGAAGTCCTTTTCCAGGGACTTGTGCCTCCTAAGAAGATGTCCAAAGTATGTGAGACAGTCACATCATTCTCACTTCCAATGACAATTTTTCCAAGAAAGACGTTTGTTCTTCTTGGATCAGCCCAGACTACTTCCAATATTCCTTACCCACATCCTCACCAAAAGGCAGCAGCTCTTCTTTGATCTCTCTGCTTCATTTGTTCCGCATTCACTTGCATATGGTGCCATTACAAGTCCCATGGCTGGGGGAGATACCACTTAGCCTCTAAGGGATAACTTTCACCTTTAACACTTTAAAGAGGTCCATTGCAGCACATTTGCTCAAAGCAAAACAGTTTCATTTCTTTTGTTTTTTTAAATCATTTTATTGGGGGATCTTACAGCTCTTATAACATTCCATACATCGATTATATTGAGCATATTTGTACATATGTTGCCATCATCATTTTCTAAACATTTATTTTCTATTTGAGCCCTTGGTATCAGCTCCTGTTTTCTCCCTCCCTCACCAACCCTCCCATCCTTGTGACCCCTTGAAAAATGATAAATTATGATTGTTTTCATATCATACACCAATTGCTGTCTCTCTTCACCCACTTTTCTGTTGTTCATGTCCTATTGAGTGGGGTGGGGTGGGGATTATGTATTGATCATTGCAATAGGTTCCACTTTCCTCCCCTCCTCCCTCACCTTCCCCCTACCCTCCTGGTATTGCTACTCCCATTTCTGTTCCTGAGGAGTTTACCTGACCTGGATTCTGTGTGCTGTGAGCTCTTACCTGTACTAGTGTACATGCTCTGGTCTAGCCAGAACATAAAGGCAGGACTGGGGTGATGATAGTGGGGAGTGAGGAAGCCTCGAATAACCAAGGGATATTGTGTTTCAGTGCTGTACTGTACTCTGGTTGATTTATCCCTTCCTTGTGACCCTTCTGTGAGGTGATGTCCTATTGTCTACAGATGGGTTTTGGGTCTTTGCTCCAAGCCCCCTCATTCTCAACAATATGTTTTTTGTTTTTGTTATGCATCTTCTGGTGCCTGTAACCTGATCCTAGCAACACCTCATGATCACACAGGCTCGTGTGCTTCTTCCATGTGGGCTTGTTGCTTTTCTGCTAGATGGCCGCTTGCCGAACTTCAAACTTTTAAGACCCCAGATGCTATATCTTTTGATAGCAGGGTACCATCAGTTTTCTTCACCACATTTGCTTATGTACCCCGTTTGTCTTCAGTGATTGTGTCAGGAAGCCAAGCATCACAGAATTTCAGGTTGTTAGAAAAAAGTGTCCTTGATTGGAGGGAGGGCTTGAGCAGAGGCCAAACCATCCACTTCCTCAATGTATTACCGTAGAAATAGATGTGCATAGGCCAATGCCTGTATTTCATGAACTAATAGATTTACATAAAGGCACACCTATGTGTACACGTCTATCCATAGCTTTGGTTCCTAGATTTTTCTTCTGGTTCCTTCTACCTGCCTCCCACACCGCCATCATGGTCACCCTCGTTCTACTTCTTGAATGAGTGTCAATTGTAGATCCAAGTAAAATTAAATCGTTAGCAATTTCCATCTTTTCTCTGTTTATCAATATATTGGTCTAGTTGTAGAATTTACTGAAGACTACAGTCTTTGAGAGGATACAACCCCAATGCATACTTCTCCTACTCTTAAAATATGTAAGACGTCTTATTCAAACAACAGTGTTGATCTATATACTGTTACACATGAAAATAAAGAAGTTGCTGGAATTTCCATTCTTCACTGTGGTAGTTACATAATCTAGTGTCAATTTGAGAGGATCACCACGTGAAGGGGTGGAGTCTGGCCTGTCAATCAAGATATAACCAATGAGACCTCTGTGTGGGCATTGGGTTCTCCTGAGAATTCTGGGAACTCCTGTATTTTTCCTCCCTGAAGACTGGAGGCACTCTATCTCTCCTTACTTCCTGCGAGACATCTGTGAAGAGAAGCCACATGGACCTACCCTAATGCAGCCCTGGGTGCTGGAGAAGCCCCATGAAGACCCCTGCCAGCGCTGAGATGCTTAGAAGGCCACTGGATCCACTTTCTACCCATTGGTCTGTGATTGTCCTGCATTCGGTGCCATTGCATGTGTTTCATTTGAGTCTGAAAATGATTTTATAGACTGGTGTCGGACATATGGGCTAATATCGGACTTATGGGCTTGGACTGGATTGGGTTGGGATGTTTTCTTAATGTACAACTACCCTTTATATAAAACTATCTCTTATATACATATGTGTCTCCCTGGATTTGTTTCTCTTGTCTACCTGGACTACCACATTCACGATGTTAACTCTGGTTTATTATGATACATGCATTTAAGGCCGTATGCAAACTCAATAAAACAAAAGTAAGCAATATTTCTAGTCTTCTCTGTTTTATGCCAAGAAACATCATCTGATGTTAGCACTAGGTCTCGCCCATTCCATGTGCTCTTCTATATCTGCCTTTCATTTCTGTCGATGCACTGTTGAAGTTGTTTTTGAAATATTTTCAACAACATTTTATTTATATGAGATATTAATCAAATTGGTCAATCATTTCCATATTCCACTGGGACAACTTTATTTGGAACAGGCACCCATACAGATCTTGGTAGCAAGATAAGTGTGTCTCCAATTTCTGACAGAGACTAGTGGGTTCGTGCAGTGCTTCGTCAGCTGGTGACACATTTCATTTGGAATTCCATCCATTCCCCAAACCTTCAGCTTTGCCTACTGACTTCAGTACAGCTGGGCCATCACTCCTTGATCATAGACATCTTGAAATAATTGGATATCAACAAATTATTTTTTGGTACAGTGACCCTGTGTATTCTTTCCATCTTCTTTAATGCTGCCTTGTTGAATTTTTTTTCACATAGAACCCTTACATTTAGAAAAGTGAACATTAAATGATTCTTTTTTTTTCCAGCTTGAGATATGCCACATTTTCTTTCATTTTGCCTTTTTAACTACACGTTTTTGCACATTTCATTATCTATTTTACTTTGTCTTCTTAAAGTGTCTTCTGAAATTTTCTGCAGAACCCTTTCCCTTTGTCCTGTTGTCCAGGAGGAGGCTCAGAGCTTCAAGCCTCGCCACTCTTCAGTCCATATCTCACTGGCAAGACAGATTTCAGGGGAGGGACAGTATCCAGGCACGTGTTAGAGAAAATGTTTGAACAGAAAGAGTAAGTTTATTGAAGGGAGAGATTTTGGAGGAAAAATCCAAATGGGCTTTAGCTAGTTTAAAAGACCTGGCAAAATGTAGTTCAAACTCAGTCTTCTAATGAAGGACCTCCTACCATAGGTTGACTTTCTGGCCGGTCTTCTGCCATTGGCTGGTTCTCATGACTATCTGACTCAGAATGTCCCATTCCAGCACATTTCAGTTCACGAGTATCTAGGCCATCTATATGTACATGGTCCATTTCCATTTTTATGACTTCCAATTTTTCTAGATTCATACTTTGTACAACCCACAATGTCCTTATTAGAGTGGGCATTTGCACCTGTTTCTTCTAATTTTGAACTGTACCCTTTCAGCAAAACATTCCCCCAAACTTTCTTCCACCCATGTAAACTTTCTTCCACCCATGTAATTAAAGCCCAATCTACTTTGAGGAAGTCGTTTTTTCCTAGTCCTATTTTGAGTGCTCTCCAACCAGACAGGCTCACCTCTGTATCTGACATAGTTTAGCTGCTATTCTTAAGATTTTCAGTGGATAACCCTCCAAAGGTGATTTGCCTATTCCTTCCTTCAAGTCTGCTCTTATTCTGGCTCTGCCGCACCACAGTGAAAGTCTGGGGGCATACCTTCCTGAATCAAAGTCACACACAAGCCACCATCGAGTGGGAAATGGGCAGATGAGTGGCAGATTTTGCCCATAGCATCCTTCAACACTGTAGTGGGAGGCTTGGATTTTCCTTTAGTACTTTCACCTTAAGAAATTCTGAGCCTGTTACTCCCTTTTGGTTTACTAGCTCCAGGTATTTGCCTATTCTATTTTAATAATTTACTTCATCTTTTCATGCAGCCCTTTGAATTCTCATGTTCAGTTACTATACTTGATGTCATCCCACAACTGGTTTATTTTTGTCATACCTGTTAAGTCTATTCTTGAGATGGCTTCTAAATTCATTTGGGATATATGTAAAGTTATACTTTGTCTTTTGAAGACAAAAATAGTTGTAATGTTTTTTCAGGTCCAAATTGAACGTGAATATGAACCATGGATAGTCTGTCCTGCATTTAGTCTCCAGCATTAGTCTGACAGATGATATTGAGCTTCTTTATCATCTTTTTCAACAAATGTGGACTATTTAATTCTTTGTATTCCATCTGATGAGATCCATGTGATTGGTCACCATTTATGTTATTGACAAAAGACATGTCTAATCCATAGGTTATTGAACTTGAAAAATTTGAAGTTTTATCTCAGACATAGTTTCTGTCTTGAAGGCCATGTTTTCCTATTGTTGATCTTTTACGTATGTTGCCAATGAATAGCATTTAGCAATTATTTTAGTTCACATTAATGTTTAATTACAAAAATTGAAGGATAACATCCCCAACCTCATCTAGTTATGTACACTCATGCTCATCCCTTGTGCCCTCTGCTCTGTACTGTAGGGAGCTAGAAGACTAGAAACTACATCTTTGAACTTACTGGCTGAATTGCTTGTGTTCCAGCAGCATAAAAAAAGTGTGTATAGAATTGTGTTGCCATCATATCTGCAGGTTGGAGGGAGGAATTCTTTTCACATTCTCCCATTTTCTCCTCTCACTCTGAGGAGTCTGGATGGGATATTTCTTCCTCTTTCTGGTTCCAGATTAACACATAATCCCCGTTAAAACCTCTAGCCATCTTAATAAGGTTTAGCTGGTTTCACATATTAAATTGTCTTCTGTTTAAAGATGTTTGAATGGTTTCTGTATTTCTGACTGGGGATTGATTAAAATAATAGTAAATGTATGAACTCTCTTAGTTGGTTTAGGACACAAAGTTGGATCCTGTTCAGACACTCTCTGCCCTGAGGTCTGGGAGTAGAGATGAATGCTTTCTCAACAGTGACCATTTTGACTAGACCCTCCCAAAGGACATATTAACTACTTTGGTGTGGATGCGTGTGTCCTAGCTATTATGTTACATGAGAGGTAGACCCCTCATCTTTATTCTTATCACCTTATGATACATTCCGCCCCTGATTTCTGGGGACTATGAACTCCCCAAACGTGCTGTTTGCTGTTGCTCAGACACAGCTTACTTTTGTACCCATAACAGATGCGGCCTTTACGCTCTCCCTTGTCTCACTGAAAAGCTCGAAGGATGTGGCTGAAAGGCACGTGCCCTTTCGGTAGTAGTTTTCTAAAAACAAGATTGCTTTCAGATGAGATGTCATAGATTTCATGTGCAGCATTGCCTGCCTGATCCGCTTTGTCATGTCACGGCTTCTAGTGTGTGTCACATTGCGTTAGGTCATGCCATCGGAGCTAACAATGAGACTTGCTATTGCCAGAGAAGCATCACACAGATGGCCACACAAAGGCCTTCGTTCTTAGATAGTTTGGGAAACACATGAACTGTATCTTGTCACACCAAGCAATATAATCATCACGCAAAATATATCATACTTCTAAAAAAAAATCAAGAAGCTTAAAGAAATGACGAGGTGACATTCCCGTGAAAACAGCCC
>NW_022103906.1:83235129-83237570 GCF_000313985.2 Echinops telfairi | reverse complement strand
TCATTTGGATGTCTAGACATTTGTGGATGATTGAATCTGAACTATCTGAAGCATCAAGTCAATGTTCTCCTAAACCAAATGTAATCTACAGATTGAAATGCAGTCAAGAATTTAAAATTGGAACCCAGTTTTAGACTTGTTGGGGAAAAGCTACCTGTGAGTAGAGAACCCATGGAAAATGTAAAAACAAGCAAACAAACACCACAACAAAAGGAAGCACAGACCATCATAAAGCAATTACTGATTTACTTCCTGGTGTAGATTGTAAGGCAAGACTGGCCCACAAGAGGTTGGGCCACCAGAAAGAGCTAAAGGGATTGTGAAAGCTCATTGCACCTACTATGAGGTGAAACACATGTATGTGGAAACACATTTCATGTTTATATGCTTCTTAATAGTCTTCTTCATTTGAAAGTTAAACTAGGTTTTGGCCTTCTGAATAGGTGAGGCTCCTAGCCTGTTGAAAACCTTCATGAATTACTTCTTGTTTTTCATATTCCCTGTAGTCATAAGGGAAAAGTAGAAGAAAATCTTACTTTTCCCCTTCCAGCTCATATTTAACCATCATATTGGTGCATATGATTGCAGCTTCTCTGAAAGGACTCTGAATGAGCTGCCAGGCTGCAAGAGATGGAACTGAAAGCCCCTAAGAGTTAAAGTGTCCATTAGCTCCTCTACACTTAGCATCCATCAGAGAGAAGGAGGGCTGGGAGCCCGGGGCGGATTTCTAACTAGCCTAATGAGGAGAGAGATTCTGGGAGCAAAAAAAGTTCATTTGCTGAATTTCCAGCAAGAAGTCACTTCAATATTGCTTCCAGGAAACACTGACAGGCTTTGTTGGTAAGAAATCATTATGCTGGGAGAGAAATGGGATATTGTTATATGAAGGTTTTAAAGAAAATTCATTTTGATAGATGTCTAACTGTGCATTCAATTAAATTTCCTTCTCTTTCTTAAAAAATAGATGTCAGGTAATTGTACTCAAGTTCTATAAGCTGAAAAGTGTTATCCTTTCCTTCCAGTTATTAAAATTTCTTTATCAATATGTGTCTTTCTTGTCTTTATCCTTTGCGATGGGGGGTCCTCAATAAAAATACATGGAGGCCCCCTCCTCTTGCCTTTGGCTATGTGCATGCCTCCCAGGAGGAACAGTAAAGACTGCGCTTTTTGGTGAAAACTGGCTTCCCTATTTAAATAATGTAGGCACTATGCCCCTGAAAATTGTTTTTCAAATCAATGTGCATGACCACCTGCCAGGCGCACATTCCTTCCACTTGGCCAGTCGGACATTGGCATCATTTACTGTGATGCCCTAATTTCTCCTCATGATTTATCCTGTCATTTGGTGATGGGTCTTTTGAAGCTTCTAACAATGCACTCCCTCCAACTGTTCAAAGCCTTTACACTCTTCCCGCCATTCAATCACTCCCAGCAGATTCATCATCGTAAAAGATGGCTTTGCAAATCATATTCTCCTGCTTCTAAAACATCTAGACCTCCAAGTGGCTAAGTATCCATCATCTGGACCAATCACTCCCTCTTCCAGATTATCTAATTTCTGATTATGACACCATTATGCTCCTAATCAACCAGACACATCCTCTAAAGGACGCCTTCACAACCCCCTCCAATTGTCTGTCCATCCATCTGAGCTCATATTCCCCTCCTGACATCACAACTCACATGTGGAAGTCGCAACATGCTACCTTCACAACATTGCTCCCATGTGCTCATGCATCTCCTTTCCCTTCCCATTCAGTTAATGTACACACAGTATCCTTTGCCCACACTCTTTGATACTCAACTAGTTTGTTTTCTAGCATCCACTTGCCACACTCCATATAATTCCACACATGGTATCCATGGTCATTTTGCTATGCTAAACTACATTATTATTCTTTTAAAATATCATCTAGGAGTCCTCCAATATCCAGCAATTTTAGACAGCTCCATAGTCTAAAGATTGAGTAAGTAAATTGTTTATTGAAATGCTTCAACATAGGACTCTTTTCTCAGGACTCTCCTGGAACCATCCACCTGCCTTTGCCATGAATGCACCCCGTGATCTTTCCCAACTAGGAAGAACTCCCCGTGAACAGGAGTCGTGAATGATGCCAGAGGTATTTTCCTTTTTTTTTTTGGATTTTCTATTTTTAATGCCAGTGCTGTTCTTATAGTTTCTCTCCTGATCCCATCTACAAGTAAATATACCATAAATTATCTATCAAAGAAATATAGGCTATGTTGATTAGGTGCTATCCCAGACTTCGTTTGAGGTAGAAGGAAGTAAGCTACAGAAAGCTGCTTTCAGAAACATTGGCCTGGTTCCCCAGAAGGAAACACACACACACACACACACACACCAACCGACCATTTTTGGGGTGCTTTCATATCTTTCTAGTAAGATTGCTTGGTACCTTGAAATCCCTTTAAACTGATTA
>NW_022103906.1:83232393-83234283 GCF_000313985.2 Echinops telfairi | reverse complement strand
AGTGGCTTTTAGAATTTAATGTTTTGAGATTTCATGTGAGATTTTTGTGTAATAAATTAAAGGAACAATGAAATACAAAATATGAGATGTTATAATATCATGAAACAAAAACAAAGCTAGCTTAAGTATGTGTCTACAAATCCATTTGGGTGACTTTTGAGAGGTGATGGCTATTGTGATTGTTATATGCTGTGGGTCAGTTCTGAGACACAGTGATGCTCCGTCAAGCAGAAGAAAACACTGCTTCATCGTGCACATCCTCACAGGTTCTGCGTGGGTCCGTTTCTGCAGTTACTGTGTCATGCACCCCATTGAGAAACGCTCTCTTTTGTACTGACCCTCCCCCAAGCATGGGGACGGTCTCAGGGACTGGTCTTTCCTGATAAAATGTAATGCATAAATGATTATGTATAAAGAAAGAGCGCACATAAAAACGCAGGGCTCAGAGCTAAACAAAACACTCAGGGGGGTTTAGTTTTGAGCTACAGAGCAATCTAGATCTTTGCATGTGTTAGTTCATTAGTGCTTTATCATTAAATGAATTTTAATGTGGGTTAATAGTTGTGTAAATTTTATTAGTGAGTGCACCTCCCTTAATAGTGACCGATTTCTTGACATACTGACCAATATTTTGTCTTAATATTTTGACTAGTATACAGAAAATTTGCTTATGGAAAGGGAATTTGGAGTCCCACCGTCAAAATATCAATAATTTGACAATGGAAGAAATACATTAGGTTGAGACTTTGTGTTATGAAAAGTACAAAGTAGATGTCAGCCTTTCAGGAAACTGCTGGCTTCATCAGTCTGTGTCAGGGAATTAATTTTCAGTTGTACATCCCTGCTGATCCAGCTGCAACCTGAGAAAGTCCAATTTCCTTCCTTCCTATGTGTCTAATATAGAGGATGAATAGTTTAAGTGTCTGCGCGCAATCAGACGCTGTGCCACAAACCCCGTTTCTTCCATGAGGAGGAGGTCAGCGACTTCAACTTGCTGGTGACTGAAGGGCGCGCATCTTCTTCTCCCCAGGAAAGGGTTCACACCTTGAGGAGGTGAAAATTAAGGTCAGGAGAGAAGAAACCAGTGGAAATAGGTTGGACTTCAGGTACAGGATGCCTTTCTGTCCAACCGTTCACCAAGAAATGACAAAAAATCTCTGAGTTGCTGAGGAAAGACTTAGTAACTCTTATTCCAGATTGGCTAATTTTTCACTCTTTTACCTCTTCTCAGAGTCCCAGGATTGCAGTTACACAAAGGGGTTTTTTTCTATTTAGAAATTTAAAAGAAATTAGCAAGGTGTAGAAATTATTTGCCAGCCTTTGAACCAAGCACCTGTAGGAGTGGAAGCATAAATCAAACAAATGGTGTCCAATTTCTGGCAGTGGGTTACATGTAAAAGGGTGTCAGTATTAAGTGAGGATCGGTTGTATGTTCTGCTCTAAGCCTATGAATCCCATCTTAGTGAGCTTGGAATGATAAAAACATTGTTTTGAAAATATGCTCTACTTATGCAAATTGTTGGACAATGATGTAGGCCATATGATTGCTGATAATCAAGAGAATTTGCAAAGTACAGTCTTGGGGCAAGGAACATTGGCATCACTTGGGAACTTTAGAAATCTAGATTATTAGGCCCATACCAGATTTTCTGAAGCAGACGTTTCTATATGGTCGCAGAAATCTATTTTAACAAGCCCTACAACAGATTCAACTAATGATTAGTACATGTGGATCTTTTAAAAAAATAAACAAACAACAGCAAAATTGTTCATGTTCCAAGAAAAATATCACGTTTGCTTAAAGCCATGCAACCTTAATTTTTCACTTTCAAGTTTACCTGCTTATCTATTAATTTGTTATAATTAGAGTATTTAACCTAAAATGTTTCC
>NW_022103906.1:83229097-83230752 GCF_000313985.2 Echinops telfairi | reverse complement strand
AAAAACCGCGATAGAGTGAAGCCGCGGAAGTTGAAGCGCGAAGTGGCGAGGGTTCACTGTAATATGTTTTAATGAATCACTATGGTAGTGAAAATTGAATTGCTGAGTTATATAAATGTGGTTGATGAAACACCTGATATTTAAAGTATCAGTCTTATAGATTTAGATGCCTATTATCCTCAACTAATATATAAATTCAGATGTAATTTATAAAATATATTTTGGCTGAACTAAACCTAAATTCAGATGCTTCTGCAAAGGAAAATTGAACCATCACCCTTAATACATTTACACCAAGCATTGAAGTTGCATGGGGCATTGGAGTTCAGATTTTAAAGAAGAAGATTGGACATTCCAATAGGAAATTCATCACTACAGAACTACAGAAGGCCAAGTAGAGGTGATTGGTCCAAATTGTGCAACAAAGCCATGGCTGGTGTATCATGTGCTGTAACCCATTCAGTCAGGATAAGGAAGTTAAGTATGACCCTTGAGAGACCAGTGTTACTTAATACCCTAGCACCTTGCTCTGTGGTTCTGAGCTATCAAATGTGACAGGCCATGTGGGTCTAAAATCACGAATGATGGTGAATGCAGAATTCTGTCTTACCTGATGTCTCCTAACTTGACTGGGAGTCCCTGGTCTACCAGAGGCCATCAGAGGTGAACATCATGCCCCAAACTAACTTAATGAATCTCATTCAGACATCCCTTGTGTGGAACCTTTAATCCAAATTGTAATGAAAAATAGCGTGCTTCCCTTTGCTTGAAGAGTGAAATTCCTCTTATATTGAGATACATTTGTATTGTGCTATGATGAAAATAATATGTGTGTCACATTTGAACTTGTCCAGTTTTACTAATGGGAAGAAGAATCTTACTCCACACAAACCAAAGGACAATTTCCACCAGGCAGGTCAGACTCATGTCCACCCTCTCTCCTTTACCTCATTTTAACACCAACTGTTCATTTCATGACAATCTACTTCCACTCTACTGAGTCTGACCCACTACAAGGGTTGCATGGAACGTATACCATTTTCATGCTCATGGGGGTTTATTAGGGAAGTTAACAGGGTAAATGAGGGTAAGAAAGTATTAAGGTTACATTATATGTGTCCCCAGCTGTGCCTCTTCTCACCCATAGTGACAGGCATCTCTCCCTTTGATACTCAGCCTCTCAGCCATGTGGTCCCTTGACCTATGCCCACTCCAGCCCTTCATCACAGCATGCTTCCTTTCATGGCCTCAATGAAGCTTCTCTACTCAATCTCATGATCTTGCATCTCGGGTGCAACTGCTACCTCCTTCACTAAAGGCACAGATCTTACATTCACCCCATGATTGGCTCTTCGTTCTTGATTGCAATGGACTTCCTCTTTTCCTGTATTTGAGACAGCTAACTTTATGCCCAGAAGATTGGCAAAACTGATCAATCCCTGAGTTAGAATCCTGTATACTTAATTTTCATAACCCAACCGAATCATGTAGAAGGAGCTACAAAGATGGTGGATAGCAGGTCCATGCCAGAAGATACATAGATAAACGCCATTGAAGCAATATACAGTCTTATAGTATGCCCTTGGCAGCTTACTTTGTTAGGTTTCAGTTAAAGAAGTGTATAAAAGCTAGAAACCCTGTCTTTACTTCTAAGA
>NW_022103906.1:83226514-83228273 GCF_000313985.2 Echinops telfairi | reverse complement strand
GGTTTAGCCATTGTTATTGAATCTTTATTGCTCTATATAAGCTGTGAGAACCCCTTCAGGGATTGCTAAATATAGGCTTTAGAGGGAGGAGGAAAAGATGTGCAATTATCAAATCATGGTCCCCAGATTAGTAGCCTGCTCCCGCCACTCAAATAGCACACACATGCATACATAGGCACACACACACACACACACACACACACACACACACACCTCACACACACACACTTCAGATACTACTTCATCAATTCTTAATCTGTCCAGCATATGCGATTTCCATTTCAGGCTATATAAAATACCAAAAGTCCGCAGCGCTTCTGGTCTGAGAGAGCCCATGAAACAACTATAAAAGCATTTCAGGAGACAAGGGGAAGCCATGGCACGCAGGTTACCTGCACTGGAGAGTTTGGGAGAGATCACGTGGTCGGGAGTAATAGAGCAGGGCTTCAGAAGAAGACAGTTTTATAGTCCACATTAAGTGAAGTATCTTAGAGAGGAGAGAGGGTCATCACTGAAGCAGGGATTTTAAAAATGCTTGTCAAGTTTCTGGCCTCTTGCTGCTCAGGGATTTCTCAGTCACCTTATAATAAAACAATGTGTCTCCGCCCAACTGTACACTGGGTGCTCAGTAAACTGCAGTATAGTTCATACATAAATGATGGCTCACATCTCTCAGGTAGGGTTCTAAGTTCCTACCATACCTTTTCTTACTGAAATCGTCACAATGACCCTCTAAGATAGGCATGATCATAGGTCCCATTTTATATCTGAGTACATTGAGGTGTAGAGAAATTGTATGACATTCTTCAGGTTCGAGTACAGACTGCACTGATGAGATTAGCTGAGGACCAGATTGGTTGATGTGCTTGTATTACTTCCTGGAGAGTCACGAATTCAGATTGGAACTGAATTCTATGTTTAAATTGGATTATTATAGGGTTTCCAAAGGAAAGTTACTTATTACCATTTAAAAGGAATCTGTGCAGCCAGCAAGTGCCTTGTGCAGCTGCCTGTGTTCTCGGCACAATGTACACCACAGGACGAAGCAAGAATATGCCAGTCAAGAATATGTCTTGACGCATGATGCAAGATCTTCACAAAAGATTCAGAGATAATCCTTCCGATTCCCAGAAAGCACTTACTTGATAAAAGAGCAAATCCTGTAGGAATTTGTAAAGTTGATAGTTACCTTTGTGCATTAGGAAAAGGATTCAACAAATTGTCTTTCAGAGCACCTTCCAGAGACCAGCTAATACACTGTGGAATTTTGACCTAGTCCCTGGTTAGGTTTTTTGTGTGTGTGTGTTTCACTCTAAATTACACACACATATATAAATGCACACACTCCACCCACACATACACACTAATTGGATGAGAAAGGAATTCCAACCAAAGTATAATGTGTATGTAATTTGAAGTGTTTGATGGTACTTAATCAACCAAACTAAACTAGTGACATGTGGCTAGTTTCAGAAACACTGTGCTTTGCTGTGCGCTGTGGGCTGCTCTATTGTCACTGCATTTCCACCCTGTTGTTCTAACGTGCAGGGCTCATCCTCGGGGTCCTTTCAACAGCAAGCCAGCTACATAAATTTAGCAGTACATGCTGTGATTTCACTTCCTTCTTGTTCACTTTGGGCAATGTTCCCTGTCTGATGCTATTGTGAACTTGAATATGCAAAAATACAGAGAACAGTCATCCCTTCAACAAGCATTCGATATTGGTTTTATATTTTTAACTTTTGTAGAATTCTCAATT
>NW_022103906.1:83224009-83225787 GCF_000313985.2 Echinops telfairi | reverse complement strand
TAAGGCTGATGCTCATTAGTAAGAGATCTTATATGAGGGTGGTTATGAAGTGAAAATATACAAGGCCTAATTTCTCCCTCACTGTAAGTACTGTTGTTAGGTGCTATCAAGTTGGCTTCAACTCATAGCAAACGGATGCACAACAGAAAGAAACACTATTCATCCTCACAATTGTTGTGTCCTGATTCACTCTGGCAACCACTGGGTCAAGCAGAGGATAGTAGATATGCTTTTTTGTTTGTTTACTTTGTAGGAAAAAAAACTAAAAGAAAAGTAAAAGGAGCATGGTTTTACTTGATTTGTCATTCAAATACTACAAGCTTGCCTAGTTTTTTGTGCAACCTACTGAAGTAAGGGCTAAATTCTTGGTAACTGAAAAGATCTCAGATATTCCATTGGGGAAAGAACTGATAATCTGTTCCTTTAAAGGTTGCAGCCTGAAAATGGCCACGGATACACTTGAACTCTGTCACCTGAGTCGGCTCTAGTGGGTTAATCAACTACAGAGGCCCTAACAGGAGCCCATAGGTGGTGCAAAAGCTTAATTTACTTGCTAGCCCAAATATTTGCTCTTTGAGCATCCCCAGAAGGGGCATTTAAAACAGTCCTGAAGATCTCCTTCCACAAATCGGGTCAATGACAACCAGGAATTGAGGTTAAACTAATGGCAGTAGTTATTCCGGTGTCTATAAAGCCATTGTCCCCAGCTCCGATATTGGTCCTGCAAAGATGAGCAAGACATGATTTCCAGTCTCATTGATCTTGAGAAGTCGAACTTGATAAATGTCACTACACAAAGGCTTATAAGGATAGCGTGGGAATCAGCAACCAGGGATGCTTGTGCCATTCAGGATTTCCATGGTTTTCAGGTACCCCCGTCTCAACACCTCATTTCAATAGCTGAAGCTTAAAGTCAGAAAGCAAGGAGCATCCACCACTCTGGTCTAAGATGAACTAGCATGCCTATTTGGAAGTTCATTTTCTTTTTCCTTTTCCTTCTTTATTTTTAATTATTAATGACAGCCATGGAATATAACATGCTCTCTGTTAGTTTTTCACTGATAACATTTGCTAATTAGAACAATTAGTTTTACAGTGCTAATGTATTCCATGATGATTCTTACAAAAGAATACACTCAAGAGAAAATACTTTCTACATGTCTGAAACTTAAAGATTGTGCTTTAATAGGCAAGACATTCAGTAATATGCCCAGATTAAATTTGGCTGTTTGACTAGATGAGCAACAAGTACCAGACATGATGCTATTACGCCGCCCCAGGTCTCCCTGAACAGAGATGATTCCTGCTGCTTCATCTCACTTAATCACTGTTTGTAAATGAGAATGACTCTATATGGTAGGATTGCTACATCTTAAGATAGTAATTTATTATTTGGGGTTATACTAATAGCCACATTCTAATATCCAAGGGAAGAATGCGTTAACAGACAAGGGAAGCCATAACCAGGGCTACTCTAGTTTAAATTAAAATGCCACTTTGTTGTTCTTCATTATGTGCATTGAATATTGTGCTTTTACCTAAGGGATTATGTGAGGTTTGTAATATTTATAAAAAGAACAGCTACTCATCTCAGGGCCATTTCAAGGTATGTATTATTTATTTCTTGATCTACCTCCTCCACTATTCAATATCTTCTAAGAAGTGTGATTAATAAAACATTCCAATTTGAACAGTGTGGGTTCTATTCACAAAACATGGTTATTCAGTCCATTTCTATGTAGGCATCACCAGGGAGAGTATTTACCACACAGGCACAC
>NW_022103906.1:83220756-83222347 GCF_000313985.2 Echinops telfairi | reverse complement strand
GGCTAGGCATCCCACAGGTAGTGTAGCCTATAAATTGAGGCAAAGAACACGCAAGGCAGCCGCACACTGGTCCAATGATCAAAGAACAAGAGACAAGAAAGGCAAGGCTCACCGAGCCATTATCTCTCCGCCCTTCAGTTAATCCTACTTGTATTTATCGGCCAGGCTGGCACAATAAACTATATCAGTAACCACCCACCACCCACAGTTGAATTCAGCAAGTTTGAACAAACAAATCCATGTGAGCAAGCATGGCCACTTTGCTAAGCATGGAACCCAAGCCCTTAGGGAGTGACAAGCCCAAGGATGCCTCCTGTTCCTTGTGAACCATCCCTCCTTTGTGCCATTGCTTCAACATCTTTGTTCATTGAAACAAATCTGTCAAGCATCTAGTGTAGGCTCTATAATTGCCTTGATTTTCACTGAATCCTTGAAGCAGTGTAGCAAATCCCACTGTTTCCTTCTACCATCTGCTCGCAGAAAGAAACCTAGACTTTCTCGAATCAACCTGGTCTGTCTTTGGTTGCACAGTGACAGGCATCCTAGATCTTGTCTGGTGGCTGCAAAAGGAGGTCTCCCATGTAACGTTTCTATGTCATCTCTTTGTTTCTCTAAAAGGATAGCAACTGTATTGACTTCTTTCCTTCCAAAAAATCAAAGAGAAATTTGAGTTAAAAATAAATAAAACTCATCAGTTGATGGGAAAAAATGAAACATAGAGCAAAGGTATATCTTAAAGAGAAGCCAATGCCTGCCTTTTTTGGTACAGAAAGTGTGGTCTATGTCACAGCTTTGGAAAATGTGAGAAAACAGGATACATGAACACATCTCTCAATGCCATCTCACTCATTTCCCTGGGTTTGGGTTCTTCGCAGATAGGAAAATCTCAGTGAAAAAAGCCTGAGGCAAACTCACTAAACAAAAGATTTAATTTCTTAAGATTTCAGAGGAAGGTCTTCCTAAGCACCCACTTCACAAAGCAATTCATTAATTTAACTTATTTTCTGCATCCAGACAGAGAGAGCACCTTTCCCAATGCTGGGAACTTAAACAGCACTGGTGAACAAGCACACCAGCTTCTCATTGACAGGAAGATGGCTGGTTAGCAGTGTTGGGGAAATCAATCCCAGGCACAACCAGGACTCCTCTGAGTCATCAGGAAATGGAATGGAGTCAGAGTTGCTTTAGAGAGTGTCTGACCTGGAGGCCAGAGCCCATGAGCTCAAGTCTGTTCGGGTGAACTCCCTGCTCAGTGGTTTGGACCAGAGTCATGCCAGAGCTCCCAGTGAAGTCTTTAATCACTATTCCTGGCCAGCAGAGAACCACTAGGCTGTGACAACCCGGGAGTCAGTGTGCGACACAAGCAAAAGTGTCTATCATGCTTTCCTACTGGGCTGAGCTTAGATGGCTCCCTAACAAGGGCGTGTGAATGAGACCAAGCACACAATTGACTGGCTTCCCCCCACTTCAGTTGGGGTATGTTCATGCTTTCACTGCCTGTATCAATCCAGCAGGCATGCACAACCTGCCACAGGAACGGGCTCCACACTTAGCAGGGCCATTGTGAATGCAATCGGCAACAGAACCCATC
>NW_022103906.1:83214684-83220109 GCF_000313985.2 Echinops telfairi | reverse complement strand
CCTAATGGCTAAACCCAAGTAGAAGCATTACTTAGACAGCAGCCCCTGTCATTCAGCAGAACAGAAAAAGGCATAGATACAAAGGAGAAAAATGAGAGCATACACCATGAATATTGCCATATTTTGTAAGGTTTTATTAAATTAAATTAATTCAGAATATGTACATGTAATCTGTTGTTTTGTAGTTTAAGCCTTTCTCAACTTGTTTTGCTTTCCCCACTCATTCAATCGCATGGTTTTAAATACCATCTATAATTCTCAGATCTCCAAATTTCCCTGAACTCCCACTGTGAACTGGATGTCTTCTTAGGAAGACCTCAACATTAACATTCCTACTGTATTTGCTGTTCGGTGTCAGAAGGCCAGGCACAACTGTGACGACCCTATGTACAACAGACTGAAACACCTGCCCATTTTATTTATTTATTTTATCATTTTCTTGGGTTTCTAACAGCTCTTATAACAATCCATATACATCCATTGTGTCATGCACGTCTGTACATATGTTGCCATCATCCTTTTCAAAACATTTTCTTTCTCCTTGAGTCTTTGGTATCAGCTTCTCATTGCACCTGCCCATGTTATTCTACACACACAATCATTTCTATGTTTGAGATCATTGCTATAGATCCTGTATCAATCTCTTTTATTGAAGTCTTCCCTCATTTGTGCTGACTCTGTACTTTACCAGGCACACTGTCCTTCACCTGGTAATGGACTCTCCTGACAACATGCCTAAAACCTAGGACATAAAGCCAAAGCTCACCAGCAGGATTTCTAAGAATCATTCCAGTTGTACTTCTTCCACGAGAGATTTGTTTGATCTTCTCATAATCTAGAACCTTTTCATTTTCTTAGCCAACATCGTGATTCAAACAACTTCGTTCTATGCCTTCCTTATTTACCTATCTATCTTTCAAATTTGACATGTGGATTAGGTGATCAAAAGTATCATGGCTTGGATCAATTATAGCTTAATCTTTGCTTATACTCTTTAAAGAGATCTTTAGCGGTCATATCTTTGCTTATACTCTTTAAAGAGATCTTTAGCGGTGGGTTTGCCTTGTGCAATCCATCATTTTTCTGCTGCTTCCATGAGCACTGATTGTAGATCCAAGTAAAACTAAATGCTTGACAACTTAAACCATTCATCGCCTCATCATGATGTTGCATACTGATGCAACATTGAGGCTATAGTACTGAGTTCGGGTCCTCTTGACTTTCAGTCAGCGAGCTTGTGTCATCTGCATCCTCTGGGTTGTCACTGAGGACTTCTGCCATCCTGACGCCACGTTCTCCTGCACGCTGTTGAGTTTCTCAGAGTATTTGTTCAGCATCCAGCTCAGATAAATAAGGTGAAAGGATACAATCTAGAGGCACACCTGTCCTAGTTCTAAACCATCTAGCACCCCCTTATTCTGCTCTATTCACAGATTTGGCATGGCATAATTCAGTGTTCTATGCCTCTCATTCTTCCTAAAGATGTCAGGAAATTGGTATTTTCCACACATTCAAAATATTTTGCATTGTCGAAACACAGCTAATCATCTTTCTGGAATTTTATGCGCCCCAATAAATTGATAAAAAAAGGAAAAATCTGATATCAATAGTGATATGTCTCTTTCCAAAACCTCTTCTGAGTCAGGCTTGGATGTCTGGCAGTTCCCTGTGGGTGTATTGCTACAACCACTTTAAAATTATTTTCAGTCAAATGTTATTATGTGTGATATTAATGGTATTTTCATAACTTCTGCATACTTGGGCAAATGCTCTTTTTAATGAGCATGGGCTTGTTCCTCTTCTAATCGTTGGATTCTGAATTCTCATAGATAAATGAGCACTTGTAATGTTGCATATGATTGTTGAAACATTTTAATTGGCATTTGGTCAACTCCTGGCATCAAATCCCTCAGAGACTCTTGGTCTTTTTCCTTCAAAGTCATTGGTTCTTGAACTTATTATTCCTCCTGAAATGGTGAAATGCTGACAATTCTTTTTCAATTAGTGATTCACTGTGTCCCTCCCATCTTCATTTATTGTTTTCATAATCTTCATTCCTTCATAATCTTCATTCCTGCATTGTTCAGTCTTTTACCAATAGAGTTCTATATCACAACTCTACATTTGAAATGTTTCTTCTCAAGTTCTTTCGGTGTGAGACACCGTTGAGTGTATTCATCCCTTTTGGTTTTCTATTTCCGAGTGCTTGCAGGTTGCCTTATAATGAAGTACTGTGTACTCTCCAGGCACTCTGAAGATTTTTTGTGGTGGTTATTCAGCTTCTGGATATCGTCATTTCTTCGTTTTGCTTTCTTGATGGTGTTAGTTCCCATCAAGAAGGTTCCACCCCACCGCAGTGGATGCACAGCAGCCTGAGAAGCTGCCCGGTCCTACGCCATCCTCACAATTGTTCCTCTGCTTAAGCCCAGGGTGACAGCCACTGGATGTCGGTGCTTCCTGTTGAGGACTTTTCCTCTTTCTCACTGCCCCTCCACTTGGCCAAGCATGATGTCCTTGTCCAGGAACTGCTCTCACCTAACAACCGACCCAAAATACGTCAGACTGAGTCTCGCCCTCACCATCCTCCCCTCTACGGAGCACTCTGACCATACTTCGTCTAAGACAGAGCATCTGCCCTATAAGTAGTCCATGGTACCTTCAGTGTGCCTGTCCAGCATCACAATTCCAATACCTCAATTCTTTCCCGTCTTCCTTAGTCAACGCACAATTTGTACATGCATATGGGACCACTGAAAATACAAAGCTTGGGTCAGGAGCCCCTTAGTCCTCAAAGTAACATCTTTGTTTTTCAATACTCTGAAGAGATTTTGTGCAGGAGGTTAACTCAGATTTACATTTTGCTGTAGCTAGTCTATATTCAAGAGCAAGGATTAGAGGTCACACTGACATTTTTGATATTTTAATCTTTCCCATCTGTTTAATGACCTTTGACTTATTTGTATGTAATGTCATTGCTATCATTCCATAACTTATCTAGTCTTTAGTCATTAATATTGAATGTCCCAAATTTATTCTTAAAGATTATCTCTCAATTCTGGTGGAACACACTCAAATTCATATTTTGGATTTGTGGATTTAAAAAAAATCCTTCAGCTTCAATGTGTTCACTTGACTATTTGTAATTGATGGTCTACAGTCAGTTCACACTCATGTTCCTAAAAGAACTTTAATCTGTCTATCCACTTGCACCCACCAAAATGAAGATCTTCCCTTTCATTCTCCACATCAACACTTGATAACATCATTCCTTCATTTACTTGGGCCCCCAAATCACCAAATTACAGTATTCTTAAATGTTATCTTTTTTCTCTCTCCTCACTCCACATTTCTATTTCCCTCCTCCGATTCTTTGCTGTCCCATTTTACCATAACCCCTTTTACTTTGAACCTGCATGACAACAAATACCACAACACTTCTCTCCCTGCTTCACCCTGGCCTCTCCCATGCCCAGCATTTATTTTTCCATAATCAGAAGGAAAGTGCGTGGGTGACTTGAACCGATCCAAAAGGGTCGCAGAAGACCTGATACATTGTTTCAATAGCGTGCAACCAAAAACATCCAGTGGCATAGTTCTGTTCGGCAACGCATAGGCTTGCTGTGAGTCTAGAACCATTTAATGGCAAAGGTTTTCTTGGTTTCTTTTCGTCCTATAATATTTATTCTCACTCTGAGAATAACTTCTAAGCTCTTAATCATGGATGACATTGACCCTTCCCGTCTCCTTGTTTTCTTCTTTACATACCCGTTCACTTATTTTGCTCTCAGCACTGTTGTATTTCTCAAATATATCATGATTATTCCAGTTTCTGGGAATTTTCAGTTGTTCTTCCTTCAGGCTAATATGATTTTCCCTTAGATTCCATATGATTCACGCCGTCTCTTTATTCACATCACCTTTTGGTCTCCTCTAATTATTTTTTTCTAAAACAACCTCACATTCTGTGTATTTTTTCATAGTATATAGCACAACTTGAAAGTATAGGATTTCTGTTTGTTTGTTTGTTGCATTTTCCCCAGTTACAATGTATCCTCAACCAAAGACATTCTCTTCCTCATGTACTAGGAACGTACATAGACCACATCTCACTTAAAGCTGACTGCCGTCCCGTCCATTCTGACTCGTGATGACGTGCTGATGCTATGGAACAAGAGTGGCACGGCCCTTTGGGGTTCAGAGGCTGGAGAGACTGTAGCAAGTGTAAAGCCAAATCTTTCTCCCTCTGAGTGGCTGGTGGGTCACTAACCTTGTGGTTAGCAACCCAATGCATAAGCACGATACCACTGGGGCTCTTTGGCACATTTGGCTGCTTTAAATAGGTTTGTTGATGAAGTGAAGAAGCACTGGTGATATATTGATTAGGCGTTGGGCTACTAACTGCAAAACCAGCACTTCCAAAACACCAGCTGCTCTGTGGGAGAAAGACAGAACCTCACAGGGACAGTTTGGCATCAAAGCAATTGCCCTGAGTTTTATTATTATTATAATTTGAATTAATTAGCACAATAATGTTGAATATTTAAAAGCAATGCAGATTCATTAATAAAGTACTTCTGAAGCTGTAGTCTTTAATCCGCCATTTAGATTGGCCTGATTTTAGGTACTTCCCAACCCATTAAGAAGGGGAGTGGCGAGGCAGATACTATAAAGAATCGGGAGGTTTTAGGAACCTCACAGTCTTTTTTCTAACATTTTCTACACAGCAGCATAATGTCCAGATCAGTTCCCTTGTTACAAGGACATACTTTTCCTAGGGCAAAGAGAGCGAGGAAGAGTGCAAAAGTTTTCACATTGATCATGCTAAGCCTATCTCCCTATGATCATGTCTGTATACATTGCACATACCCATAGATCCCATGAACGAAATATGACTTGTAGACATCTCTAGATTGAAAAATAGGACTTTGGAGGTATTCCTTGGAGAAAAACAATGTCATAGAGTTTAGGCGAACAATAAACCAGACTATACGAATATAGAAGCCTGGTGAGTTTGTGGTATGAGACCCTAAGTCAATGGACCCAAAGCCCAGCTTTTAGGAGGTTTTTCATTCCAAGCAAACTTGTCTTATTTGCTCTAAGTGGCATTTCCAGCATTACCTTCCCAGGTCACCATTGTGACAGTTGTCCATCATAACTTCCCCCGTCCTACTGTGGCAAAGAATGTCCTCCTTCCGAACCTGTATGGCATTTTAATTGTGTCTCTTATTCAGCCAGTATTACTTGTAATTATATATATATATGCAAATACATATATGCACATAAACACATATATATTACATATAATTTGTGGGATATATATAGCATTTGCACAGAGAAACAGACTAAATATTTTGATGGCAAGGGCTGTGTCTTATGTTTTCTTAAAGTATATGGCATGAAGAATTTATTCATTATAAGTAGTCTC
>NW_022103906.1:83212348-83214073 GCF_000313985.2 Echinops telfairi | reverse complement strand
TTAAGTTTCAAAAAGCTATAAAATCATAGAGGCCATTATTACAACAAATATTAAACTGTGAAGCTATCATTTCTAAAGCTGTCATCCACCTATGTGCATATGACTCTCAAGATGCTGTTTCAGTCTCGCTGTGCTGTCCCCAAAGAACTCTTCTCTTTGAGGCACCACAAATCAAAATTCCATTTTTGGCATTCTCACGGGGCTCAAACTGTGCTCCTTTTAAATGTGTTTTGCATTTGGAGAACAAAAAGGAGTTCTGGAGGAGCAATATCCTGGCTGTAGGATGGGAGAAAGTCTCTCAGTAAAATCCACATAGAACATTTTCTGCTTCCCTGAAAGAATAAGCACGTGCATTTTCCTGATGGAAAAACAATTCTAAGTTCAATTTCCCTGGACTTTTTTCTTACCAATGTAGCTTTCCATTGACCCTCCCTCCCACTCTAAAAAAGAGCAAACTGAAAGCAACCCTCTTTGTAATAAGCCCTCAGTGAGCAGCCTGTTTCCTTTGAGAAAATCTATTAAGGTTGGTCACCACAGTCTTCTGAGATGAATTCTTTTCCTTGAATTGAATTAACCCTGAAAATGCCCTTCAGAACTATTGTACTTTTCAAAGGTACACTTTTGAGATTAATGCAAACTATTGCTGAGAGGAAGAGCTCACCTGTCGCAGTGCACTGATTGAAGAGATGTGAATCAATATGGTTTCTTTGGAATAAACTTATACATATAAGGGGCTCGCCCCCTCCCCGCCAAAAAAAACACACAGAATAAAGCTCTGCTGTGCAGAGCTTTTTTAGTAAGCATGTTTCCTTCTAGGCGAGCATCAAGCTACTTGCTCTGAGTTGTTGCACCCAGTGGCGTCACCTGGGAAGGTCTCTCTGGTCACTGAATTTTTTCATAAAAGCAGTTTCCCTTGAATCTCATTTATTGATGAGGGCCAATTGAAGATAACAGTGTGTAGCTGTGATATTTAGTTTCCTGCTAAGGAAAAATGCCACATAAACTCTTGTGTTGTTGAACACAGCTCACAAGGAAAGCACTATGGGAAAAACTCAAATGTACTTATGAGTTGTTTTTACATTTCTAAAAGGGTAAAATGTCAATTGATGGCACACCTTGTTCTGGCCCTCTGTCAACTTCCTGAATGGACAATAATGTCAACTCATAGTATATTTGGAGTTCATTTAATCAGGCCCAACTGTTAATCAAGCTGTCTATTTAGAGGTTCTGAAAAGATTGTGTAAGTGTGCAACACGAAAGGCCTGATTTGTGGTAGACGGGGGCACTGGTTTTGCCACCATGACAGTGCACCTGCTCAAGCAATTATCTTAGTGTGCCATTTTTTGGCAAAACCAAAACAAAGCAAACAACATCATGCATCTCTTGCCCCATGCACCTTACTCACCTTACCTCACTCAATATGACTTCCTTTTGTTTCCGCAAATGCAGAGGGACATAAAAGACAGTGTAAGGCATGAATGAATAGTAATAATTTATAAATTATCAAGGGTTGATGAGGGAAGGGGGAGCAGGAAGGGAGGGGAAAAATTGAGGAGTTGATATCAAGGGCTTAAGTGGAGAGCAAATAATTTGAGAATGATGAGGGCAACAAATGTACAAATGCACTTCACACAATTGATGTATATATGGATTGTGATGAGTTGTATGAGCCCCCGATAGAATTATTAAAAAATACATATTTTTAAAAGGGACAATGATTTGACA
>NW_022103906.1:83209709-83211758 GCF_000313985.2 Echinops telfairi | reverse complement strand
AGAAGTTTGGGAGTTTTGACATTCAATATTTGTATTAGGTATAATACACATACCAGCCACTGTGTGTCAGAAAGACTGGGCTTTCTACTCCCGTAGAGCTAGTCTTGCAAACTCACAAGGGGCGTTCTACCTTGTCCTAAATGGTCACTCTGGTTTGGCATGTGACTCAATGGCAGTGAGTTTGGTTTTGAGGGAGCGATATTGTCTGGTTAATGAAATTCACAAATAGATCAAAGCTGAGGAACTGCCTGGAAAAGACTAACTTTCTCCCCATTGATTTCTATGTTCATGGGCCATAGAATATAAGCTTTGTCCATAACACATGTTCTGAACAGAGTGGAATTTTGTGTAAGATTTTCACAAGCTTATGAAGTATGTCCATCTTTGTGCTCAATCGGTTAATAGTAGGTATTGGACATGGTTGAGTAACTACAAACCTTATCATAGGTAGGGTATACATAGGGTAATATGGATGAACAAAGGGAAGAAACATTGACCCAATTTAGAGAGTTTCAGGAACACTTCCTGGAGGAAATAATACTTGCTGAAGTTTAAAAAACAAATTAAAACAGGTAGAAGGATATTCAAGAAACCAGGGTAACATGTCAGAGGATTAAAATAACAGTGTATGCAGACAATTCTTTATTGTGTCCATATACTAGTTCCATATTTTGTCTAAAATGTGCATCAATATCTGCCCATAGAGACTGGGCACCATCAAAGGGTTGACATGGGAGAGAGAACCATTATATGACTTCATATTTAATTGTATCATCTTGGCAAGTATGTAGAGGAAGTATTTCAGGAATGAGAAAGAAAGTGAGAGGAACATGCTTAAGAACACAGGCAGAAATGACTGTTTAGAATAGACATTTTGTAATTATGGTGAAAACCTGGACTGAGCTGATTAGTTCTAACTGAACAGATTTAAGAGAGAACATACACGAAAGATAAATATATGAGACATGTTTTATTTAGTTTCTGACATGAGTAAATGGAAATATTAAAGAATGGTTACCAGGTATCTGGCTGGAAAACTGAAAGAATAATTGTGGCAGTCAATGAGTAAGGAGACACAAAAATAAAATCACATTTGGAGTGCATAAGTTGAATTTAAAATATGTTAATTTAAAAGTTCCTATGTTATATCCAATTAGAGATGTTTAGCATAATTTGCATATGTAGGAAAGCTCAAAAGACAAGTTAGGGCTAGAAATATGTGTCATTTTAATACAAGTATTAGTTAGAGATCACAAGAGGTTATTAGATCCCAAACATAGTGTAGAGTTAATGGACAGGTTAATGATGAAAGCCTGGGGAAAACAAAAAGTATGGACAGAAAAATAAGGTCATTGAAATAGGTAAGACCAACAATATCAGTCTGTCAGCATTTTTTCATTTGCTCCCTGCATTTACCAATTAGAAAGTCACTGATATTCTAGCATTGGTTTGGCTCTTGTTGCAGAGATTGGGAGAGGTCTGTGAAGACAGCAAATGGAATATACTATGCTTGGAAAAATTGAATATTAAAGATGGAAAGAGATGTTTAAAAGGCTGTTTTGAGAGCAGGAGGTGACCGGGAGAAGGTTCCTCAGGGCCGCAGTGACCATGATGCTGGTGCTGGTATCTGTCAACTAGGGCTACATACACTGTTGGTGGTGCTAGCTGCAGCATGTAGTGCTTGGTAGCCTGGTGGTGAGGGGGTAGTTATTAGTAGATCAGTTCTGGATGGCATTTGCTTAGGTCCGTGGATGGGCATCCCTGACACTGAATCTCTATCCACTTTTCCTTTCCGCTTGAATCATTCAGAGTTAATTTATCTTGTTTCACAGATAAATATACCAACAGATAGGTCTTGAAGAGACCAATGAAAATGTACTCATTTATTAATTCAGAGTTCAGGGAGATGCAGATTCAAGCTCTGAGATTCAAATGGAAATATGTATGCTAACCATTCTTGTATGCTTTCTTTCAATGCTGCTCAATTGGCCGACTACTTACCAACCAATAACATACAATGATCAAATATTTTCTTCCCCTCCACACACT
>NW_022103906.1:83170653-83208764 GCF_000313985.2 Echinops telfairi | reverse complement strand
GTACAAAGAACTCCCTTCCCCTTACTGGCTCATATGCCTTTAAGCTCATATCACATATATATATCTATCCTGCCACCCTAGCACCAAGTGCGATGTCCATAATCTACACTTGTTGGGTTGTGGAATCTGTCTGGGAGTCCTTTTCCCTCAATAAAATCCTTTTCTTTCACTTCTTAAAAAAAAAAAAAAAGAATCTTAAAATTGCTATTAAGAACTCCCAGTGGACGTAGTAGTGTTTCTAAACCACCTAACCCACCTACCTTCATTTCCTGGAGCCACCATAACAAAACATCAATCTGAAAACGAGTAGTAAAAATCTTAAATATAGTCTAGACCATGTTCTAACTGAAGGCTCTAGGAAAAGTGCCTTTCTTGTCTCTACTCAGGTTTTACAGACTGAGCAACCCCTGGATGCAGTGACTTCTTCACAGAACCATCGTCTGTCAGGGAGCATCAATTCACCAGTCCTTCTACAAGCATTATGTGTCAGATTCTGCTATAGATGTTAAAAATACAAGTAACGAGCTAGAGTTTGTCTCTTAAAGTTCAATGCCTTACCCTAGGATTGAAGTGATATGAAAACAAGAAAGTGGATGTACAATATCTGCTTGCCTATTCCAGATTACACTTAAGTATTTCTATCTCCATGAAATATTTCATGATTACTGTCTTTAATATTGCACAATACTTCAGCATTCTAATTTATTTTTCTCCAAAGCATTCATTACTATGCAGGCTACTTATTTGTCTACTGTCTTTTTCCCTACAATTGATAGTAGCTCAAAGAGGGAAATGTTTTTTTCTTTCATTTTACTCATTGCTCTTTTACTTTTCTAAAATTAATATATAAGGATACCAGAGGTTCAATAAATATTTATTGAATTATATGAGCAAAGAAAATTATTTAAACAAAAATGATGTGGAAGTGTTAAAGTATGCACTTTCAGAAGAGAACATTATTTGCAAAGGCATAGAAGGTCAGGGAAAGTTTGATGGTAAAACTGGACAGGTAAGGTATGGATGACGATAGAAGCCTTTCAGGAGTGCATCACAACATAACGTTGGCATTGAGAGCAGTTAATGGTAGTTGGAAGTGAGCTTGGTGGCTGATGTTGGCAGAGCTAAATTACTCTGTACCTTCAATGTTGGTATAATTCCTGTACAAGCTCTAGCATATGATGTGTCATTGTTCGTTAGTGCAAAGACTAGGGACAGACACAAAGTTCCAAGAGCCTTCCATAGACAGTGCCAACTTAGATAGATGCCACCTCCTCTCATATAAGTGCAGTTTCTCCTCCAAGGGTGAATTGGCTCAGTAAATAATAACAATGTGCACATTGTTATTATATACTTATTTGGTTTTGAGACACCTCAGCTTTGTAGGTGGATTGCAACAAGGATGCACTGATAGATTAGATGGAACTGATAACAAGCTACGTATAAAATCAAGAGCCAGTCCAAATGTCATCCCCCTTCCTGGTCATTCATTCTCTCTCTGAGGCACACCTAGAATCCCCTACACACTTGGGCCTGAGGAGGGGTGGTAGTGGGGGTTGGAGGAATTATGAAAACCTAATTAAGTGAGTGCTACATTTTCAAAGTTAATATTTGTTGATCATATAAATATACTGAATCTAATGTTTCACAACAATGTACAGCAAAGTTTTTAACAAGTTATCCTGATTTTTGTGACTCAGTACCTAGAATACAATAGATGCAAGGTGCCAGTTGTATGAAATTTGAAGTTAAAATATGGAGGCAAGAATATAGCTACATTTTAACCTTTTGAATGTAATATTCCTAGTATAGAAGGCTTATGAGCGGCACCCCATACTCAATGAATTCCACCACGTGATATATTAATTTATTTTGTTTCTGATTTATTGTTCAAAGGCAGTAGATATGCATTAACTGGTTTTATTTTTATACTAGATTTTTTTGCTCTTTGTGCAAGATGTAGAAGTTAATTGGCAGCTAACTCACTTTGATGACAACTGTGGTGTGCTTGAGGGACATATTTTCGTAAATTGCCACATTTTGATAGATTTTACCATGACTGGTTTACTTACAGATTGTTATTACACTCCAGCAGGATTCACTGCCTGTGCTCTGCGCAGATGATGGGGTAGAAACTCATGCTCTCTTACTTCTTAACAACAATGATAATCACAATGTATATGTGGTGTGCGTTTTCACAGCACAGCAAAGAAAGAAACCCAAGAGAGCCCGCACAGCCAGCGGAGCATTTACTGTGGAACTAGAACAAAGAACTATAATTTCAAAGATGCTGTGAAAGGCATCTTGCCTTACAGAGAGGCACTGAACAACACATCCATTAGATATGAACTTTTGTTAGAGTACTGGAAGGCTTTTCTGTAAGCGAGGTCAATGACATTGTTACCAGGCTGCTTTGTACACATCCAGCGGGTACAGCTGGCTGGAGGAATCCCTAGGAGCTGTACTCCCAGTGGTCCCATGGAGTCCCGTTGTGAAAACACTCAAGCAGTGTTTATTCCTATTTCTAGTGCTGACATCAAGGAGACTTCATTGTATAGTGAATGGGTTACACATTGGACTGCTAACTGCAAGGTCAGCAGTTCGAAACCATCCTCTGTTCCAAGGATGAAAGATGAAGCTTTCAACTCTGGTAAAGAGTTAACAGTCTTGAAAAGCCACAGAGGCAATTCTACTCTACCCTATAGGTTCTTTATGAGTTGAAATAGACTCCGTGACAGTGAGTTTGAATGAGAATGACTATCATTCTCAGGGCCTCATCCTATCACCTTTAAAGAGATCAATTTATCATAATTAGGAATTTATGCTCCCAATTAAACTCCCCTTTCGGGGTTATGAAGATTGAGATAGTGTGTGAAGAGGAGGGGTACAGGCAGAGTGTGTTATTTCAAGCTTTTTAGGGTGGACTGTGGCAGAATAAGGCCTCTTTAAGGAGCATGCACACTGGCCTGATAGTCATGTGACTTTGAAGGCATGTGCTCAATAGGTTCTACTTTTATCATCTTGCATAATCCTTGGTAAAAAAAAAAAAGTGAAAAACAAACTGTTCTTCAAATGCATGATGATTTGAAACTATTATGATCTTTCTTGGTGACTTAGAAAAGATTTTCTGATAAATGGGACCACTAAATTGTGTGGTGATTAATTGACTAGCAAAAATCCACATGTTAATTTTCCATGATCTTATTTCTCCTGTATAACTGCCTGCAATCTTCCATACTGAAAATTCACTGCCTTGGGTATCATGATTCACCTTGAAATTTGCCTTATTATCCATCATTTCAAATAACTCAAACTGTATATATAACTTCTTTGGACAGAGGCACAATGTAGTTCCTGGACCTGACATTTGAGGTTTCATTTTTTTCATTCAATTACCTTGTAACTGTAAATAATAACAGCAATTAGCAATGTAAAATGTGAAAGTAATTAATAACCATAAGCATGTGTCAGCCCCATGAAAGGCCAGACCCCACCCCTAATCACTCTCACCACCTGCCAGACCCTCGATCTTGGTTATTATAATTTTCTAAATTCCAAAACTGCAAGCACAGCATGTACATTCAGTGTGATTTATTACCCCAAACCCAAGCTCAGCTGAGCCCCTCTGGTTTATTATTAATAAGGTACCTGTGAGGTCACCATCAAATCTCAACAAGATTCAAGGTTCCAAAGGACTAGCAAAGAAATAAAATGTGGAAGAAAAGGGAATGCATTTTCTTCTAATTGTGAGCCTAGTGTAATTGGGCAAAATTAAACCAAACCTGTGCATTGACAGTTTGTGTGTGTGTGTGTGTGTTACCTTTAATGTGTGTGTGTTTTAATAAAAAATGAAAATGTATGTTGCCATGCATGCAACCCTTTTAAATAAACTAGTACCTGTTTTCCAGCAGAATTCCAGAGTCCGTTCTACATACTATGAGGAACAAGGGTGGATGAAAACTAATAGAATCCTTCTCCCTGGTACTAGAACTCTTGGGCATGGTTGGAGAGAGGGAGTTAAGGAAGACCCTTATGGCTAGAAGGCTCGCAAGTATATCCACATAATTTTAAATGGGCCTATTTTGAGAGGACAACATAAGTGATGTCCCCGTCATCAGGATCTGGTTTTACTTGTAAGAAATGCATCAAGTTAAAAATCTTTCTGAATGTACTTAACATTATTATAGGCCAATCATTGTGCTTCCTTGCATGTTTTAGTTATATTTTAGTGACAGAAAGCATTTTACCCACAGGTCTTGTGGCTCAAGCGATAATAGTCTATTTGGAAAGATAAAATCAACAGAACATACTTAGACAGCAGTTACTCCCTCCCTAAGCTGCATTTCTTGATAATGTGTTAAGAGCCCTGTAGTGCTCCAGGTCAGTTTCCCAGAGGGGGTGAAGTTGGAATTCTACCTGGAAGCTTGATATAAATAGTAGAGGGGACAGTGTCAGTAGACTGGGCAAAGGATAGCGATGACAAGAGGAAAAGAAAGAAAAATGAGGGCGGGGAAAAAGATATAACTGCAAAAGATAATTGCCACCAATGCAAAGGATAATTTCGAATTATTTAAGGTCACACACTGATTTATCTGTGTGTCTGTAACAATCTGCTCAATTAGAGTTAACAAGGCAAAACCAAAGTATACATGCCCAGTAGATGCATGGATTAATGAATAAATGATGGATAAAAAGACAGTTGGACATTCCCATCTAGGTTTAACATTCTAGGCCACTTTTGTCCAACTCAAGAACAGAGATATTATTTTTCATTTTATAATCTTACTATTAAGACTGCTTGAGAACAGCTGGTAAAGGATTTACTGTAATGTTTAAGATATTTATTGATTTGGACCATGTTCTATATATAATGGGCTTCCATCCTGACTACTATAAGTCAATTTTGATATAACTCCAATTATACTACCATGTTTTCCAGTATTATTGTCTTTTATTATCAGTATTGTTATAAATTTAATCTTTATTTTCCTTTGGAGTTGGCATGAGAATAACAGCAAATTATGAGGTACAACACTGTATTAATGCTGCATGTAATTACAATGTCTAGGTATATATTTCTAATGATAAGGTCTACACAGACATACAGAAATGATAGGGGTAAATGCGGTTCCTCATAACTCAAATAAGTTATGGATGCCCTGGATGTGATGTTAAATGTATTCAAGCATACAACTGAGGAAAACTCTTCTAAGGAAAGTGCCTCACCCAAATGAGTTGGATAGCCAAATATCCATTATTTTAAATTCCATAATCTCCTGCTTATCTGCAAATTGACAGTGGATGCTGATGGACCGAGCTGGAATATACAAGAAGGAAGACTGATATTTTCCCTTTGGTGGAGACACCTGTGTTTGTGTTGGGCTTTGATCGTTCTGTCTAAACCCATGACATGGTGCTAGGAGTAGGTTGTCTCGGCACCTTTTCTTGAGCCTTCTAATTTCTCCCACTTTTAATGAAACTTGCCGCACAGCTCGGAGACCCGGGTTTCTTTATTTTATCCTTGGGAATAGTATGCTTCTAGACAGCTTTTGGAATCAGCGTCAGACATCTACTTGTATGAAGAAAACAAGGATTCACTGAAAATTTGCAGTACTTGATTAAAAATAGCAATGGTCTAGAATCAAATATATGGACTTTCAGAGTTCCTTAAGAATATAACTTTTGGTTGCAGTTAACTGTGCGCAAGTTCCCATTCTTCTCTAGATCATAATCTCGCATGGGCAAGATTTATTTACTTATCTTTGTGACAATAAGCCACCAAGGTAATGGCTTTGGTGACGCAAGCATCCCCACCCTTCCCCCCTCTCTCCCTACCTCGTGTTACTTATCCTTTTCTCCTTGCTTCCGTCCAGTATGGACTGAGCTCGTCCTATGTGCCCCGCTGCTCTTTCATTGTGCTGTAAGCTCGGTCGGACTGTTTGGACATATCCAGCCATTCTTTTGGTGTAAGAATAACTGGGGCTTCTGCAAACAGAAATCTGTCCTGGGACTCTGGTATGTATTTATAGACACAATTCTGTGAACAGCCTTAGGGGTCTGAGGCAACAGGAGGAATCCAGTTACAGAGTCTTCATGACTCTATAACAATAGATTGTTTCATGATGAGGATGTTGGAATGAAGTAGATGAAAACAGAAATAATTGATGGTTCTTATGCAACCTTAATACAACCTCCCCCTCCCCTCAGAGGCAGAGGGAGGGAATAGCCTCTGTGAGTCACTTATATGATCTTTTTCAAATGGCATTCACCAGCCTTTGGATAAAGATGTTTTGGGTATAAACCAGCATGCATGTCAGATAATCATGAGTGGGTGGTATAAGTGATACAAAACAGGAGAGGAGGAAATTCTACTCCATCAGAGTGCGTTTTATGCCAACACTTGATAGTTCTTTCTCTAGAACACAAAGTAACTGTAGGAGGAAATCCAGGGAGGATTGATGTCTGTCAGATATTTCTTCTCTGAAATCCCACTCTGAATTCTTATAAATCCTTGTACAAGCAGACTAAAGAGGGGTCATTAGTGCAGATTTCTCATGTTGTGTATTATTAATATTTTACTGACCCCTCAGGGACTGTTGTGTGCCTCAGGTTGAGATGACAAACCCTATCTGAGCAGCAGCTCATTGAAGGCTGACGCGAAATGTCTATCAAGTGTTATTTGAATGTTTGGCTTTGGGATCGTCATTTGTCTGGGCCACAAGTTATTCCTATGGCAAAGTCTCTCATTATTTCAATCTGTGGATCTAGTTTATGATTAGCCAGTGAGCTGATGTGATGTTGTCATCAACTCTAGGTGCCATTGAATCAATGTAACAGTGTACAACTGCCCCATAGAGGTCGTTTTGAAGGAGGCACCTTTCTGGGATAGGAACATCAGTTCTCTTCTCCTGGTGAAGACCCTGCTGTATATACTAGTGGCCAAATGCTTAATTCTTGAACCGGAGTCTCTTAAGATTATGACATAACGTGACTGATCCATATTTGAACATATTGTTATTTTCCTGACATTCTTGCCAAAATTCTTTCATACACCATTAGCAAAATCAGAGATACAAGAATAACTTTCTGGAGCTACTCAAATCCTTCCCACTGACAGAAACGCAGGAGGCTAACAGAGATGGTAGGAATACAGAAGGTGGCTGAATGAGCTAGAAATTTGGTCTCCTGTTGTTGCATAACTGATTTGACTGATTTCTGAGTTTGTCAAATTAGCCATGTGGATTCTCAATTTTCCAGTGTGAAGTCCTTTTCTCTTTAAAGCAGCGGTTCTCAACTTGTGGGTCATGACCCCTTTGGGGGTCAAACGACCCTTTCACAGGAGTTGCCAGATTCATAACAGTAGCAAAATTACAGTTATGAAATAGCAATGGAAATAATTTTATGTTTGGGGGTCACCACCACATGAGGAACTGTATGAAGGGTCATGGCATTAGGAAGGTTGAGAACCACTGCTTTAAAGTGTCATTATTGTAAAAGCATCCTCCTTTTCTTCATTTTTCCTTGGCCTCTGCCGAGCAATGTGGTGTGATGCTGGGATAAGGCAGGTACTGTCCTTCCTATGAATGCTGTTGTTTTCATTGGCTATCAAGTTGGCTCCCACTCTGGGCACCCCATGTACCCAAAACAACAACAACAACAACAAAAATACACCATCCAGTAATGCTCCAGCTTTATGCTCTTTGGTGTCCAATGAATGCCACAGCCTGAGTGGGAAACTTTTATTCAAAACTACAAGTTGGATTGCAAATGCTAAAGCACAAAAAAATATCTTAGATATTAAATTATGGATAACCAGTGTGTAGAAATCCATTTGCAGGGTTTCCACCTTGGATCAAGCCTCCAGTGAGCCCTCTGACTGTAGCCCAGGGATATGAATAGC
Source organism: Echinops telfairi (assembly GCF_000313985.2). Classification (NCBI taxonomy): domain Eukaryota; kingdom Metazoa; phylum Chordata; class Mammalia; order Afrosoricida; family Tenrecidae; genus Echinops; species Echinops telfairi. The sequence goes on along the minus strand of NW_022103906.1, from coordinate 83,200,867 downwards.
TGTGAGCACTGGGAAGTTGATCATGGCTCAGATAGTAGGGGAACATGGAACACCTTATCCTTGGATTTCCTCTTTAACTTATTCTAAAGTTGTTTCTGTTTTTATATTTTCTGCTTTGTTTTTGATTGTATTTTTCCACTTTATTTTGTCATTGTTTTTTGTTGTTGTTGTTGTCTTGTATGATTTTCTCTGTATGAAATTCAGGAAAGGTAATTCTAGAGACAGTAACTAGGGGCTTTTTACAGGAAAAAGAGAAGGAAAAAAAGCCCTCACTGCCCCATTAAGTCGTTTCCAATCACGGCAACCCTATCGGACAGTGTAGAACTGCCCATGCGCGTTTCAGAGATGGGCATTCTTTACACAAGGAGAAAGCCCCGTTTGTCTCCGATGGAGCGGTGGCAGCCCAAAGTATAACACGTTCACCACCAGGGCTGAAGGGAAATGAGAGCTCTCAACAATGAGTATGAGAAGAAAATATTCTGAAATTGATTGTGGTGATGATTGTGTAAATCTTCTTCTTATGACTGAATGATTTAATCAGGTAACGCGCGTCCTCCATATAAAATGGCTTTCTTTTTAACTTAATAGAACCAGTAAGAGTGATGCTTCAAACACATAACTTTTAACATCTATGTTACATGAATTGAAGAAAAATGAGTTTCTATAGTGGAATTCAACAAAAATCTTGAGGCAAATGAAAAATATGTCCCTTCAATTCAGCAAACCACTTCCTCCCTACATAAAGTTGAAATGCTAATTGAGTAAAGTTTAACACCTAGGGGACTGCTAGGGATAGAAAACACAGTTACAGTTATTTTCAAGTTATTAAAAGTTATTAGTTTAGACAATTGACCATTTCAGGGGTAGAGCCAATTCAAACACGGAGGCAAAAGTACTTTCAAGGCTCGGGCTACTTCTATCACTTTGCTATTTTCTAGACCTACTATAATCTTCCATGTTCTAACCCCAGGAACTGAAGAAGAAGGATCTGTATTGATAGTGTGAGATGCCCACCCTTGAACAAACCACCGTGCCTAAGAGAATGTTGTGGGGTTTGCTGTCTCAAGTTTCTATGTTGTTAATAATGTATTCCACTGTATACTTGTACTTGTCAGTTTATATAGGGATAGGGATTTTTTTAATCACATATTTTAAACTTCTAGACTCTAATTGTTATGCCTGAAAATATGTTTTTTTCCTCATCTGGCTACAATGTTATCCCATTCTTTTGATGATATTGATTAAAATTTAATTATTCTCAGCTTAACTTATTTGTTTATTTTCTGCCAGTATGGGTTTTTTCTAGTTATGACTTTGTTGCCATAAGATAATATATGCTAATTTATTCTTAAAGTAATTGTGGGAAGAGAAAGGCTTTCCATAGCATTTCCTAAAGCAAAAACAGAAACAATAAAAGAACCTGTACAATTAAAATAACTTCTCTGCTGGAACAAGTGTACATCCATATAGAAAAATGGACCTGGACAGAGAGCTTATACCTCAAAATGAAATTAGCTAAAAATGTACTGTGTGCCTAAATATAAAATGTAATATAAACCTTTCATTAGATTATCATGGGAAAACCAAGTAGAAGGGGAAAGAAAGAAAGCAAATTAAGTGGAGCTACGGTTGACTATTAATTTGAGAAGCTTTCACGAGACAGTAGACTCCTCAGTAACTAGATGGGGCAAGATGGCAATGTATTTAGGATACGGTGTCAAATAATATTTCTAACTAAATAAATTACAAGGAGATGTTGAAGCTCTAGGTGAGAGTATGCATATATTTGAGAGAAAGTTCAAAGGAAACTGTGGCATAACTTCCAGGGCATAATTGGGCAAGATTTTCTCACACCGAGAAAGCATTACCTTGTCTCTAAATCAGGAGCCTGTGGCTAGCACAAACAGTAAAGCACTCAACTACCATCCAAGAGTTGGTAGATCGAATTTAGGCAGAGGCATCTGAGAAGTACGGTATGTATATCTACTTCCAACAGATCGTGGTCGTTGGAATCCTGTAGAAAGCAATACCACTCTGAAACAGGGGGTGGCAGTAGGCTTGAGCTCTGAAATCTGGTTAAAGGATGCAAAGATAGTTATAAATATACAACTGTTTTTAACCTTCAAAAAAATAAAAGGAGAGCTGTCTGCTGAGAATAAAAGGACAAGCTTGAATAAGATGCTTTAAAAACCATCGAAGTGTTAAAATAGTATTTGAGAAGGATAAGTGCAAGTCTATTTTGGGAGAAGACGAACGGCAAATTGCTGAGCGTTGCCAAAGTATTTACAATAATCTGTGGACATCAATTAAGCTGTATCACTCACCCATAGGCATGGCTGGGTTTTACTTCAAATGCTCTTGGTCATCAGAGCACACCTAAATAAATCCGGATTGTGGTTTGCATTCAGGACTGCACTACAGGTAAGAAGATGTGCAAAGAGCAAGCTAGATAACAGGGCTCTTGAAAGTAATTCAGATGCATCATTTCACTGAGCTCATGGCAAGACTCGTTTTCCTATCACATCACATAAAGGACGATACACCCAAAACAAGATCTACCTTCAAATTCTTTTGTCATATCACCAATACATCGAAACCAAATCCATCATTGTCTAGTCAATTCTGACTCATAGCCAACCTTTTTATTTTTGACATTAATCAGTTTAAATGTTTATTTGTTTGTATGTTTCTAACGATCTAGAAATAATCACAAATAGAGCAGAACGTGTCCATAAGGTTTCTAAGGCTGTGATCTCTGAGGACTCAGACTGGTCACGACTTTCCCCCACCTTCTCAATAAGATAAAACCCAAGCACATTTCAAGAGCGATGACATGATATGTCCCCTTCCTGATCAGATCCTAGCCTATCTCCTCAATTGTCTCTCCCAATATGAACCCCTTTTGATACCGTGGATCACATGTTCTAGCAATTATTTTGAATGATTCCAATTTCTATACTATACATTATGAGACCAGGGTTCCTATGTGTAACTGCCAGGTTGCTTCCTTTGTGTTGATTTTCCATGGTTTTGTAGAACCTGTATGTACTCTTTTCCTATATCTCACTTATCTGCCTATGACATTCAGAGTCATTTTTCTTCCTGAAGAGTCATTGTATCCTATAGCAATGCCAAGTTTCAGCAAAAAACAACCTGTAAACATTACAGCATTCTTTCTATTGTACAGATTCCATCGCTTGTACACATTTCCAAATGTACTTCATTAGAATTATGTGTCTTAATATTATCTGTCTGACCACATTTTGAGCACTTTACTAACAATGATAAACACACACACACAAACACACACACACAAATCTTGAGGACCTAGAATATTTGTGAAACATTTAATAGTGGTCATACTATAAATGAGAATTAATCAGAAGACAGTGACTATGCAATTTTACACATAAGATTATCTGGACTTGACTTAGGAGCAGGAATTGAGAAAGCAATTATAAAAAAGAATAAGATTAGAGTGATATGGGTTTGGAAGGTGACAAACCTGTTATTACAGACAGTTATTTAAGTTTAGAGATACTATGGATGCAAATGTCGAATGATCTAGACTTTAGAAAACATCAAAAACTAGGTGGTGTAGATTAGATAATATGATGTTGAAAAATTTGGATCCCAATGTTGAAAACACTAAAAATATTTGTCTGGGAAGTTCATTTTAAAAAGGTACACTTTTATTCTACTAAAATATCTACTTAAGTATCCTTTACTGTATATTTAAAGTATCTTCTGTATTTACTTAATGGAGCTCTTAGGGCATTATCTTGTTTGAAAAAAAAAGATTCTAATATGAAAGATACCACACTTGAGCAAATTTGACTTACAATTGACAAAAGTGAGACCTAGTATGTGTACTTTTCTATCACATAATTCCTTTAAGGCATGAAAACATACTAATCTATGTTTTTAGAAAATATAGTAATAACTACACTTGGTTGCGGTCAAGTTTAGAAGGAAATAAATGAAAAATTAGCCTGGTTTGTTTTTACCCCAGCTTTGGTTTTGGCTACACAAATAGTTACAAATTATAACAATTCACCCAGATGCCCGATGTGCCTTAAAGTGATCAAATGTCCCTGTGGTATTTTAATTTTAAAAGTTTAAAAATACATAAATGTCAGTCTGAGAGAAAACAAGTGAAAACACACACATATATGAATATCGTACACAGAAATATTATGATATTTACCATACTGCTTCCACAAATTCATTTTAGAAAAACAAATGACCCATGAGAAAAATTGACAAAGAACACTAATAGGCAATCAGAGTAGGCATATAAATGCTGACAAACATGTTTTTAATTCATTATTGACCTGGAGACTGCAAATTCTAACAACTAACCACCATTTTTCATCTTGCTGACTAGCAAGCGTAAACAAGATGAACAGTATTATAATAGCCCATCTTTATTGAGTACGTACTATATGATCACACTTTTCTACAAAATGTACTTAAATTATCTCTTACGTACAGGATCCCTGGTGATTTAGTGGGTAATGCAGTGGGCTGCTCACTCCATGGTCTGCACTTTGAAGCTCCCAGCTGCTCTGCAGGAGAAAGACAAGGCTTTCTACTCCTGTAAAGGATTACAGTTGGGGAAATCCACAGGGGAATTACTTCTCTGTCCTACAGGTTCCCTTTGAGTCAGTATTGACTCCATGGCAGTGAGTTTCATCTTTGGTGGTTCTCATTCAAATGATGGTCCCCATCTCTATCTTACAGAAATTACTTTATAAGGTGCTCACATAATAACAGGTAAAGTTTGACATCAAATCAGGTATTCTTTACCTATAACCAACCTAGTCTTCAAGTAATCTTTTTATGTTGTTTCTAGGTTTTAATCTTGGATGTTAGTAATAGATATTTCTTCATCTCTATAGATATTATTTCACAAACTAGACCAAGAGTTGAATGAGAATCTAATATTATTTATTCTAAGCACTATTAAAATTGATATTTCAATACTTTTTCCTACTAGGGAATTTATTTCAATCAGTCTAAAGCTAACTCAAAAACAGTCCTCTTGTGTTTTTATACTTTATAAACTATTAACCCAGTGGTACTTCACAACTGTGTTTAGTCATACAGAGATGGCAACAGTGGTTATCTCTTGTGTAATGTTATAGGTCTATCCCGTCTTTACCTCTGTACAACTATTACCTTAATATCAGCAACCTCTTTTTTTAAGTATTACTTGAATTCTAGAAAGCTATCAAATATACACACAGAAGCCTAAACTATAGAGTAGACAAATAGTAACTCCTAAAGCCTAGTTTAATTCTTATACTTTAGTAAATATATTTCCCTTTTCAAATTGTGCCTGCTCATATTATTCAATGTTGTTGATTGATGGTTATACAATGACCACAGATTATTCTTTTAAATAACTAAATTATAGACCCAAAATATTAAGAAATTTTTGAATACTATTTTGAACTATTTTTTGAATACTAACATAAAGCCGTTGATAAATTATTCTAGAGAAAATAAAATTCAACCACGAAATTCTTGGAATACTAATATTGAAACTTCTGTTATTTTATTGTTAAATCCCTCAGTGGAGACAACTAAATATTCCAGAAATATCAAGCATTAGAATTGCATTACAAATACAGGTGCATTTTGGAAAGTTTCCTATCATTAAATCAAATGGGAAAATGAGCATCAAATATCTGTAATTCATCTTTCATTATGTCAAGTAGATATATTATTGTAAATGTTTATTTGAGGAAGAGATATCTACCTAGTACAGAGTAGATAAAAAAACAAAGAGTTGAAAAAAATCCAAAAGAGGGTGTCTTTGTTTGCTGATCTCAGTTGTCAGCAGAGCACATATTTCCCAAACGGATTTCACATCACAGAAACCTTTTTCCACAGTTGCTGCAAAAACCAACATGAAGAAAACAAACAAAATTATCTGCCATTGAGTCAAGTCGGATCCATAGAGGCCCTGTGTACTTCGTTAGAAACAAGGGAGAGGGCGGAGGGGTGTGGTCGTGCTGAATGGCATTTTCAGGAAATAAGTATTTAAAGAAAATGCATCAAGTAATCTAGCCATTCAACAGCCTTGCAAATGCTGAGTTTTATTGCATTGAAGTCTTTGCTAGACACACAAAGTCCCAAATATTAAGTAAAACACAAATAGCCCTATGTCTCTTATCAATGTTCTCTGAGGAGAAATCATGGAAAAGGTTGTTTCTAGAATGACAATACCTTGGCTTCTTTCACAGTTTGACTGAAAATAGCTGGCAGAGAACAAATACATAATATTTTATAAATTGTTTGTACAATTGCTGCCACAAGAATGCTATAAGCTCAGTAAAATGATTGCCATATAAATAGCATTCAACCTCATAAACGGCATCCAAAGAAGTGAAAAGGGGTGAATCAATGTCTCCTCTCGGACTCACGAGACTTAATGAAGTTAATACCTTCTTGATACCAAGGTAAGCTTAAAAAACAAAACAACAAAACATTGCTATAAAGAAACCTTCCTGCAATACAAATATCAGAATATGATTTTTGTTTCTCAATATACCCTCTATCTAGACCTATGCACCTCTGAAGGTAGTATCTGTCTCTTTCTAAAGCTTCCTCAATGATGTTTGTGCCTTTTGATTGACAAAATGCCAACCGACAATTTTAATGTCCTCCAGAGACTTAAATCATGTTCCCTTTCAGTGTTCTTTGAGTTGTGGGAACTAGATATGTCGGTAGGTACAAGATCAGGAATGTAGGGTAGATGGGATAAGCTTTCCCAAAGAAATTTTCCTAGAATCGATCTTGCTGTCCTCAAAGAATAAGAGGACGCATTATCATGACCTGGGGAGGAGGGTGGCAGGGAATTATTTGAGCACCTTGCCTGGCAGTGCAGTTTTCAGTTTTCTTAAAACTTCTTCATAATAAGGCTCCATGATGATCCTGTGACCTTTGAGAAAAAATCCATCGAATTTTTTACTAGCTAGAAAATAACAAACATACAATAAAAGCAAAATTCCTGCTATTGAATGACTTCCTACTCATCCTGACTTTGGTTTGGGTTTCTGAAGCTTTGCAAATCTTCACGAAGGCCAGCAGCCTCATCTTTCTTCTGGAGAGTTGCTGAGGGATCCAGCCACTGGCTTTGAGCTTAGCAGTTCCAGATGTCCCAGCAGTGCCAACAATCCAACCAACCAACCAACTCCCTCACTCCCTGCTATTGAATGGATTTCCCAGACTGCTAACTCTTTACAGGAGGGAAAGCCTCCTTTCTCCAAGCAGCAATTGCTTTCGAACTGCAGACTTTGTGATTAGCAACCCAACACTTAACCCACGATGCCACACCAGCATTCTTGAGCTAGATAATAGACAGGTATTCACTTGTGGAGAAACAAGTTTACCCCTTTGAGCCCCCCCTAATTAACTACCATAACCTCTTGTGCTGACATATGGCCTTGACTTTCATCCGCATAGCAGAACCCGTTAGTAGCCACTGTTTAGAATAGATCTTTGTTTTGAATCTGCCGCAACTAGACTGAATTAAGCCCTACTGATGCCCTGGGTTAGTCACTGGACTACTAATCATAAAGTCTGTGGTTGGATTCCACCAGTTGTTCCAAGAGTGAAAGATGACGCTTACTACTCTTGTAAATATTGGCAGTTTGAAAACCCAAAGGGGCAGGTTGTTAGGATTCAGGTTCAATGTTATGGAGGGGGAATCTGGGGGGCAGGAGAGGGGCTGTTAACAAGATAAAGACAGGTGTGCCAACAGAATGAATAATCTAAATAATCTACAGTTATCCACTGATAACAAAAGCATGTTTAGAAATTTGATTTGAAGTTGTATTAGTCTGGGTACTTTACAGAAACAAATCCACAGAAACGCATGTATAAGAGAGAGTTTTATATATAGGTTAAGTGTGCATTAGGAAAACATCCCAACCCAGTCCTGCCCAAACCCACAAGTCCAACATTAACCCACTAACCTGTATGTCCAAAACCAGTCCACAAAGTCCTCCTCCATCTCACAAAGCAGACATAACAATGCCGACTGCAGGAGGAAAGTGGAGTCAGTGAACATGTAAGCATCTCAGCACTGGCAGGGGTCTCCACATGGGTTCTCCAGCATCCAGGGCTGCATCAGAGTAGATCCATGTGGCTTCTCCTTGGGGATGTCTTACAGGAGGTCAGCCTTGCCAGCTGAAGCAGGGAACTGGCTAAGGCAGCTTCACCCTGGTGCGACCATCACAAAGCAAGAGACCTGAGAACTAGAAAGGCGAGGTTTACGGAACTATTTATCCCTCCGCCCTTCAATTAGCCCCACATGTGTTTATCAGCCAGGTTGGCACAATAAACTAACTCAGAAGTAAACCCACGAATGAATGTACGAACTGGAGCTTTAGAAGACTTTTCTTTCCCAAAGGTTTTATTGATGTGTAATTCACTTATCACACAATTCATTCTTTCAATCACATGAAGAGGTGTACAATCAGTTTTAGAGGGCATACTTTATGAGTTATGATAACATAAGAACTAAAGCAAAGATTCTAGAATTCAGGAAAAATACAGAGAGAAAATTAAGGAAGATCACAGCTGAGCTAGACAATTGAAAGAAATACATTGGATAAATATGTGCAACCATCACAAATTATAATTCAAGGAATAAAAACAATGTAGACTAGAAATGGTTGAAAACTCAGGCAGAGTTATGGAGGAAAGAATAATACAATAATGAGGGGAATAAAACAGAATATTAAAATGTTGGTGATAAAATAACAGAGCTAAGAGGATGCAAAGGAGAAACAACGTAAGTATAATCTGTATTTCTACAGAAAAAAGTGATGTAAAATAAAAATGGGCTAGTGAATTTTAAAAAATCAATTTCACACATGAAGCCACCATTCCTCTAAAACTGAAAAATGGACACCAAAATAAATGCCTTAGAAATTTTACTGTGTTTCAAAAATAAGAACACATTCTTCAGTTACATAAGCAAATGATAATTACCTATGATGAAGAAACATGGGCAAGGGCTCAGTCCTCCACATCAACAGTCAACAGCAAAGGATGTTGCACCAGTGGGAGCAATAGCTTCAGAATAAATATTTCAAGATCTTTATACTCAAGGGAAACAACAGTTAGGCGCTTATGAATATACTCATCTAAGGGAGCCCTAGGTAGCTGCTAATCAGAATGCGAATGGTTTGAATCTGCCATCTGCCCAGCAGAAGATGTAGCGATCTGTATCTTTAAAGGCTATAGCCTTGGAAACCCTAAAGAGCCATTCTCTGGCTCTACTCCCTAGTCAGCCAGAGTCTAAATTACTTGACTGCAATGGTAATGAATCTAGCTCATGCTGGACTGCCATTCCTCAGTGGGGCCTCATGTTGCTATGAGGCTGATTCAGTAAGGCTTCCAGGCTAAGACAGACTAGGAACAAAACGCTGGTGATCTACTTCTAAACACCACGCAGCACAACCACACGATGCTGGTGTCCTTTTGTTCCACCGTGCCTGGATCACCAGCAGCACTTAACAACAATAGAATCCCCATGATTCTGCTGAAAAAACTCACAGACAAAACCAAAGCCCAACTAATCAGGAAACAATAGAAAAGTCTGTAATAAAAGAACTCTGAGCATCGAGTCCATTCCATTTTTAAAAATGCAGGGGTTACTGTAAATATATGTTTACTCAAAAATACACAGTGTGTGAATATTAAAATGAAATAAGCAATGAAAAATAGAGTAGACATTTAATTTGTGCATCATTTATAATCATAGGTCAGATAAAATTAGATGGGAAAGGAGAGCAAAAATAAACAAAAAAATTAGGGAGAAACAACTAATTGTAAGTTTCATCATCACTTCATAGAAATTGTAACAGAGTCTCTAAGGGTTAATCATATACGAAGTTGTGATAGTAATATTTAGTTTATAACTAGAAATAAATGCACAAACCTTCAAAATTATCCAAGCAGAAAACAATGCAAAGGGTATAGATGCAAAATAGTCTGCTAACCCTATGTCTATATATAGATTGGCTAAAGTTATCACTTGAAAAAAATTTCAGTTAAAATGCATATTAAAATTCATTATGCTTGATGAGTGGAATTTTCTAAATACGTAACAGCAACTTTCTGAAATTCCACAGACGTGAAATCTTTACAAGAGGCTAATATAGAGAGTACAGGGTTTATTAATGGCTCCAGGGGAAGCGAAAGGGGTGAAAAGATAAAAAGAATGCCATTGTCTTGAAAAAACTGAGTTTCTCTTTTGGGTGATGAGAAAAATTCACAAATGAATACAGGTGATAGTTGTACAAAATGATGAATATAATTAATGTCACTGAATTAAGCGTGTGAAAAGAAGTTGAAATGTCAAAGGTTTAAAAAATATTTTAAAATACAATGTGTTGTTAAAATATGGTTCCTCACCCACACAGGCAGAAACAAAAGATAATGATGTCATTTGAGGAGGTACAGATTACTCATAAGTCTCTCCCTCTGATTGCTGAAGCACACTGAGAATTTACAGAAGAATACTTGCATAGATAAGAATTATAATTCAGTGCCTATTTTAGTAAAATTGTATTAGAGGGATGGCATGGAGCCAAACGCCAGTCCTTAAGCCCTGAATTGATCTCATCCACTTGGGGGAAAACTTTTGAGAACTGTGGGCTTTGTGAACTCTAATCCATTTAACCCCCCTTACAAGTAATATAAAATATTTTAACTACATGCCCACAGATCAGGAAGGTGATGGAGAGGGGAATAAGGTAGGAGACAGCAGCAAAGGCAGAGGAAGGAGAAAAATAAAGTATGTGCTTGTGAATATAAATCACAATTTGTGCCCTCAATTAAAATTGACCACTTTACTCTTTTAAGTCGAAGTATGTGGGTGGATGACATGAACACCCACTTATAGAAAACACTGGGAATCAATGGTGTATGAAGGGAAACACTAGGAATTTGATTTTATACATATTGAATGCAAAGGAAGTGAGTTGAAGCATATAGAGTATATATTTGGCACTGAAAGAGAATCCAGGCGCCTTGATAGCCTAGTGCATTACTCAGGGAGCTGCGGTTCACAAGGTCAGCAGTTTGATTGTACCAGTGTTTCCTTGGGGGAAAGGTGAGGCTGGTTGCTCTGGTAAAGACTTAGAAACACAAAGAGCAGTCTTCCTCAGTGCTTCTACTCTGAGGCAGTATCAACTCAGTAGCGGTGGGTTAGATTTCTTTCTTTCTTTTTTTAAGTAAAATCAATGGTTTTCCCCAAATACTTATTACCTACTATGTGGTTTTGTTAATCAATTATTATGCCTTAAATTATGTATAATCTCTATAAGTAAAATATTTGTAGCCAACTATTGAAATAAAATCACCACTGGTCCTCTCAGCTATAATTTATTCTTTTTTAAAATTTTGGTTAGATATCATGGTCAGAGGTTTTCTGTTCTATTTATTTTACTGTGGTTTGCTCATTTATATATTGTTTGGTTTACTTTACAGGTGGCCCAGTATTCTAAGCTTATTTCTGCTTCAGAATGTCTTCTAACTTTTTTTTTAACATGAATGATAATTCAGAGTGTTTGGGTGTTTTTGTCATCTGCTACTGTCTCCCTCTCAGTATAGACCTGATGGCATAGTGCTTATGCATCGGGCTGTTAACTGCAAAGTAAGGAGTTCAAATCCACCAGGGGCTCTGCAGGGGGAAGATGAGGTTTTCTATTCCCATGATTAGTTACAGACTCCGAAACTCACTGGGGCGGTTCTACCTTGTCCTGTAGGGTCACAATGAGTCAGAAGCAACTCGATGGCAGTGAGTTTGTTGATGCATTTATTTGTAAAAATCCAATGTTAAAATTGATATTTAAGGAGAAATATAGGGTGCTTACTCCGGTAAAGAGTTACAGTCTAGGAAACTCACAGGGGCAATTCTCCCCTGTCCTAGAGGGTTGCTATGAGCCAGTAGAGACTTGATGACATGAGGTTTTGATATTCTGTTTCAGAGTGTATACTTAGGAAGTGAAGCTGTATTTCCCACATCTTTGAAAAACAATTGCCTTTTCTGATTTGCTGCTGGGATGCAGTTAATTACTTAATATGACCCTAACAGCCAGAGTTCACCATTTTTAAAATAAATTGTAACCTCTACATCTGTGGTTATAATTCCATTTTGCAGGCATTATCTGTTACATTGATGAGCTAGCATTACAGTGGGGTATATGTTGAGTTTCCATTTTACTAGCGGATGTAACTTAAATCGCATCTGTGCTTATTTGAGGGTGTGGTGTGAAGAAATAAAAACCACGCCTCCATCACAACCAGCTTTGTGACTGCACCTTCCGGACTAAACATGTACAGAAAACCAGTAATGAGTTATTGGTGATGGACACCAATGAGACATCGGTTATCACGCAAACCAGCTGTTGCTGCAGGACTGGAGTATCGGTCTTGAAGTGAGTTGTCAGGTGTTGTCTGGGGGGCCTGGCTGAGCAAATGGGACCTTCTTTCTTTGAGAAATGTTGCTCTTGTGAGCTGAATCTTGCATTTGGCGTGCTTCTTCCTAAGCTACTGTTCTTTGGACTTGACTTGAAGCCTACCAGCTGAGTTTTGCAGCTTCTGCAGCCTTCCAGATGAAGATGGTTCTCCAGATCAATATCTGAACCTAGAATTGGGGACTCACCTGTTCCCATAACCACACAGCCCTTTTCTTAATTGTTTGTGAGTTGTGTGAGATTTCAGAGCACTAAAAACTCTGGAATATGAGGTAATTTAGTAAGGGGAGGAGATATCAAGGATAATAGAGTGGTAAAGAATTTTTGAAAAGACAAACACTTAACATAGACATCGTTAATCTCTAACACATTAGGGCTAGCCTTGTATTAATCCTTCTAAAAGTTATTTTTGCAGATGTCTGAAAAATTCTTCATTTATGACATTCAACCATTCAATATAATTATGGCACTTTATGGTGGTGGCTATTTTACATTCATACTTTTTGAAATAAGCATATATGTCCTATAATTGTTACCAAAAAAAAAAAAAGGGTTCAGCTTCAATGATCAATAAAATCCAACATAATTCTGAGCTAACAAAATAGTTACAATTTCTCTAAATTTCAAGCAATTATCATATCACTATTTCAGGCATCAAAAGGAGAATTTCAGGAAAATCAGCTAATTGTATTTCTTTAAGGCCTTTTCCTGGAAATGGAGCATCTACTTCTTGCTTCCATCTTGAGGCCAAAATATCGCCATATGGTAATCGGATCAGACCTGAATGTCAAAGTCCGCTGAGAAACACTGTGTTAATGCCAAGCAGCCTCTTTATAATCCTCTGTTTGTTTCAATGTAATTCACATGAACTCTCATTGACTCTGTTATGGATGGAATCAACTCACATCCCTTAAAATATATATGAAACCCCCCTCCCTGTACCTTTGCGCAACCTGATTTGAAAATGTTTTTGTTTGGGTAAGTTAATGAAGTACTGCATAGTAGAGCAGTTCTAAATCTAGTTCTTTCTGAACAGTGTCTTTTAAAACACAAACAGACATTGAGAGAGATGGGAAGAGGAAGAGGCTATGTGAGGAATGTTCTATAAGCCAAGGGATACCAAGGAGCCCTGAGGGCTGCTGCCAAGGTGATGAAGGGGGGACTTCCCCTCTAGCTGATGCTTTGATTTTGACTTCTCATCCAAACTGTGAGCCAATCTATTTACATTCTTTAAAGTCATCCATGTATGCTATTGTTACTACTATAGCACCAGATAACCAGGGCAAGATATAATCTTGGGTGAGAATTCTTTACCTACCTTTCTGCATTGCCATTTAAAGACTAAATAACACATGTACTTTCTTTTCTGTATCTCAAAGGATATAGAATTGTGGGTCAGGAATGTACGAAGTTGTTCAGAAATTTTTGTATGAAAATACCATTACCTTTTGATGCCAATTTCCATGAAATGTTTTAATCAACCTTGTGTATCCTGTGTTGGAAGCAAGATAAATATACAGCCAATCTGTGGACTCGGACAAACTTTTACTGAGGTTTAGCAAAGCTAAGAATTGACCCCACTCCCAGTTATAAACACCCTCACATCTCAAAAACAAAATAGAAATTCCATTGAAAGAACTAGTTATGTAGTTATTATCATTTCCTATTGTATTTTCCTAACTGGTAACACTCTATCAGTCACTTCCACATTGTCAGGAGAAGTTAAAAGTTAGATATCTGTGGGTAACATCCATTTTTAATAATTTAACTAAAAATCAGTCTTCCAAGGCACTCCAGAAATGTGCAGAATCTATATGAAGAAAATTATGAAGCTTTACTGAGATCCACAAGAAAGACTAGAATACCAAAATCAAGCAGTAATGCATTACTATTTATGTTTAAGTAGTAATAATTAACATTTTGAAACTTCTATATATACACATGCTCACTCCATATTAATATACAAACATAACTAATACCATTTTACCCTAATTTGTTTAAGAACAAAAAATCTGTTTATATGATGGATTCCTTGAAAGTATGGATATTTAAGGACTGTATTTTTTTTTTTGCAAATAAGTTTTATTTAAATGAGAATTGAAGTATATTACATAGCGTTAGAACGGAAGGGGGAAATCAGTTGTTACTTCACCTGGCATTGGCCAGCTGTTGTTTTGAAGTTGGAAGCTGTACTGTTAACACATCGATTTGAAATGTCAGAAGTTTAATGCTAATAGAAGATTGGCCTCACATTCTGGTGATCTTTGGACCCCCCTCAGCTAAGACGTGACTAGTCAAAAAGAAATGATAGCAAAGCCAGGTGTCCCGTTATCTCACTGGAGGGAATGAGGCTTCCCTTAACTAAGGTCTGCTCCCCTGTCAGGTTGGGAAACACCAAGCGATCTTTCTTTTGCTACCAAAGTTACCCTGTGGTGCAGCTGCCTTATATTAACTCCTTCCCTCCTCGCCACTGAAGTATGTCCAGGTGGTGGATGCAATTTCATCTTTTTGGGGCAGCAGTGGTTCTGGCTAGACATAGTCATCTGAGAACTTGGGACTCGGAGCTTGACTGGAACATGACATTATCGTTCAGTTTCAGCCTGGACACTGCCACCGGCTCTTGCCCGCTGTTTCAATGAAGAACGTCGAGACTAGACTGCATGACTGGTTTCAGTTTACTGCATGATGGAAGTACACTAGTGCACTAGAGATAAATTTGTATCTCAACTGATTATATTACACAGGCTCTGAGGTTTCAAACGTGTGACAACGGGCAGAGGGGAATGTTCTAGTCATTGCAAAAGAATCCTCACTTAAGGCTTCAGGAAGCCACAGGCACTTAAAACCCATGACCCTTACGTTGGTCATCCTTAGCTAATCCAATCTCTACTAGGAACCAGCATATGCCCTTGCACTGGCCACCCTGTAGCCGAATGACTTCTCCATATTCTCTGGATGTTCAGTGACAGCACTATTGGAGGTGGAGCTCTTCTTAAACACCTTCACTCCTTTCTTTTTTATTTACTCACTATCTCATCTGTCATAATCACAGTAGTCAGGGGCTTTCTGCCATTTCATTGCTGGGGTCTTAGCTGGATTTAATCCTCAGTCCCAGCAGGAAGTAGGTCATCAACCTTACTTGCATTAGTAAAACAAGTCCAAAGAGTGGGGGTTCTGGATTATGGACAGACCCTGTGGAAGGCAGAGGCAGGAGAAGGCAGGTAGAAAATGGCAATCACAGTTAGCCCTGTTAATAATCATTCAGAGCTGAGGGATGTCATCCCTCGCCATCTTCCCTCCTGCCTTCTTACTGAGAATCACCAGGAAAACAAAGGTCATTTGATGGGAGTAGCAAAACCTACAGCCCGAGGAGACATGTTAAATAATTCACAACATTTCACCCAGGAGCTTGTAGATACTTTTCAAGTATTCACAAGACTCTGTTTGGGCTTGGCAATAGGGAAGCAAAGGTTAAACTGAGACATCTTTTCTGCAACAGCATTTAGATACTATGTGTCCATTATGACATGCGATCTTTTGTTTCAAATCACTTTCCTGATTAATATTTTTAAAAATATATTTTTGATGAGAAAACATGCTAATAGTACACAACATAATACTTTTAAAGAAGTTTATTTAGCTGAGGTTGAACACTGAAAAAATTTAGTATTAATTTTGTGAAGCTTTAATATTACTTTGTTAGGGGAATGAAAAATATCACTAAATGTTTTTTCCTTCCCTTTGTGGTCAAACCATAGATCTAAAAATTATTTCCTCAGGATAAAATAGCTTTGAATGACATGGTGCTTCCATATGGTTGTTCTTGTACACTTCTGTTTTTTTTTAAAGCTAATTATAATGTGGATCTTGGTTACACTGAATTCATTCTTATTTATAGATTTTAGATGTTTTTATAATAATATGTAAAATCAGATAACTTTGAAGTTTAAAGGGAAAAAAAAGGAGTCCTAAAGAGAGGTGCTGTGGTTGCATAATAAAAGAAAAGCAAAGCAAATACAAGGGACCCATGCGGTGTTGAGACTCTTCAGTGTCTTGACTGAGGGGGTGGATATATAACCAACGCAGGTAGAAATTGGTATAAAACTTCATACACACCAGTACAAGTACACAAATAAAACTAGAGAGATTTGAGCAATATCAGTTACTTATATTAACATTCATCTGTAAGGTGTGATATTATCTGATAGCTTTGCAAACACTGTCATTGGGGAAGACTAGGAAGTATCTAAGGAACACATTTGTACTATTGGTTACAAGTTCACATCATCCTACAATGAGCATAATACCATTTTCACTCAAAAGTATGAAGTCTGGGCAAGCAGACCTGAAATAGCACAAAATCAGTGTGGACCCCACACTGTACGTAGGAGCCCCAGGCTTCTCCATTCATTGTATTAATGTTTGCACATGCGAATCACTGCCTTTGCTTTCACAACAGTGAACGCTGGATGGAACTAGAATTAAAATAGAGGAAAGTTACAATGCCAGTACTCATAAAGTCTCTGCAAAAGTTGGCTTCTGGGAGGTACTCTTGGATCACTATAGTCTGAGCTCTGATGATGATTGGCAGGATAACAAAATGAATAAAAAGCCTTCAGATCGTATTTTGTTCTTGTAACACAGGAAACATATAGAACCATAAATATGCATTTATACCTGCATTCCTTAGGTGAAATATATTAGGAAATAAGAACATATATGGTCTATGTGTAACATTATATATACATGTATGTTGCCCACATGCAAACACACACATATATCCATACATACTTATAGATGTGATGTACATTAGTAACTTGCCTTTGAATCATGTATACTTTCTCTGATGGCTGAACACAGTGAAAACCTTGAATATCATGGGATATTCTGGGCACTGATCTCAAAGTATGTAATTCTCATTGTGTTATTTGGCAATTTCTGACTCTCCAAGGTCAAAATTTTACAACTTTGATTTCTAGCCTATACTCATTTAATTCCTGATTGAAAATTAATTAATAACCATGCTGATCTTACCTCATTTAATTTCTAATTAACATTCACTTATTTGAAAATCTCAATCTAACTTCATATAGAGGCACGACCATTGATACAATATTTTCCACTGAATAATGTCCTTTTGTGCCTTGATAATCTATAGATAAAATTGATCAGAAAAAGAATAAAGTCTGCTCAGTACATAAAATGGTGATAACTCAGCCTATCTTTCACTTTGTTTTAAATTTGTTTACTATTCTTTTCTTCTTTATTACTTATTAGTAGCTGTTTTCCTACACCTCTGCATCCTTTATTTATGCTACAAGATACTACAGGTCTTTAAGAATTATATTGATTCATATTTAACTAGAAAAACAGTCCCATCTAACTGCCTGTTTAAACTGATTAGTGTAAATATAAACAAAGGAAGTGAATTAAGATTCATTTATGTTTCTAAACTAGTCAGTACACTAAAACTATATTTGATGTCCCAATTATACAGTCTCAAACAAAATTGGGTTTACAGAAACAAAGCCTCTATGCAATCCTGGTGGTATAGTGATTATGAGTTGAGCTGTGATCTGCGTCATCAGCAGATCTAAACCAGCAGCAGCACCCTTGGAGACAGACTGGGATTTCATCTCCTTCAGAAAGTCGCCAGTCTCTGAAACCCACAGGGGGTCACTGAGAGCCAGCATGGCAGTGAAAAAAAACAAAGCTGATGTCTTATCAGAGCATTTGAACTCCTTCTTACCCTACTATCTCATAGCTCTTTTTGGTCCTACTCAGATTTGTTTAGTTGGGATGTTTTACTTTCTCATTCCGATTTTAGGCATTTCTCAAGGGTCACTGCATTATTCTACATGCCATTTCTCATCTTATAAGCCTATCTTGAAATGTAGTTTTCTATTTCCAACCTATTGCAAGCCACCCTTGGAGGCCTCCTTAGCTACATGATCAGAAATCACAGTCTTGATCTCCAAAGACATTGAATGACTTTGCCAACCTACTAGGAGTCAATGAGTATATATGTGTGGGTTTGGAACGCTGTATGTGTCACAGAAAACCAGAAAACATTGCTAATGTGACCTTGAAAACATGAGTCAAATTGAGAAGTTTTGAAATTGCAGATTCTATTGATCGTGTGAAGGATACCTTTGGGCACAATGGTAGAGCACTCAGTTGCTAACCTGGAGGTTGGCAGTTTGAATCAACCAAATGCTCCACTGGCGAAGAGCTGGCAATGTGCTCCCATGAAGATGAAAGCATGGGAACCCTGTGGGGGCAGTTCTACTCTGTCCTACAGGGTCATTATGAATTAGAATTGTCTCAACACATGATTCCATCATTATCATAAAGACTAGCAATCAAATAATTAACCTGAGTTTCATGCTAGGAATACTAACTGGCAATCAGCTTGGGAGCAATTAAAAGTACTGAAGAATTAAAACAAATCAATTCCATTGAATTCTTCTTCAGATCATATAGCTGACAGCTAAGTGCCTGGTGGTAGACTTTTTTTTCCCCGTGTTAATATCAGCAGTAGATCCGTTTTCCGATCTCAGTCCTGGAGCGTGGTTGACAGGCCCTGTGCATCGGAATACTAGAATACCATTCTGAGATAATGAATAGCAAAAGCAATAGCGATGCTCAGTGGAAATGATGCAATCAGTCATAAAATTAGTCATTCAAAATAATTTACAGACACTCTGCATCTAACATCCCCATGCTGTAGTTACGGAGCTACAGATATTTTTTTAAGTACAACTCAATAAATTTGGTAACCATACTTAATACCATCATCACTGAGTTTCCTGGAAAATAGAATCCAATGTAGAAATTGTTCTTCTGTCTAGGAACAAATGTTTCTAACTACTCTCTTTGAGCCAGACTATTATTTTGTGAAATATTTTGTCATTGGTTACATTAAAGGGCAAATCATGTATGATGTTCATTTATGATTCAGTGACCCTCCTGATTAATTTCACATATCCAATTAGAGTTTATAGACACATTTGATATATGATGATGATAAATATAATTCAATTTCCTGTTATGCAGTATTCCGTCAATGCTAGGTGCATTGGAGAACTATTTTATTTTAAATATAATCTTCAGCAAAAGAAAGGAGGCTTGAAAACCAAATGCACTACAATCAGATATAGATTCTAGTAAGTGTCCCTAAAGTCAGGTGTACTTTAAAGCCTATGGTTCTAATGGTAATTGTAGTTATAAATGTGGGATGTAAAGAAAAATGGACTGAGTTGAAGATAAACTACATTATTTACAACCTTGTTTGGGCTGTGGGAAAAATATTTCCATTTCCTCATCTGCAATACACGTATTTCAATAATATATAAAATTTTTTTCATAATCACCAGTTTATGTCAGCCGATATAGTCAATTGTATCATTTATTACTAAGATGCATTCCAGGAGCCTTGGTGGTTACACAGTGGACTGTGATCCACAAAGTCTGCAGTTCAAAACAGCAGGTTCTCCATGCGAGAAAGATGGGACTTTCTACTCCCGTAAACAGTTAAGAGTTTCTACTCTCAGAAACTCACAAGAGCAGGTCTACCCTGTCCTAGAGGGTTGTTATGAATCAGGATTGACTGGATAACAGGGAGAATATGCATTCAATTATGGGTTTCTCCACCATTCATCTGGCAGTTTGTTGTAATAAATACATTTAAACAAATGGAGATAATGTGGGAAATAATCACATGTATTTCCAAATGTAAAGTTTGGAAGAAATCTCCATGACTAACCAATGGAAAGAGGTAGATATTTGTGCCCATTTCAAATAAAGGTGATTCAAAGACTATTGCACTATTGAACAACCTCATGAGCACCACACAGTACAAGTTGAATGATGATAACTCAAATCTGCTTGCAGCAACGAAACATGAGCAGAGAACTTACAGGATTTTAACCAAATGAAGAAGAAGATATGGTATAAAGGATATCATTCCTCATGTCATATATATCTTTGCTGGAAGTAGACTATCAGAAAAATGTTTACATGTGTTTCATTGACTATGCAAAGGCATCCATTTGTGTGGATTCTAACAAATGGTGGATAGCATTTCAGGCATTGAGAACTGAAGAACCCCACATTGGGATCATACAGAACCTTAGCACAGACTAAAAGGAATTAATTTAAATGTAACAGTAGAATACTGAATGGTTTAAAATCAGGAAAGGTAATTGTTAGCTTTGGATCCTTTCACCATACTTACCGACATGGTATTCCTGAAGGATATGTGGATCCAAATGCTATGAAGAAGACTGAAACCTTGTAATTAGAAGAAGACTCATTAATAGGCTGTGATATGCAAATGGGAAAACCATGCTTGCTGACAATGAAGAGAACAACGTACTTACTGATGAAGATCACAGACAATCAGGCAACGTGATGATAAAAGGAGAAGATGTGAAAGTTGTCGAGGCTGTCATGCTACTTGTATCCACAGCCAAGGCCCCCAAAAGCAATAGTAAAACAAACAAAACCAAACCAGATGTGTCTATTACATTAGACACATCTCCTGCTAAAGCTCTCTTTAACGTGCTAATCGAAAATATATCATTTTGATGACTATGTTGTGCCTTGACCCAAGTGACGGATTTTTTTGGCCTTACCTGCAAATGAAAGCAGGGCGATGCACAGGGAAGACCAGAGAAGATTCTTAGGACGGATGGTGCTGTTGACGAGGACTGGATATGGAAGGGACTGCCAAGAGAAGGGAAAACCTGTCTTGGAACAGGGATAGCATGGATATGCCCTAGAAGGGAGGGGGGTGAGACTTTTTCTCATGATGTTCATATATGTTATCTGGAAATCCAGTCTTTGGAGGAAGACATCAAGATCAGTAAATAAAGGGTCATGGGGGTGGGGCAGGGAGGGAGACCTTCAATGAGTTGGATTGACATCGAGGTTACCACAATGTTCTCAAACAATGAAACAATTGTGCAAATAGCCTGGGATTTCCCTTCTCATGGTGTGTATGGGGTCACAATGAGTCAGAGCCAATTCCAAGGCACCTACACATCATGCACTTGTTATTCAAACATGTTATTGATTCGTATGGTGTATTGTATACACACTAGAAAGAAGTCACTTAATTAGAAATGGTACCGTTTTTGCAATTTCAAAGAGATTGTCTTCCTCATGATATGTTATTGTTGTTCGTTGTCACAGAGTCCATTTCTATGTATTGTGACCCTCTGTACTACAGATCAAAATACTGCCCCATTGTGCAGCAGCCTCACAATCTTATGTTTTAATCATTTTATTGGGGCTCATACAACTCTTATCACAATCCACACACACATCGATTGTGTAAAGCACATTTGTACATTCATTGCCCTCGTCATTCTCAAAACATTTGTTCTCCACTTAAGCCTCTGGCATCAGCTCCTCATTTTTTCCCCTCCCTCCCCACTTCCTCCTTCCTCATGAACCCTTGATAATTTATAAATTTTTATTTTATCCCTCACAATTCTTTTTATGTTTGAGCCCAACATTGCAGTCAATCCATTTCATTAAGGGTATTCTTCATTTTTTCCACCTCTTTATTTTACCAAGCACAGTGTCCTTTTCCAGGGCCTGGTATCATATGATAACATGCCCAAAGTACATATGGTGAAGTCTCTCTATCCTGACACCTAAGGAACATTCTGGCTGTACTACTTCCAAGAAAGACTTGTTTGTTCTTTTGGTGAACATGGTAATTTCAATATTTATGGCTAACACCATCATTTTTCTTCACAATATGTACTAAATTTAAAATAACTGCTTCCCTTAAGTTGATAATATATGGACTATTTCTGCCTTTCCAATATGGTAGTCATGAAACACAGTTGGCTATTTAAAAGAAAGATAAGTTGATTCATATAAAATAAAAATAAATAAATTATTTCAAGTACTCAATAGTAGTATGTTTCTATAGACATTGTTTATATGGAAATTTTCCATCATTGGAATAACAGCATTTATTTCTTAAATTGTTCTCACTAATGGGTTAACTATGGGCAACTTAATGAATGGTGCAGGAAGCAACAAAGGAGATGAGTACACAGAATCACTGTGCCAAAAAGAACTCATGAACATTCCAGCATTTTAAGAGAAAGTATATGAGCATGAACCAAAGGTTCTGAAGGAAGAAGTGCAAGCTACACTGGAAGCTTTAGCCAGGAAGAAGGATCCAGTAACTGAAGGAATATCCATTGAAATGTTTCAACAAGCTGATGAAACTCTGGAAGCACTTACTTGTCGACACCATAAAAATTGGGAGAAAACTACTTGGTCAACTGACTGGAAGGGATGCATATTTATACCCATTCCAAAGAAAGACCACTGAACAGAATGCTCAAATTCAAGAGTGATAACATTGATATCACATGGAAGGAAAATTTTGCTGAACATCATCTGATGAAGGCTGCAGTAGTCCATTGACAGGGAGCTGCCAGAGGTTCGGACCAGATTCAGAAGAAGATGTAGAACAAGAGATATCATTGCTGATGTCAGATGAATCTTGACTGAAAGCAGAGAATACCGACGTATGTTTACTTGTGTTTTATTTAGAATACAAGGACTTCGACTGGGTGGATCCTAAAAACCGATGGATAACCTTGAGAAGAATGGGAATTCTAGAACACTTGATTGTGCTCATGCAGAATTTGTACATGCATAAAGAGCCTCTTGTGAAAAGAGAACAAGGGAATGCTACATGGATTAATATCAGGAAAGGTAGATGACAGGGTTGTGTTCCGTCACTATACTTATTGAAACTATATGCTGAGGAAATAATCAGAGAAGCTGGATTATGTGAAGAAGACTGAGGCATCAGGATTGGAACAAGGCTTATTAACAGCCTTTTATATGCGGATGACACAGCCTTGCTTGCTGAAAATGAGGACCTGAAGCCCTTGCTGATGAAGATCAAGACTACAGCTTTCATGGATACATGAAAGCATACTTTCATGGATACTACAGCATACATGGATTATGACTCCATGTATAGAAGACCAGAACACTCACAACTGGTAATATCATGATAAAAGGAGAAAAGATTGTAGTTTTCAAGGATTTGGAGAAATAAAGATGTTAGTTTGAGAACTAAGGTGTTCCTGACCCAAGCTGTGGTATTTTCAATTGTCTCATATGTGTGTAAAAGTTAGATATTGAATAAGAAAGAGCAAAGAAGAATCCATGCATTAAATTGTGGTGCTAAAGAAGGATATTGAAAGTCCCATGAAAGGATAAACTGATCTGTCTTGGAAGAAGTCAGGCCATAGTGCTTCTTGGAGAAAAGAATAGAGATTCCATCTTACATTCTTTGGATGCGTTGTCAGGAGAGACCAGTCCCTGGAGAAGGACATCCTGTTTGGTAAAGTAGAGGGGCAAAGAAAAAGATGAAAGCCCTCAATGAGATGGATTGACACAGTGGCTGCAACAATGGGCTAAAGCCTAGGACAATTGTAAGGATCGTGAAGGACAGAGCGGTGTTTCCTTCTGTTGTTCGTTAAGGTAGCTCTGAGCCAGAACAGAATTAATGGCACCTAACAACAGCAAAGTGTTAAAGGGCAAAGGTGTCACTTTGTGAACCGAGGTGAACTGACCCAAGCCATAATATTTTTAATTCATAATCTTTTTAATGTTGGTCAATGAATAAGGAAGATACCGCATACATGATGCATTTGAATTATGGTGTTGTCAAAGAATAT
The DNA here is from genome assembly GCF_000313985.2 of Echinops telfairi. NCBI lineage: Eukaryota > Metazoa > Chordata > Mammalia > Afrosoricida > Tenrecidae > Echinops > Echinops telfairi. The sequence continues at coordinate 83,176,644 of NW_022103906.1, read as the reverse complement.
TCGAAGTAATACGGATTTCCAGAATAATAAATCTGTCTTGGGGAAAGTAATACAAAATTACTCCTTATAAGCAAAATACTTCATCTCACAAATTAGGGTATGTCAGAGCAACCAGTTCCTTGAAAAGGACATTGGACACGGAAAATAGAGAGTCAGCAAAAGAGACGATGAGCCTTAACCAGATGAAGTGACACGGTGGCTGCAACAATGGGATCAAACAACAATAATCATGGAGATGACTGGTCATGGTCAGTGTTTTGTTCTGTTGGATATAGATAGGGTTGCTATGGCTCAGAATCAATTCATGGTCACTTAACAATACAGCAATGTGGATGTCAGCCACTGTGTAAACTTACATATACTTTTTTGGGTAACGTATGGTTAAATCACTCTCTGAGACTATATTTAATAGGAATAAAGTAGTAAAGAACTCAAAACCACTTGAGAAAATCTTCTGTATATCTCCATTTCAAAGATATTCAACATGGGTGCAAACATTCTCACAGCCTAGAGAGTTTAGCCTGTGGATCTGAAAACTCTGACAAGAGACTCAGTGTTTGCCATTGCCTACTCCTCTTCATTAGCACCCCACTGTTACCCATAGAGATCGGTATGAGCTAACCTTGTTCACAATGAAAAGATATCAGCCTAAGAACATATGCTTCTGAGTCAAGGTGAGAAATCAATCTTTGAGCGCTTGGTGGCTCAGGCAGTTCCCAGGGTTGTGCTTATCCAAACTACAGACAACTACTTGCCCTTTAATGTTATGTAAATTTTCCTCACTTTGAAATGTTTGAACCACTGCCTACTTGTAATAAACTCCTTATGACAATCAGGGCCACATGCTGCAGAAGAAGTGTGTATTAGTCTGGGTACTTTGGAGAAACAAATCCACGGCGACTCACGTATAAGAGAGAGTTTTATGTAAAGAAAAGGTGCATCACGAAAACATCCCAACCCAATGCTGCCCAAGCCCACAAGTCCAACATTAACCCATTAACCCAACACCAGTCCACAAAGTCCTCCACCTCACAAAACAGAGGCAATGATGCCGACTGCAGGAGGAAAGCTGAGTCAGTGAACGTGTAAGCATCTCAGCACTGGCAAGGGTCTCCACACGGCTGCTCCAGCACCCAGGGCTGCATCGGGATAGATCCATGTGGCTTCTCCTTGAGGATGTCTTGGAGGAAGTCAATCTTGCAAGCTGAAGCAGGGAACTGCTAAGGCAGCTGCACCCGATACAACCATCACAAAACAAGAGACCCAAGAACTAGAAAGGCGAGGCTTCACCACCCATTTATCCCTCCACCTTTCAACCAGACCCACGTGTGATTATCGGTCAGGCTGGCACAATTAACTAACTCAAAGTGTTAAATAATTGAAAAGACCCCGAGCCTTTATTGCACTAAAGTAAGGCAAACTTCTAATGGAATGCCTCTGTCCTGATATACTTACACATTTAACTTAAAGCCACACTTAGGAAAGACTCATTTGTAACCCGGGGAGTGCCTATATTGAAATGATCTGAATTGCTCCCCTTGCTGTTGTATTGATCTCTCTGTCACAGTCGCAGATCAAACCTTGGAAGGCAACAGATATATACTTCAGTAAATGCTGAACTTACTGTCAGAAATGGGAGGACGTTCCCTTGAATGTGCACACCTTATCCCCTTACTCCATGCAAATCAAATAAACAATAATACCCCAAGTAGCCAGTCACTCCATTTGAATAGACCTTACTTTACCAATGAAAGCAAAACTCATCACTTCCCAGGTTAGAACAGCTGAGACCCTTCAAGCTACGAAAAACCATTTGCTCCGAGTCGAAGCTGTCACCGGCTGTTACTGCATGGAATGTGATGAGCCGCTGCAGACCCCAGCTCCCTGATTCGGGCAGGCCTGCTTCCATTTCACTTGACAGCTGTGGACATTGGAATAATACAAAGCATAACCTAATCAACAGACTGTGAAAAATCCGAAAGCTAAAGACAGATGTTCAACAGCCATCACCACCTTTCATATTTAATTATATTTATGTGGGGGGAAAACAAGTGATAAGTCAACTTCTTTAAGAAAGCCTATTTTACCATGATGTTACTGACAGGTGGCTATGGAGTACTCTTTCAAATAATGTCCTCAAATGGTCTAAATCTTTACTCTGGTGCCTGAAAAGCCAATACTGATGGGGCCTATGTTTTCCTCAACAATTTCAATCCTTCCCGTTATTTTCAGGGTTGCTTCACTTTCATTGTGGGAGAAAGATGAGGTTTTCTACCCCTGTGAAGAGGTACAGGCTCAGAAACCCACACAGGCAGTTCTGCTCTGTCTTGTAAGGCCACTGACAGTCAAAGTAGACTCCATAGCAGTGAATAGGTGGGTTACCTTCACTGTTTGCTATAAGAATAGTCTGTCTTTGTCACATTGATATTGAATAGTGAATGAATAGCGTGGGCACACACTAATTGCTACCAAAGGGTAAGTAAGCATTCTTCCTCTCTTACTGGAAGACTATAGCAAAAATTTCTAGTTTCTGTGATTTCAACAGTCAAAGATCTCAAAGAAATATCAGAGATAGAAAAAGAAAAATACTGTATCATTTATTCCACTGCCTTGGGCCAGAAAAGGACTTGTTGTAAGTTAAGTAGGGGTCTGCTTAGAGGAGACAGAAAAATCAAATGAGGACTGGGCGACTGTCTGAGCTTCCTTGTTAGAAACTCCACTGGGAGTTAGGAGGACTGAGAAAGAACGTGTGCATGGTCTCCAGTTCAGACTGTTTATGTCAATTAGGATTACAGTCTTGATGTCAATAGATTCTTGAATTTATTTATTTTTCCTTGAGAGAATCTAGAAATGTGGGATTGTATATACACTTTAAACAATGCAGGTGGACAGCCTTTGACGAGCTTAGAATTAAGAAATTTTAAAAATTAGCATCACTTCTCATGAAAGGTAATGATGAAAGGAGTCGTGTTCCTGAAGGGTAGCCAAAATGAAATAAAACAAACAGCAACAAAAAATTACTACCCTCAAGTCGTTGATTCCTGGTGACCCCAGAGGACAAGGCAGAACTGAATCTGTGAGGTTCCAAGACTGGAACTCTTTCGGGAAGCAGAAACACCCATGTTACCCCTGAGGATGGGCTAGCGGTTAGGACTGCCAGCAGGTCAGGGGAAAAGTGACTGGGTCGGATTTGGGAAGACGGTGTTCTTTCTACTCTTCATTTGTAAACTAACTGACTTCGCTCATGTCCACAGCAGAGGCTTAGCGACCAAGTGAAAGGTGATTCTCACATGCCGTGCGTTCTACACGTGCATGGTTTTGAACGTGAAATTGTGAACATACTGTGTAAGCTTCTAAGTGTTCTATTATTTCAAAGGAATATTATCTATTGTTAATTTCAGCAACAATAATTCAATAAAGTTTTCATTATTCATGTTACTTTCTTTCCCTTACAAGGAAGGAAAGCTTCCTGGCGGTACTTTCAGAGTTTTTCTCTCTGTCCATGCTGGGGCAGGTTCATGTCCCTGCATTCCTTGAATATCTTCATACATTATGGAATCTGCTTTTCCCTATCTCTGCTTTCTAGCTTATTAAACTCTTTGAAATGGTAAAAAAGACTGATTTAAAATACATGTAATACTAATACTGTCAATTAACGTAAGAAAGAAAATGCATTTTAAAATCCAATTATAATAGCAGATATAGGCATGATGATATACAACATGTATTTGGGTAGAAACACATAACAGGGTTTGTCTTAGGTGTGCGATCTAAATCACACTGTAATGTTTGAATTAAAATTAATTTCCATCAATGAAAGTATGGATAACAAAAATGTGGAATAGACATAAAATGGAATACCATCCAGAAGCAGAAACTAAGCCCAGATACATGTTACAATGTGGATGAACTATGAAGACATTATGCTGAACAAAATAAATCAATTACAAAAGATTAAATATTATAAAATATCACACATATAAAATGACAAGAATAGACAAAAATATAGAGAACAGTGATACCAGGGATAGATTATGAAGAGAACTACTATTTGGAAAGAAATTAGGTTTTGTTTATGCTGATGGGGAATATGCTATCAATTAAGGATAGATTTTGCATAATTTATGAATGTGATTAAAATCATTAAACTAAATATCTGGAACATGTTTAATTTGGAAATATTATGTTATATACATTTTTACAACAATGAAGCTTCTGAAGCTGCTTATACACAAATAAACACTTCGTGGGATTTGTGTTCTTGGCTTGAATGTTTATAGTCATAGTTTCTAGGGATATCCCAATAAATCAGCCAATTATTGTTTCTCAGTAATTCTGTTCCACATCTGGTCTTACTGTATAGTTCCTGGTCTCTTAAAAGTAGAAGTAGTTATCTAAGTTACACCAGGGTGTCTCCATTCATCTGAAAAAATATAAGCATTAAGAAATTAAAGAATCAAATGAGTAAATTAAAAAAAATCTAATTATCTCCACAAAGCTTTCTGAAATGGAGAATTACTTGAAGCGCTTGATGAAAATCAAAGACCGCAGACTCCACTATGACTTGCAATGCAGTGCATAAACAAAACAAAGCACAAAAATACAAGTGGACCAATTGCCAACATTACAATAAATGGAGAAAATTGAAGTTGCCAGGAGTTAATTTTCCTTTGATTGACAGCTAGTACTCATGAAGCAGCAGTCAAGAAATCAGATCATGTATTGAATTCAGGGAATAACACCAAGGATGCCACTTTGAGGAATAAGGTGTCCCTGAAAAAAAAGCCATGATATTTTCAATTGCCTCATATGTGCATGAAAATTGGACTCTAAATAAGGAAGACTGAAGAATAATTGATGCATTTGAATAATGGTGTTGCTGAAGAATATTGACAGTACTGTAAATTTCCAGAAAAACAAACAAATCTACCAGAAGAAGTACTGGCAGAAAAGGTGGTTCCAACCATGGGCTCCGACCTAGCAACAATTGTGAGGGTTGCACATGATCAGGAATGTCTCATTCTATTGTGCATTGGGTCATTACAAATTGGAACAGGCTTGAGAACGTCTCACAATAAAAACAACAACAACTCAATGAAACTTAACAAGAGCAACAGTGGCCCAACTATATGGACTTCCCCCCTCCCCCCAGAATAATTCACTTCAGAGGACACCACTGAAGTTCCAGCTCAGGGAGAGGGACAAGTCTGATCAGAGCACACAGGAGCAAACAAAGAGGGACACAGAGAGAGTGAAGCACATCCTGGCCCACCAACCCTGAGGATGATATTCCTGCTCAGAACAGCCAATGCACAGAGAAGACCATAGGGCCGACCCCACCATGAGACACGATGTCCCTCACTGACCCATAGCGCTACGGGTGACAACACTGGAGACACAGTGTGGGAATTGTGCCTGATCTGATCCCACTACACCAAGGCAAAACACTAAGGGCGTGCAACAGAACAGCAAGGGAGCAGAGCAATGAAGTCCCCAGGGAATACCAAAAATAGACTGTGGGCTAGGGCATGAAACCTCATTAGACTCGACCAGGAAACACTCCTAAAGGTCAGCAAACAGACCTTGAACTAGTTATAGGCTTTTCTTTTTTTTTTAATCATTGTTTTATTTTTGTTCTTGTTGTTTTGTTTTCTTTTGCTCTGTCTTGTTTTAATGTATATTATAATCTCTGCATGACTATCTAGATAAGATAGGTGGTATAAACAATCTGTAGGAGAAAACAATGGGACTGACCGTTTCTGGGGGACATAGGAGAGGGGGGAGGTGGGGGAAAATAAGAGGGTGTTAACAAACCTAGGGACAAGGGAACAACATGTGATCTAAAAGCAATGGTGTATAGGAGGCCCGGTAGGGCTTGATCAAGGGCAATGTAACTGAGAGGAATTACTGAAACCCAAATGAAGGCAGAACATGATAGTGGGACAAGAGGAAAGTAAAAGGAAATAGAGGAAAGAACTAGGAGGCAAAAGA
>NW_022103906.1:83137595-83168968 GCF_000313985.2 Echinops telfairi | reverse complement strand
TGTCCATACCTCATGCTGCAATCCGTTGTCTTCATCAGCAAGGGCCTCAAGTCCTCTTCATTTTTAGCAAGCACCATTGTGCCATCTACATATCACCGATTGTTTGTAAGAATTCCTCAAATCCTGATAGCTCATTCTTCTTCATATAATCCAGGGGTTCTTGTTTATTTGCTCAGAATACATGATGAAAAGATACAACCCTAAAGTAAACCTTTCCTGATTTTAAACCATGACGTGGTCCCTTGTTCTGTTCACAGGACTGCCTCTTAATCCATATACAAGTTCGCGTGAGCACAATCAAGTGTTCTTAAATTTCAATTCATCTCAAAGCTATCCGTAATTTGTTATGATCCACAGAGTCAAAGGCTTTGCATAGTCAAGAAAACACAAATAAACATCTTTCTAGTATTCTGTGCTTTCAGCCAAGATCCATCTGACATCAGCAATGCTATCCCCTCTTTCTATGTCCTCTTCTGAATACAGCCTGAACCTCTGGCGGCTCCCTGTCAGTGCTCTGCGGCAGTCTTATTGGATGATTCTCAGCAAGATTTTACTTGCATGTGATATCAATGATATCCTCCTAAATTTGCACACTCTATTGGTTGGATCACCTTTCTTTGGAATGTGCACAAATATATGTCTTTTCCAATTAGATGACGAAATAGTTGTTTTCCAAATTTTCTGTCATAGACGAGCGAGTGTTTCGGCGCTTCATCAGCCTGTTGAAACATTTCAATGGGTATTCTATCGATTCCTGGAGCCTTGTTTTTGACTGCTGCTTTTATTGCAGCTTGAGCTTCTTCCTACACACCATTGGCTCTTGCTCATATGTTATTTCCTGATATGGAATGTTGAGTAGTCATTTTTGGTATAGTGACTGTAATCTTTTTATCTTTTGGTACTTCCTATACCATGCAAGGTTTACCCATTTCATTTTTCAACCTGAGGCTTTTACTTTTTTTCTTTTGTGTTTTCCTTTTAAAATATGCTGAGCATTCTTCCTGTTTGATTAACTAACTTTGCATCTTTGCACATTTCATTGTAATATTTCACTTTGTCTTCTGGAGCTGCCCTGTGAAATTTTCTGTTTCGGTTTTTGACTTCATCATTTTTTCCAATAGCCTTAGTGACTCTGATTAAGAGCAAGTTTTGGAGACTCTTCTGACATCTGATTCGATTTTTACTTTCTTTCATGCATTTTTAATGAACTTTTGTTTTTTCCCTACGAATGCTTTCCTTGATGTCTTCCCAAAGCTCACCAGGCCTTCTGTCATTAGTGTTCAATGTGTCAAAACCATTCCTCGGATGTTCTATAAATTCAGGTAAGATATGCTCAAAGTTGTATTTTGGTTCTTGTTTTCTTGTTTTCATCTTTATCCTAAACTTACATATGAGCAACTGATTATCTGTTCCACATTCAGCACTTGGCCTGGTTTTAGCAGCTGATACTGAGCTTGTCCATCCTTGGTTCCGATTGATGTAGTTAATTTGTTTTCTGTGTAGTCCAGCTGGTAAAGTCCACATGTAGAGCAGCCCTTCGTGTTGTTGAAAACAGATATTTCCTATGAACATCATTAGTCTTGAAAAATTATATCATATTATCCCCAGCTTTATTTCTATCACCAAGATCATATTTTTGAACTACTGCCTCTTCTTTGTTGTTTCCAATGTTTGCATTTCAATCACTAATAATCGGTAGCACATCTTGTTTGATCAATTTCTGAATAAAGTTGATGGCAGAATTCTTTACTTTCTTCATCACTAGCCTCTATGCTTGGTGCATAAATGTGAATAATAATATAATTGATTGGATTTCCTTGAAAATGGATAGATACAATCCATAAAATATAGTATTGCACTTCAGAATAAATTTTGAAATGAATGCAGTCAATCCTCTCAATTTTTTCATTCCCTGCATAATAAACTCTATGATTTTCAGATTAAAAATGGACAATACCAGCTCATTTCAGCTCACCAGTGTCTAGCATAGACATTCCTAGATGTTTACACATTCCATTTCATTTTTGATGGTTTCCAATTTTCTGACTCATACGTCATAGATTTCAAGTTCTAATCATTAGATGTTTTCAGTTGTTTCTTCTTACTCTGAGTTGTACCCCATCGCCAAATGAAGATCCTGAGGGCTCCACTCACACAGGCTTTACTCCATCCACGTCCCTGTGGATGACTCTACTTGGAGAAAGCAGCACCCTCAGTCACATGTCTCCTACCTTCTGATCGAAGGCACTATTTTAATGATCAATTCCCATTCATTAGGCCTTCCGTTTCTGATGATGTTTCAATTCTATCCATAAAAATTTCAGCTGCTCCTTCCTCTGAAGTAAGCAGCTGATCTCCAATTCATAGTCCATTCTTCGTCTAGCAGCTCTGCTGAAGCGTGTTCACTTTGTGTGACCCTGCTGGCACTCGAGAAACCAGTGCATAGTTTCCAGCATCACAGCAATATATAACCCACCGCCGTAAGACAAATTGACAAACAACTGGTGGTAACATAACATGGTATACTGAAAAAATAAACTTTACAATCACTTTGGAAAAAAAAAAAATGGCTTGCTTTATTATGATAATTGCCTCATTACAGTTGTCTGTAATTGGCTACAACACCTCCTTATCCTGTAGGTATGCTTATAATGATCATTTTGATCAAATATTTCATTGAAATATACTAACCAAAAGGGGGGGAAATACAGAACAGAATTTCAAATTCTCAATCTCAAAACCTCATTACCCTTAAGTCAATTCTGTCTCATAGCAACCCTATAGGACAAGGCAGAACTGCTCCTGTGGGTTTCCCAAAGTATAAATCTTTACAGTTGTAGAAAGACTAGCCTTTGTTTTTCTTCCCACCTCAAAATGGTGGTTTCAAAATGGTGAACTTGTGGTTTAGCAGCCCAACAAAGAACCCACTATGTGAAAAGGACTTCAGAAATTTCTGGAACCTTTGATGTTGGAGGAGCCTCTGAAACTATTGCCCTGAATTAATTTTTAAACTTCAAATCATATACCAAACAATCCAGTTACATTTTCTTTGAACTAAAACATAGTTGCTGAATTGTACAGATGGAAAGGGTTAAAATAGTGTATCTTTGGCTGTGTAGGCTTTCAACAATATTTTAAAAAATTAAAACATCTTTACCTATGATTCCACAAACAACTCCAGCAATTTTCCTCACTTTCATGGACATTGGTTTTATCATAAAACATAATAATGATATTTCCTATCATGAGTTGAAGAAATACATTGATGGCAAGATTAATTTTAAAATAATAAAAAAATTCAACATAGAAAATATGTAAACTGACATTTTAATCTGGGATGATCTATTATTACTCTCTCACAAGTGTTTGTTGTCTCTAAAAATGAAAAAAAGGGGTTCAATCATTACATACCCTTGCATATTAAATCTTAAATACTTATTAACATTATTATCCATACAACTTTTTGTATAACTATACAAAACTTTTTGTATACCTTTTTGTATACAGTTATGCAACAAAAATGTAGCACATTAAATACATTGTATGTAAAAGGTGTGTGATGAGGCCAAGTGATGCAACAATCAAGAGTGCAATGCCCCTTTTAGAGAAGTGGCTTCATTTTCTTTAGCGTAACTCCGGGCTTAGCCTTCTCATTCCCAGCATCTTTGAAGCACTGGGTGGGCATGCAACAATTCAGGATCTGAAAGAGAAACAAAATCCGTGTGGTTATGGAAAACTTTTCTTTGCGTATCAAAGGAAATGCAATAAATTGAACCATTCATTCTCACTTCTGCCTAGAGTACACAATGTGCCTGTAGTGCCACTGAGGTAATAGGAATAGGAAAAAGCCGAGAGAAATGCAGGTTAGTTGGCAGTGAGCTTGCCAAGGAGGGAATCAAAGCTTGAATTTGGCTCAACCTCCATTTCCTATCCGTGACTTGTCCAATTGTTAGGGCTGTGTGTTGTTGTGATGCTGGAAGCTATGCCTTGTATATCAAATACCAGCATGGTCATGCAGAGGGAAGAGGCTTCTGTTAAGCTCCCAGACTAAGTACAAATGATGGGAAGGAATCGGCTGTTATTGAGAGGAATTACCCACTGAAATCCTTATGGACAGCATCAAAATATTGTCACATGTTGAAGGCTGGTTGAATAAAAAGCAGAATATTGTCAGAAATAGTGCTGTAAAAGGAGCCACTCGGGTTAGAAGGCTCTCAAAATATGACAGAGGGAGAACTGCCTTCTCAAATTAGCGTCAACCACCATGACGTGGATGGAGTAAAGCCTGTGCAAGTGAAGCCTTAGAAATCTTTCATTTGCTAATGAGGCATGATTCAGAATCAGAAAACACAGCTGGAAATAAGTATATGTATAATGATAAAAACTTAGACTATACAATGTATGAATATAGGAAAATCATGTCATGAAAAATAAAATAAAATGTATCAAGATTGATATCCGAAGATTGAGTAAACTGAAACAGATTGGTATTGGCCATTTTTAATAAAAAGATCATATGGCAGACATTTCAAAATCACTCTTGAAGTATAATGTCTATTACAGAATAATATCTATTCACATAAAAGAAAATCCAATCAACAAAATTATTATTCAGATTTAGCCACCAACCACAAATGACAGTGATGCAGCAATTGATGGATTCTACCAAAGTCTTGGGTCTGAAATTGATGGAAGATGCTTTGAGAATTATTGGCAATTGGTATACAAAAGTTGGAAACTAAAAGGACCAGCGATTGGAAAATACGGCCTTGGTTAAAAAAACAAAGCTGGTGATCTCATAATAGAATCTTGACCAACCAATGACTTATTCATAGCAAATACCCTTTTACAACAGTACAAAATGTGAATGTACAAGGAGACCTCTCCAGATGAAGTATATAGAATTCAAACTGACTGTATCTCTGAGAAAGGTTGCAGAGAAACACGTTATCAGCTGCTGAAACTAGGAGAGGGCCTGAGTATGGAAAAGACCGTCAATTACTCATATGCAGTTGCAGGTTGGAGCAGAAAAAAATTCAGCAAAAGAACCTTAAGTCTAAACCACCTGAATTTTTTAGAACATCTCAAAAAAAGGATTTGACAGATTAGACACAATTGAGAAAAGACCTGATGTGCTCTGGGATGATATCAAGAACATCATATATGAAAAAAGCAGAAACCCATTAAAAAGACAAAGGAAGAAAAGATCCAAGTGGATATCAGAAGAGTCTCAAAAATTTGCACTTGCTCATAGAATAGCTAAAGCAAATGAAAAGAATGAAGAAATCAAATAGCTGAACGGAACATTTCAAGGGGCTGCTCAAGAAGACAAGGAAAAATCATTATATTGAAATGTATAAAGAAAGACCCAGAGTTAATAAACCCCAAGTGAAGAATACATGTATGTTTTAAACTGAACGGATGAAGGAGAGAGAGAAAAAAATCAAGACTCAATGTGTAATCTTGAAAAATTCTATGGGAAAAATATTGAATGATACATGTTTTAGAGAAACAAATCCAGGAAGACTCATATGTATCAGAAAGAGCTTTATATCAAAGACTAATTATATATTAAGCAAACATCCCAGCCCAGTCCAGATCAAGTACATAAATTTGATATTAGTCCTTAAGTTCAATACTCGCCCACGAATTCCTCTTCAGACTCACGCAGCACATGCAATTCTGCCGAGTGCAAGAAGATCACGGGCCAGTGGATGGAAATTCCTGTGGGTCCAGTGGCAGTGGAAGCATCTCCAGGGTTCTGGCTGCCATCAGTGTTGCTCCATGTGGCTTGTCAACCAGACTGTGAAGCAGAGAGAGTGTGGTCATCCTCCCAGGAGAAAAAGAGGAAGTTCCCAGAATCCTCCTGGTGGGTTTTACCTTGTGACCTGATTGACAGGCTAGACTCCACCCCTACATTCTATTTATCATGTCAACCAAGCCTAAAATATTAGGGCACCAGGAATGGGGTACTAGAAAAACAAATTATGAAATTGAAGAGTGGGTGCCTGTTTAACCTCTGCCTCTTGATAGTTTTCTTCTTTGCCAGGCAGCGGTCAGATATGGCCACACTGTTTGCTTGAGAGTTTTTGGAAAGGATATAGGAAGTGAAGGTTTTGATTCCTAGAAGTTGTCTTTGTTTAATCCTGTTTGACAGTGAAAATTAATGTAAGAAATGTAAATTTTGAGCTAAAGGGCTGAAATCGCCCCTTGAGCTTCTCTAAGACCATGCTGCTTAGTCAAAACGGCTGACAGATCAAAATAGCTGACAGAAGGCCCTGTCGTGATGCAGTCTGAGACCTAAGGCCATATTTTGTATCAATGTAATAGTTTAGAATAGGATTAAGATAAATTTAGATAAGGATAAAATTAGATTGTTTTAAGAATTGAGTTTAAGATCAGATTCTACTACATTCATACTGATTTATTCTGCCTATTGTTATTGATAAAATGATTGCTAGAAGTGATTATTGGGAAGTGTAAATAGAGAGTTTATAAGGTCACTGTTTCTGCCACCCATTTGAATCTTTAAAAGGGTTAGGACCTGCCCACAAAGAAGCCTCTAAAGAGACGGGCACCACACAGTTATTGGAGTACTCAGGACATTCGCATTCAGAGAGACTGAAGCAAAAAAAGAACTCCTTGGCTTTTTGAATTTTGAACAAATGGTTTGAGCCTGAGGCTAGAAAATGTTGTAGCCTTTGAGGAAGTCTCCTCTCTAGAACTGAATTTTAAAAGGGAGCCCATGGGCATGCTGAAATGCTTGCTTGGCGACTGCCTAGATCCATATGTTGAGTGAAAGTGAGAGAAAATCAGCAATAGAGGGATGGGTTGAGTCTGACAACCGTGGACCTGGTTCACAGGCACTAGAGAAGTCAAGAGTGCACTGACTAGATTGAAGTTCATGACCTAGCCTAAGGGGACTAGGGCTGTTCAGATATTGTGAAGGGGCTCATGTTTGAAGCAGCCAATAGGCACCTTGGTGAGGCTAAGTGAGGCAGCCCACATTGAGTTGGAAAGAGCCCCACCAGATGAAGGTACGTTATTTGAGCATATTGCATATTGCTACTGACTTTATGGATGGCCTGTCCTGATTTGACTTTGCTTATGGGTGTGGAATCACAAGGTCCAAACTGGAATGACAATTCTTCACATCAAAGAACAAGTATGTCTCCTGAGAGCACCGGGGGTTGTAAGTGGGCAGTATAGAGGCATGAAGTGGCTGACCTACCAAATGTCATAGTGGGGGAATAGATTCATAGGATTATGAATATAGGATTATGGTGTAGGTGTTCACTTCACTGTGATTGTTAAGTATAGAATATTTTTGTTTTGTTTATAGAGTGTTATGTTTTAATATGTCTGGCACATTTTAAGTTGAATACATTTTAGTTTTATCCTGTTAGACCACATATGATTTTACTATTGTCTTTATTATTTTAGTTCTGTATGGTTAAAGAGTGTGTCAAGGTGTCAAGTGATGTGTGGCAGTTGCACAATCGCCTGTCAACTTGAGGGTGATAAGAATGAAGGGGTGGAGGTTAACCTGTCAATCAGGTCACAGCTTGATGACCTCATTGGAGGCATGACAGAGACAAATGGCCCACTGGAGATGGGACACACTCTCTCTGGTTCATATTTCGGATGAAAAGCCACAGGGAGCTATGCTGATGGCAGCCAGAGCCCTGCAGCTGGAGGAACCATATGGAGACCCACGCCATCACTGAAATGTTTCCACTCTCACTAGATCCACAAGACTTTTCACCCACTGGCCTGTGATCTTCCCGCATTCGGCATAATTGGATGTTCTGTGTGAGTCTGAGGAGGAATTTATGGGCTGGTATTGGACATATGGGCTAATATTGGACTTATGGCCTGGATCTGGATTGGGCTGAGATGTTTTCTTAGTATACTTTTTGATATAAAGCTCTTTCCTATACATATATGATTCTCCCTGGATTTATTTCTCTAGTCTACCTGGACTAATACAATAGAAGATGGCATCATAAGAAGGTGCAGTTACTGTCCACAAAATGGCTAGTTGACATTCAGACATTTCAAGAGGTAGCATATGCGCAAGAACCAAAGGTAGTGGAGGAAAAAGTTCCAGCTTCACTGAAAGCACTAGCCAAAAATAAGGTTCTAGGAATTGATGAAATACCAATAGAACTGTTTCCACAAGCTGATGAAGCACTGGAAGCACACAGTCTATGCCAAGAAATTTGAAAGACAGAAATGTGGCCAGCTGACTGTAAGAAATCTGCATTTGGACCCATTCCAAAGATGTGATGGCGTAAACTACCAGAGCTTCACGCCAGATCAGAAGGACATGGAACAGGAATATTATTGCTGATGTCAGATGGGGCCTGGCTCAAAGCGGAGAACACCAGGAAGATGTTCACTTGTGTTCCATTGACAAACAAAGCCCCTTGACTCATGTGGCTCATAACAAACTATGGATAGCCTTGAGAAGAGTGAGAATTCTAAGACATTTGATTATGCTCGTGTGGAGCCTCTCTGAATCAAGAGGCAAGCTCCAAGTGTTTATTATTGTCATTATGATGATTTCATATTCTGTTGACAACAAGCTATCATGTTAGAACATTAAGTGCTAGTTTTCCTAACATTCCATCCAGGATATGTCAGTGGCTGTTGACTACATTTCATGATTGTCAGCAAAAAGGCAGAGTTATCTAATAGCTTTCTATACTTTTATATTTTCTTTGGGGGTGGGGGGTTACAATGGAAAACACGTTCTGTTGATTTTTGAAAACCCAAGCCCCAGTCATAACATCATACAGTCCTGTCCCTGTAGCTATCTTTTGCAGCGAGTTCAGGAAGATTGTGAGCCCTGTGGTCTCCCTTCTTTCCAAAAATACAAAGATACTGGGCTGCAGAAGATACATGGGAGAGCTGAATGAACAACCAAACCATTAAGCTGAGGTTCTACGATAAATTTTCATTAAAAAATATGAAAGGACCAATGAGCATTGAGGTCTTGAAAACTATTGGATGGAGAAAACAGAGAAAACAAGAACCTAGAGATGGATCATGCTTTCTTTCATATTAGCAGGCAAATAAGCGGAATACAACTTGTTTCACTCAATCCCACAAAAAATAAAGGAAGTAGACATCATCATCTGGTTAAACAAATATATCTTAGAGTAGTTGGGTTATTTGCCTGAATCCACACAGCTTTTAATAAGCTTACTTAAATTCCAATTTGTACTTCTTGAATTGATGCCTCTGTCCCAATCACTAAACTGGTGCCCATTTAAAGTAGATCCATAGAATAGGTCAACTGTAGCAGATGTCCATGGGTTTACAAAGATGCATGGCAATTCCTTCTAAGAATTAGAACATGAAGCTATAATGGGAGACCTTGTTCTATGACATACAGTAATCACATTTCTGATATGTCTACATTTTTTTATGATGAACAAAACTCAAAATTAATATAATGATTGGTAATAGACATTTACAATAGGTGTTAGTCTGGGTTGACTAGAGAAACACATTCATAGAGACTCGTATGGGTATAATAGAGAGTTTTATATCAAGAGTAATCGTACAGTAAGAAAACAACCCAGCCCAGTCTAGATCAAGTCCATAAATCCAATGTCACCCCATATGTCCAATACCCATCTATATAGCCCTCTTCAGACTCACGAAACACATGCAATGATGCTGAATGCAGGAAGATCACAGGCCAGTGGGTGGAAGTCTTGTGGATCCAGTGGCATTGCAAGCATCTCAACGCTGGCAGGGGTCTCTATGTGGATCCTCCAGCTCCATGTGTCTAGTGTAGTTTCATGTGTCTTGTCAACTGCAATTTCTCCCAGGGAGTCAGACTCTGTCCCACATCCAGCGAGCTATTTATCTCCATAGGACCTCTAAATGAGGTCATCAAGCTGCCACCTGATTGACAGTCTAAACGTCACCCCTTCACTCTTAATCCTCTCAAATTGACAACTGATTATACAACTATCAAACAATAGTACACAAAATTAGAATAGTTTAAATAGTAAAGGTTCTGGCCCTAGATTCATATTCTTTGGGTTGGAATGGAATCAAAATTCTATTACTTTATAACTGTGATCTAGGGCATTAATAGGAAATAATTATGTCAGCTTCCTGATTATCAAAAGAGTTGTAATATTGCTTCATGAATTGGTGTGAGAATTAAATAAATTTATGCATTTTACTCATTATCTTTAAGGATAACTTTAGACTAAATGATTTTTATTGTGTTTATTCAATGTCTAAATATACCAAGGCAGGATAATGACTTCAAAAAGGCACAAATAAAATGAAGACTACAAAGAATATACATGTCATTTATAAATGAACTGCAATAATTCATCTTGTCAGGATTTGTTCTTTAAAAATATAAATTAAAATGATTTGAAATAACTTATTTTTTAGATAATGAGAGCTATGTAAGAAATTATCTGAGTGATATAATACATGTACATACAAAAAAGGGCTTCAGCAACTTTATGGAAATATGAAATTAAAAGATAATGCTATTTTTCTACAAATATCTGAAGCCTCCTTGAATATATATACATTCAATTTACATGCTATCTTGCTATCTACATAAAACTTAAATCAGTTATAAAGATGAGGAGGTTCCCCACAAACAAACAAACAAACAAACAAACAGGAGAAAGCTCTGCTGTGTGGGGCTTGAAGAGTATGCATCTCCCTCTCCCCCAGGCGAGCATCCAGCAACTCCCTCTGAGTTAGTGCACCCAGTGGTGTTACCTGGGAAGGCTCTTTGTGGTCCCAGTGAATAGTTTCCTAAAAGCAGTTACAGTAGAACCTCATTTGTTGTGATGGCCAGTGTAACAGGACAACATGCCTCTGTGAAATTGTGTTTCCTGCTCAGGGAACAGCACCACAGAAACCATTGTGATGTGGAACACAGCTTTCAATACAGGGCAGTATTATGGGAAAAACTCAGGTGTGTGAGTTGTTTTCTCATTCAAAAAAGGTGAAATGTTGATCGATGGCAAACCTCATTCTGGATGTCCGCCAACTACCTGAACGGATGAAATTGTCAAAATTCTTGGACTTGTGTTTGAAGACCAAAAGCAGAAATGGGGAAGTTATCTGAACTACCTTGGAGCTTGGTACAGAAAATTTTAACAGAAGATTTGGGAATGAGAAGGATCTGTGTGAAATTTGTGCCTTGGGTTCTGACTGACCACAGAACGAGCATAAACTGGAAACATACAATGCTTTGAAAGAACATCTCCAAAGTGACCCAGACTTTTTCCCAAGGTCATTACTGGTTGTTACTTATTACCCTGAAAGCAAACATCAATCAAGCCAGTGGAAGATGCCATTGTCACCTTGCCCAAAATAAGCTTGTCAAGTGAAGCCAAAGATCAAGAGGATGCTCATTTGTTTTCTGTTTTTAATGTGAGGGGAATTGTGCATATGGATTTCTTTCCACCAGGTCAGATTGTTAATCAAGCTTTCTATTTCAAGATTCTGAAAAGATTGCATAACAGTGTGCAGCAAAAAAGGCCTGATTTATGGCAGATGGGGAACTAGTTTTGCCATCACAACAGTGCACCTGCTCATGCAGCCATCTCAGTGTGCCAGTTTTTGGCAAAAAAAACAGCATGACTCTTTCACTCCATGCGTCTTACTTACCTGACCTGACTCCTTAAGACTTCTGTTTGTTTCCACACATGCAGAGGGACATGAAAGGACAGACATTTGATGAAGAAGAAGAGGTGACGAAAAAAAGGGGGGAGGTATGTCAGCCATCCAAACAGAAAAGTTTGAAAATTTTTTCTGAGAATGGAATCACAGATTTGACAAATGTATTAAGTGTAATGGAGAGTACTTTGAAGGTGATAAGCTTGTTTTTTTTTAAAATTAAATGCATAGTTTAGAAAAAATCGTATGTGTATGTGTGTGTGTGTGTGTGTGTGTGTGTGTACCTCGTATTTTTTCGACTTACAAAATTTTGCATGTATGTAAGGTAACTTTGGTGAGGTAGCTGCTCAGTTGACTATTATTTCTATGAGAACTGTCCCTAACCCTTCAGAGAGAAACAGGAAGCCAGGTTTGACCCTGTTGCCCCATCTTTCTCATCACAGCACATTCAGCTATTGACCCAGTTTGTGCCTCTCAGGAAGTACAAATCAGAACAGAGAGAATATAGTCAATATCTGTGAGATATCTGAACTTGGAAAATGTACAATATTGGAGCGAGGGCAATCTGGTACATGCTGAAGCCAATCTGCAGGGAAAAAAGATCTGTAGAAAGAAGAAAAAATAGAACTTATATCTGGAGCTTGACAGTTGTGTTCAAATCAAGACTATTTTCTCTTTGCTTTTTAATTTTGTTAACCAGTTTATGTGACCTTTAAAATGTGATTTCACTTCCGTCTGACTCAACTTTCTTTGTCATAGAGTGTTGTAACTCGAAGGCCATGTGTGTAAAATACTAGGTACACGGTGCATATTCTATGATGACACTTTACTCACATGTCAATCAGCATCATTGTATTATGTCAGCAAGTACAAAGGGGCAGGGGGACACCTATGTTAATTATACACTCCCTTATTTACACTTGCACCAGTCCCTGCTATAGAGAGACATACAGCAATTCCACAGTGCTCTCTTAGAACAGTAATAATCAGAGGGAGTGCTTTGCAGGAGAGTGATATGAAACTCACAGGTCATAAAGAAGCCTTCAAATTATTATTATAATCTACATCTAAAATCATTTCTGTTTCATAGCTCCCTCTGGTAAAAAAAATAAAACTCATAATTCAGTTAGGTAGTTTCCAGATTTGTTGATATTGCAAGAAACTCAAAACATATTCCCTAAGACCCTCTTATGGATAAGACTGACATAATCATAAAAAATATAAATGTTATTAAATAGACTATAAATTTCAAAAATGATACAAGAAAGCAATAACCAGCCAGAAATTTGAAGGAAATAATAAAACCAAACAAAGCCCAAATAGAACCTGGCCCCCCCAACTCTAGCAGAGATAATGTCAAATCCAAAAGATGCGGCTCAGTTGGTTTCTGCTATATGGACTTGCACAATTAAAGACTCAGTGTTTCAGAGAGGCTGGATAAAATGTTACGGGGGCAGCCAAACCAAAGTGCCCATAAATCCATAGGAATTTAAATAAAAGTAATGCAAAATAGATATATTATTTTCTTGTATCCAAAATAAATTCAGTTAGTTAAAGCTAGAAGAAAATCCCTGTTTATAAAATACAAAAACTTTTCCCATAAATCTAAATTAGGGGTAATTTCTGGCTTTGAAACTATGTAGTAATGTGCAGAGCATTGCAAAATGAGATTTTGGTGAAACAAGTAATAAAATCAATTAAGAAAGTTCAGTCTTTACTGTAAAACCTAACTAAGCAAATATAAAACAAAGTTCTTTGTAAAATCCTCAGAGATGAGCTGATCAGTGCATTTGCAGCACTATTATAAAAACCATTTTTTTTATTGTAGGTACCTCACTGTACCACCAGAAATATGTTTCAGCCAGGATTTATGATCAGTTGCACAAGCTGAGCCATATTGTAGTAAGTGACACAATGCTGTTTTTTAAAACATCAGCATAAAATATACCACAATGTAATAATACGGCATTTTGAAACCACCAGCTATTCCATAGGACAGACTTTTTTTTTTTAAACTCCTATAAAGAATTACAGACTTGGAGACTCTAATAAGGTTAGTTCTACCTTCTCTCAGTGAATAGCCATTGACTGAATTGCAGTGATTTTGCCCCATCAGTCACCACCAAGTGCCTAGGGGCAATAGTATCTTAAATTATTGCCCTGTTGGTTATGAGGTTTCATCTCTATGTACATATTTATGAAACATTACTGGTTTCCTAAAAGTGGTTGCTATTGAAATAATTCCAAAGTGTATCCCCTGAGACTTCATTATGAATTTTATGGTTGGGAACCCTGGAGTTGTTTCTGAATCATAGAGACCCTTTGTGCAAAAGAACAAAACCTTGTCAGATCCTAAGCCAGTCTCACAATTGTTTTTATGTTTGACCCCATTGTTGCCACCACTGTGTCAATCCATCTTATCGAAGGTCTTCCACTTTTTCATTACACTTAGACTTTGCCAAACATAACATTCTTTCCCAGGGACTGGTCTCTCCTGAAAACCTGTCCAAAGTCTGTGAGACAAAGTCCCACCCTCCTCACTTCTAGGGGGTGTTCTTCTTCTAAGATAGGTCTGTTTGTTCCTTTGGAAGTCCATGGTAATGTCCATATTCATGGTCAGCACCATCATTCAAATGCACCAATTCTTTGTTGGCCTTCCTCTTTCCATGCCCAACTTTCACATGCCTATGAACTGATTGAAAATACCCTGGCTAAGCTCAGGCTAAGTTCTCTAACCAACATCCTGGTTCTTCAACATTGTAAAGACATTTTGTGAAGACTGATATGATCATAAAAGAATGACATTAAATAGACTATAAATTTCAAAATAATAAGGGTATGCAATAACCAACTGCCCCAGCAGTTCCCTTTTGCTCTTTGTTAATATTTTAGGCTATTTAGTTATTTAAGTTCAAGATACAGCTTACATGATATGGTTTCATTAGAAAGACAAAGATAAGGCATTCCCAAATGGCATTATATCCATAGGTATCAGAGTTGGAATATTAGCACATATTTTAGATGCCACGATTCTATAACACTTAATATGCCTATACTTTCTTCCGAGGGTGATGTGTCCAGGTACAAGAAAAGAATTCAGTCCTTTTTTGCCAGAATGTGAAGGTTCATGGCATGTTTCGGTCAATGAGATTTAAAGTGAACTCTTTGTAAGAAGGGAGAGCACTATTGTTAGGACAAATTTTTCTCCCAGTTGATTTTGCTTCCATCATTAGCTTTCAACAGTATTTATGTGCAATATAGAAAGGATCATTGGTGATCACAATCTAATTGTCACCAATGAACTGCTGAAAATGGTGCCTCTAGGCTACTTAATCAATGAAATGCTGACTACCTACATTGTTAAGCCACTGTTACCTGAGCATTCCTTAACTTGCTTCCATATAGATATTTGGATCATTAATGCAGTATCTTTCTCTGTCCTCATAATTCACATAGTGTTAGACTTGAAATAAAGTCAGCAGACCTGCAGGGTGATAATAAAATAGAGTATAGAGTGTTTATTCATGCTCAATGAGAATTATCTACATGCATTAGCTCTTTTATTTTTCCAAATACAGTGAGGTAGGCACAAGTCATGAAGAGGAAGCTGAAGCACCGAAATATTGAGCAAGTTGTCTGTAACTAAAATATAATGATAAGTTGAACACCTGGTTTTTGAGTCTGAGCAGGTATACAGCGTTCTAGCACCAAAGTTAATCCCTTCTCACTGCTAAATGCTATGACTATTTCAGTTTTTCAATATCAAGTCTCAGTTTACTGCCACAAGGGAAAGAGGGTCTGCAATGAGTATGAAAAGGCTGATTAGAACTGAATAAAGATAGAGTGCATTTTGTCTTGTATAATTTTGAATGGGGGGGGGTGCTTGGATTGCAGAAGTAATGAACCTATGTGCATTAATTATGACCAGGTATAAAACTGGTCGTAAATTCTTGCAACTAGAGTCTTCTGCTAAGAATAGTGGGATACATGAAGTTAAGTGTGGTTTTAGTTGATGCTCTTATATAGATGAGAATGCATCTGGAATCTGACACCATTCTCCTAGCATGTATAATGTTATTTCTGGTAGAGATGAGGTTTGAATGGTCATAATATAGTCCACATGAAATCACGTCTTGCTGCCTTGGCTTAGAATTTTGATTTTCAAAATCCAGGGCTACAATAGTCTCTGCAATGTTTAAAGGAAGGGTGAGCAGAGCTGTCTTCTCTGGTAGTTATATAATTTTGAGCCAACTTGAATTGCAGGAGTGGAGTGTAGACTGTTAATCAAGTCACAGCCTGATGGTAGCTCCTTGTGAACATGACTTCCTCAGAAGGAGGGTCCTGGGAACCTCCACTTCTCTCTCTGCTTTACTTTCCTGCTGGGAAACCACTCACTCAGAGGATTACTGGAGACTGGCAGGAGCCATGGAAATGTGTCCACTGCTGTTGGATCCACAAGACTTTGCACTCATTGGTCTGTGATCTTCCTGCATCATTGCATGTGCCTTCATGAGTCTGAAGATAGATTAATGAATTAGATGGCTGGTATCAGACTTATGGATTTGAGTTGACCTGGGTTGGGATGTTTTCCTTATATACAATTACTTCTTGATATAAGGCTCTTCCTTATACATATGAGTGTTTCTGGATTTGTTTCTCTAGTCAACCAAGCCTAAAACATTATGGTACCAGGAGTGGGGTACTACAAAAACAAATCATGAAGATGGAGAGTGGATGCTTGTTTGACCTCTGCCTTATGGCAGGTTTTCTTTGACAAGTTGGCTATAATGCCATACTCTTTACTCAATTGTGTTCTGGAAAGAATATGGGAAGGAAAGGTTTTGATCCCGAAAAGTTGTCTTTGATTATGTCTGTCTGAAATGGTGTCTTTTATTATGCCTAAATATAAAATATGAGTTGACTGGATGAAATTGCCTCTTGAACTCTGAGACCATGTTGCTTAGTCAAAAAGCCAACAGAAGGTCCAAATGGCTGATAGAAGGCCTTGCCCTGGTTTGATGCAACCAAAGACTTAGGTCATGTTGCATATGAATGATATAGTTTAGATAAGATAAGGATTGAACTTGACTGTTTTAAGAATTGAGTTTTAAAAAAAAAGAATTGAGTTTAAGAGCTGGCTATACTAGGTTTGTACTGATTTTTTCTACTTAATGTTATTGGTATAATGTGTGTTAGTTATGGTTATTGGGAAATATGAACGGAGAGTTTATATAAACCCATGCCATCAGCCATTAAATTAGATCTTTAAATGTTTATGGGAGTTGCCTGCAAAGTAGGCTCTGAAAAAGATAAGCCCCACCCAGTGCCTTGAGTGATACATATATTTACATTTGAAGAGAATGGTTCAGATTGCTGTTGGCAAACTAAAAAAAAGTGGTGGTGGGGGGGAGAAATCTGGCCTTCTTGAATTTTGAACTAGTGATTTGTGCTGAAATCGGGGCGGGGGGGGGGCGATGGAGTCATGAAAAAACTCTCCTCTCTATGACTGAAAGTTAAAGAGAGCCTATGGGCCACCTGTAAAGCTTGCTAGGTGACCACATGGATCCACTTGTTGAATGGAAGTGGAAGAGAAGCAGCAATACAAAGACAGAATGAGTCTGGCCATGACACCTATGGACCTGGTTCACAGGGACTGAAGACTGGAGTGGGTTGACTGGTCTGAAGTTTATCCCAGCACAAGGGGATTAGGGTTGCTGATAAATTGTGATGGGGATCATGGTTGAAGGGCGAGGCAGCAATGGGCACACTGGAGAGGCTAAGTGAGGGGGCTCACACTGAGTTAACCAGAACCAGACCAGATGAAGATAAGATTTTTGAGTCTGTGAATTGTTGAATATTGTTGCTGACTTCATAGATGGCCCATCATGATTTGCCTTTGCTTATGGATATAGACTCACAAGTTTCCCACTTGAATGAAGATTCCCCACATCCACATCCAAGAACTCCTCAGACCACAGGATTAATATAAGTGGGCAGTATAGAAAATGGATACCCAAACTGAGAAAGATAAAGGCATGAAATGGCTGGTTTATAAACTTTCATGGGTGGGGAAATATGTTCATAGAACTACAGGATTAATGTATAGGTGTTCACATAATTGAAATTGTTAGGGATAGAATTTTTTTTTGTTCACTTATAGAATATCATGTTTAAATGGGGCTGGCACATTTTGAGTTATATGCATTTTAATTTTATCCTGTTAGGCACAAATATGATTTTACTATTGTCTTTGTGTTAAAAATTATGTATGGACGAAGGGTTTTGTGAAGGTGTCAAGTTGACAAGGGGCGGTCGGTGGTATTTACATAATTTCGTATCACCTTTAAGTATAGAGGTAGAGTCTAGCCTATCAATCAGGTTACAGTCTAATGGTGCTTCCTTGTGGGAGTGACCTCCTCATAAGGAGGGTCCTAGGAACCTCCCACTATCCTCTGCTGTACTTTCCTGTTGGCAAGCCACTCACTCAGAGCCTGATGGAGAGCTGTGGGAGCCATGGAGATGTGTCCACCGCCATTGGATCCACAAGACTTTGCACCCACTGGCCTGTGATGTTCCTGCATCATCTCATGTGACCTTTTTAATCTGGAGAGAGATTTATGGACTAGAATTGGAGTTAGGGACTAATATCAGACTTATGGACTGGAGTTAGACAGGGCTGTGCTTCATTCTGTTGTGCACAGGGTCGCTATGGCTTAGAACCAACTTGACAACATCTAACAACAACAGCAACAACAACAACAACAACAACACAGGCAGTCCATGAAAACAGTCCAGGATAGGAATAGAGTCTGATGTTATCACATTATTGGATTTCTCATTCACTCACTACCATAGAGTGCATACCTACTCACAGAGACCTTATAAGACGGAGTAGAACTGCTCCTGAGAGTTTCTGTGTTAATCTGGGTTGATTAACACAGAACACATTCATAAGAATGAGCTTTATACAGAAGAACAATTGAATAGTGAAGAAACATTCCAGTCCAGTTCAGATCAAGGGCATAAATTCAATCTTAGCCCATAGGTCCCATACTGATCTATGAATTCCTCTTCTGACACACGCAGCACATGCAATGATGCCAAATGCAGGAAGATCACAGGCCAGGTGGTCAAAAGTCTCTGGATCACATGCTTGTAAAGTCTTGTGGATCCAGTGGCAGTGGAAGCAGGAGTCTCCACGTGGCTCCTTCAACTCCAGGGACCTGGCTGCATCAGTATAGCTCCATCCAGCTCATTGTCAGTAATAAGCATGTGTCCTGCCTCCAGTGAGCTATTTATCTCCTTAGTGCCTCAAAATGAAGTCATCAAGCTGCAACCTGATTGACAGACTAAACCCCACCCCCTCACCCTTAAGTCTCAAATTGATAAAAGATTATGGAACTACCACAGTTTCTGAGACTGTCACTTGTTAAGGCAGTATAAAACCCCTTATTTTTATTCCAATGGAGAAGCTGGTAGTTAGTGGGGCTTTATTAAATGTAAGAACTAGTCAGTATAAGATTCTTGAAGCCTCTTTTAGGATATGTGCTACTTGATTCTTCTCTGCTCCTGCACTGTTTTCCAACTAGAAGTTCCACCTCCAGTGTTAGGATAAATGTTGTTAAAGATAGTACAAATATGGTGTAATTCTTTGAAATAAGCAAAGCTGCCTTGATTTATGATGACAGGTCTAAAAGTACTACTATTAGGGTTGTAGTTCATATACAAACAGGTTTTTCCAAACAAAACATACTTATACATATCTCTACCATCAATGATTGACTGCAGACAAGTTCTCACAATAACATACGTATGTCACTCTTCAAAAGCAGGTCCAATCAAGAGTGGCTTCTGGTGTTTATCAACTGCTACCCTTGCAGTGAGAAGCACAAAGGAAATGATTATGCCAAGAGGGCAAGGGTGATAAATTCCGAAACAAAACCAGGAAAGGTGTGCTGAGAAATTGTTTTGCATCACAACAATGCGCCTGATGATTCTTCTGTTATTCCATCAGAATTTAATGGGGAAAATGTACCCTATCCACGTGACAGCCTTCATCTTTCCTGTTCCGGCTTCCTGTTGTGTCCACGGATCAGAGAACATTTCACAGAAGCAGGCTTTGAGGATCCTGCGCGTGCCCAAACTGCTCCTTTAATATGGTGTAAAGTGAAACATGCAGGAAAGGGTTACATTTCTTCAGAAATGAATAGTCTTAAATGAGGATATGTTGAGAAATAATAGCTTCACATATGCTTGGATATTTTTGTTTAATAGACGTTTCTATTACTTTGGGCATGCCCTCTCATTTTTTTCCTGTTATTTTTAGCAAACCCTTGTAGAAGTCTATTTTCAAATTTTTTGAATTGTTTGTGGTACGCTCAGTATGATAGGGCACATAAAAGGGTTTCTTGTACAGCATATGAGGATCAGAAGGCTGATAGAGTCCCAGTTAGTATGTGGGACAGAGAGGCTCTACATTTCCTTTTCCTAGACTGGATTGTCTTTAGCTCATCCCTTGGAATTAAATTCCTTCCACCAACAAATTTTGTTTTGTTTTCATTTTTTTCTTGCTTGATCCCAAGTTAATCTACCTAATGTTGGGCAGAGAAAATACAACCTCAAAGTGGTAATTCAGCATTACCAATCACTCTATACAAGACTGTGGCAATCTGCTTTTATCAACCTCTGTAGGCTGAGAGAAACCTATGGAGAAGTTGTCCTCAGGCCAAGAGGGCTGCTATCATGGGAATCAACATCATGTCAGTGAATTTTCCATCTAGACAAGTTACTGAGTGGGGCAAATCATTTGTGTTGGATTACTGACCATAAGGCTAATGGTTCCAACCAAGTAAGGAACATGGTGAAAGAAAGAGCTTTTTGGTCTATTTTCTTAAAAAAACAAACAACTATGGTAAAATAGAGACAGACAGAAATAATTGTTCAGGGCAGTGGTATTTGGTAATATATGTGGTTTCATGAGTTCAAATACACTTGATGGCTGTGTGTGTGTGTGTGTGTGTGTGTGTGTGTGTGTGTGATTGAGAAAGGGGGTGGGTGGGGGGGTAATCCTAGAATGAAACAATGAGAAATGAGTCAGTGGGACTTGGGAACATTCATGGGTCCTACAAGCTCATTAATAACTCCAATTCTGTGTTTTCTGGTTGGGAATTAACAAATAAAAATCACTCTGCTATGGCAGCTAGAAACTTTTCCAGGGAAGAGACGCTTTTAAAATCTAGTATTCCATGGCTTGCATTTATTCTGTACCTCAGAGAACAACAGCAATAAAAAGCTTTTTGCCCCAAGTCATTATAGCAGAAAAAAAGTACACAGATTCCTATAATCTCATGTGTTAAAACCATGTTAGAAGTACTACTGACTACAGCAAAAACAGTACTTCAGCCAACCTTTTAAACATACACAATAGCATTTAGAGACGGGTGGTGATGGGGGGGCTGTCTCCTTAAATCCTGCGAGAATGTAACTGTGGAAAGAAAATTCTACTGAAGACATTCCTGTTGTCACTGCTCTTGTCAGGTGCTGTTTAGTTTTCAGTTGCTGTCAAGTGACATTTGACTCGCAAAGACCTCAAGGAAGGAGTACACCTGGCCCATGAGCTTTCTTTCCTCAAACCCAACAGCCTCCAACTCACTGTCAGCCAGTCCCTTCTGACTTAGAGGGACTCTGCGGACCGTGCTTCTGTGGGTTTCGGAGGCTATACACCTTGATGGGAGTCAAAAACCTAATCTTTCTTCTGAGGAGAGTCTAGTGGATTTGAACTGCTGACCTTGTGGTTAATAGACCAACAAATAACCCACTTTGCCACTAAGACTGCTTAGGCTGTACAATTTTCAGAGCATGTGACTATGTTACCACAGTCACAAAGTGGGTTCCCACTGCCATCCTTCCAGTTAGGGCTGCATTAAATATTTCAGGGCCACAGTCCCCCCGAAGAGTGTGCAGTTGGAGGTGTGTGTCGTAAATATCTTCACTTCACAAATCCCTGTAGATCTGCATGCTGCCTTAGAAGTTCTCCCTGCACAGGTCTGTGCTCCCACCCAGAATAAATCAAGGCAAAGCACCACCTTCCCCACAGGGGGCTGCTAATTAGTTTGAAAGGCCCCTGCAGTTCCTCTAGTGCTTCGAGAAAGTGCACAAGCCTCAGCAATATACATTTTTTTTTTCTTTTATGGTCAGCACAGACTGAGATTTTATGAGCTTCCTATGGCTGTGTGAAAGTTAAGCTATATGCAAATGCGCAAAGAGAAGGTTGTTAAAATTGACTGGGATAAATGCTTTGTTTATTTTGTGGCTGGAATGCAGCAGAACTCAATGTCAGTGGAAGAGGAAGGAGACAAAATGCCTTGCATTAAACTGCAAGGCCATGGGCAGGGGCTCTGCTCTGGGGAGATGGGAGCATCTTGTTTTGACACACCCTCTCCTTAGTGCTGCCCTTTGTACTTAAAGTCATCACATAAGCAACAACTGAAAAACAAACAACAACAAGAACAACACAAATCCATAATGCCTCACAGCGACCATCTTTAGAGTTTCAGACTGAAGGTGACCCTGGTGGGGCTTCGAAGGCTTTGTAAATCTGTAAGAGAGCAGTCAACTTCTTCTTTCTCCTGCTGAGTAAGCAACTGGCAGGTTTGAACCTCAGACTGCCTTTAACAGCCTGAGATTACTGATAGCCAGACCAGGGGGGTATACTCCAAAAAAGGAAGAAAGGCATATTTGCTCCGCTCAAACATAGTATCATATTTCGGTGTTGTTTTTTTTTTTTTAATTTCTTACATTTTATTTCAATGATGTAATTTTGGTATTTCTTTTTATAGAATGTATAAATTCTTTTTTTTTAAATCAATTTATTGGGGCTCATACAATTCATCACAATACATAGATCAATTGTATATAACACATCTATACATTTGTTGTCCTCATTATTCCCAAAATTCGCTTGCCTCTTGGGTTCCCGGAATCAGCTCATTTTCCTTTTTTTTCCCTCCCCTTCCCTTCCTCCTCCCCTCTCCCCATGCACCCTTAATAATTTATAAATTATTATTGTATCTTATATTACACTGTCCGGCGTCTCCCCTCACCCACCCTTCTGCTGCCCGTCCCCCAGAGAGGAGGTTATATGTAGCTCCCTGTGATCCATTCCCCCTTTTGTTTGTTTTTAAATCTTTTACATTAAGAGTATTGAGAGCCGTGGAGCTGACTTCAAAACAGTCCCGGTCTCCCTCATCACTACTCTGAGAACCAGCAGAGGCCCCGAAATAATTAGTTAGCATTGCCAGCATCACATTGCATTTGATTCCTTGTTTAGCACGTGGGTATTAATCATCCAGTAGCAGTGCACTGTCGAATAACCAAATGAACGAGGTAAGCACAGGTTTATTTGTGCTTTCTTACTAATGGGTAGTGAACAATTTTACATGTTTTTCCCCAGCATATTGAAGATTTGGCTTCTACGTATGGCTGGTATCTGTTTCTCTCCCTACATCCTAACATTTTCCGACAGAATCAAAGCCTTTTCAAGTTTATAATCCCTGGCAGGGATAAAGTATCTAGTGAACAAGGAAAGTACAAACTTACTTATGTTTATTTTCTAATCGGTACTGAGCAGTTGTGCAGTACAGATCAGCAGAGAAGCACAGAGAAACCTGTGTTTGCCTTGCTTGAAAGCAGTGCAGAGGCCACACCTGACTTCCTCTGGCTTCTCTTTTACCACAGGCGCAGATCAGACATGTCTCCAGTCTCCAGTCCTCTTTACCTAGTCTGACATCAACCATGCTTCCCACTGCACTCTACTTCGATGCTGAGTTTAAGAATCAGTGGCATTCGCCACAGAACACACAGACAAAACTCATGATTAAGGTATTTTATTAGGCAAGTGGACAGGTTACCACAAGCCACGATCAAAAACATTAAGGATAGAGTCATTGATTCAGAGCAACACTTCTCCTTCGCTGACAGTGTGGCAGTTACATAATCTGTTGTCAATTTGAGAGGATTAAGAATGAATGGAGTGGAGTTTAGCCTGTCCATCTAGTCGGAGCTTGATGACCTCTTTTGGAGGCACAAAGGAGATAGCTTGTTGGAGGTGGGACACAGGCTCACTCCATGGGAGACACCGCAGTTGACAAGACATAGGGAGCAGCTATATTAATGCCCTGAGTGGGAGTAACCATGTGGAGACCCCTGCCAGTGGTAAGATGCTTACAATGCCACTGGATCCACAAGACTTCCCACTGGCCTGTGATCTTCTTACATTCAACATCATTTGATATGTTTTATGAGTCTGAAGAGGACTTCATAGATGGGTATCAGGCATATCGGCTAATATCGTATTTATGGACTTGAGGTGGACTGAGCTGGGATGTTTTCTCAATATTCAACTGCTCTTGTATATAAAGCTCTCCCTTATATATAACTGCTCTTGTATATAAAGCTCTTTTTTTATATATATATGAATGGCAATGAATTTGTTTCTCTAGTCTACCTGGACTAACACAAGCAGAAAAAGTCTTTCTTTCATCTTTAGCCTCTCAGTTATGTGGTTTTTCGACCTCCGTCTCTGTGGGACATGAAGCCAGCCTGCTGTTCTACCCCACAACCCCATAGTCTCAGCACAGCTCCTCTGTTCTGGCTCCTGGTCTCCTTGTCTCAGCCTCTGTTCTTAGCTTGGCTTCCTTACTCCATATTGTGGCTTCATACAGCATCGTCTGCTGCCTCTGGTCTACATCTTTGCAACTTTAGATAGAGAGTTCCAGTGAACTCCACAGGTGGCCCCTCTTCTAATGATCCTGGGAATCTGTGTGCTCCTGTTTCTGAGCCAACTCAGTATGAAATGGAGATAGACCTTCTGTAGTTTGGCAGACCAGACTCCCATGGTTGTCAGGTGCCATCGAATAGCTTCCAATTCACAGTGACCCTATGGATCAGAGAACAAAACACTACCTGGTCCTGTGACATTCTCACAAGTATTCTTATGTTTGAGTCCTTTTCTTCAGCCACAGTATCAATCCATTTTATCATAGCCCTTTCTCTTTTTCACTGTCCTACTTTACCAAGCATCTTGTCCTTATCCGGGACGTCATCTAATCTCCTGATAATATGTTCACGGTACTTGAGACTAAGTCTTGCCATCCTTGCCACTGAGAAAAAGTCTGGCTGTACTTCTTCCAAGACATGTCTGTTTGTTCTTTTGGCAGTCCATGATAACTTCCGTATCTTTTGTCAACACCATAGTTCAAGTGCATCAATTTCACTTTGATCTTCCTTATTGAATGTGCAATTTTCCCATGCAGATGAGGTGACTAAAAATACCACCACTTGGATTGGGAAGTAATTTATTCTTCAAATATCTGTGCTTTTCAAGACTTTAAAGAGGTCTTGTTCTACTGCACAAATTAATCCCATTTTTTGGGTAAGAAAATGTTTATTTGTGTTTCATTGAATCTGCAAAGGTATTCAACTGTATGGAACATAACAAGCTACAGATATCATTGAGAAGAGTAGGAATTCTAGAACATTTCATTATGGGAGACCAATCTATGGCTCAAAAGGCAGTTATGCAAACAGAACAAGGGAATACTACATGAATTAAAATGAGGAGAGGTATATGCTAGGGTTATATCCTCTCACCATATTAATTCAATCTAAAGGCAAAGAAAATAATGAGAGAAGCTTGTTTAAACGAAGAAGAATGTGACACCAGGATTGAAGGAAGGCTAATTAACAATCTGGAATATGCAGATTATAGAACTGTGCTTTCCAAAAGTGAGGAGGACTTGAGAAACTTGCTGACAAAGATCAAGGATTATAGTCTTCGGTATGGATTACCACTCAATATAAAGAAGATCAAAATATGTACCACGGCACCAATAGAGCATGTCATGATAAACGGAGAAGAGTTTGAAATTCTCGAAGGTTTGACTTGGTTGGGTCAACAATCAATACTCATGGAAGCAGCAGTCAACAAGTCAAATTGTCTCTATACATTATTGAAAATTAAGAATGTTATCTTGAGGAAGAAGGTGTACTCAAACCATGGTCTTTTCAATCGCCTCCTATGCATGGGAAAATTGGACATTGAATAAGGAAGACTGAAGAAGGATCCATGCATTAGTATCATACACTATTGAAAGAACAAACAAATTTGTCTTAGAAGCAGTATGGCTACGGTGCTCCTCAGAGGCAAGAATGGTAAGACTGTGTCTTACATAGTTGGGACATTTTGTTAGAAAAGAGGAAGTCCCCCAGCGAAATGGATTGACACAATGGCTGCAACAAGGGGTTAAGTATGTTGTTGTTGTTGTTGTTGTTGTTGTGTGACATCAAGTCGGGCGTGACCCATATCAACCCTGTGCACAACAGAAGGAAACACCGCTCTGTCCTGTGCCACCTTCACAGGTGTCCTATGGCTGTGACCACTGACGCAGGCACCGTGTCAATCCTTCTCACTGTGGGTTTTCCTATTTTTCACAGCCCGCCACTTTACCAAACATGGTGTCCTTCCCAGGGACCTCGCTCTCCTGATAACATGTCCAGTGGATGTAAGATGCAGCATTGTCCTCCTTGCCTCTGAGGAGCACTCTGGCCTCATTTCTCTCAAGACAGATTTGTTTGTACTTTCAACAGTCCTTCTCCAGCCCCGCAATGAAAATGTATCTAGTTCTCCACCGTCTTCCTTATTCAATGTCCAACTTTCCCATGCCTAGGATACAATGGAGAATGCCATGGCTTAAGCCAGGCGCACCTTCGTCTTCTAAGTAATATCCTTGCTCTTCAATACGCTAAAGAGACTTTGTGCAGCAGATTTACATAATGCACTATGTATTTTTATCTCTTGACTGCTGTTTCCATGATCATTGATTTTAGATGGAAGTGAGACAAAATCCTTGAGAACTTCAAACTTTTCTCCATTTATCATGATGGCCCAATTGTGTGGATTTGGGTCTTTCATACA
The DNA here is from genome assembly GCF_000313985.2 of Echinops telfairi. Lineage (NCBI taxonomy): Eukaryota > Metazoa > Chordata > Mammalia > Afrosoricida > Tenrecidae > Echinops > Echinops telfairi. The sequence continues at coordinate 83,142,321 of NW_022103906.1, read as the reverse complement.
TTGAGTTAGAATACCTGCAGAAGGCTCAAATCCTTTTGATTCATCAGCAAGTCCTTCAATTCCTCCTCACTTTCAGCAAGCAAGGTTGTGTTCTCTGCATACCTCAGGTTGTTCATAAGCCTTTCTCCAATCGTGGTGCCACACTTTTCTTCATATAATCGAGCTTCTCTGGTCATTTGCATAGTATATAGACTGAACAAGTTTGGTATGAGAATATAGCCCTGATAAACACCTTTATCTGATTTTAAATCATGAAGTATTCCCTTGTTCAGTTCACAAAACTGCCGCTTGACCGATGTAAAAATCCTCATGAGCACAAGGAAATGATCCAGAATTCCCATTCTTCTCAAGGTTGTCCACAGTTCATTATGGTTCACACAGTAGAATGTCTTTGAGTAGTCAATGAAGAACAATTAAACATCTTTCTGGTATTCTCTGCTTTGAGCCAAGATCCACCCTTGTTCCAGGTCTTTTTCTGAATTTGTCCTGAAATCCCTGTCAATGTACTGCTGCAATTGTTAGAAAATTTATTTTTTTTGTACTAAAAGCCATTTGTAAACAGCTGACATGCATTCACAAGCTCTGTGTTTCCGTTGTAAAAAAGGAGAATGAGTGTCAGGTGCGGGGATGGGTACTTCGGGGGCAGCTGGTCGGGGGGCTGACCAGGTTGCGGGCTTACTTGTGTGTGATGCCAGTATCGTTCTGTAGTTTGAGCATTATGTTGGGTCACCTTTCTTTGAAATGGACACAGATATGGATAATATGGATCCATTCCAGTCAGTTGGCAAGGTAACTGTCTTCCAAATTTCCTGGTGCTTCTTCCGCTTTCTGAAACATTTCGATGGGCATTCCATCAATTTTTGGATCCCTGTTTTTGGCTGATGCATTCAATGCATTTTGAACTTCATCTTTCAGCACCATTGGTTCTTGCTCATATGCAACCTCCTGAAATGTTGAACAGTTGACTAGTTCTTTGTGGTTCAATGACTGTGTATTCTTCCCATCTTATCTTGGTGCTTCCTGCACCATTCAATATTTTGCCTATAGAATCTTGCAACTCGAGGTTTGAATATTTTCCTTGAGTTCTTTCAATTTCTGATATACTGAGTGTGTTCTGCCCTTTTGGTTTTTTCATTCTGGGTCTTTGCACATTTTGTTATAATATTTGGCTTTGCCTTCGCGAGTTGCCCTTTGAAATGTTCTATTTGGCTCCTTCATCCTTTCTTCCATTTGCCTTAGATACTTTACAATTAACAGCAAGTTCATAGTCTCTTCTGACATCCTCTTTGATCGTTTCTTTCTTTCTCTCTTTTAAATGGCCTTTTGCTTTCTTGGTAAATGAGGATCTTGACGTCCTTCCATGACTCATCAGGCCTTACACCCTCAGTGTTCAATGCATCAAATCTGTTCTTGAGATGTTTTAGATATTCAGAATAGTTAAACTTACGGTTGAATTTTGGCTTCTGTGGACTTGTTTTAAATTTCTTCAGCTTTATCCTGAACTCACATATGGACAATTGATTATCTGTTTCACAGTTGTCCCCTAGTTTGGTTTTAGCTGATGATATTGAACTTCTCAATCTTGTCTTCCAACAGATATATTCCAGGGATTTTTCCTGTGTTTTCCATCTGGGGAAGTCCATGTGTATAGTTGCCTTTTGTGTTATTAAAAAACAGATATTTGCTATGAACATGTTGTTGATCTTGCAAAATTCTATCATGTGATCTACAGCTTCATTTCTATTAAGAAGCTCCTACTTTTTTTTATTACTGTCCCTTCCTCTTGTTTCCAACTTTTGCATTCCAGCCACCAAATACTGTCAATGCACCTTGGTTGCATATTTGATCAATTTCCAACTGAAGTCATTGGTAGAATTCTTCTATTTCTTTATCACTAACTTTGTGGTTGTTGCATACATTTGAATAATAGTTATACTGATTGGATTTCCTTGAAGGTGGATAGATATAATTCAATCATAGATAGCTTTGCACTTCTGAATAAATGATCAAGATCCTTTCAGGCAATGTGTGCCACACCATCCCCTTAATTGTGTCTTCCCAGCATGGTAAATCAGATGATTTTGTGATGCAAAAGAGTAGTCCATTTCAGCTTCCTCGTGCCTAGGAAATTGATCTTCATGCATTCTGGTTCATTTTTTTACCACTTTCAATTTTCCTAAATTCACATTTCTTACATTCCAAGTTCCAAACAATAGACACTCTTTGTAGGATTTTCCTCTTTATCTCGAGTCATGCTCCCTCAGGACATGAAGATCGTGAAGGCTCCACACTCCCTGTCTTTACCTGGCTCACATCACCATGATCAACTCTTCTCCAAGAAATTAGTTTTTCCTTAGCCATATTTTGAGTGCCCTCTGACTTGAGGCCAGTGTTTCTGAGAATATTCTGTTTTCTTTGTTTAGGCAATCAGTATTTCAAAATGCTCCAAAGCTATGCAGACAATTTTCGGAGGCTTTTCCCCATGAAGTTCAGAGTGAGTCCTTCTTCACTGTCTGTTCTTAGTCTGGACGCTCATCTGAAACCCATTCACTTTGATGAGCCTGCTCACATATGCCAGGGGCATAGTTTCCAGGATCATAGCAACACACAACAGACCACAATGTGACAACATAATGGACAAGTGACAATATAATAGACAAGCAGCGGGGGCTGAAGCATAGGAAAAATGATGAGGTTGAAGCAGGACTGGACCGTGTTTCATTCTATCATGCATAAGGTCACTAGGAGTGAGAACCATGCAGTAACACCTAAAAACAACATACACTGCCCTATAGGGTCATCATAAAAAGGGATCAACTTGAAGGTAGTGAGTTTTGTTTTCTTTGAGTTTGTAGTTTCTTCATGAGTCATAATCAACCCATCCTCCAGCTTTGCTGTGGTTTAGTTTGGTTTGACTTAAATACAAGGAACCTTGAAAACTTTGAAAATGTAAGCACTCAAAGAATTTATGCATCACGTTCTTTTCTTGCACTGATACATTTCTATCTTCTCATGAAATCATATCATTCTTATTTTCTTACTATTATAACAGCCACTCTACAGAGAAAGTTTGTTCAATGCCTGGTGTGGTAATAAAAGTTGTACGAGGCATCATTGAATCCCTCCCTCTCCATCCCCCAGGACACTTTCATGGAGAAACAGTTATACTTCGCCCTGTCTCAAGTGAAGCCTGCTGTTCTTGCTAGGTGCCATCCTGGCAACCCTTTGCACAACAGAAAGAAACATTGCCCATTCTCACAATTGTTCTTATGTTCGAGCCTCTCGATGCAACCACTGTGTCCATCTAGCTCATTGTAGACCTTCCTCTTTTTCTATTCCCCTCTACTTCAGCAAACTTGAATTCCTTCTCTAGGTACTGGTCTCTCCTGACAACATCTCCAACTTGTGTTAGATAAAGTCTCTCCATTCTTGACTCTCAGGAGCATTCTGGCTGTACTTCTTTTGGCTGATCTGTTTGTTCTTTTGGCAGTTGATAGTACTGTAAGTGTTTTTCGCCAGAACTGCAGTTCAAATACCTAGATTGTCCTTTGATCTTCCTTATTCAATATCTAACTTTCACGTGCATATGAGGTGATTGAAAATACCATGACGAGTCAGGCGCACCTTATCCTCAAAGTAACATCGTTACTTTTCAACACTTTTAAAATGTCTTATTCATCAGAAGGAGTTTAGTGGCATAGCTTTCCTGCATTGGACCGCAAGCCATCAGATCTGAGATGTGTAAGTAAAGTACAAATCGACCGGGGAATGAGGGGACTTTCTTGTCCTGTGACAAGTTAGCCCTGGAAATGCACGGGAGCACTTGTGCCTGTTCTGTGGGGTCACCGTGTGTAAGCACAGACTCGATGTCAGGGAGTGAGTGTGCAACAGAGAGTTTAATCATCTGCTCAAGTAAGTGATACAAGACTAAATGGAACCTTTAATTTTTTACGCCAAGGTCTGAGTTCCTCAGTTCCATATAATATTGCTTCTCATAATCAATTATAACTTGTTTTCTGGCTAAAGATTCTTTGTATGAGAGTCTCTAAAGGGACCATTCCTTGATCATGCAGCACAATCTCAGACCTAAATAAATAATAGCATTCTAGACAATTTAGATTAAGTATTAAAAGATGGATTGCTATACATATTTAAAACCTATAAAATAGATAATACAATTCCAAAGAAAAACATATGATCTACTTTTCAGCCTGCACATGAAATACAAGAGTGTCACATATTCCCACATCGACTCTTAACATATTTCTAGTTATACCTGACTTTCTTTCTGGTAAATTCTCCTAATGCTTATATTTCTTTTATACAAAGATTGCTTCCACTAAGTCCCCAAAGCAACCTCATTTACAAAGGTAGGATTGTGTAACTTATCTCCTGAGGAAATGAATGCCAGGTAACTTAGAGAACCCACTTCTTCCAGGTACCATAAAACCTACGCTATATTTCTTCAGTTGCATCCACCAGTGTCTCTGTTTAATCGTCTTCCTAGTAGAGATGGAAAGCTATTTCTCTATCCTATTTTCTTACTCTGTGTGGATATTGCTACTGATTCATCAGTATTGTATACCATTTTTATATTACTTTTTTAAGATTTTAGAGTAAAGATTTTCAGGGTTACCAGATGAATTTTCAAAAAAAAATCCAAGACAAACAGTAAACAAACGAGAAGTCTTTTTTTCGCCACATAATAGATTTGAAAACATATATA
>NW_022103906.1:83124466-83137467 GCF_000313985.2 Echinops telfairi | reverse complement strand
GTCTGATGTGGCCTGATAAACCATATCCCCTGGATTTCAGAAATGTTTATGGGAAACAATTGGGTATTTAGTAAAACTATTTGGAAAAAATTGTCTATTGGGACAATTAAGTTGCCTCGTGCCATACGGATATGTAAATTCATGGGAACTGAAGTTATTACTTTGGAAAATAATATTATAAAACAGCAAAGCTAAATAATATTTCACTCATTTGTATGATTACCTGTGAGTGATGGGCTCACTCATAAAAAGAAAGAGAATGAAAAATCTTTACTCAAAAATCTTTCAAAAAATGATAAAAAAAAGGAATAGTTTCATCAATAAATAAGAAGTCCTTGAAAATAGAGAAGAAAAGAATTAACCCAGCAAAAGAAGAATTCACTATGCACATAAGCAAATGTTAGAAGAAAGAGTATAATACAATATGGTTAACAACCGTATGTAGGACCATTTAACTACTCTAGCAAATAAAAAGGCATTTTGAAACACGTGGGGCCTTCTTTTTTGACTATTAAATTGTCTCAAGTTGGTGGGAGTGCAGTGAGGCAGACATTTCCAAATGCTTCTATGAGGAGAATAAAATAACAGTGTTTTTGTAAATCGGTTTGGTTAAATGTTTCGAGGCCATTAAACATATTGCCACCGTTTTACCAAAGGTTTCCATTCCTAAGGATTTATCATGAAAACATATTTTAAATGTTAATTATGTACATAAATATTCCCATCATGTTATTTGTAAGAGCAAAAGTCAAAAAGGACGCACTCAAAGGAAGCATGTCCCATGCTGAGGGAAGGGTTATTTTATTTCAGAACATTCAATAATGCAACATGGTAGTTGGATGATTTGGTGTCAACTAGTGATGCCTGGCTAGAGGTAGAGCCAAATGCATCAATTAAGTGGTAGCCTGATAACACCTTGGGTGTGTTGTCTTAGGTATGAGAGTGAAGGACCCTGGGAATTGCTTACCTCTGCCACTTCACCTGTGCCTTGCTGGGAGTTCACTGGGACTCTATGTCTGCCTCCTGGGATCACCCCCCCATGTGCCACCCTACCCTGAGAGCTGTGGCACCCTGCCATGCTTCCAGGGCCCTTGGATCCATGTGAATTCACACTCACCAGCCTGTGATCTCCCTGCTCCCAGATTCTCCTTCTGAACTCACTGCAATGCAGCTAGTTGAGTCTGATGAGGGCCCTGACTGGCCTTAGACCTAGGGCTTTGACTGAGTTGAACTGGGCTGGGCCGTCTTCTTGATAGAAAGTTGCTTCCTGACATAAAGCTCTTTCTTATACATGAGTGCCCCTGGGTTTGTTTCTCTAGGAAACCAGCCCTAACAGAGAGAATACTATAGACATGAGGGGGAAAAAAATCCTGCTAAATAGTCAATTATTAAAAACACATATAAAACAATATTCTCAGCACTTTGACATTATGAAATGAAAAAAATGTTTTCTTCCTTTTGGTGAGTGGATGGTTACTTTGGATAATTTGTACTTTGGATAACTTAAATAGATAATAAATATATAATTTGCTATATAGATAATAAATATATCATTTGCTATATATATATATATTTAATTGGAAAGAAATATAGCAAAGATACAGACTTGACAAGCATACTGCAATCTTTAGTGGAGGACATATTGTTTACTTAGACATAACTAAAATGTAGGGAATTATGACAGAAAGTAATATATATCTATACATTTTAATAAGTAGATCACAAATTTCTATCCACAGTGAGGACTATACTCCTTCCAAATAACTGAATGAAGAAAAGTTGCATATGAACGTGGCAGAGCCAGATAACTGAACGGTAGAGCCAGTCATACATATTCAGTTGTGCAATCATGTGAATGAGAAAAAATTACCCCTTCCTTTAGAGCAGTGGTTCTCAACCTTCCTAGTGCCATCACCCTTTCAGACAGTTCCTCATGTTGTGGTGACCCCCCAAACCATACAGTTATTTTCATTGCTATTTCATAACTGTAAGTTTGTTACTGTTATGAATCAGGCGACCGCTCTGAAAGGGTCGTTCAACCCCCAAAGGGGTGGCGACCCACAGGTTGAGAAATGCTGCTTTGGATGGAGCTCCCGGTTGGTGAAAATCACATTCTAAAGAAAGGCATTGGAAATCATCACTCACTAAAATACCTATGGAGCGCAGGCTTGCTCTGAAAACCCACAGGGTGCTCATCATTGGGAATTGACCTCACAGTAGCTTATTCATTTAATTTCCGCTAGATATTTCACATATATCGTCCAGATAATACACAATTGGCTAGAAGTACAAAGACAAATGGTGGCCGCTATTACTGCAATGCAGTTATGTGGTGAGAAAGTGACCTAGACAATTATTGAAGAAGACCAGAGGGAACTTGGAGGAAGACCTGAAGAAGTTGATGGGCTGACAGTTATTGGGGCATAACAAGAAGGAAGGTTTTGCTCCCATGTCCTATCATGCTTAGAAGTGCAGGAATATGATCATATCTTATCACCCTCTTCATTGATCAGATGTTCTGTAGTGAGCTAAGGGATGATGGGGCAAGAGGAAACCGATTATGAAATAATGCTTCAATCTTACAATTGGAAGAAAATTCCTCTTGTATAGTTTTGTTATTAGTATAAATTATCTATAGTCATACAAAGGCCCCTAGCAAATGGCAAGTGGCAATGCGTAAAAATTATAAAAACTTCATCTCATTTGTTTTATCAATTGCTAGATAGATAGATAGATCCTTAAACATTGACGGATTCCTCTATTTGTGGTAGAAGCACACAGACCTATGAAACAAAGCACTGATAACATTTCTCCCATTATTACAAGTGAAGGGCTAATTCTCAAATTCTCTGGATGTCTGCTTTCTAATACGTAATGGAAGAATACAAATAATGCTCAATACTGATGGTTCCTAATGAGAAATAATATACAATCTACAGAATGAATCTACACGTGGAAGATAGCTACAAAAACACAAAAGATAAAACTATCTTCAAATTCTGCAGCTACTACCTTCCGCTAATTAACCTAACACAGCCACTACCTCTAATTCAGGGGGTAGGGGAGTGGTCCAGATTCCAGACTGCCACAACATCCTCTTCTCTTCATAGGACAATACAATAATGCTACCTGTGAGCTGTAATTAAAAAAAAAAATGCTCCTGAAAGTTTCTTGAGGATGTCTAGCGAAAGCTGAGGTAAGAAAATCCTTGAAATTGAAATAAAAGTTATATATGAGTGATATCATTATTCTTAACTCTCGGAATGGAAAACGCCCTCTTCTTCTATGGATTGAAATGTACCAAAACATATCCTTTTAAATGGATTCGTTAAGAGAAAGATGGACTGTGATGGATCTGCCCCAAATCTCTTGCATGATGTGACTTTAGTCTTACTTGAAATATATTTTCTCTCATAATTAAAAAAAGCAACTTATTTTGAGTGTTGAAAACAGAAAATAAAAGACAAGAATCACATATTTTAGAGTTAATGAAGTGGAATTAGTCATGTCAATCCAAAATAAGTATAGGAAGCAAAGCTCACATTTGTGCCAAAGACTTTTTTCTTTTAGATGAGAGCTTTGTTGACAGGTGGATATCTGGCCAAAGATATTTCTTCAACTTTTTAAAAGTTTTGGAATCTCAAACATAGAATAAAGGAAAGAAGTACAAACAGCCCAGGGATGCCCTGAGAAGATAAGCTGCTCACATGCACAGACTTTGGTCTAACGTCTTTTGATTTACAAAAACAACATCAATGCATGTTTATATCCCAATCCCAAAACCTTGACTTTAAAAAAATTAAGTTAGGACACAAGTGCGCAAATGATAAATTCTTTAATTCTTGTTCACTTGCCTTTGAATATGGATGGACAAGTAAAGAGCATGATAAAGTCTTCTCTGATGTTTATATGTGCATCTGGAATCGTGGTATGATAAACAATCTCCATTCATTGGTGTGCACAGAAGCTCCTTCTTCTCTTCCCTGGGTGAAAACTGACATGCTCAGACAGGAGAGGTCCTCAGTCAACTCCACTATGTTTATCGGTGAAAGGCTCCTCAGTGTCACAAGAAGGGGTTCCCGTAGTGCATCAGGAAGCCCTCAGGGAAAGGAGATCCCCTTCAGTCTTTCCACTGTGGACCATCCCTCAGCCTCGTTCCCTTTGCTTGTTCCCAGTCCTCAGAGACATCGTGACTTAGTTTCTGCTTTGTTTCTCCTCGGTATCCCTGCTCCTCAAAGGCGAGCAATAAATGAGAATAGTTTCCCAGATATCGGATTTTACTTCCAAGCAAAATGTAACGTTCCTTTCAGGTAGTGTGAGTTATTTAATGCTAAAGGAAACAGAGAAGCACAGAGTAAGAACACGCATGGAATATGAAGATAGGTCCAAAGTTCTGCTACTACAGTTCCAGTCCATGTGTGCATAGGCTGATTTCAAACAAAACATGCTTCGACACGGCTCTATGATTAGTAGATGGCTGCAGGAAGGCTCTCCCAGGAATACCCTTATCTTTGTCTCCTTTCCTCAGTGCCATTGAGTTGATTGTGACTTACAGTGATTCTCTAGGACAAAGTAGGTCTGTCCCTAAGGGCTTCTGAACTGTAAATCTTTATAGGAGTTGAGAGCCCCATATTTCTCCATTAGATACCTTAAAAATCAGAAAAAGGAAAGGTCCAATCAAAACAAAGACTTCTGAGGTAGTCTGTCAGAATAATGAAATTCAAGGCACAGATGTCAGGGCAGAAGGTTATGGCAACTGAGTTTTAGGGCTCCAGAAGAATACTCTTAATAGATTAACAGAATAATCATGGGACTGTAAAGAGGTTTTAAAATTATTCAGAACTGCATTGGTAAGAGAAGGGCCAGGAGAGCCGCAGCAAGAATTTCCTCCTATGAAGACAACCAGCCTGCTTGTTCTTGGAGATTACCAAAGTTTGTGTTCTGTGAATTTTGAGTGTAAACCATGCCTCTCCATCCTACAGCCCCGAACTTGTTCCTTAAGACTAATTTTTGTTCCCCCAATTTAGAGTATTTAAGAACATGAGCACTCAGAGATGGCTGTTCTGCATTGTTGCAAATGAAAGACAACAGAATTCCCTGGGTAAGGGTTGGAGAGATGTACGTTCAGAAATGTATAGAACATGGTGAAAAATATTTAAAGAATTAATCACTTCATACGTTACTACTTTTGTTTAAGGAATATCTCTGTGGTTTTGTATCATTACTTTTTTGGCTTACTGTTCTACCTTCCGAATAGGTGATTAGTCTGTCATCTGACCTTTACATGTGTTCATCTGACTTGCAAAAGTCAGGTTCTTGCAACAGATTCTTTTCTTAAAGATAAAACTGCTACCCTATCATTTGCTTTTCAAGATTGTATTCTTTCATCTAACATTTATGATTTCCCCTCCAACCTCCAAACTACCCAATGCATCCTTCCTAATTAAGCTTCAACATGAAACTTCACCACAAGCTGACTAGACTTTTCAGATTTATGTGTGATACAGGAACTTATTTTAGCACCCATGAAAGCACAGGAGAGTTGATGACGTGACCCTGAGACACAGGGTACTCCCTTGGGTGGTATATATCTCAAGGGGAGTTTTAATTTTTCAGGACTTTAACACAGGCTTAAGATACAATTGATCCTTTAGAATTGTGAATCCCATAGCTGTGCATCTGTTTTGTTGTTGTTGTTTTGCCTAATGAAGTTGAAGATGATTTCTACCTTCTGCTTTCAATTGCTAAGTTAATGAACCAATGGTAAATATAATGAATATCTGCTTATGTCTGTTTTCTGCCAACATTAGTTTAGTTACTCAATTTTCATAGTTACTCCATGAAATAAGGTAACAATCATTCTCATTTTGAAGATGAGAAACTTCAGTACCAAGGTAGCTACCTCTATCCTTTGTAAGACCAAGCAGTCAGGAAGTGTGCCAGGATACAAACTTAAGTGTGCTATACTTTGTCATGGGGGGCTTCCTGAGAAGGTGTGTCAATGAAGATCTATGGTCATCGGTACTGTATATAATACAATTTATTCTGATGTCTCTGCAGGAAGTCATTCCAAACTTCCTCCTTTAATGGAAGCAATGGTAAACTTCATGAAGGCAGTGAATAACGCTGTGCTTCTTTCGTTATTGCTATTAGTTGCCTTCAAATCACTTTGGACTCATAGGGAGCTTATGTCAACAGAATAGAGCAGTGTACACTCCTGTGCCATCCTCACAATCATCATTATGTTTTCATCTATAGTTGCAGCCACTTTGACAATCCATTTGATTGGAGTCTTCCTCCTGTTCACTCACCTACTTGTCCCAGCATGATGGTCTTCTCCTGACCTTTCCCTCTTGCTACATGTGACACAGTCTCACTAGCCTCTCCTTAAGGGAACTTCCTAGCTGTACTTTGTCCAGGACACATTTCTTCATTCTACTGGTAGGCCAAAGTATATTTAATATTCTTAATGAATATTAGTTTCCTTTAAATTCATGAAGTTTCTTTAATCTTCTTTATTCATTGTTCTTTTGATACCTGTGAGTTGATTGTAAACGCCATGCACATATTAGTCCTCAAAATCATATCTTTGCTTTTAACATATTAAAAAGATCATTTGCAATGGATTTTCCCAATGCAATGCTTCATTTGGCTGATTCTTCCATTACTGTTGTTTGTGGATTTAGGTAGTATTAAATTCTTGACTTCAATATTTTCTCCATGTATCGTAATGTTGCTTCTTGGTGCAGGTATGAGGATTTTTGTTACCAGTACATGGCAGCGTAATCCGTACGGAGGACTGTCATCTTTCATCTAGTGCTTCACGTCCTTTTCATTTTCGTTACGCAGGTTTGAGTCATCCACTTCTTGCGGGTTGTTAATAAGCCTTTTGAAACCCTGATGTCACACTCTTTTCATCTAGTCCTGTTTCTCAGATGATTTGCTCAGGGTATAAGGTTAAATAAGCATAGCAAAAGGACACAAACCTGACACACACCTTTTCTGCATTTAAAACACACATATCCCCTTGTTTTGCGCCAATAACTTCCTCGTGGTCTATGTACAGACTTCGCTTGAGCAGAATTCAGTGGTCTGAATTTACAATTATGCACAATGTGATCCATACCATGCTACCATCTACACAGTCTAATGCCTTTTCATCGTCAATGGGACACATCCGTTTCATTCACCCATGGGCCATCTGATATGGAAATAATATCTCTGGTTATGCATCCTTTTCGAATCAGGTTTAAAATTCTGACATCTCCATGAAACCATTTTGGAAATATTTTCAGTAAAATACACAAGTTCATCCCATGCTCCTACATGATAGTTGTGGTGGTAAACGTCATCATGCTAGGGAATAATGCTATATTGCTAAGTTATTGCTTATTACATCATAGCTTCTAGATAGAATCAGCGCACTTCTGGAAATGATAGGTAAGAGAAACGAAACTCGCCAAGGTTATGAAGCAAATAAGCACTCAGGCAGAGATGTCAAACTGAATACACACACACACACACACACACACACACACACAGCAAAACCAGGTGGCACAGAACTATTGAAAGGAAGAGGAAGTTCAGCCTCTGTTCTCTAGAAGCTCAATTTTCTGTCTGCTCCCACATCCCAAGCATTTCTTATTGGCTCTTCCCAGTTACCAATGATGTAAATAAAACATTCGGTTTCTTGCAGAAACGTTACTTCACTATCCCTCATGCAATAATGCAGCACTTTGTAACAAGCTTTATAATGAGACTATGAATTAAAGTGATTCATGGTTTTTCTGAGCTACAATATGCATCACAACAGCCTGTATTAACAATTTAAAACCATATAATGTGCTTTATAAGCTAATAAAGTAGCTACTTCTAAATGATTTATCAAATATGAATAATGCATCCAGGAATAACTTACAGGAACAGTGCCAGACTTCTCTCTACCTCTTTCCCTTTGCTAGCTTACTCTACAGAGGATACTGAGACCACGGGGGAGCCCACTCACTGAACTCTAGTCACCAGTATTTTGCATGGCCAGGCAACCTGCTAGAATCTTCCCCGGAAATCTCTGCCTAGTCTCTTATTCCCAATATCCTCCCTTTTCTCATTTCTGCTTTTCTTCCGAAGCTTTTGTGCTTCTCAGGCTTTGTATACATTTCAACAAGTTCTCTCAACTTTCTAGCTTAAAAAAGAAAACAGGAATTATCTTTGAAAGTTTTCAAATACGAGCAGGTAACCATAATCCTCCACTCATCTGCGACTGTGTCGTACTGTGGTGGTTTGACTATTGCTCTGATACTGAAGGATAGTTCACAGATAGCTCACATACCAGTAGAATCACACAAACTGAACTGTTTTCAGCAGAACTTTTAGGCTAGGGACTATGAAGAAATAATAGGCTGTCCACTTCAGAGGACGTTGCCACTGAAAACATATGAATAGCATGAACACATTGTCACTTAATGAATAGAGGCTGAACACTGTCAGAAGTCATTCCAGCAGATGAGCTCCTCGGGTCAGAAGGCATACAAAATATGATTGAAGGAAGGGCTGCCTTCTCAAAGTACAGTCAACAAGAATGACCCGAGTTGAATAAAGCCTTTGGAAGTAAAGCCTTCAGTACCCTCATTTGTTGATGGGGCACCACACGGAACAACAGCAAAATCAATTAGTAATTGGAACATGGAAAGTATGAAGTACGAACCTAGGAAAATTCTGTCATTAAAAATGAAATTGGATGAATAAAGATGGATGGTCCTGGTATTCATGAACTAAAATGCTATGCGCTATTTTTAATCAGAAATCATATAGTTTATGATACCTGGAATGACACAATGAATAGGACGCGAGTTGCATTCATCATCAAAAAGGACATGGCAACATCGATCTTTTGTTTTAAAGGGTTTTTTTTTTACAAAAAGAATCCAACAAGAGAGACCCAATGAAATTGAGAAATTCCAAGTCTTCATCACCTTTTCGCTTGGCTATTTGTAAAGACGCTGCTTACTGTGCTCGATTCTTCCTTTTCTCTCTTGTTCCTTTCCTGGATCCCTTATTCAATCCTTCCTTTCTGGGCTTCTTGGGCCCCTTGCCGGGGACAGTTCGGCCGGGGGCAGGACTCATCATGGTAGCTCTCGCGGTGTTCCACTTAGAGCCTTGCTTCTTTCCACCAACACCAACCTTCTGGGTTTTATAGCGTCTTTTGGCGCTTGGCCCCTTCGGCATCTGCCGGCCTTTAGCTTCTTCCTTGACGCCCTGTGCCACAAGTGTCTGGTCTCCCTCGAGGAAATCCAGTTTATCAGAGAAGCCTTTCTGATATGTCTTAATGGCATTCATCATGTTTTTTCTCCCGCTGTCTCTTCAGAAGAACTTCTGTTTGTAACTTTTTTCCATCTTCCTAAGTGCTCCCAGTTGCTTAGCCTTTTCAGACTTCTCCATGGAAGCCTGCTTAGTCTGCAACTTCTTTCCAATCTTCTGCATCTGCTGGTCAGACTTGGCCATCGCTGCACAATAGTCGGTGGGTCGCTTGGTAGGGACTTTGAGCTGATGGAGGCGGGGTAGCACTGCGAGCACTGCCGCCTGCGTCTGCCAGGAGAAGCTAATCTCCCGCTAGAAGTCACCTTCAGGGTTAACAGCTCTCTGATCCTTGTCCTGAGCAGTTGACTACAATCCGCTGGCTTCTGGCACCTGGCCCAGGGTCACCTCAAGTCTTTCCACCCAAGCCAGATTCCGCTTGAATTCAGCCAAACACTGCTTCAGACCAGTCACATCCTTAGCGGCCTCTTTGGTTCCTTTAACTTTAGCACGACATTGAGATCAGGCTTCAAGAGACCTCAGGGAAAAGCTTCCTGCAGCGTTCTGTCTGTGACAAGAGAATCGTCGGAATCCGAGACCGAACCCGAGGCCGGGGGAGTGTCCATTTTGCAGCCCGCCCAATGAAGAGAGCTTTCCTGAAACCAGTGGCTCCATGCGCACTCCAACCGCTGTCAACATCTGTCTAAATGTATAATGCTGTCAATGATATCACAATGTCTATCCACATAAAACTACTATTCAAATGTATGCACCAACTAAATCTAATTATGCAGAAATGGAAAAGGTTTAAAAACCTTTCAGTATGAAATTGATCAAACATGTCATTGATAATTATTGATGATTGGAATGCATAGTTGGAAAATATAGCCTTGGTGATACATATGAAGCTGGATATCCTGTGACAGTATTTTGAAAAACAAATGGCTTATTGCAAATACTTTTTTTTAAATGACATACAAGGTGACTCTGTGACTTCTTCAGATGGAACACTTAAATCAAATTGACTACCTTTGTGGCAAGAGACGATGGAGGAGCTCAACATCAGCACTTAAACTAGGTCAAGAGCTGACTGTGAACCAGGCCATCGATTGCTCACATACAAGTTCAGATAGAAGTTGAAGAAAATGAAAACAAGTCCACGAGAGCCCAAGTACAACCTTGAACACATCATCCTCATGTTGAGGTCATCTCCAGAGTGGTTCTGATACAATGAACAGCAAAGACATAACGCCTGATGATCTGTGGGAGGACATCAAGGACATCTTTCAGGAAGAAACAGTGGGTCCCCACGAAGGCAGGGAAGAAAGCAAAGGACAAAGTGGATGTGAGAAGGAGCCCTGAAATGTGCTCTTCCTCATAGAGTAGCTAAGGCAAATAGAAGAAACAGATTTTCTAATTGAAGCTTGAGAGGAGAGACTCAGATGTGATAATGAAATGTGCAAAGACCTAGGGTTAGAAAACCAAAAATTAAAAACACCCTCAGTATATCTTAAACTGAAAGAAGTCAAGAAAAAATTAAAGCACTTAAGTTGCAATGTGGAAGGATTTTATGCTTAGAAAGTTGAATGATACAGGAAATATCAAAAGAAAATGGAAAGAATGCACAGTCATACTACCAAAAAGAACTAGTCAACATTCAACCATATAATAGTAGCATGGGTGTAGCATGGAAATGAAATGTTGCTGAAGATTATTGAACAAAGGTTAAAACAATAGACTGACAGGGAAGTGCCAGAGGTTCAGGTCAGTTTCAGAAGAAGAAGTGGGACAAGGGAGATCATGGCTGATTTCAGATAGATCTTGCATTAAAGAAGAGCATACCAGAAATATAACTTCTGCTTCATCTCTATGCAAAGGTAATTGACTATGTGTATCATAACATACGATGGTGGCCTTGAGAAGAATGGGAATTCTAGAACAATTCTTGGTGCTCAAGTACAACTCCTATATGCATCAAAAGACCATCGCGTCAACAGACAAGAGAATGGTTCACGATTTAAAATCAGGAAATGTGTGCATCTGGGGTGTATCCTCTTTCCCTGCTATTCAATCATACTTATGCTCAGAAAATAATCAGACATACTAAGTTATATGAAGAAGAATGCTGCATCAGAATTGGAAGAATGCTCATTAACTACCTGTGATATGCAGTGGACATAAACTTGCTTCTAAAATGAGGAGCACTTGTTTATCAAGATCAAGGCCTGCAGCCTTCAGTGTGGATGACAACTGTGCAGAACATCGTGATAAATGGGGAAAAGGTTGAGGTTATCAAGGGTTTTTCTCTTGCTTGGATCCGTAATCCGTGCTTCAGAAGCCACAGTCAGGAGACCAGATGGCTCATTGCAGGTAAATCTGTTGCACATCCGGGACCTCTGTAAAGTGTTGAAAAGAGAGGATATTACTTTGAGGACTAAGCTATGCCTGACCCAACCCATGGCATTTTCAATCACCTCATATGCAGCTGAAAGTTGGACATTGAATAAGAAGAGCAAAGACAAATGTATACATTAGAGCAATGGTGTTGGTAAAGAACTTTATAAGTACCCTGGGCAATCAGATATTTCTTGAAAGGAGTCCAGCCGGAATATGCCGAATAGGCTAGAGTGGTGAGAGTTAGTCTCATGTGCTGTGGACGTGTTACAAGGAGAGACCCGAACCTGGAGAAAGACATCATACTTTGAAAAGTCAAAGGCCAGTGAAAAAGAGTAAATCCTGAACAAGATGGATTGGCACCGCGGCTGCAACAAAGACAAAAACATCAGAACAATGGTCAGGGTGGCACAGGACTGAGTGGTGGTTTTTTCTGTTGTACAGAAGGTCCCAAGGAGATGGAGCCGCCTGGACGGCACCTAACAAGAACCACCACTACAATACCAGCTTCCAGCACTGAGTCAGAAGAACTACAAATGTACGCAGTACAGGGCATTTCCAGGTTTCTGAGAGATATGCACATTAGAGTTTAAATGGTTCAAATGTCAAAATCCAGTCTAAATTTTATACTGGGCATATATTGGTTGAAGATTGCCTTTGTGACCTTTAATCAATTACCTGAAGATTCAAAGCATGTGGATCACAGACTGCACTCCTTCGGTGGAATTGGCTTAAGAAATATAACTATATAGAAAAAAGGACAATACAGACATGGACAAGACAGCATTGCCCCCACCTCATGATAACTAGCTAGAAATCCTCTCCACCCTCCCACCTTTTACAAAACAACACACACACACACACACACACTACCTTTCTTTAAATAAAGAAAAAGGAGACAATTGAGAATGCAAAGAAGCTTGAAAAATTCTATTTCAGAAAATATTGAGTAATTCTTGTGAGAAAATGAACAATGACTTCCACAATCCCTACCAGAGGAACAGGAAAAGAATAAATTTTCCATAAACTAATCTTAAAAAAAAAAAACAACCTGCCTGCCATTGAGTCATTTATAATTCCCCATAGAAAAGGATATTGAAGAAACAGTCCATATTCCACATTTATAAAAGGAAGGTACCAAAAAACACCAGATTTTATTTTCAAAGCTATGAATTTAATTTTTTTTTACAAAATAATCTTATCACTTTATAGTACTCTCCATTAAATTTAATAGATTTGTCAAATCTGCAATTTCATTCTTGGAAGCATTTTGCAAATTCATCTGTTTGGGTGGCTGACAGCATCTCTCTCAA
>NW_022103906.1:83120038-83123447 GCF_000313985.2 Echinops telfairi | reverse complement strand
CACAATAATGTGAAACAAAAAAGAAAACTGATAAGAATCGTCTTTTGAAATGTATTGCTGCTTCCCTCAGGAAAGTAGAATGGCAACAAAAGGAGATTAGACAAAACTCAGAGGGGTAGTGTTATAATTTATGTTTTCTGTCAACTTCCCTGGGCTGGAAGGCTCTTGGGTTTGGCAAGACATAGTAATCCCCCAAGATAAGATCCCCCCCTAGGGTATAATCTCTTCCAATGTATACTGTGCGATCACTTGCTTGCTTTTTTTGTTGGCTCTGTATTCTCCACCTGACTCATTGTCTGCCCTCTGTTTCTGTGGATTGGAGCCAATGGACTGCTTAAAGCCTGCTGATCCTAGGGATTGTCCGCAGCCATATTCTCTGCTAACCTTGGATTCATTCATTTATGCTTTCAGCTGGGCTGCAGAACTTGGCTTAATCAGTCCCTTACAACTGGTGACTAAACATAAGGGTTGACAAAGACATGATTTAAGTCGTCAAGGATTTTCTTTCACATGAATCTGCAATCAATGCCCATGAAAGAAGCAGTCAAATCGCATTGGGCAAATATGCTTCATAAAACCTCTTTAAGTGTGGAAGACCACGGATAGCACTTTGACCACTAAGCTGCTCCTGACCCAAGTCAGTTGCTGCATGTCCATGTGAAGGTTGGATAATGAATAAAAAGCAAACTGAGGAGGAACGGATGCATCCAAATTATGGGGCTGGGGAAGAATATTGAAAGTACCATCAAACACCAGAAGAACAAATGAACCTCTTACAAAAGTATAGCCATGATGCTCCTTAGAATCAAGGATGACGAGACTTGAAACTTCATCTCACATACTTTAGACATCCCAACAGGAGAGAGAAGTCCCTGGAACAGGACAACATCATTGGGCAAGTAGAAAGGAAGTGTAGAAGAAGGAGATCATCAGTGAGACGTACTGAGAGTGGCTGCAAAAATGGGCTCAGACGTAATCCTAATTGTGAGGATGGCCGTGTTCTATGTCAGCATCAATTCAATGGCACCTAACAACAGAAACAAAAATGTTAATAATGTTATTTCACAAAATGTGTGTCATCATATTCTATTTGTTAGAATCTGCTAGAAGGATACACATGTGATGAACAGTCCGTACACAATGGAAGACAGCATAATGCTGCCAGTTGGTACTAAGAAAAATCACCAGTGTCCACATATTTTCCCACATTCTACGTATTCTGTGTGAATTGTCCTCCAAATAGTCTTCATTTGGTTAATGCGTCCTGGAAAACCCTCCTGAGAAATCTCCCATCAATTCTCTGAGTTCCGTTGTGAGGTGACCCTCCTTTTGTCATGTCACACTGTACACTTGAACAATTACAATTATTTCCACATTGTACTGCGATCAATTATTTAATCTCTTTCACATCCACAGTTCTGAATCTGTAATACCAGGGTCAATGTGCTCTTTGTATCTTCAACACCAAGGGTAAAGTTTGGATTGCATAGTGACCCTATGTTTAAAAAATGCTATATATTGTGACTGACCTTCCATCCCTTTATCACCATCTTTTTATGCAGGAGCACTTCCAAGACACTGAGAATATTAGCTGTGCACTCTCTAAATTTAACTTGAAAATTGAGCAATTCACAGGTAGGGCCTTTGAAATAATAACAGTGGAGTTTTTACTTCTGATAATTGTAGGGTAGCTTTTACCAAACTATTCTTCTTGCCATACCAGTTATACATAAAATACCATAGATAGAAGTCTTCTGACAATAAAAATGGTGACCTCAGGAGAAAGGGAAGTAATAAACCCTATCGTCTACCTCTCTTCCTGGAGAAAATTTCACTATTTACACCAAAAAAAAAAAAAAGCATGCAGTCCAACTAAAGACTGGTTTAATATTGCAAACAAACAAAATCCAGATCATTGTCATAGAGTCAATGCTGACTCATTGAGACCCTAAAGGCCAAGGTTGAACTGTCCTTTGAGTTTATAAGACTGTAACTGACTACAAGAATAGAAAGTCCCATCTTTCCCCCTTTGAGTGGTGGTAGGACTTTCTGAATGGGAGCCCAATGGGTAGCCACTACACCGCCAGGACTTTGAATCTGAAGTATGTTGAAACTGAGGAGTGGATTATTGTAAAAATGGGAACTTTTCAGAGAAGGCGGTTAAAGATTGAAAGATGAATTATGGGCTGTCTATGTTCATGAAGAAATCAAGACCCACCGGCAGTTATTGATAGAAGGATGAGAGAGCAATCAACACACGAGAAGTTGAATGGTGCTGGAGGAAGTTGGTGTTCTGGTTCTACTGGAGTGGAGAGATCTCATTAATAACTTCTCAGCAGTCCTGATTCACTTAATGTACTAGAAAGGTCACACCTGAGGAATGAGCACCATGCCAGTGATAAAACCCACTTTAAACTTGCCTTAAAGATTTAAAGCCAAGCTATAAGAGGATATTGAATTTGAAGGTTGACTTTTCTAGAGAGGCAGCCTTTAAGGATTCTGTAAGCTTCTCTCCAATAAAACAAAAATACAACTCCTGCTGAGTCAATTCTGAATCAACGTGACCACATAGGACAGAGCAGAGCCATTCTGGGGGGTTCAGGAAACAACTACCTACCAGCTTGACAGAATTTTCAGAGAATATGTTACCACCAAACGGAAGAATGCACATTAATTTTAAATAAAAACACAATATTCATCAAATATACCATAGGCTGAGCCATAAAACAAACAAAATGTACAAATAAAAGATGTACAAAATACTTTCTGACACACTATTAACTTAAAAATAAATAATAAAATGATTTTTTACCTCTTCACACATTAGGAAATTTAACATCACAAACTTAAATAACTCATGTAAAAATACATCAAAGAGATATGAGAACATATTTCAAACTAAACAATAAGGAAAACATAGACTAGGTGTATAAAGCATAGCTGAGCAATAGTTACAAATAAGTGTATAGCATTCAATGCCTATATTATAAAATGTAAAATCAAGAATCTTAGATTCCACTTTATGGAGGTAGTAGAATAAAAGTAAAGCAAATCCCAAATAAGAAAACAAATTGTTGTTGAAGCTCTTTTCCTTAGGTACTGTGAAGTCGGTTTTACTGATGTAGGACAGGCCGAAAAAGCCTGGCCCTACACCATTCACAGGATCATTGCTATGTTTTCGGGTTTTTTAAATCCTTTTATTGGGGCTCATACAACTTTTCACAATCCATACATCAATTGTGTAAAGCACACTTATACATTTGTTGCTCTCATCATTCTTAAAATTCACTTTCCGTTTGGGTTCCTGGAATTAGCTCCTCATTTTCCTTTTCCCCTCTCCTTCCCTCCCCGCTCTCCCCTCCCTCATGAACCCTTAATAATTTATAAATTATTATTATATCTTATCTTA
>NW_022103906.1:83116073-83119044 GCF_000313985.2 Echinops telfairi | reverse complement strand
TATTCATTGGCCAGATTTCACAACATGTAAGGTGATTGAAAATGCCATGACTTGGGTCATAGGCACCTTTGTTCTCAAAGTGCTATTCTTGCTCATGAATGCTTCTAAAGGGGTCCTTTTCAGATTTGCTCAATGCAAGGCATCACTGAATTTCTTGATTGATGTGTCCATGGACAGTGATTGTACAGTTGAGTGAAATAAAGCCCTCCCAAACTGAAATATTTTGTCCATTTATCATGTGTCTGATTACTGAACCAAGGATGAGGATTTTTGTTTTCCTCAAGTTGATCTGTAATGCAAGCTGAAGACTGCGGTCTTTGACCTTAATTAATAAGTGCTTCAACTCTTAATCACTTTCAGCAAGTAACATTGAAACATTTGCATGTTTCATTTGCAGGTTCTTAATGAGTCTTCTTCCAATCCTGAGTCCACATTCTTCTTCAGATACCCAAATACTCAAATTGTTTGCGCAGCATGCAGACTGACTAAGTGTGGTGAAAGAATTCAGTCTTAACACGCCTCTTTCTTGATTTTAAAGATGCCGTATCTTCTTGTTCTGCTTGAACAACTTCCTAATCACCCATGTAGTTTCTATATGAACAAAAATAAATATTTTAGAATTTACATTTTCACAATGTTAACATTAATTTGTTATGACTAAAAAGCCGAATATCTTTACATACCAAATATATAACAGGTAAATACCTTGCTGCTGTTCTCTGCTTTCAACCAAGAGCCATCTGATATTAGCAATGATATCCTTCATTCCCTGTGTCTATTGCAGTCCAGTTTATATTTCTGTCTGTACCCTGGTAATGTACTGTTCCAGCTGTTCTTGAATTATTATCAGTTAAAAATTTCACCAGCAAAATTATGATATACTATTAATATTTTTCAATATTTTCCACACCCGTTGGGTTATTTTTATCTGGAATACATATAAATAACAAAAATAAAATAGACATCTTGAGAGTTATCAAAATTAAAAGTTGTTTCTTGCTAAGGTTAATAAAATTTATTAATAGACTCTAAAATTGCCAAGGAAAGAATAAGAGATAAAACCCAAACTACCAATATGAAGAATTCAAAAAGGAAAGACAACTATCATCCTTACAAATATTAAAATAGAATTTGAGTCCCTGAGTAGTACAATAGATTAAGTTCTCCGACACTGAATGAAAAGTGAGAGGTTTGAGTAAACTCCACAGCTTCTCAGAAGGAACATCTTGAGATGCACATTTGAAACATTGGCCATTGAAAATCCGGTGGCGTCCAGTTCTATTCTGATAAATATGGACTCTTCACAAGTAAGAATGACTTATACCAGTGCTCTATGAACATATTGATGGTAATAATTATGTTATTAATAAAATGATCTTATAATAAAATGACTTGATTAATAAAATAATTATTGGTAAAGCCACAGAGACAAATATAAATGGAAAGTCTAAATAGACTATAGCTATTAAAGTAACTCAAGTATAATGAAATACTTTTTGTTGGAAAATTTCAAAGTTCACCTTTAAATATTTATTAAACATTTAAGAAAGAATAATACCAATGACACATAATTCTTACAGAAATAGATAAGCAAAGAACACTATCTATTTTATGAAGACAATAAGATTCTAACCATACAGGTAAAAAATAGTTATGAATAATTGCATATTTTAGTTCTCATAAATCAGATTTTGCATTGCTGACCTCAATGCTAACAAACTCAATTTAGAAATAAGTAATACAAATATTATAACTAAGTAGGATTTCACAATGGAAAACATTTTAACATAAAATATTAAGCAGTATAATTCTCAATAATAATGAAATAAAGGAAAAAATCATATAACATTTTCATTAGAAGCAGAAAAAGCTTTTAATATAATTCAGTGTACATCAAAAATCGAGGGGAAAAACATACATGTCAAAATCTAGGAAACTAAGATATCCTAAATATAGTACACCTATAATAAATTCTCTTAATATCAGTTAAGTTATACCAAATTATTGAATGTTTTTTTCTTAAGATTAAAAAAAAAGATTATTTATGTTCACTATGTCTAGTAAATTTGGCATTTTAAGTGCCATGGAGCGAAGCAAGAAAAAAAATTTAAGATTTTATAAAATAAGTTAAACCAGTTCTCTTCAGATATGACAAATTTATGTATGAAAACATAAAAGATACTGCAATGAATAGTACATACAGCACCATTAGTGACAAGATATAAGGTAAATAAATAATCATGTCTTATAGTTCTCTATATTATCAACAAATAGCCTTCGGACTGGCCCCTCAAAAAAAACACCTATGACATAAAATAAACTTTTAAAGCCTTCAAGAAAAAAAAATTCAAAGTACATAAAGTGCATACAAAAAATTTTATGAAACATTGCTAAGAGACTTTTCAGAAGATCTAAATAAATGGAAAGGCAAGGCATGTTGAAGAATGAGCAGATGCAATCAATTCTCATGAAGTTTATCTATCCAGTAGACGCAGCCAATTGCAAATAGATTCTATCAGATTTTTGCTGTTGTAGCTAAATAAATTGACAAGCTGATTACAAACCTTACATGGAATTTTATATACTTCTAAAGGGGAGAAATTATCTTAAAAGAAAGAAAATAACAATTCTAAGGCAGGCTTCTCTTACCTGATTTCAAAATCTAGCAGGAATCTCTAATAATAAAAATAGCATAGCATTGGTATAAAATAATCATTAGGTCAATAGAACAAAGTTGAGTTTCCCCTAAAGCACACAGAAGTATTCAGTGCATTTTACCGATGCACCAAGTTGTATAGAAGGAAAAGCAAAGACTTAAAAATGTTATTGCAACTGAGATTCCAAATGGAAAAAAAATATGTAAATCTTGACACTCACCCCTTGCATTTAAAACACAAAAAATTATTCTAGATGAAATGAAAATCAAAATAGTTTAGCATAAAATCTGAAAAAGAATACCTATAAAATAAAA
>NW_022103906.1:83114618-83115805 GCF_000313985.2 Echinops telfairi | reverse complement strand
AAAAAAAGAGAGAGAGAGGACATATGTATGAACAATAAATATCTGAAGGGAGAATTTATCATCAGAGAAATTATAATCAGTGGGAAATATAAAATAAACAAACAAACACATAAATAACAAATATTTCCAAGCATGAGAAGCAATGTACATTAAAAATGATACCAGTACTATGAAAGATTATGAAAGTAAAAAATTATAAATTATAAAAAAAGTAAACATATTTCTAATCGCATGCTCTCATAATCCATCCTTTGTAATTCCCCAAAAGCATATGCACACACACACACACAATTAATAATCTTCATTAGTAGCTTTAGTCATAATAATAGCCCTGAACTGAGCATAATCCAAGTTTTTGTTAATAGGAAAGTAGATAACCATATGATGGGCCACTGAACAGTGATAAAACAATGAATGACCAATAATTTCAACAATTTAAATTAATTTTCAATTGTTATACCAAGCCCGAGAAGTCTCCATTCTATAACAAAGACTGTGTTCACCTTGGCCTTCGACAGGCAAGGTTGGAAGGGAGGCTTCCCCTGTCTCCCTCCCTTCTTCCTTGCGGGACTCCCAGAAAACAGTTTTGTACAACAGAATCATCACAATGGTTAGAATACGTGGGGCTCAGTTCATCACTGTCAGCCCGGACTAAACTCTGGTTCAGTTTTATTTTAGTCTTTACTGAGAAGTGCATCTTCAAATGTGCCAGAGATTCATGTATTAAACTACTACTAATTTTGGGACAAAAAAACGAACACGTTTGTTTAATTCATTGTTGAATCAATGAATGGATGAGTACAATATGTCCAGCCTCGTTTTTACATGCCCAGAACTAAAAGGGCCTCCTATTTTTTTAAAAGAAGATGAAAACAACAGAAGCTGAAAGCACAAAGGGAAAGCAGCCGCAGTGCTAACTGGCGCAGCAAACCAGGTGAGTGAGAAAGCGGTACTTCCGGCAAGTTTTCAAGAAGGCAGTGCAGAATGACGCACTAATAACTCCAGCCAGCAGCAAGTGGCAGGTTCCCATCAAGAGGAGCACTAGTGCTTTGAATCGGCATTAGGGAGATTGTTTCTCACATGTTATCGCTGCAGTTCATATTGATTCATTCTCTGTAGTTGAAATATCTTTTAAAAATTTATGGTGCATTTTTATGGCAATAGCCAATCATGCATATCATTAGTGT
>NW_022103906.1:83112888-83114358 GCF_000313985.2 Echinops telfairi | reverse complement strand
CCCAGACCATACTAAACACACTCATATTCGATCTTTGTAGTTGGTGAAGGAAGCAATGAAGTGACTTAAGATTTCAGGCATTTCTGGAAATTTACACAATGGAAACACTTGAAGGAGAGGTAACCAGCAGTTCACGTTTAGTATTTCCGCTTCAGTGGCATTGAGTCCAAGCTGCCTCCTAGCTGTAATCCCTAGAAGTAATCCTTGACCGATGTCGCCCTCTGCCCAGGCACACACCGACTGGTTCTGAGTCCTGGTAAGTGCTTAGTGTTACTCATGGAATGGATGTCAATTTATAAGGAAAATCAGCTTTAAAAGGTAAAGTAAAAGAAAATGTATCAACACAAAGTGTGCTTTTGCCCACTGACTGTCTGCATGTCACTCAGAACCCTGCTAGGTTTCCTTGAAAAATTACATATGATTTATAAACATCATTTATTTTCCACTTTTAAAATTGAAGTAATAATCACATTCATAGATGTGTAAAATATAACATAGACTAAAATAAGTATTGGCAAACTCTTTGGGTTCATAGTACAGTTGCTTGTTGTGCTTCTGTTTCTATCATTCATCTTTACTCCCCTGACATGTTTTCAAATATACCAAAGTACCAGAGTTAGCTCCATCTCTTCATAATCAGCTGCACCACATAGAACTGTCTTTACTTTACTTTCATCAATTTTGTTTCCAATCCCTTTAGTAACTCTTCCAAAATTTCACGCTACCTTTCATCTCACCTCCGGTCCCACCAATATTAATTCCAGTAGATAATTTCAGTTATCACCTGAAAAATAATATTTAGACATCACGTGGGATTTACCCACATTTCTTTTGTATACATAAATCACAAACATATATTTTGCCAAATGCAGTAAGCGGTGGAGTGATGGCCAAATAGGCCCTCTTCAGGGTTCCCTATTGCCATGAGGAAGAGGTCAGACATGTCTTCATTCTCCATCTTTTTTGACCTATTCTGATACCAACCATCCCTCCCACCATCCTCTATTTATATACTGCGCTAAATACATTGTTTCAATGGCAACACAGAACCCGCAGCCAATATCCTCGATTATGAGGATTTATTAAGGAAGCTAATAGGTTGCTACAAGTTAGGATCAGTAGCAGTAAGGATACAATCATTGGTCGGTCCATTGTAACACCATTCCTCAGCCATCAACCAAGTCTCTGGTCCTCAGTCTCTTTGTCATGTGGACCCTTGGCGTCTGCCTCTTTGAGTCCTAAAGGCAGCCCATCCATCACTTTGTCTCGCAGACCTATACCTGGCCAGATGAGGAGAAACCACCCCATTGTCTTGGCATTGAGCTCTGTGTCTCTGTGACATATCCTCTGGTGTTTCTGGTCTCTGCCTTGGCCCCTTCAGAAGAATATCTGCAACATGCCCTTTTACATGGTCTTCAGTTTTCCCTCTATGTCTGAGTAAGTTCTAATACATCCAGGAATGCTGTTGAT
>NW_022103906.1:83082353-83112788 GCF_000313985.2 Echinops telfairi | reverse complement strand
TTGCTACAAGTTAGGATCAGTAGCAGTAAGGATACAATCATTGGTCGGTCCATTGTAACACCATTCCTCAGCCATCAACCAAGTCTCTGGTCCTCAGTCTCTTTGTCATGTGGACCCTTGGCGTCTGCCTCTTTGAGTCCTAAAGGCAGCCCATCCATCACTTTGTCTCGCAGACCTATACCTGGCCAGATGAGGAGAAACCACCCCATTGTCTTGGCATTGAGCTCTGTGTCTCTGTGACATATCCTCTGGTGTTTCTGGTCTCTGCCTTGGCCCCTTCAGAAGAATATCTGCAACATGCCCTTTTACATGGTCTTCAGTTTTCCCTCTATGTCTGAGTAAGTTCTAATACATCCAGGAATGCTGTTGATAGTCGTGTTCTCGTCTGTTAGCTGACCATCTCCCTGAGGAACATGAAGGAAAGTGTCTTATGTTACACCTAGTAAAGTCATCTTAAAGATACATCTCACACTAACCCTGTTACAGAGCACACCCTCCAAAATGGGGTTACAGCTACCCGCAGAGAGTGTAGAATTATAAAACATCACACAAGGAATTCTGGTGAGAAGGGTCATATTGACTATATTGATTGACTATATCTCACCAACCTTGTTTGTTTCTTATTTTCCTCTACATCCCTAGGGAATACCTGTTCTGCACCAACCAATACTCTTTTTGTATGCGATCTTTAGATTTCTTCTTCACTTTAAGTACAAAACCAAATCTTGAGTCACCATCGAAGATATATTAGATATCTCCATTTGAAGGTCACATCAAAAATCCACATTCACTATTTCAAATGAAATTCCAGTTTCCATCTTTAACCCAGTCTCAGAGGATTCTCACATAACATAGCTGGCCATCTACTTTCAAAACCCTATGAAGCAGTTCTACTCCACATACATGGGGCTTCTATTCCATGCAATCAATTTAATGATAACAAACCGCAACATATTGTAGCACAGGGTGTGGCATATACAATATTCATATGTCATTCTGGAAGCCTCCTTTTTAATAAATCTGGGAATAATTAGCAATGAGTTTTGGTAAAATAGAGGGGTGGAGAAAAGAAGAAGGCGCTTGGCAAGATAGACTGACCATCGCTGCAACAATGGGCTCAGGCGTAGGCATATTTGTGAGGATGATACAGTGGGAAATATTTCCCTACTTGCCTGTCTTGTCTGACTATGATCGTGTGAATGTTGCTGTGAAGCAAGATGGAAGTTATGCCGCTGGTATTTTAAATACCGGCAGGATCATCCCATGAGTACAGGTTTAATGGGGCTTCTAGACGAAGAACAAATGAGAATGAGGAACAGGAAGAATATATCTACATATCACCCACAGAAATCTTATGAATAGCAGCAGATCATTGTCAGACCGAGGGTAAGAAGATAAGTCTCATATAGGAAATCATTCAAAATACACCTGTGGAAGAATTGTTTCCCCAAAGTAGCATCACTTTAATTATGCCGATGTAGTAAGATTTCAGCACATTCATTTGCTGATTGGGAACATGATAAGTTATAAGAAACAGTTGCAAACAAACAATAATCAGACCATGTATGAGGATGGTCAGTACATAAGCATGGAACGTGTGAGGTATGAATGTAGTAAAATTGGAAGGTCTCAAAAATTAAATAAAAATTGAACGATTAATATCTGAGACATGAGTGAACTAAAATGCACTGGTATTGTCCATTTTCAATTAGACAACGGCTTATTATGCCAAGACCAAAAAATTCACAAAGAATGGCTTTCCATTCATTATCAAAAATGATCTTTTAAGATATATATTGAAGTACAACATCTGTGGTAGGATAACATGAATAAGTGCAAGGAAAATCAGTCAATATAACTACTTATGACCCACCACTCAAATGAATGTAGAAGAAAGAGAAAACTCCTACCAACGTTATCATGCTGAATGATCCGATTAAGGGGCATTGATAAGGACTGGTGATTATAATAAAAGAGTTAGAAACAGAGGGAAATAATCACCACTTGGAAAAACAAAACCGGAGATTGCGTGATTGAACTTGGTGAGACCAACCACGGCTTCTTTCAAAATCCCTATTTTCAGCAGCCTAACTAGTAACTGTACCAATGGACTTTACCAGACGGAACACACAGTAATCCAACTGACTACGTCTGCAGGAAGAAAAGATGGAATAGCGCAATTTTAGCAAACTAAACCAGAGCCAACTCTAAGATAGTTAAGAGCTCATGCGTAAATGTAGCTTGAAGCCCAAGAAAATTAAAAGAACTCCATGAGAGCCAATATACAATCTTGAGCATTTCCCACCTGAATTTAGGGAACTTTTCAAGAACATTTGACATACATTGAGCTCGAATATGAAAACGTGAAGAGCTGTGGGATGACTTCAAGATATCATACATGAAGACAGCAAAAGGCTGCTTAAAATATAGAAAAGAAAGAAAAAGACAATGTATGTCAGAAGACAATCTAAAACTTGCTCTTGGATATAAAGTAGCTGAAAGTCAATGAAAGGAGTGATGAAGTAAAAGACATGTGCGGTTAGTTTCAAAGAGCAGCTCAAAAAGAGAAAGTGTTCGAGTGAACTGTGAAAAGATTTGGAGTTAGAAATCCAAAAGAAAAAGATATGCTCCACGTATCTCAAGCTGAAAGAAATGAAGGGGGGGAAAAATCAGACCTTCCGTGGCAATCTTGAAGGTTTCTATGGGCAGACTGACTATCACTGGACCTAAAGTAATTGATCAATATGCAATCATTTTAAAAAGTGGCATATTTTCAAGATTCAATGTGTTTGATAGAAGATGTTCAAGTGGCACCGGATGTGTCGGTGCTACAACCAAACCACAGTGGCCCTTTACACGGCAAAAAGCACTCTCCGCCATTTCAGTTGCTCCCACGGCTGAGCCCATGGTTGCAGTCAGGTGTCAGTGCATCTCTTTGCAGGCCTTGCTCTGCTTTGCTGCCCCTCTGCTCTACCAAGCATGATGTCCTTTTCCAGGGACTGGTCTCTCCTGACAATATGCCCCAAGTATGGAAGACTAAGTCTTATCATCCTTGTCTCCAAGGAGATCTTTGGTTGTACTCAAGACAAATGTGTTTGTCCTTTTAGCAGTCCATGATACTTTCAATATTCTCTCCAGCACCACAATTCAAATACATCTGTTCTTTGATGTTCCTTATTCAATGTCCAACTTTGACATGCATATGAGGCAATGGAAAATACCACGGATGTTTTGGGTCCGGCCCACTTTAGTCCTCAAAGTAACACCCTCACTTTTAAATATCTAAAAGGGTCTTGGGCAGCAGATTTACCCAATGCAGCATGTCTTTTGGTCTCCCGACTGTTGCTTCCAGGATCCATAGAAAACAAAATGTTTGACAACATCACCCCTTCTTGATTTATCATGATGTTATCTATTGGGCCAATAGATAACTGAATTATTAAGAAAAAAGTAAAGCTTTAGGAATTGACCAAATGCCCGTTAAAATATTTTAAAAATCTGACACAGCAGCAGAAGCAGTCACTTGTTCATGGCAAGAAATGTCAAAGAACCAACGGGCAGAGAGCACATGCGGACCTATTGCAAAGAAAGGTGACCCGACACCGTTCAGAAATCTGAGCAAGGCTACAAACATTCCTGAGAATGAAATAAAGCCAAGAAGGAGCAGGAAGAATAAGTTTTATGTGCATGTGAGGTTTCAGGGCAACAAAAAAGTCCCCAATGAAAATGAGGAGAAGGTGGTAAGGCAAAGTAATTTCAGTGTGCTAAGGTGAGTTCATATTTACAGAGTTAGAGCTAATGCACAAAAATATTAGCTGGCTATAGTTAATAAAGATGAGAAAATAAATCAAGGGCATTGAAAGTTAGAATGGTATTAAGACTTCAATAATATAGAAATATCATAGAAGGATGGTTTTCTTCTGAAAAAGGCACAGTGCATTTTAAAATAAGAAACAGATATGCCCAATAAGACAAACGAAACAAAGTAAATTTATGAGATTTAAAAAATATATACAGAATGAATTTGGCCCTTTGATAGAAGCTTTGTACTAAATAAAATTGTGCTGAAAAATCACATTGTGAATGTGTACCTCCCAGGGCCCTTTTGTTCTGAACTCCACCTCTTACCAAAGCTTTTAGATTCGTTCCTTCATTAATATCATTGGGTTTATTTATATAGAGGTTAGATCACCTGTTGTTAGCATGTGGTTCTGGGTCATTACAAAGTGAATTTTAATAAATTAAACCTGATGTCCTTTTGAAAAACAACACATGGGTCAACAACTATGATTAAGTTGTCTATATTAATATGTGGTTATCTCTAGGATAATTATAGTTTCTTCCAAATGATTCATATAAATGGAAAATGCCTTTAAATAGTTTCAAAGTTATTTTTATTCACACCTTTTAAACTTTCCATGTATCTAAATAACTTTGGATTCTCAGCGGTCTTAAATTAACTATTTAATGTAATATTCTGGGCCACTTCCTTCTAAATGGAATCAGTAGCATATTGGTTAATCACATAGCTGGTGAAATAAAAGATCTGCTTGGAATCAGAGCTCTGTAACTAGCTCTTGACCTTGTGCATGTCATTAACCTTTCTCTGACTCAATTGTTCCTTTATCTTCTGGAAAAAAGAATAATACCTATAAATTTTGTTAATTCTCAAAATGACACGAGTTAATATAGTTAGGGAATATTGGACTGGTAGCCACAGTGTTGGCACTCTGGGGAAAGATGTGGCTGTCTGCTTCTGGCGTGATGCACAAAACGTCAAAAGGACTGTCATTGAGTGTCTCAGTGGCCGAGATGGCAGTCAATAGGGTTTGGGCAGATATGGATTGGTTATTCTAAAAAATAAGTTAATATGAGTTAATATTTTTAAAAAGAGTCATACAAAGAAATCAGTTTGTAAAATTTTAAGAACAGAGTCTGATACAGAGTAAACACTTGATAATTAAATTATTATAATTTCAATCATTCTATGCTCTTCTACACTGCTTTTCTTGTAGTTGCTACTTTCAAAATAACAATCAGTTATTGAATCATTAGAAAAAAGAATAAAACTACCTACATATTATTTTAGCATACTTAATATCATTCCTTTGAACTTAGGTACATCGCAGTTTTGAAACTAGTGTATTCTCTCTTTCATATTCTGAACTCCTGGTGGTAGCACGGTGGGCTCGGTCTCCGGCTGAGGATGAAGATGAAGCTGTTTCCTACTATGAAGTTTCAGTCTCTGAAACTCGAAGGAGTGCTCCACGCTGTCGTCATGATTCTGA
The DNA here is from genome assembly GCF_000313985.2 of Echinops telfairi. Taxonomy (NCBI): domain Eukaryota; kingdom Metazoa; phylum Chordata; class Mammalia; order Afrosoricida; family Tenrecidae; genus Echinops; species Echinops telfairi. The sequence goes on along the minus strand of NW_022103906.1, from coordinate 83,107,500 downwards.
AACGACTTGGTTGCAATGAGTTTGTTTTTGGTTTATTGCTGATGAAGATGAGCTCGTTAACTGAGTGCTCTTAGATGTGACAAACTACTAAAAAGAAAAAGAAAGAAGGAAAAATCTTACTAGATAAGATCTGAGGGGGATGTCCAGTGATGTCCTCAAGGCTGCCAGAATTTGGGGGCTCTTGTGAAATACTCTATCCTCAAAAACTAGATCATCTGAAGGGAGTGATGAAACTGGGTGCGGTTCTCTTATGTTCTGGTTATAACTCCTGATATGTTTCATGCTCCCTTATTTTCAGATGAATTTGGGTGCCTGCAAGTTATCAGATGACTGCAGGTACTCAGATTCAAGAGCTAAGCAAGAAGTTTTGGGAAAATCCAAGGTATGAATGTCTTTACTTTCCATTTCTCCTAAATACTAGTGAAATATCACAGAACTAGTCACACCGAAGGGACGTGTGAAAACATAATCCCAAAATCAGTACTATGGGGTAAAATTTATGAGGAGAAAATTATATGAAATGCCTTGAAAACAAATGAGGTAAATATTAATACGAAACCAACCCAAACCTGCCATTAAATTAATTTCAGCTCATAGTGAAGCTGTTGTAAATCATAGGTTCTCAACCTTATGTGGACGACCACTTTTTATCAGAAAATAAAGAAGGAAAAGAAAACACGAAACTCCGCACCCTCCCCTGGAAATTAAAAGTTTATTTTGCAAGTTTGGGTTATTAAAAAAATGAGTTATACCTTTATATTTATTTTATATGTTTATTGTTATTTATTTTATATGTAACTATTATTCATATAACCATTATTTATTTATAACTATTTTATTTATTATGCACATACATTTATATATTATTCTATATGTATACATTTATTATATCTTTCTAAAGTGTCATACAAAATAGTTTGTAAAGTTCTTAGAACAGAGTCTGATACAGAGTAAACACTTTATAATTCAAGTATTATAAGCCACACTAAAGGGTAGGATTGTACTCACTTCAGCAGCACATCTTCTAAAATTGGAAAGATATAGAGAAGATTAGCATGGCCCCTGAGCCAGGATGACGCACAAACTCACGAAGTCTTCAATGGACCAAGTAAATAAATGTGCAGTCCCTCTGACTCTTTCCTGCTCACTCATTTAGCATCTCCTCTTTGAGGAATCATTGTGTAAGTTTTCATGGAAGCCGATTATCACCTTTCTCCAGCAGAGAGGTTGGTGGGCTCGATTCATCTAACGAGTTCTAGACAGAACATTTTATTCTTGTAAGAGAGCTCTCAAGAGCATGAAAAGCAGCATTGGATGACAAGGACTTCATATGACTTCACAGGAAGGACAGACAGATAGTAAGGAGTTCAGTAGAAACTGGGTTGAAAGTTACACAGCAGCCTGTTGGTGGGACCAGTTCGAAATGGTCTCATACATGGAACTAAGGGAGGTGGACTTTGTTCTAAAATCAATGAGACAATTATTGCTATCAAAATTCAAATTAATATACATTTTTACCTTAGAAAAAAACTCAGCATGGGGTGAAGCATGGAGCTCAAATGGGAAAACCATAAAAGAAGAAGAGGCCTTACACAAGTGCAGGATCTGGGAAAATACAAAAAAGGGGATAGATCTGTACCTGGTAAAATGATCAAGAGAATTCAGTGACCAATTAAGAGGGAAAATGTAGTGTAAGGAAGATATTAGGATGACCTCATGGTTCCTAGTGGAATAATTGGATTGTGGCTTTAGTTAAGAGATAAAAGTGGTAGGCTTTTGAGGAAAAATGACGACTTTGTGTTTGATCATTGCGCACATGAAAGGTTTATGGATCAGCCAAGGCCAGAGACTCACGACTTGGGGAAACAGGTTCTGGAAGAGAGCGGGGACTCAGCTCAGAACAGAGATTCAGATTGTAGGCAAATCAGCAGTGCCGGATGCCAGATAAAAGTGGCAAAGGAAGATAAAAGAATACGGGCTCATGAATTCTAAAATTTAACCTGTGACAGGAATATCCAAAATGAGGTGTAAAAAAGGCAGCCCAAAAGAGAAGAGGAATGGGAGACACAGGAGCAAAAAGGACCATTTTTAGATAGAGCCTTAGGAAGGTTTACGTTTTCTTGAGAAGACAACTAAGTTGTTTTAAGTCACTAGACTTAACATTTAAACATTGGTTTTACAGGAATAAAACATGGTAAGCTGTGGTATACATTGTGAAATTTTTTAAAGGGCATTTTAATCATTCAGGGTAAATAGGACATTGTTTAAAATAGGGAGTTAAGTTATATATGTGAAGGTGCTATGTAATTATAAACACAAAGCATAGATATAAGTAAATGTAATAAAATGTGAAGTAAAATAAATAATTTTCGGTTAGAACAGCCATACTAAAGACCAGTCACCTTTTGTGAACTATAATTCATAAAAGATTATAGAAAGCCATATAAGTATATATTCAAAATGTATTTCATGCATATCTTTTAGGGCACTGAATAAGGAATAAAGGTAAAAGGAACAATAAATCAAGGCTCTAAGTTTTTAGGCTTCCCTCCAGTTTTCTCTCCTTTATAAAGTTTTTCTTGAGTATACACAAAATGCCTAGCCAGTTGTGCATGCGCCAATTCCAATTCCTGGCCACCCAGTATGCTCTAGAGCAGAGTTTTGCTACCTAAGGCTTTAAATGGCTACTTTTTCAGAAGTTAGATCACCACATCCTTCTTTGGAGACACTTCTGGGTAGACTGGAAGTGTCCATCATTTAGTGACAGCCTAAAACTTAGTGACGGCCCAAGGCCTTCCTTTCTGAATATTTCACCTACCACTCACTACTGTCCTATCCATCCCTGGTGACCCTGTAGGACAAGAAGAACTCTGTAAGTAGTGTTTGCTATCCTTGAACTCTTCACAGAAGCAGACTATTATCTGTTTTCAGCAAAGCAGCGAGTGGATTTGAATCACTGACATTTCTTTTAGCATCCCAGTGCTTAACCCGCTGTGCAACCAGTGATTATCTGCTGACTACACAAGACCCCCCAAAGCTAGATTACTAAATCCTGTTGTTTTTTTTTTTAATTCATGTGTGGTTCTACCCTAGTAAGGATTTCATCCATGTGGTTGCAAGCCCCATGGAATGTCTCTAAGCTTCTTTTGTTTTCCATATAAGCTCATATTTAATGAGGACTGCATTTCTTGTTTAAACTCTAAAGTTTGCTTCTTATTGAAAACAAAGAGAAAGAAAACAAGCAATATTAAGTGCTGACAAGTCCCTGGAGGCATGTGGTTCCCTTGTTCTTTAAAAGCTCTCAGTAGCCTTTGTGGATTTACCAAGGTTCATTACAGAGACAAATAATAAAAAAAAAAAAATTAAAACCATAGTTCTGAAGTGACAACTGCATTTGTCTCTAAAGAAATGGGGAAAAATCAAGAAAACAAGAATAACTTAAAAGTAGAAACATTTAGTTCCAGGCAATATTTCACTTTACTTTTCCCTCCAATCAATCTTAAAAAGCTGTTGTAGCCTGTGAAACATAAGACTATGCAGTATCACAGAAATGACTCCTTACCTGAGAAATATTGATGTCTCCGGCACATGAAAAAAATGTCTGCTAATCGTCCATTGAAACTACCTTCTATATTAAGATTGCCTTTCCCTGTTTGGAGTCACACACTAATTTCTATTATAAGATTCTTTTTTATACTAAGAAGAAATGAGAACGTATGCTAAGCAACTTAGAAACAAGTCCATATTCCTAGCGAAGCCTGCACCTCCGTTCTGTGTTCAAACTGCTCTTCCAGTTCTTCCCTGAGGTTCAAGGGACTGCTTGCAGGCTCCCCCTCCACCCAGTTAACACAAACCTTAAACTGTGTGAAGGATTTATAAGAACATCCTTGTCCATGCTTAGTCTCACATGGCTCCAACATTTGGTTACTATCTTGATCTGCTGTGTCTGGTGGCCTGGTGGGTTAAGAATTGGGCTAGTCATCACAAGGTACATGATTCTCACCCACTAGCCACTCAGTGGGAAAAAATGAGACTGTCTGCTCCCATATAGATTTATAGTTTGAGGAACCCCATGGAATGATTTTACCCTATCTGTAGAGTCGATGTGAGTGGAGATGAACTCCAGGCTCTGAGGGTTTTATTGGGCTTTGTTTTGTTTGCCCCAGTGTGTCTCCCTATCTCATTCCCTTCAGTCCTTGTGGTGTATACACTAAGATTACTGAAATACACCATCTGCACCCAAAGTTTAATAATCCCTTATTCTCTGAGAGGAATTTTGAGATTTATCTTGTTAGGTAAATAAAAAGTACATAAAAGGAAATGAAATATATTTGCATTTCTCATTGTTGTTCAAAATGTGAAATATCTATTCATTCACCTGCCTTTATTGTTTCTGAATACTTTTCTACATTGAGAACCTAAATATTTCTATAAATTCATCTCTCAGTGTTTTAATATTTAGTGTACTAGTGATAATACTAGTGACAACTAGAAGAAGAATCGAAACATTTGAATGATGGTGCTGATGAACAATGTTGAAAATACCATAACTTCCCAAAGGACATACAAATCTGTCTTGGAAGAAATACAAATGAAAGGTCCTTAGAAGCGAAGGTGGCAAGACTCTGTCTCACATACTTTGGACATGTTATGAGGAGAGAGTAATCTTTAGAAAAGGGCATCATGCTTGGTAAAGAGGAAGATCAGTGAAAAAGAGGAAGATTAATTGATAGAGTGGCTGAGGCTCTGGGCTCAAGCATAACTGATTGTCGGGATGGTGCAGGACCAGCCAGGGTTGCTTTCTATGGGGCCACTATGGGTTGGAAGTCATTGGCAGCATCTAACAACAACATCCTAGGAGCAAATGACATTTCATCCACTAATTAACTTTTGTATTCATAAAGAAAGGAGTTTTAAAAATAAATAAGCTTTTTAAATTTTAAAATTATGTTTAGATTTACAGAAAAAAAGTAAGCATAGTACAGTTTCCATATATTTCCTACACAGTTTCCCCTGTTATCAATATCTTACCTTGGTATCATTCATAAATTAATATCAATATATCCCTGTTAACTGGGATAAAAGCAAAGTAAATAAATAAATAAATAAAAACATGTCACTGTGAAGTTAACTCCAAATCTTGGTGGTACCATGTGTTTTTGAATAGAATTGCTCTATAGGGTCTTCTTGGTTATCATATTTATGGAAGCAGGGAACTAAGCCTTTCTTCCAAGCTATTTGGTGGTTAAGTTCAAAATGCCAACTTTATGTTAGTAGTTGAGTGAAAATGTTATTCAGATTTCTTCTATTTGTATCTAATACCCTATGTTACCAAATTATATCCAGATAGCACATGGTACTTGTGCATCATATAGTTTATTCTCCACTTTGCTGTGAAAATATTCCAGGATTTTATGGGTGACCATGTGTTAGTACAGATTGACTTGAGAAAGACATCCAGACATGCTCATACATGTGGAAGAGAGAACTTTATGTCAAAAAGTAATTATGAATCAATAAAACATCCCAGCCCAGTCCAGATCAAGTCCATAAATTCAATTTTAGCCCATAAGCACGATATTAGCCTATGAATTCCTCTTCAGACTCACGCAGCACATGTAATGATGCTGAATGCAGGAAGAGCACAGGCCTGCGGGTGGAAAGTCTTGTGGATCCGGTGTTGGTAGAAGCATCTCAAGGGCTCTGGTTGCCATCAGTATGGCTCCATGTGGCTTGTAACAGGAACTTGAAGGGGTGGGGGGTGGGAGAGGGGGGCCCACCTGTTCGGATCGCAGAATCAAGAGAGGGCGTTCTCAGAATCCTCATGAGAAGACCAAAAGGGATCATCAGGTTGTGACCTGATTGACCGACTAGACACCACCTCTTTATTCTTTTATCAAGTTAACATGTAATTGTGTGACTGCCACACCGTGACAATATTGAGTGTGAAACGCTTCACAGTAGAAGGATGAGGCTTCCTACTCCATGAAGAGTAAAAGCATCTGAAATCCACACGAGCAGCTTTGTTCTGTCTTACAGAGTCACTCTGAGCCTGAAATGACATGATAGTAGTGAGTTTGGTTTGGGGAGTGTGGAACTTGTTTGATATAATGAGTGAAGTACAGCTCCTGCATCAGGTTGCCAGCTGAAGGCTCCTTTGGGGTGTGGCCTTTAGATAAGAAGTCTTTGAAGAACTGGCCATTCTTCTAATGACCTTTATGCAAGGACTGTGTCATTCCAGTCTCACTTCACCAAGCTGCACCATACTGCCAGGCTCCACTGCACGTCCCTACGTAGCATCACCAGACCCTTCTACACTTCCCAATGCCTTTGTGCACTGCCTACCCCACCTCGTCTGCGATAGGTCGGTTTATTGTGCCAATCTGACCAATAGGATCCTGTGGGATAAATTGGGTCACAGTGTGATTAGAGGACAAAGAGATGAATGGCTCTTCAAGCCTTTCCCCTTCTCTCTTGTTCTCTGGTGATCTGAATGTGCTGGAGCATGCTGCTGTTTTACCTCTTTCTCTTTCTTACCTGTGAGCTGCACTACCTGTGGACCAGGTCAACCCATGGATCTTGTCGCTAGAGCTTGAAGCTCCTTTGATACATGCTTTGTCATGTTGCTGATGCGTACATCACTTGAGCTTGAGGCTGGTGGATCCTGTTGCTTTGCATTGCTTGATATCTCATCTGGGCCTGCTTCATTTAGCTCCCAAACTGCTGACAGTTTGTGACCCACCCTGCTGCTTACTGCCTGTGGGCATACTCTCCTTGCCTTGCCCAAGGGAGGACTCTGCTGTCTACTTACTTGACCTTGGACCCAGCAGCCCATGTGAGTTAGTTGAACTTCCTGTACATTAACTGTTCCATGGAAGTGAGTTGAACTGAACCCTCTGTACCCACTGTGTGAACTAATTAGCTGTTATGTTCCTTTGTGCTGTATAAACATATATATCATAAAAGTCTTGGTTTTGTATCTTTGGAGAACTCTGCCTAACACATCTTCTTTTATATCCTGTTTCTTTAATTCCTGAGCCAACCTCTAACCTATGAAAGTGAATTGAGCTGCACTATATCTTCTTTGATGCTGTGTAAGCTAATTTTTTGTTATAAATTCCTTCTCAATCGAAACTTCTCTATTTATATACATTTATATCTCTCATGGATTTCCTTCTCTAAGTAATTCAGCCTAATACAGGAACAAAATATCTTGTTTGTCCAAATACCTGTCATCCAAATTGCTTGGCATATATTGGAGAGAACATCCAGTGCTTCCAGTCAAATGAAACATTTTAATTAGTGTTGTCAATTTCTGAAACATTTTCCCCACTGCTAATTCAATTTGGACTTCTTTCTATACCCTAGCTTGTAGATCATATGCTAACTCTGGAAATGACCGAATATTCTTTTGTTACAGTGATTCTATATATTCAGCCCATCTCCCTTTGATGCTTCCTACATAATTCAGTATTTTGTCTCAGAGAATTTTAATATTAGAACTTATGGCTTGAGTTTTTTTCCTTCTATTTTTTCAGCAACAAAATTTCTTATTATGTCCTCTTTTGAATCTGGCTTGAAGTTCTTTATTGCTATACTGCTACATAATTTTTAGCAAAATTTCACCTTTTAGTAAAATTTATGATGTCGTTCAATAATTTTCACCTTCTGTTGACTCACATTTCTTCTGTATGTGCACATATAGCTCTCTTTGAGTTCACCTACCAGATAGTCGCCATCTTTGTTAGTATGCACAGTGAGCATGGTCAACATTGCATCTCTGCCAGTGAAGCATCTCAAATGGTATTCTCTCAGTTTCTGGAGCCTGGACTTTTGCCAATACTTACTAGTGAAGCTTTAATGTCTTCCTTCAGTATCATCCATTTTCATCAGATGCTATATTTCCTGAAATACTTAAATACTGACCAATTATTTTAGGTATAGTGAGTCTGGTTATTAAATCCATCTGATTTTGATGTTTTTTTAATGTCGTCCATAATTTTGTGATAAAATCAAACCACCCAAAGCAATTACCAATATGTTGATTCCAACTCACAGGGACCCTATCAGAGATATTAAAATGGTTCTGTGAGCTTTCAGAGGATGTATATCTTTATAGGAAGAGATAGCCTCTTCCTATAGCATAGCAGCAGGTGGGCTCAAGCTGCTAACTTTGAACTTGGTAGCCCAACATGCAGACCATTACACCAGAATCCTTGAATATAACTTGTTGAAGCTCAAATTTTTTCTTTGAGAAAAATATAGAAATATTAGGGCTGTGCTTTTCTTTTGATTGCCTAACTGCAGGTCGATATATATTATTACAAAACTTTTATTTGTCTTTGGGGACCAGACTTTGAAATCGTTTGTTCAATTTATTGCTGTTTTTTCAAACTTCATCATTTCTTGAATAAGCTTCAGCTACTTTACTATGCCCTTGACATCTCTATTGCCATCCACTTGGCTTTCTTTCTAATGACCTTTCGCCTTGTTTATGAAATACGTTCTGGATGTCACTCCACACCTGACTGGAATTTAGTCATTAATATTAAAACCATTAAATTTATTTTTGACATGACCTCTAGATGACCATCTAGTGATGACCTCTAAATTCAATGCTATAATTTGATTCTCCTGAATTTGTTTTAATTTTCCTCAGTTTCTTGTATATGAGCAATTTACAGTCTATTCCTTAGTGAACCGCAGCTTTCCTTCTGACTAATGATATTCATCTTTCCTATTATCCCTTTCTAAAGATGTAGTCAATTTAATTCCTGCATATTCTATTTAGTGAGAACCACATGTATTGTCACCATTTATTTATGCGGCTAATCTTGAATAATTCTATCATGCCATCTGCGGTGTCATTTCTACCACCAAGGCTACATTTTCCAGATATTGTGTGACTTGATGGCATGTTTGATTAATTTCATACCACATAAATTGGTAAGAATTTTAAATTTCTTCATTTTTGACATTAGTGATGGGTGAGTAAATTTGAAGAATAATATTAACTTATCTTAATATTGTCTTAATTTTGAATATAATTCATGGATTTAATCATCACATACAGTGTTATACTTTACGGTGTATTGTGAAATGTTCTCCTTGATGGTGAATGTGACACTGTTCCTCTTCATTCTATCAATGCCAACTTAGTAGACCAGATATCTAGTGGATTCAAGAAAAGCAGTAGCAGCACATTTCAGGTCGCTAGTGCCTAGGATAGCGATCTCTACGTGCTCCATCTCATTTTCAGCAACTTCAAATTGTCATCATTCGGACTTAGTGCTTTCCATGTTACATTTGTTAATTTTGATACTTGTAGGTATTTTTCTTACTTTGATTCCTGCCACTTAAGTAGAAGTCATCCAAGTTTTTCTCCACCATGTAACTAAGGTCAGCTTTATTTACTTGTTTATTTAGAGAAGGTCTTCCTCAGTCATATTTGTGTGTCTTCCAATCTGAATGTCTTACCTTCCAACACAATATCAGACAATGCTTCATCGCTATTTATAAGGTTTCACTGCCCTTCTTTCCCCCAGGAGTGGAGCACAAGACACTCCTTCCTATTCTGCCATAGTCTGAAAGCAATATTGAATTTCTCCACAGTGGTGACCCTGCTATTATTTCCAATACTATTGCCATAGCTTCCAGCATCACAATGACATGAAAGCCCCGCACAATAAATGGACTGACATTTGAGAGGAGGATGCTTTCTGAGATTCAGGTATTTGATATTTTACACGTATGCTATTCTCTGAAATCATTTATTCAGTTTGAGTTTTTTGGAAATTTTATATGGTATCTGTCATTATTCCAGAATGTCCTTGAAGGTTATAATATCAAACAGTCTGTTATTTTTTTCTTACTTCCTCTAGTATTCCAATTACATACATATTACAGTTTTAGAAAATGTTCTGCAACTCATGGATATTCTATAATTGTTTCTCCATTATTTTTTCTTTCTCATTTTACTTTTGGGATGTTTATATTGACCTTTTGTCAAGTTCATTTTTTTTCTGCCACTCGTTCCAAGATATTAAGGAATCCACCAATTACATCCATTGTCTCTGTTATCGTGTTTTTGATTGATAACATTTGTTTCTGTCAAAGTTTCCATGCCTATATTAATCACATTATATTATATTATATAATTACAAAATTATATAATATAATATACTTATATTAACCATCTGGCCCTACATGTCTTCTTCCTTCTCTATTGTTCTGAAGCCTCCAGTGTTTAATAGGTCGACTTTAAATTGTATGCTTTGCCTCAAGCTTATTGTTTATATCATTCTACCATGGAGATATAATTGCTTTGAATATGTATTAAATAAGTTAAAAAAGTAACTGCCGATGAAGGAAAAAGGTAGGAGACTTCAATGCATCAGTATTTGTGTTTGATTAGTGAAAAACCTGAAAAATAAGTAAGAATGTGAAATATCTAAACAAAATTAGTATGGTGTATCAGGCTGATACATATACCTGACCATAGAGAAAAAAATATTTTTATAAAGTACACATGGAACGTTAAGGTAATTGATCAAGTATTAGGGCAAAAATACATAGACTAGAAGGTTTCATCAAGCATAAATTTTACAGAAATACTAGCATTACTGATCATGTTTAAAATTTTAAAATATCCAAAAATAATGATTATGAAAACAATCTATTAAAATCTAAATGTATTCAAAGGGATTATAAGAAACATTCATTTCATTGAAGATATTTAGCAATAAGAATAGAATAAGAAAAATAAATTCCATTAATAATGCTGGAAAATCATCAAAACAAGTCATTAGTGAGAACAAGTAAAGACACAACACTAAGGCAAAATTAATGATGTGCAGAGAAACACTAGATACAATTAACATATTGAAATACTGATAATGGAAAAATAATAAAATATACCCACCATTATGTAATTTAATGACTAAAACCACTATGTCATTTAATGATAAAAATGGGAGAAGAACAATTGTTAAAGTTAAGACTTCCTAAGGGACTGAACATATACACATCTCTATGCAAATAAATGTGAAAACCTAGAAGAGAAGGAAAATTTACAAACATTACTAGGCAAATGCAGTTTCTCGTAATTGATCTTTCCAATTGTTGAAGAGAGATTTACCAAGAAGCTTCCCCACCAAAAGGCACAGATGGTTCCAGATGAGAGTTCTATCAAATCTTAAAGACCCCTAGTTCAAATACCCTATTTGCTATTTCACAGAGCTAAAAGAAAATTAAAATAGTGAAATTCCTTTGTGAAGCAGGTATAAAAGTGGCTCATGTACAATAAGCAAAAGCCAGTAACACGTACATACATTGATACAATATCTTAAATGAAATGTCACAACACCATATTTACCACTCGAAGAAAAATATATATTATGTCTGATCAATTTGGTTTTTGTGTGTGTGATCCAAATGGTTTTTATAAAGGAAAGAAGTTTCCAGCATTATAGTAACTGAACACAAGCACCCTCATGACACTGCACACCCACACACGTGGGGATCTGAGGCCCGAGAGAGAGAGACAGAGACAGAGAGAGACCTTAGCATGGCCAAGCAGAATGCAGAAGAGCAGTGGGAAAAGAGCTTTCAGATTGTTTTTATATAAAGTGTGCAGTGACACATAAAAATTAAACATAGTTAAATATCATTCACTTAAAAAGGTGAAATACAACCATATAATGGTTTCATAAGTGATGATTGAACAAAACGTCAGGAATTCAGATATCACTAACACTTGTACATTTAAAGAGTCCTTGTTGAGCTCTTGGATAACAGGTAAATGTCAGACTGATAACCTGATATCAGTGGTTCCAATCCACCAGCCTATCTGAGGATGAAAGGTGAGGCTATCTGCTCTGGTAAACATTTATAACCCTGGAAACCTTATATAGGATCATGAACAATACTTGTAGATGTAAGAATGAATGGGTATTTATTGAACAGGATAAAATGCATGTACCTCTTTTCTAAAGTGGGAACCTTAAGTTAAAAATCCCAAAGATGTTTTCACTAAAGGAAACAACATGAAAAGAAGGTCAATTATTTCTATTACGACTAAAAATGGGTGTGATATAACACCGAATACAATTATGCAAGAATAAAAAAGATAGAAAAATAGGAAATGAAATAAAGTACATTCTTAAAAAAATCCTAGTTTTTGAATAATTAACATAACGTGAAAAATTATCTAAAGTGTTATAACTGTATACTTTTAATCAAAATGTATCTATCATCAAAATCACATCTTAGAATTTTAAGAAACATCTCTTTTCTCCAATGACATAATAGTATAACTGGAAAACCACGTGAAATCAATGGAAAGAAATCATTCTAACAACAAAGGCACTGAAACAAAATTAACATTCTCAAATCAATAGCACTCATAGACATTAAAAAACAGATTATAAAATGAATAATAAATTCCCCTTTACCATAGTGGCAGAAAACAAAACAAAACAAAAAACCCACACATTCAGTAATAATTTTTTTTTATTGTTGAATAATATTTTTTAAATCTTCCAAAAACTATAAAACTCTTCTGAAGTTCACAGAAGTAGATTTTAACAAATAGAAAAATAATCTCTTAATTTCGGTTGCTATGTCTCAATGTTATCAAGATACCGATTCTTTTTAAGTCAATTTATAATTAAATGTGTTTTCAATAGAATCACAATGAGCTTTTATATGCAGGTAAACAAATTGATCCTAAAATCCATTTAGAAAATTAAGCACACAAAAATAGGAAGGAAAAAAAATGCAAAGGGAAGCTTTGTGGAGGGCTTACCCTTACCACCTATCAGAGTTACTTAGAAAGCGAAAGCGCCATGAGAGATTAAATGCAAAGAAGATATTCACTACTGGGGGTCAATTTCCTTGAAGACAAGGTTTTATTTACAGCCTGATTCTCAATCGGAATGCTAATCATCATGACTTCATCTTAGCTTGGCTTGTGAATCATATACCATCTTAGTATTTACACTGAAACATTAAAGACTCTGGAAAACAGATATCGAAACAAAAAATGGATAATTAAATTACTAAGTGTTATGAAGGCTGGCATAATCATAATCCAGCATTTCCTGGGTTTGTTCAAGAAAACAAATCCTATTAGCTCCATAAGTCAATTTTAAATACATATACTCAAGTATAAGCCAACCCAAATATCAGCTGAGGCACGTAATTTTACCACAATAACTGCATTAAAAATGTGCTGAAAAACGTGGCTTATACTCGAGTGTATATGGTAGGTTGACTTTTCATTTAACTTGGGTGTAGATTGGTATGATTTATTAGTAGTGTTAACAAAAGAACAATAGAAATATTGAAGATGATGTATATTATTCCTTGTTCTTCTCCTTCGGGGTAAATATATATAAGAATACCTTAAGAATATTAATCTCAATTACTTAGTATTTGAAGGGGTACCGCCCTGAGGTAATTTATTGTGCCAACCTGGCTGATAGACACACGTGGGGTTAATTGAAGGGCAGATAGATAAATGGCTTGGTAAGCCTCACCTTTGTAGTTCTTGGGTCTCTTGCTTTGTGATAGTCAGACCAGGGTGCAGCTGCCTTAGCCAGTTCCCTGCTTCAGCTGGCAAGGCTCACTTTCTGCAAGACATCCCCAAGGAAAAGCTGCCTGGACCTACCCCCATACATCCCTGGGTGCTGGAACAGCCGTGTGGAGACCCCTGCCATCACTGAGATGCTTACATGCTCACTGATTCGGCTTTCCTCCTGCAGTCAGCATCATTGCGTGTGTTTTGTGAGATGACGGAGGACTTTGTGGATTGGTGTTGGACATATGGGTTAACGTTGGACTTGGCTTGGGCAGCACTGGGTTGGGATGTTTTCTTGATGTGCACTTAACCTTTATATAAAACTCTCTCTTATTCATGAGTTCTGTGGATTTGTTTCTCTAAAGCACCCAGACTAACACCCGCCCCCCCAACCCCAAAACAACAACAACAACAACAAAAAATGGAAAAAAAAACCTCTGCTGGGATAGGTTTCTTAATATGCATTTTTCCCACTAGGCAAGCTTAAAGCAAGTCACTCTGAGTTAGTGCGCCCAGTGGAGTTGCCTTGGAAGCTTCTCTCTGGTCACAGTCAATTTTTTGTGAAAGCAGTTTTGCTCAAACCTCATTTTTTGTTATGGCCAATTTAAGAGAACAGCGTGACTGTGAATTTGTTTCCTGCTTGGGGGAAAATGCTGCAGAAATTGTTGTAATGTTGAACACAACTTACAAGGACAGCACTATGGAAAAAACTCAAGTGTACCAGTGGCTTTCTTGTTTCCAAAAAGATGACATGTTAATTGATGACAAACCTTGTTCTGGTAGCCTGTCAACTTCCTGAATGGATAAAAATATCTTCCACTAGTACATTTGGAATTCATTCCAATAGGTCACACTGTTAATCTAGCTTTCTATTTGTACATTCTGAAAAATGATAGAGTAACCGTGTGTAACAAAAAGGCCTGATTTGTGGCAGATGGGGCCTGGTTTTGCAACCACAAGAATGACCTGCGCTTACAGATCACAGTATGCCAGATTTGGGCAAAAACAGCTTGGCTCTTTTGCCCCCTGAATCTTACTCACCTGACTTTACTCCGTGCAACTTCTTTTTGTTTCCACCAATGAAGGACATGCAATTTGACGATATAGAAGTGGTGAAGGAAAAAATGAGGGATGTGTTGTCAGCCATCCAAACAGATGAGTTTGAAAATATTTCCAAGAATAGAATTGCAGATTTTACAAGTGTATTGTGTAATGGAGAGCACTTTAGGGTGATAAAGGTTGTTTTGTAAAACAAATGTATTACCATATATACTGGCGTATAAGCCAAGTTATTCAGCATGTTTTTATGCTGAAAAAGCTCCCCCTCAGCTTAGACTCAAGTGAGCGTCCCACTTATCTGTTCTCTGGTGCAGTACAGGTGTTCTCCTGTCTCTCCCGAACACAGGTTGCTCTAGGCAAAGTCATGTCATCACATTCTGGAATATCATCAGCCTGCGTTAGGCCTCGCACTATACAAGCTGCATTGTGTACTTGTGTTAAAGCAGCGTATGCAGTAATGCAGCGCATGCAGTAACACAGCATGTATAGTGATTGTTGATAGCATATTGTTTTTGTTGACCCTCTTTTCCACTTAGGGAGCTAGTTTACTGTCATTCTTTGAAATAGATATTCAAAAACATTTAACCTACTGATGCCTCAACTACTGTAATTTTATTGGTATCTATTTTTATTTTGAAGTTTACCTGTAGCTGCTTCATTTTCCATCCTAGGCTTATACTGGAGTCAAAAAGTTTCCCCAGTTTTTGTGATAAAATTAGGTCCCTCTGCTTATATTCGGATTGGCTAATACTTGAGTATATACAGTAAGTATAATGGAGAGTAATTTGAAGGAGATAAGATTGTTTAGTTAAAAAAAATACATTGCTCTGAGAAAAAAAAATCCGTTTTTTTTGTGGGGGTATCTCCCCATATTGTAGTTATTGTTAGGCACTAGTCAGTCATTTCCAACCATAAATAACTTTATCCTTGCTTCTCTTCATTTTGACACCACTTATTCCAAGATATACTTGTTTGTTCATCTAGCAGTCTAAGGTACTTTCAATATTCTTCTACTACATTGTAAGTAAAATGATCCAATTCTCCTCTATTTTTGAATTTTCACTGTGCAGCTTTCACATGGATAAGGGGTAACTGAACTGAAAATAACCCCTATGGCTTGGTTCAACAGCACAATAGTATATGTGTTTTGCAACAGATTTGCACATTAATACTTTGATTTCTTAACTGTTGCTTCCTTGAATATTCACTGTGGATCCAAATGAAAGCAAATCCTTGACAATTTCAATCTTTGATCCACTTCTCATGATGTTGTCTCTTGGTCCTGTTGTGAAGGGTTCTATTTACTTTAGTTGTAATCCGCACTGATGGCTGTAGTTCTTGATACGATGTGCCTCAAGTCTTCCTGGGTTTCAGGGAGCAAAGTTGTCATCTGCATATCACATGTTCCTTATGCTATGTGCTTTTAATATTAGACCTGTTCTGATTATTTGCTCAGCATATAGGTTGAATAAGTATGGTGAAAAGATACAATATTTGAAGGTGTGTGTCAGCAGGACTGGGCCAGGATTCTGTCACTTGACAGCTAATATCTAATAATTCCCCATTCTTGACCTAGCACGATGTGCTCACAGCCGGTTGAATATTAAGTTGGTGTGCAACACTCTTCCTTTGGTCTCAGGCCTGAAGGTTCCTCAGGTGTGTGGCCTTCTTCCAATGTGGATGATGTGGGGACGCGTGCTTTGCTTTATTTGGGTTTGGATCCTGCATTTGGTTCATCATTCTCTGGTGCTTTGGACTGAAATAAGTGGCTTGTCGTATTATGTATAGATTCAGAGAGTTGTCAGTAGCCTGCTGTAAGACCTCCCAATCTTGGATTCATTCACCTCTGTTACTACCATTCTGACCTGCTGACCTTGAATTCTTTGCCCCTGTAACAAATTTTGTTCTGCCACTTAGGAGAAGCCTCCATCGTAACATCTAATCCTTGAACTTGAAACCTGCCTAGCCTTGACTTGTCAACTTCTGCAACTACGTGAACAATCTTCTTGATATAAATCTCTCTCTCTATATATATATATATTTTTTTTTAAACAGGATTTACTCTTTAGAAACACCAGCCTAAGTCAAAGTGCAACCCTAAAACACTCTTTTCCTGTTTTAAGCTGCACTTCCCTAACTTCCCGCCCTAGTCACCAGCCCATTTTACTACACTAACAATTGCCCTTTGACTAATTAGTGACATACATCTTTCTAATTTCTCTTCTGAATACTGTTTGTTTTTCTGGTAACTTAAGACTGACTTACTGCTGCTACCATTTAAAAATGATCTTTAGCAATGTAACATTAATGCAATTGTTCGATATTTTCCATATTCTATTTGGTAACTTGTTGTTTAAAAAGGCACAGATATAAATCTCTTCCATTTGGTTGAATAGGTAGCTATCTTCCAATATTTATCCTAGACTGATGAGTTCTTAAAGTACTACACCCATTTTTATTTTTACATTTTATTTGGTATTTCATTCCACTCTTTTCTAATCCAGATACATTTCCCTGTATTTATTCATTACAATTAAGGAATGTATTTATTATAATAGCGATGATAATATACCTACATCTCATTCTCAATATATTCTGTGGGTGAACACCTTGAACTTTTGAAAGGTAGATGCCTAGTCAACCTGGAGGATATTAATATTTGCACTCTGGTATTTGCAGCCTTTTCTTCTCATTTTGAATCATGTCTCCTCAGAAAATGAATGGCCTGAAGGTTTTAGGTTCGTCAACTACATGAAGGTTGAATATACTTTTTGTAGGCAGCTCTGCCCTAGTCATATTTTTAGTGCCTTCAAATCTGAGGTGCTCATATTCTGACATATATGACAATGTTTCTGGGGTGCATCCATTTGCTGAAAGATTTATTTTAGTATTTCATCAATTATTGCAGCCTTGGTTTTTTCCCCAATGTGCTCAGCGCAACTTGGACTTCATCTGACAGTGTTACCCATTATTGATCTTAGAGTAAACATTAGCCAGTTAGTTTTGGTACCGTGACTCTAGGTATTGCTTCTGTCATCTTTTGATGCTTCTTGTGTCCATCTGTATTTTGCTCATATGATCATTCAATATTACAAGAGGCTTGAATTTTGTAAGTTCTTTTAACTAATGAACTACTGTGCATGCTTTTCCATTTTGATTTTCTCGCTCGTGCTCATGGCACATGCCATTGTGAGACTTCTCATTGCAGTCTCAAGCTGCCTTCGAAGTGCTCTCTTTAGCTCTTTTGCTTCATCAGGTCTTCCTTATCTTAGCTTCTCCTCCTGGCAGAACACGCTCCGTAATCTTTTCTGACATCAACCATTGTCTCGTTTGGTTTCCAGTCTTTTTAATAACCTTATGACATGATGATGATGATGATGATGTCATCGTATAATTCATCAATCTTTAATAGAGTTTAAAGCACAAAATCTGCCCTCGGGTGGTCTTTAAATTCAGATGTAGTAGATACAACATTTTAATTGGCCTCTTGTGCATTTGTTTTAATTTCCCTCAGCCTCCACCTGAACAACTGAGCAATTCATGATCTGTTCTACTGTCAGTGTATGCTTTCTTCTGACTGATGGTATTGAGCTTCATTCTTTCATCGATGCAGTTTTCATTCCTATAAAGTCGGAGTGGATAGTCACCATTTATGTCATAGAAAAAAACAGCATTTGAAATAAAAAAAATTCTTTGGTCTTGTGAAACTCTGTTATACAAACTCTTGCATTATTTCTTCTCTAAAATTGTGTTTTCCAGCTAACAATTCTTCTTTATTTACATTTTTTTGCAACTGAATCATTAGTAACTATCAATGCACCTTGACTAAATTTCTGATCAATTTTAAACTGCATAAATTGATAAATAATTTCACTTTTTCATCTTTTCCTTTAGGGTATGGTAAATAAATTTGAATAATTGTTATATCAACTGGTATATTATCTTCTAACTGATAATGTTTTATTAGGATAGTCCTTAAAATGTTCTTTTTGAAGATGATCATAACACCATCCTGCTTAGATTTTTCACTGACAGCGTAGTATATCATATAATTGCCTGATTTAAAATGGCCAACACCAATCAATTTTATTTCACTATAAGCCTAATATAATGATCTTTATACATTCCACTTCATTTTTGATAAATTCCAATTTTCCTAGATTTATAATTTGTGCCTTTCACATTCCACTTTAAAAAATTGTTTTATTGATGTAAAATTCAGATACCGTACCTTCTATCTACATTCCAACTTTCATTGGGTATTTGCAGCTCTTTCTTCTCATTTTGAGTCATGCCTCATCAGCACATGAAGGGCCTGTAACTATTCTTCCAAACTCGTCTCTAAAGCAGACTCTAAGCTTTGGAGGAAGCTTTGTCCTGCTTATACTTTGAGTGCCTTCCAACCTTTGGGGCTGAGCTTCAGACTCTACATCTGACATTGTTCTACTGCTATTCATACGTTTGTCACTGGCTAGTTGTGTTTTGCTATTAACAGTAGATAGCCAGATTCTTCTTCCTGACCTATCTTTGTCTCAAAACTCTGATAAAACATTAAAAGTTGTATGTCTCCAGTACAACCCAAACTACTACAGTGTATAACTTATCAAGGGTTCATGAGGGAGGGTGGGCAGGTGGGGGGAGCAATGGGAAGTTGCTATCAGGTCTCATTGGGAAAAGAATGCTTTGAAAATTATGAGAGCAGCATATGTGCCAATGTGCTTGGCACACCGGATGAATGTATGAATTGTGATAAGAGATGTTAGAGCTTCCAAGAAAAGTATTTAAAAAAAAGAATTCAGTGATTCTGAGGAGAAAACAATGAGACTGACTGCTCTGGGGGGACTGGGGAGAGGACGAGGTGGGGGAAAGGGAGCAGGGAGCCAACAAACCCAGGGACAAGGGAACAAGAGATCTAAAATTCATGGTGAGGAGAGCAAAGAATGCGTGGTGGGGTTTGATCAAGTACAATGTAGGTGGAAGTACTGAGAGCCGGATGAAGGTCAAACATGATATCGGGACAGGAGAAAAGTAAAAGGACATAGAGGAAAGAACTAAGAGGCAAAATACATTTATAGAGGTATAAATATAGGCATGCACATATGCAAACATATTAATATATAATGATAGAGATAGAGGTCTGAGTTAGTTAATTGAGCCAGCCTGGCCGATAATCACATGTGGGTCTGGTTGAAAGGCAGAGGGATAAATGGGTGGTGAAGCCTCGCCTTCTAGTTCTCGGGTCTCTTGTTTTGTGATGGTTGCATCGGGTGCAGCTGCCTTAGCAGTTCCCTGCTTCAGCTTGCAAGATGGATTTCCTACAAGACATCCCCAAGGAGAAGCCGCATGGATCTATCCTGATGCAGCCCTGGGTGCTGGAGCAGCCATGTGGAGACCCCTGCCAGTGCTGAGATGCTTGTTCGTTCACTGACTCAGCTTTCCTCCCGCAGTTGGCATTATTGCTTCTGTTTTGTGAGGTGAAGGACTTTGTGGACTGGTGTTGGGTATGGGTTAATGTTGGACTTGTGGGCTTGGGCAGCATTGGGTTGGGATGTTTTCGTGATGCACATTTTCTTTGCATAAAACTCTCTCTTATACGTGAGTTGCTGTGGATTTGTTTCTCCAAAGTTTCTAGACTAATACAAGGTCTATGTAAATATATTTGTAGGCTAAGTATTAAGGTAGCAGACACACATTGGGCCTCTACTCAAGTCCTCCCTCAACACAAGAACACTTTTTTTCTAATAACTTGGTATTCTGTGATGCTCATTTTCTGGACATGATCATCAAAGACAAAATGGGTGTATAAACTAATGTGGTGAAGAAAGCTGATGCTGCCCAGCTATTATAAGATATAGCATCTGGGGTCTTAAAGGCTTGAAATTAAACAAGCAGCCATCTAGCAGGGAAGCAATAATACCCACATGGAAGAAGCACACCAACCCATGTGATCACCAGGTGTGGATGGGATCAAGTATCAAGCATCAGAAGACCCAAAACAAAAAAACCATTTCGATGCGAATGAGAGGGATCAAAGTGGAGACCCAAAGTCCATGTGTAGACAATTGGACATCCCCTCATAGAAGGGTCACAAGGAAGAGCCAGCCAGGGTGCAGTATAGCACCAATGAAACATATAACTTTCCTCTATTTCTTTAAGGCTTCCTCCCTTCCACTAACATGACCCCAGTTCAGTCTTACAAATCTGGCTAGACCAGAGCATGAACACTGATACAGAGAAGAGCTCTGGACACACAGAATCCAAGACAGATAAACCCCTCAAGACCAATAATGAGAGTAGTGATACCATGAGGGGAGGGGGAAGATGGGGGAAGAAGGAGGAGAAAGGGGGGACTGATCACAATGAACTATGTACAACGCCCTCCCCAGGGGGATGAACAACAGAAACGTGGGTGAAGGGAGACAGTAGAAAGTGCAAAATATGAAAATGAAAATAATTTGCAAACTATCAAGGGTTCATGAGGGTGGGAGGGTGGGAGAGGGAGGGGAAAAAAGAGGAGCTTATATCAAGAACTTAAGTAGAAAGAAAATGTTTTGGAAATGATGATGGCAAAATATGTAAAAATGTGCTCAATACAATTGATGTATGGATTATTACAAGTGCTGTAAGAGCCCCCAATAAAATGATTTATTATAATAAAAAATAATAATACAAAAAATAAAAAGTAAAAATGACACCACGCATTGTTTTTTCTAAATATTACAGTAAGAACATCATTTTTGTGGATTATCTATAATTGTAGAGGTGCTTAGGTGGGTTAAAAATTACAAACACAGATTAAGATTTTTTGGGAAAAAACTTCCAAATTTTTGTATATGAAAACTATATTGGCATTTTCTTAGAAATTCATTATCTATAGATGAATTTTACTTAGGTTTACATAGATATATTAGCATAGGTTACATATCTTTATTAGTAACTAGGATTATACCTGATAAAATATTTTGCAGCAAAATTTTGGGACAGATTTCTCAGGCTCACTCCCACTCCCCAGAAAACATCAAATCATTCCATTTAGATTAATAAGGAGTTGTTAGAAAGGAAAACAAAAATCAGTATCTTTAAAAACAGGGTATGGTAAGATGGATCAGTCTATTATAGTATTTACCTAGGGACATTTTTCAAATAATAGAACCAAATATGAGTTGAAATTAGCAAAGGATAGTTTTCTGCATAGAGAATTAAGTCTAAACGTGTATCTAATTTTAGTTTCAATGTTCTATATAATGTCTAGATTCTTAGATGATTTAGTCATATGTTCAGTAAAGCTTTTGAGTAAGGGCAAAACCGCATAATTAATAACCATCCAACAAATATATGCTCTGCTTTTTCTGTGTATATAACTGGGTTGTCTATGGTAGATACCAACACTCGAGTACTTTGTTTAGTTACTATTAATGGGTACTGTTACTTTTGAAAGTAAAATGCTTCTGCTTATTTAAAATTAAACAGACTATTAATAATATATATTTATAACTTCTCTACATCATTCTCTGTTAGTTTGTCTTCCTGAAATCAAACAAAGCATTGCATTGAGTAAATCTGCCGCACAATGCCTCTGTGAAGTGTTGAAAAGCAAGCGTGTTACTTTAAGGGGTAAAGTACACATTTCATGGTAGCATGCTCACCTCAGCTCCTCTTGGTGGTACACGAAGAGATGGGAGAAGAGAGAGCAGGAGAGTGATTTATTGCTAACCAAGGCTTATATATCTTTGGGGGCATACTTGCCCTCTAATTACAGGTAAAGACGTCACAGGAAGGGGTTTTACTATAGATGATACACTAATGGGAGGAGGTCAATCTGGGGGTGTACATGCAGTAGGACGGTGAGTAATTGGGGGTACACATGTGACAAGATGGGTGGATCCTAGATTCTTGATGGCAGCCTAACCCTGATTGCCCTAGAGCTGGAGACTTTATGTAACCTAAGTTTTCAGAGGAAGCAATCAACTGTCCCTAACAGCAGGAAGTGAGCCCCACTTGTAGTGGGACCAATCAGTAGTCTGGTGGCTGAATGCCTTTAGGGAGGATATCTCTAAGCATGACCTCCCACCATGTGCTGGCACACAGCCTCTAATGTTTGGCATATCTTTGGGCGAGACAAAGCTGGAGAAAAGGTTTTTTTATATCCCACAGTTTGGAGGTTTGGGTCAATTCAAAGGCACCTAGGGCATGGCTCTGAGACACATGAGGTTGCCTTGAGTTGACTTCAACTCAATGGCAATTGATTCTTGTTTTATTAATACTAATAAATAATGGAGGGATTTTGAAATATCTAAATATATATTTATTTAGACCAATTTTTCTCATATGGCTGTCAGATTTAACATCATATTGTTATACTCTGTTATTGTGTATACCTAAGTTAAGAACTGTTCTGTGTTTTTAAATAATTTATCCCTTTATCATCACACAATTCCCTTCTTTCTTGATAATTAACATTGATTTAAAATCTACTTTTTGTGAAAAGTATATTACTTTCCTGATCTAGTTTTATTAAGCAGAGTGGCATAGATAACACCGCTTATGAAACTTATTACATTAAAAATCTAGGGTCTATACACCATGGGTGTTATATAAAACAGGCCTTACTTTGCAATATAAGTCTAGTCATCATCATCATCATTATTATTATTTAATTTTATATTGAAGGTGTCTTTGTGTTTCTGCAAGTATTTCTTTAACTTTTTATACATAGAAAGCCACATTGTATAGCCTACACTAAGACAAATAATCTGATTATATGAATCATACTTCAATGTTCCAACTTAATGTGCAAAGTAAACTCAAAGACTTAGTTCATAACTCTGGCACTCCCTGACCTTGGTTGCTATCTAGTATATTTGTAACTTTAAAATTTTCATTTATTCATTGTTTTTCTTTTTGTTGTTCTTTTAAGTCTTTTCTTTTTACCTTTTTCTTTGGGTTTAATTTAACATTTATGTGATTCTGTTTTCTCTCTTCTGTTGGCATGCCAGTTATATTTGTTTTAAAAACATTTTTTGGACTTGCCCTACAATTTTCAATCTACATTACAACTAACCTAAGAGCATGTTTAAATACAATGACTCTTCCTGAGTGTGCTATTAACTCAGACTATTACTAGATCCTCCTTTCTGTCACTTATCTAGCCTTGTTGCTACCTATTCCCTTTATATTCACTAATTACTTAGTATGTTGCTGCTTTTATACTCTGAAGAAACATCCATCTATCAGAACAAGAATAACAAAATCAAAATTACTTTAGTTTCCTGTTGTTTCTTCTCTTAACGTCTTTTGGTTGTTTTTTTAATGAATATTCAAATTTCTGATCTGTAGCCTATTTTCTCTGAATAACATTTCTCAAGATGAGCCAATGGAAACAAAGTCTCACAGGTGCCCCATCCCTCCACCTCCACCAGCCTCACATTCAGCACCTCATGTAAAGATTTCCCCTTCATCTTTGTTTTGCTACAGTTTGAATATGCTTATGAATAGTCCTTCATATTAAACCCTTCAGGTGTTCTCTGAACTTCTAGGAATGTGGATTTATTTCTGTCATTCAATTTTTTAAAATTCCCATCCATTATTAAATATTTCTTCTACACATTCTCTATTTTCCCCTTAAGAACTCTATATCTATTTGTAGATTTTTGGAGCTGTCCACAGTTGTTTGCATCTTCAACTTCCTTCCTTTTCTTCTTTAAGTGTGAAAAGCTTGTATTCACGTATCTTCAAACTCACTGATTGTATGATTTTTGTGTCTAGGGTAATAATGAGTTCGTACATGGTATAATTCATTCCTGTTCCTGATTTAACAAACATACAAGTTACATGGATATCTTTGCTTCTTTTTCATATGTAATGCGGCCCTGCTTACGTGACCCGTCTTGTCTTGCGTTTTGTTTACTCTGTGCAATAGATCTCTCAATATCTTTAACACAGTGATTTTAAATTCCTGTTCGGATCATTTTGGAATACAACTAAATAAAGAGATTTGCATTATTTTGGATTCTTCTTAATATACATGGGTCACAAGCTGAAACTTCTTATTATTCAATGTCCAACTCCAAAGGACGACTAAAAAAATTCCTTGAGTTATGTAGCCTCACTTTCCACTTAATATAAAATGATTTTTAAATGTTAATTTTTGTCATTGTTATAACTCTTCTTAAATAAAGTCTGACACTGGCGTTTTCAAAGCTTTAGTTCACTATATTATATGTTAATATAATATTAGCTACTACAAAATTAATATTAACACGCAGGAGCCTTGTTGGTATGAATGGTGCAGGGCAAGGTGAATGGTTCTCAAATGCTTCTTGGCTGAGATAAGAAAGATAAAGAAGGCTGAATTTGGCTATTTCACTCCTTCACGTTAAATACACATGTACTAACACAGTTTTAATTTTTTTTAATCAGTTTATTGGGGCTCATACAATTCATCACAATACATAGATCAATTGTGTAAAGCACATCTATACATTTGTTGCCCTCATTATTCCCAAAATT